>NC_046221.1:75386419-76045169 GCF_009819885.2 Catharus ustulatus
CCTTGAACTGCTTTCACATACGTCTCAGCCCACCCAGAAGCTGGTTGAGGCAGTCCATGAGGAAATGCTAGCAAAGACGTGTTGCCAAATACTCTGCCTTTGTACTGTGTCCTGGGAGGCAAGTAAGCTAAGCTCTGCAAGCCCATGCTGTAGAAACCCCAGGCTCTTCTTTTAGTGTTACCTTAATCTAATTTTCCTTTGTATTTAATCAAATTCTATGGGTCTTGGGGTTTTTATTCCTTTTCAAGAAGCAACAGAGAAAAGATCTCCTATTTGATCCTGCTGATGTTCACTTTCCGACACCTGCCATCAGCACTGCTTGGACATGTCCCTTTTATTTGCCATTCTCTTTCAAGTGCTGAGGGGACTTTGATATATTTCTGTCTCTGTCTGTAATGGCAACAGGATAGGGTGTTATTCTCAACCTGAACTTGTCATGATAAGCCTTTTATTTCATTAAAGTCACATTCCTTTTCAGGAACTGTTGCCTGAATTGGAGTTAGTTTACTTGGACTAAGGATGAGTGTGTACCAAGGACAACAGTATAAAGTACAACCATCTATAAATGAAGCTTTGATTGGATTTTACCCAACTCCTTTAAAATTCATATATGATAATCAAAATGGTGAGTGGGAAGGGAGCATTGCCTCCTCTTCAGCTTACTGCCCTCACGTAAAAGCTCAAAATAAGGATTGTAACCAGCAGAATTCCTGCATTTATATTTTATGAGAGAAATGTCCTTGTGTAAATATTGGTTTCTTTAATGCATACACTTCCATCTCTTTTTAGAAACTCACAACTCAAAGAGCATCTGACAGCATTACATGTCTCTTTCTGGAGGCAGCAATGAAAATGTGCTGATAATTTGAGCCCTGGGAAGAAGTCTGTTCCCCTGTGAATTTCACCAGTCACACTGCTCTGCCATTGTACTAGATCACTGCTGCAGTGCGAGAATAGCAGCTCTCTCCACATTTTAATAGCACCTCGCTCAGATCACATCTTACTGTCAGATAACAACCTATTCCCAAACGGCTGGAAATTAATGATGGCTGAACCCATCAGTGCTAGGCTTATGCTGGTTACACAGTCCAGATCCTGAAAAGCCTTTTTGCAGGGAATGAATCTGTATAAACTGCTTGCTTGGTTACTCCAAACTACTCCTTATCTGCTCCATCCCATTGTCCCTGGCCACCAATGCTTCTTTCTTTTGCATTAGCCTTCGGAATAAGAGCTAGAGATTACAAAGAGTGTGAAATCGCATTTGTGTAGTATCAATCATGAAAGGCAAGATTTTTCTTTCTTGTCCAGGAGACCCCTCAATCCTTTTCCTTTTTCTCCAGATCTTCTGAGAAATGTAGAAAAGTTTCCTATCCCAAGCAGTGCCTCTGAAAAAACAATAAAACTGTTGCCCAAATATATAGTGTTGTGGGATTTTGACAACCAGGAGAACAACGTGTGGATTTTTTCTTTTTTTTTTTACCCTCTATTGAGGAATATGGATTTATGAGGTCAGACTTAGGGAAATCTGAGGCCTGCAAAATTTCTGTACTGCAGCTCCATTCAGAATTTTCCCACAAAAATGATAAGGAAAATCTCATGACTACCTTTGTATGATCCTACTCATCACTTCCCACAAGTAAAACTTCAGTATCCAGACTCCTGTTGCTCTCCTGGTAGTTCAGTCTTGGGACATGAACTTAGCTAAATCAGACAGAAAAACACTTTGATTATTGAATAATTTGCTGATTTTATTATTATTTACAGTGATTATTCTGAGAATCCTTCCATTTCTCTTCCCATGTTTTAGTCACATTTTGGTAAAGAATTTTCTATAAATATAGTTTCAGGCTTGTTTGAATGATAATATAATGAACACAGGCTTTGATAAAGAAGTGGTATTGTGGTGCATCATATTTTTTTATTTATTTCAAAACCAAATATTCAGCTTGATCTTTACATGTTTCTGGAATCAAACCCCGAACCATAGTTTTGATATTTTAATTAGTTTTGCTTGGTTTGTTTGAGACATAAATATACCTGCTACGTATTTAGTGTGATTTCATCACTAATTTATCTATTTATCCTATGATGCTAATGAATTTTATGAATGCCTTTATTCCAGCTTGGGAAAGAAGCAGCATATGGTCAGCTCACAAGCCTTTGGAAATGACTCTTTGGCACCTGTCACAAAGTGATCTCAGATCTGTGTAAATGGTTTCTTCTGCTCTGGAGATTAAGTACCAGATGCTGTCCTTTGCAAATAAAAAATGACTAACAAGTTAGCTGAACACACTGGCTGATCTTCTGTGTGTTCAAGGGAACCTGAACTTTACTGTGCCTCTTTGACAGAAATCTCATTGTGGGGGCTATTCTGAGATGAAAAAACACCTTAAAAAGTCTCTTCTAAACTGATTTTCCAAAGCACAGTTCTGTCTTTATCCAAACAAAATCTGAGGCTGCACTTAAAAGATTCATTGCAAAAGAACCTACAAAGTGTATGTCTGATACTTATTTTTCTCCAGTATAAGAGAATAAAAGATGAAATTCTGAGACCTTTCAGTATGCCTGGTAACAAGCAAAATTATTTGGCTGCCAGCAGTAATATTCATACTTCAGGCACCCAAGTCAATGCATGTTCTAGTGGGATCTGTACTAAGTCATAATAATGCTTTGACTTGTTTACAATTATTGGAGAAAGACCACCGTACAGACACACTTCAGTCATATGCTATGGAAATATGTTGCATGGTGACCTGTGCTAGTGGGGAAACTCATGTTTTCTTCATTGCCCTGTGAACTCCCATGTTGAGACTTCTGTCATCCTGTCATTCTACCAAACAGAAATTTTATTCGGGTGCAAGGTTTCCACAGCGGGTCTATCAGGAAAGTGAGACAGTTTGGAACATGTGAAATGATTCCTAATATTAATTTTTTTTTTTTTTTTTTTTTTTTTTCTTTTTGTGGAGAAGAGTTAATGAAGGGTTGATGTGTGCTGGCTGTGAGTTGTGTGGTTGAGGAACAAAGCATTACATAAATCAGTAACAATAATATAAATGTGGGAAAATTTTTCCTGGGAAAACAAAAGAAGAGCAGTGCTGAGGAAATGGGGATTATGTGGAGGATTTTGGGGGCAAGGAGGAATGGGACAAGCACAGAGTTAAGTCTCAGGACTGGCTGTGAGTCCTGTTGCTTGGTGTACTCAGGAGCTCTGCTCTGTCACTGCAATCAGCACATCTTTCCCCCATACTTTTCCCCTTAGTAATGTAGGGACAGAGACTGCTCCTTTTTTTTCTGCAGGGCAGTGAAGTAGTTCAGATGAGGAATATTATGTAAGCGTCATGTATAATCACTAATATATTATTACTAGACAAGGAGATGGGTGAGACCAAAAAATAATTAAAAAAAAAAGCCTGGTCTGCTTGCTAGCATCCTTGAAAAATGTCATTTGAGTTACACAGAACTTGGGAGCAGTGCCAGGAAACAACCTGCACACTGGTTCCCATGTGGATTGCCCTGGAGAGTATGGCCAGATGTTACACAGGAGGAAGGTGGGCCAAGTATTTGTAATGGGGTGGGATATTGCTTGCCTCAGGCTATCCAAGACTTGAGGTGCTATACCATGGCTTCTCTTTCCCAAAAGATTTCAGGGTTTGTAAGAACTCCAGTACCAGTCACTGAAGAATTTGCCCTGGATAGTTTTGAGCTTTGTCCCACACTGTCCTCTTAAATCGTGGCTGTGCAGCAGTGGGTCCAGAGCAGTGACACTGAGGGAGGTCATGCTATACAGCCTTCAGTGGGGCCAGGACTCCCCACTTGCCCATCTGGCTTATACCAGGAGAACTGAAAACTCCAGAAAGCAGGATTGTGGAAAAGTGATTGCTTAGCAGTTTTTCCTCTCTCCTCCCTCATTATTCTTATGATAAACATTTTGATTAACTACCACTTTGCCAAGGTGGTACGTTTGGCACCCTGACTTCCCTGAGGCTCGTAACAGACTCTCAGCCTTTGTTCACCGAGTACTGTAATGCCCTGTTTTCTACCTCAAGCCAGAGGAAGGAGGGGAAGTTTCAAAGGCTGGATGACAATTGTGCCTGCAGTGCAGTGTACATAACCTTTTGTGCTTTGGTTTTGTACAACGCTAGGTAATAGTCGCTGCAGCACATGTCAGTGTGTCAAGGAAGGGGAAGGAATGATCACAAACCAGCCTTTTAGAGGCAGGCAGCCAGTGGTTGCTAGCTGGGCTGCAGCACTGCAGGTGTGGGGGGAAAGTGTATCAGCAGGAAACCTGTGCTGTGTGGCACTGGATTCCTCTCTGCAAAAAAGATGATACCAATGTGTGGGTGCACCTTGTCAGTCAGGCAAAACAAACCGGACCATGAGGGCACAAAAAGATTTTATGTGTATTTTATGTTCCAGCAAAACCCAGTACAGGCTATAATTTTCTCTTTGTCATTGTGCCCTGCAGGCAGCAAACATGCTTTGCTCAAGTATCTGGATTTATCTATCTGTGTCACACTGATTTCTTGTACACACAGTTCATGAGGGGCATTATTTTCCAAAGTCCCTAGATACAGGTAGACCAAGGACACTGAATAAACTTGGATTTGATTATTAGCTGACTAGGTGAGGCAGTGCCCAGCGATTTTCCTTCTCATCATCAAGAGATGGAACATCCTGATTCCATCCTCAGAGTTATCCTGTGCACATTGTAATACATGGGGCTCAACAGAGCTTTTTGACCTATGCTGTTCCCCAGCCCATTCCTAAGGCAGAACTGTGACCTGGCTGCTCAGTAGTGCTGCCAAGAGAAAACAGGGTTAGAGCAGTGTGCCAAACATTGATCCAATACCAAAATTTAAGGTTTCCATTAGATAGCTTAGATCAACCCAGTTTCCTTGGTATGTATCCATACCTGTTAGGACTAACTGCATTGTGTGGAGTCATACCTGGGCTTCCTTTGGAACCAGCTTGACTTGGTAGCAGTAACAGGGTAGCAGAGAGCTCGTGTTTGCTCAGCAGATAAGCCAGCTGAATGTCTCAGCACTGCCAAGGAGCTCCTGTTTCACCCCTTCCTTCTTTTCTTTCCTTTACTCCTTCCCCTGGGCTCCTGTGTCCTCTCTGTACTGTGTCTTCTACCTCAATTCCTGAGTAACTTCTCTACTAAGTTGAAAACTATTCTTCACTCTTTCTTTTCCCTTTCTTCCTTATTTTTTTATTTATTCTTTTAAAAATTTGCCTGGAGTAGTTTAGCATGTTCTCTCAGCATGGAGAGCAGCAGTGAGAAGGATAGTGCTGAATCAGCTGGGAGCAGAGGCTGAGGAGGGAGCCTGAATCTTTCCAGCACAGGCACTGTGGCTACAGTCCCCATGCAGGCTGGCCAGAATCCCCACAGAGGTGCTCAGGCAAGAAGTACATGATGAAACCTCTCCTGCAGTGGCTCCAAATCCTCACTGTACCCCAGCTCATTTCAGTGCCCAGCTCGGACTCCCATAAAAAAACAACCTGAAGTTGACTTTAGCTGTGGTGCAGACAGGCTGCAGCATGGGGCTAGGTTTGCTAGCTTCACTTGTCTTGAAATTAGGTGTCTAATCTAAACATCCCATTTAGGCATGCTCTGCAAGTCAGAGGAGTGTGTCCAACGGCTCGTTAGTAGACAAACTTGGATGTCCAAAATATATAGGAAGAATCCCCCTCTGGAGTTGTCAACTCCAGTCAACCTCCAGTTGTCAACTCTCTGTTGACTACAGAGTTAAGCATCTTTGATTAGTTTCCTGAGCAGCCAAAGTTAGATAGGATTAATCTCACCCTTAGAGATGTGCAATTTCATCAGTATCAAAGCATTCTGCATCACACATTTGGTTGTAAAACTTGTCCTTAATATGTGCATTGTAACCGCCTCCATGAGCTGGAAATGCATGAGCTTATTTACAGCCACTTCCATGCAGAATTGTGTCCCTAGAATGTGATTAAAGTAGCAAACAGAAGGCAACAAAAAAAATCCTCCTTCTGTTTACCTCATGGAGCTATAAATTATGTTAAAATGCCACAGGATTGTTGTTGTATTTGATGCAATTTGACTAGGTTGTAAATGATACAGTACTATACTGAAAAATACAATTTGTTTAATTCATCCTAGGCTCCTAAACGTATTATTTGCTACTGGGACATAGAATTATTCGTTTTTAAATGTCTTTAGTCCCAAACATAATATATTATTATTTTTCCCAACTCTCCTTTTTTTTTTTTTTTTATTTTTTTTTGTAAAAAAGCAGAAGGAAAACAGCTATGGTTCCCTCACTCATGCAAGCTTACATTAAACTTCAAAACTGAGAGGCTGTTATAGATCTTGATTGCTTTTCAGAACTAAAGAAGTGTAAAGAAGTGTTGGTTATTTTTTCCCTGAGGACTCTAATTAATTATACAAATGTTAATGAAAACAGAAGAATGAGAAGAGTATGTGTGAGTACTGAGGCTTCCTATAATTTTTCTTTGTGATTTTGAAACAGGCTTCAATGAGTGAATGAATATTTCTTATCATTCCTGCATATTTTCATTTTTTTCTCCTAGTGCCTTTAAGGTTGACATTTTTCTGTATTGTAGTGACACGTTAAAGTGTGAGATTTTCTAATGTATAGCTCTATGTGGCTGGAGTATAAAATCGACATGGGGATGAGGAGGCATGAAGAAAAGGGGAGAGTGGTGAGATTGTAGCTTGATTGAAGAACCTGAACAGTTTTTTAAATCTAGTATTGGGTTCTGGGGTGGTGATATAGAGTATTTAAGAAGGTGATGATCCTTTGTTATAGTTCAGTTTAGATAAAAAAAAGTGATTGTACAAAAGATTTTTAAGCACAGCAATGGGAAGGCTTAATTTTATTATTACCCTTAATACACTTTAAACATTAGCCTTATTAAGACACTTTATTATTTAGCATTTATTATCTTCATACTTTTACTCCAGTCATTTATTATTTACTCATTTATGATATTATTATGTGCATTTCATTATTTAATATTATTAATATTATTCAAATTTTTAAGGTCTCTTAGAAGTAAATGGTGAAATTTTGAGGTTAAAATAAACTACCTTTTAAGGACTTTAGTGGGATGTAATTAATAGCCTGCTGAAGGTATGCTGCTTTGAGATGATAGCTGTTTCATCAAGCAGTGAGAGCAGACCTAGCTGCCTTTAATCCGTATAACTCCTCTTAATGCCAACTCTAATGATCTTCAAAAGAAGGGCAAAAGAGAATGATAGACAGTGTGTCTTCATGTTAACTCTTCCCACTGCAAATCTGGACACATTTACAATGAGGCTGCTTTTCAAAAGCAGTACTATTCCCTTGTTCTCCCCAAACCTATTACTCCTTTAGCATCTCTGAGGGCAAAGGGATTTGCCTTGGGGCCTTTGTTTGCATAACACATTCCCTGTGTGTTTATTAACATAGTGTTAAACTATGTTCTCAGCATGAGCAGGCGTCCTCTCAGGCCATCGCTGGGCACGGAGATAATCACTGGAACTGAGCTGACTTCTCACTGGGAATGTGACTCCACTCACAGCAAGACAGCAAATAGGAAATGACTCGGGGTGAGTCTCACTAAGCCGGAAAAATGAATTAGACACACTCCTCGACAGAATCTGAAAACATTACATACAGTGAAGAGAGAAAATGTCAGAGCGAGAAGTTGCTTACTGTTTTCACTTTGGAATTGAAACGCATTTAGGGATACATTACACCTGCTTATGATGTCATGTTTGTCTTCCAGTCATGTTACCCAGAAAATAACCCATTCATTGAACAATTCCTTCGTTCTTTATATACAGTTCAAGTTTTGAGGAAAGTAGGTTGGGTCAGAGGTAAATCTCAACACTTCTCTGTGAAAAACTAAGGAGAAATAAATTTGGAAGTAAAATGGTGGAAATTGCTGTGACCTTTAAGATGTCATCCTTTACAATACACGGTAAAAATATTGGGCTGCTCAGGCTTACATCAAGTTTACAGGAACATAAATTGCCACAATTGAGCTGTAAGCTTTATGTTCTTAAATCACATCATTATTCTTTGGGATATTGGAAGGAAAGGTAGAAAATAGCAGATTTCTATCCATCTCAAGAAATAATAACAGCCTTACTGATTGCCTTCAGTATTTTGCTGCAGTATATTAGGTCATTTTTAACCCCCTTATTTTCAAGAAAATCTCTTTTAGAAAACATCTACTCTTCAGGATAAATCATGACACTGACAATTTATTTGTCTGATAAGGTGAGTGTATACACCAGTTTGTTTTTGTCTCAATTGTAACACAGAAAGGAACAGACAGTGGAGGTATACTAGACAAGCCCATAGAGCTGTGGAATTCTGTCAGTTTAAACCAGTTGAGGATCTGATCAAAACCCCTCAATGTCATAAAACTAAAGCTAGCCTATGGTTTAAAATAAAAGAGAGGAAAACTTTAATAAGTCAAAAACCAGTGTAGGAGACAAAATGAAAGAACACAAATTTTAGCAATGTTTGAGAACTCCTGTAGATCCTGTAACAACCTTGCCTTCTGAACACAGTTACTGATTTAAAACAGACCAACCCCAGGATTGTGTGAGGGAATGGTCATTTCCAGTTAATTGCTAATACCGTGATACTGTACATGAATGATTATGAACATTTTTCATTTTTGAAGTTGGGGCATGGGGAAGTGTATAAAGAAAAAGGGAGCTTTGAACAATTTGTACTAACAAAAATCTTCATACTAGGCCTGCTAGGTTACCATTAAACTAAATTAAAAGTACCAAAACCAAGTACTGCTAGAAATTCCTCATTTATGAGGTTTTTGCATCCCTTGGGCATTGGATTTAAGTAGGGACTAAGTGGTACCAGCTGGCTTTCATACCCAAGTGCTTGTGGGGATTCAATCTTTAATGAGCCAGAGCGCACAAAGGCTTCTCCTGAGAAGTGGAGGCTTGGGTTTGTGTTCTTTTTGTGCTACTTGCCCTGAGTAACTTGTTTTCCTCACCTTGTTTGGTGGGATGCATTTGTTAATTCAATAAGAAAAATTGAGTGCAAGATGCTAATAAATAATGTGTCATAGATAGCGAAAAGATAATCCAAACAATAGAAACTGTAGAAGGAAAGCATATGTTCCCTTGGGGAGAATTTATTGAAATCCAAGGTGTAACAATAAGAAGCTAAATTCACAATTCTCTAAAGGCAGCTTTGCACTGCTTCAGCAGTGCAGAGCATCTTAAATCCAGCTTAAATTTCCAGTGGAGTGTGCTTTTGTGTAACTGACTCCTCTGGCTTCATAAGGCTTTCATAATGTATATGACAAGGGGAGAGCTGTGGCCCAGGTGACCTGTTCCCTCATGATTCATGCAGATGCTTTTGAAGCCACCTTTTGAGTAACCTCAAGCACAGTTCAGATGCAGCCCACGAGTGAAGGCCAAAGATTGTTATTGTTGTTGTCTGTGTTTTCTTGATGAGAGAAAGGAGAGGAGCGAAACTGCAAATAATTCAACTGTGCATAAGAAAACAGGTTATGATACAAACCAAGTTAGTTTCTGGTGCTGATTTTCCTTAGACTTCCTGAATTATCATCTCTAAAGTGTTGCTCAAACCACACCAGTCAGACAGTCTGCACAAATAAACTTAGTGCTAGATAAAATCTTGAAGGTGTAGAGTTTCCCCTGTTTTCTGTTCTCACTGCTCATGAAGAATTTGTGCCCTGCATACCTATAGTGCCTAAATACTTTGTTGTCTTTAACATTTCTGTGCATGGCATCGCTGTGACACGACTACAGCAACACATAACAAATTGTGGCACTGGCCATGAATACAGGGGAAGGTCACTAGATATCAGAACTCTAATCAGATATGTTAGAACCAGCAGAATACTTAGCTATTGAAGTAATTTATAAGCAGTATTGAATACTTAGCTTTGAAGTAACATGACACACTGCCTTGCTTTTGCATGTTGAGTGTCTTCAGCACCACAGATCTTTCAGGTGTATATAACCCACACAAGGTACATGGTAAGTAAAGCCCTCCTAATGAGATTAAAAACCCACTAAGTATATGCAGAAGTGATCTGCTCACAGGTAGCAATAAAAAGCACATGAGCAAGTGTTGTGCCAAGAAATCTTTGACAGGCTGTCATAGTTGGGATGCTTGATGTGTGGAGCTTCTCCTCTGCTGCTTGTCCTCTGTCCTTTCTCAGCTGAGTGTGGGTTTTGCTTCTCACATTTATGCTGGAAGAGGACAAGAAAATGAGAAGGAATTTGTACTTGGGCAGAATTCTCTTTCTTTTTCTTAAATTTAGTATTTACTGAAGAGGATTCAAAGCATCATTTCCCAGGAGACTGACTTAGTGACAAAAATCAAAATTGTTTGACTTTGGGGAACTATCTATTTCTCCTTTGGAAAATGCTTCATACTTGGGGAAAGGGAGGGGAAAAAGAATATGACACCAGATAATTGATTAGGTGTGGGCTGAAATTTCTCTCTGTTATGGCTAATATAATACACTGAAGCATTTTTATGAGTAAGAACCGAATTCCTCATTTCCCTGCTCCTGGTTGAGCCACTGTGAGAGGGAACCAGAGAAGAGGAAAAAAAGGGCCATTTAGGACATCAGTTTAAGGTTTTAAATATATGTCTTGACTCTTTCATAAGGCTAAGGGATTGGTTAACCACACAGAAGTTTGTGGTGAAATAGAGGCTTAAATCTATTCCTCTAAGATCTAGTTTGACAGTTTAACTATTTTACTGGGCTTCCTATTTTTTTGCATTCACTTTGCCTTTTCTCAATTCTTGCCTTCTTCTCAGTTGTTGTTCTAAGTTACAGAAATAGGGCTTCTCTAAACAGTACATGAATGGCATATGTTAATGCTTTGTACTGCACTATATTTCTTTACGGTAACAAAATCTCAGACTGAGAATCACTGACTTCTCTTTTTGTAAACTAAATCAGACTGATAACACAAAAATGGGATAATTTCAAATCTGTGGTGTGACTAAACTAGATGTGATCAATTTTGGATATCTTTACAGTCAGATATCTTTGCTAAGGATAAAGCACAAAAATAGAAGAGTAGGGAGGGTGTGTGCTTCAATCCCAGTGTCCACATAGCTGTGTCTTACAAGGGAGCAAGTTGCCTTGTACAGATTCAGTGAAGGAGTGTAATTTTGTATGTATCAGTAACTGTAATCATACTATCTCAGATGTTAAAGAGCTTGAAACATGAGTTGTATCTCTGTGTAAAGAATACTTGTAGATAAAGTGAGGTTAAAAAAAAGCAATATTTTTAGGACATATATTTGCATTTGAAGTCTGTATGCTGGAAGAAACTCAAAAACTGTTACAAAGGAAAGAAATCCCTTTTATTTCTGTTCGTTTTTATTTGCAAGGTCAGGTGAAATGCTTTGTGGGATTTTTTGTTTTTGTTTTTTTGAATGAAGCTGAAATGAACAATGTTTGTTAGTTGTTTAACAATAGCTATATCTGCAGTGTGCCTTGCCTGTTTCCCTGTGCTCTGGTACTACTTACCTGAATTTGCAGAGGTGGCAGAAACTGTTGTATTTTGAGAACTGTAGCAAAAGAGTGAAGAATAAGAAGGGGGAGGAAGAGAGGGGAAGAGTTGTTTTTTGTTTATTTTTTGGTTAAACTTCTGGTGTTAAACTGAATAACTTATATATGCCATTTCAGTACGAGAAGTAGCTGCAAAAAGCCTCATTTTGAGGGCTTCTGTGTTATCACAATAATTTCTATATTGACTCTATGTACTACTCAAGCAAAATCGATGTGTACATACAATTTAAAATATTGATTAACCTTGTAACTATATCCTGACATCTGAGGTTCAGACTGGTGGATTATTTTTCCTCTATTACCACCAGCAGTAATGGTTCTGTAGATTAGCAGTTGATTCAAATATACCAAATCCAGAACTATCTACAGATGTAAGTGACTAACTGAAATTGAACTCTGTAATATGTGTGACTATTTACACTGTCTTAGCTTGATTGCCTCTGTAGCACTAATGGATTTTTTTAAAAAAAATTAAATAGTAGAGGATTGCAACACACAAATAAGAAAAGAGAAATTACCTCATTGAAAGCCAGTTAACAGATAAGTTTGGGAAAGGAAGTTGTAGGGTTTTGTGAGTAACTTTATTTTTTTTATTTTTCTTTTGGAGCCATTTGCAACCAGACAATT
This sequence comes from Catharus ustulatus, assembly GCF_009819885.2. Classification (NCBI taxonomy): domain Eukaryota; kingdom Metazoa; phylum Chordata; class Aves; order Passeriformes; family Turdidae; genus Catharus; species Catharus ustulatus. The sequence goes on from NC_046221.1 coordinate 75,398,627, forward strand.
TTCAAACTAATTTGTGCATGAAGTCCAGGCACCTAATGGCCAGCTGCTAATATGGTCCTTCTAATGCAGGAACTCAGAGTGTTTCCTCCATCCAGTTCCTATAGGACTTTCTGGAGGAAGATTCTTCTTGTCCACAGCAGCATCTCTTCAATACTGTCAGGAATTACAGTAATTTCACGATTATAAGCCACACCATTTTGACTAAAATTTTGCTCCCAACCCAGAAATGCGGCTTACACTCAGGACTGGCCAATATATGAAAAAAGTTTGGAAATTTCCCAACCCAGGAGTGCAAGCTGAGGTGCAGAGCCAAACACCTGCCAGTAAAACCTGGGATTGCGTGATTGTTACAAATTGGTTACTCTGTTGCACGGCGAGTGGAGGTGGGCTCTGTGCCTGCAGCGCGGTGGGGTGGAGGGGTGCTCCCTCCTGCCGACCTTGTGGCCTGGGGGGAAGGCGGGGGGCTCCGTCCCCCCCTGCCACCGCTGTGGGTGCAGGCAGGCTCCCACCACCACCGCGGGGCAGTGCTGGGCCGGGGCGAGCGAGCCCAGTGGTGGCAGCAGCAGCAGCCGGCCCCAGGCGGCCCCGCCAAGTGGCAGGGCCAAGCTGGGCCACCTGGCCCCGTCAGCAGCCCCGAGCGGGCCAAGGCCACCCGACCCCAAGCTGAGCCAGTAAACCCCGCGATCCTGTGATTCAGTTAGTAATTCATTACTTTGTTGCACATGGGTCCTTGCTGTGAACGAGAGTGCGGCTTATAATCAGGTGCGGCTTATAATCGTGAAATTACTGTACTTCTAATGCATGTTTTTTAGTTTGAGGTATGGTGATCTCTAAAACTTTATGTATCATTCTTTACTCTGCAGAACAGTTGGTAGAACACTTACTACTCTAACTCTTTCTTTAAAGAATTATCCTTGCCTGACAAAAACTTTGTTCTGGCATGTGAAGAAACACAAAAAAATGTACCCATTTATTTTTTAAAATTCTGTTAATCATGCATTGTTTAGAAAAAAACCCCAGCCTTGCATAAGGAAAAGAGAACCACAAATTACAAAAAAGTAATCAAAAACTTCATTGTGTGACTAGCGTGCTAAAAAGATAACTAATTAAGATTATGTACGAATATAAAACATTGGTATTAAATGATACCTGATTTGAATTTCGCTATTCATTTTACAAAGTGATTTCTTTGGGTTTTCAGGCTTGAACTTAAACTGGGAGCTTCAGTATTAAACATAGAGCTCTGCCTGTCAGTTATGTGCTCCTGACATTGACCGTACTGGGAGAGTCTGAATTCTCAAGTCTGAATTCATCTAACATTCATATTGATCATGTGCAAGTGTTTGCTCAGCACAGAGTTTTCTGAAGTGTTCTTGAGGAGGAGAGCTCAAGTGTGCTTACCTCAAGGTTTCCTCTAGGTAAACTGGGAAATTCTGTTAGAGACAAGGCCGAGAGAAAAACAGTCTGGTCCCGAGAAGTATTTGTCCCTGGACTGGTTCTTCCCTCTTAATATTTCACTGTAGATACAGCCTTGGATCCCCAAAAGACATAGTCCTCAGAGCATTTCTGCATAAGGATAAGATACAATTTTTCTTTTTGTTTCATTCTATTTGAGGGGAATGTTTCAGGCAGTCTCTGTAAGAAGTGTTTTTCTAACTTGTTGCTTCAACACTGCAAAATTTTTGATGCTCTTTATTATGCTTTCTCTAGACAACTGGCATGTGTCTAGCCATGGCTGGAGAATATCCTTTCTAAGGATGTCCTTTATCCTAGAAACTCATGCATGTCCATTCTCAAAGCAACTTCATATGTGCTTGACTGCTTGCCATTTGCTTTTCATATAGTGGAAATGTCATCTTGTCTAGCAGCCTGGTTTACCTGCTTGTGGTTTTGACAGTCTTTATTAGCTTGACTTTTGAGTATGTGGGACTCTCCATGATGTACCTTTACAGCAAGGTCCTCTGCCTTTTCAGTAATGTCTTGCCAGAGTGTAGCAGTCCAGACCAGCAGTCCAAGCAACAACTGAACCGTTGTAACACCTGTGAATTCAGTCTAGCACATTCTGATAAAGTGTATAGTTAATTTGAGCCCAATGTGGTGTGCCTGAAAGGGACTTCTGTGGGTTGGCACCAGATGATAATTTAAGTTCCCAAGCAGTGTCTTGTTCCCATGGCTCCTCTGCAGTAGCAGGGAATAAAATACTGGGTAGGGAGAAAAAAAACCCTCATGAGTAAAGATAAAACCAGTTTAAGAAGTGTGTTTGTAAATACAAATAAAGAAGTGATCCGCTGGTGGTGAGAACAAGCAGTCACTCTCCACCAGCAGGCAGATACCTAAATGGTTTCCAAGCAATGGCAGCTTGGGAATACAGCTGAACATTACCCCATATGAAATATCCCTGGATATTGGACAAACTGGATCAGATGTCCTGGTCGCATCCCATCAAAACCTTTTACCCACCCCAACCTAATTGCTGAGGAGGGCAGAGTGGGAAACAGGGAAGATCTTACTGCTGTGCAATCACATTTGAACAGTAAAGCACTGGTATATTGTCAGTATTGGTTGGCCACAAATAAAAACTCCTATGCAGGTTACTATGGGGAAGGTTAAGTCCATTCCAGCCAGACGCAGTGCTGACTAGAAATATCTTGTAGAACAAATGCTCTTGATTCTATTCTCTTGTTCATATCTCTTCTCAAAATATCATCACCTCTTCTAACCACCTCTCTTTTGTTTTTCAAACTGTCAAAATATTTGTGGTAAAACTAAATTCCTGTAGAGATCAACCTTTTCCTTTGTTGCAAGAAGCTGGCAACAGATCTGTGTGATAAATGTGGAAAAAATTAAGATCAAGCCTGTGCATTTATGGTGTGATGTGGTTAGAAGTTCCAGCTGCAGACCATGACTGTTGTGTGAGGTGCTGTACAAACATGGGATCAAAGCAAGTCTTCTGCTGTGATGGGAGTTACCATTTCCATACCAGAGCTGATGACAAAGCTGTCTGAATCCAAGCAAATAGTGAGACAATGTTGGTGTGATAGGCAGTGATTTTGTCATCATTTCTTTCACCTACTGTTCATAGGCATTCCTCCAAAACCAGGACAAGTTTAATGATGAAAAGGATGAACTTGTTCTCTGGATTTGTGCTGGACCAGGGATGAATAACTCACCTTTGCTCAGTGGTCAAGAGAGATGGCTTGATCCTGAAAACACTTGGAGAGAGTGGAGAAGCTGTTCCTTTCAAAAACCTGAAGACATGATTAATTTCTTGTATGGAACTGAGTGCACCTCAGCTTCCAAGCCTTTCTCTGAGCAAGTGAGAACATGGGCACTTGGCACCTTTCAGAAAGTTCTGAAATGTGGCAGAATCGTGATCCTTCCAAAACTTCAAAAGTCCATGATTGATGTAGTAGAAGTCTGAATTTTCCCTGTTGTCAAATTCTATTTCTAGCTTAGCAAAATAAAAATCCTTCTTTTACTGAGGGTATGCAAATTACATGTATGGTCTACTTTATCTTTAGGCAAAATTTGCCCAACTGGTGTATGGAGTTTTAAGTCTCAAATAATCACTTTGGAGGCAAGTCTCCTAACAGAACACTGGAATGAAAACTAAAACTTTGTAGGGAGGGGCTTGTTTTGTACTGATAAGTGTTTATATATTTTTCTGTAGAAGTATCTTTTTCCTTTAAATGGAAACATTTGGAATCCAAGAATGATTTTCAGAAGCAAAAGACTTTTTATTTTGAAATGCCATGTCAGCAGATCCAGTGCCTCCAAAATAAATAGTTGCAAGGTGCTTCTCTGCCTTGAATTCCTCTGATACTTTGTCCTGTTTTTAATATATGTTTTAAACTGAGGTATAAAAATAATCTCTCTGAACTTGACTGAAAATACTTACTGCCAACTAAAAAAGAAAGAGATCAGACAAACAAGTGGTTTTTGATGGGCTTTAAAAGCTTGCTTGTTCTTTCTCTTGTGAAATATGACATTGTCATAAAACCCTTTTTCCCTTTAATGCCAAAACAATACTCCTGTTAATAATGTAATGCTAATGGCACTAGCCACTTCTAGTCATGAGAGAAATGAGCTGGCCCAAGCAATATTGTACTTGAGGGACTTGTCCAAGCAAATGTGCCTCTCATCCCTACACACCAGAAGTAGCTAAAGATAAGAAACGTGATGATACCTTAATATAATGCCAGATGCTACGTGGTTGTTAAAGGTTTTTGGGTTTTTGGGTTTTTGTGTCTTCTGTAGGTGAAAGAAAAATTAAATTTGTTAAGTAGGACACCACATTTTGAGTAGCGTTAGGTAGATGTAGGAAATGCTACTTTGATAGAAGCTATTTATTAAAAGGGTTTTTGACATCATAGGATTAGGAGTTCATGCAGCATTAAATGTGACAAAGAAACCTACTGTCTTCGTCTCATCCTTGTGCATGAGTCTAGACAGAAGGATGCTCTGAGATGCCTTTCTACCCTTTGTTTCTGTCCCCTTGTATTAGCGTGAGTGTTCCAGGCCACTTTTCACCATGTCAAAAGTAGTTGTTCCTCTTTTGCACTTCACATTGAAAATGTGTGACTTGCTTTTAAGTGCTGCCTTAACCCCACAGTGAACTATGGAGATGAGCCTGCAATGCTGAATTCAAAAGAATGAAGTTTGCAGAGGATCAGTTACTTGCCTTAATCTGCTGTTAACCTTCTAGAGCTACAGGCGGGAGCGAGGGTGCTGCGGGTGCTGCTTAACTCTTGTACTTCACAAAATGCTAATAGAGGGCAAATAGACAGAAGGCCCTCTACAGCTGCACAAAGTTGCTGGACCAAATCTGTGCCCCACTAGCTGACCTCAACACTCAGTGCTGCCATGTGTCCTGCCAGGTGTGTGGGAACAGGGTCCCTGTGCAACAGGACAGGAGACCAGCTCTGCAGAGGATCCAGCATGAGTTGCATAGCTATTGTTCTGGGAACTGAGGAGAGATGGATAGGGGGTGGACACCACAGACACACAGGGTATTTATGAGGTCTTTTTAAAGCAAAGGTCTTACTTAAACATACTGATCTGTAGGACACTACTTATTTAAGCCTATTTCTGGAGATTGAAGGTAGCTGGTTTTGCTCTCATATGCATATAGGAGTTTTCCAGCTGTTATTCCATAACTTGCACAAGTTAATGCTGAACTAGCTTGTTGGAGCTCTGTTGACTGGACTCTTCTGCCCCTTGCAGAACTAGCAATGAATGACCCAACAAGTTCATTACATGAGGCTGTAAATTTCTATATGCAAGTTACTTCTAAATAACACTGCTTATCAGTGTAACAGGTGCATGGTGTTCTGCTTTTGGAGACTGAAGCAGCAGGGGAACCACTGTTCAGCTTTTAAACTTCAGTTGTCATGGGAGAGGATGCTCAGTCTATCCCACTCCTACCAGCTTGTTGCCAGAGCCAGAAGAAGATGCCCTGAGCTTGGAGAAGAATTGCAGGTCAGCAGGAAGCACCTGAAGAGCAGCACAAAGGAATTCCAGCCCCTCCGGCTTCATTGGAGGCCCAGCTCTGTGCAGATGCACGTATCATGGGGAATAAATAAGAGGACTAAAAGATGTGCACATGTGAGAAGCCAGGGGAATACCCTGGCTTCCCTGGAGCCTGTACAGGGGGGCTCAGAAGCCTTGGCAAGGTGCCAAAAATCCCTGTGAGTTTGATCTACGTCCCTGGGAGAAATTACCATCTTTATATACAGAATTACAGAGTCACAGAAATAAGTAGAGTGTAAATTGGTATATTAAAAGGTAGAAAAGTAAGGTTTTAAAGATTGTTTATATTAGGGGGTTTTGGACACAAGATGGAAGATTTGTGGCATAGTAAGAAATTCTTTCTTCTTCTTCATGGCATCCATCTTCTGGGTCAGGATGCCAACTCAGGATTGGTGAAGGGAAAACTGCACGGTGTAAAGTGGGTATAAAGTATTGGTGATTAATCATAAATAAAGTAGACGTAAATTAGGGTATAAAAGATAAGTCCTGCCCCGGAGGGCCGGAGAACAGCCTTGGATGAGTTGCAGAGTGGACCGCTGTAAGGTAGACAGAAAATTCCTTAGATAAGAAAGAATAAACAATCTTGGAAACCTCAGAACATCAGCTTTTGAGTCTTCTTTCATGCCCTGCTGCGCCCTGACTGCAAAACAAGAACTCTCAGACCATCCTTTAATGTGCAAGTGAGTGATCGCTGACCATATAAGAGGTCGCCGTCTGTCACATGCACATGCCTGCAGGGCTGTGTCACAGCAGCCAGTGTTACAGGGATAAAAACCACTTGACACTGTCCCATATGACATCCTAAACTGAAGAGACATGGATTTGATGTACAGCCCCTTAGTGATTAATGAATTAGCTGGATGCTTACACTCAGTGAGTTGCAGTCAATGGCTCAGTGTTGAAGACCGGGGATGAGTGGTGTTCCTCAGAGGTCATTTTTTGGACCAGTGCTGTTTAACAACTTTGTCAGCAACATGGACATGAGATCAAGTGCGCCCTCAGCAAGTTTGCAAATGGCACCAAGCCCTGTGGAGCAGTTGACACTTTGGAGGGAAGTGATAACATCCTGGGGGACCTGAACAGGCTTGAGAATTGGGCCTGTGCCAATCTCATGTAGCTCAACAAGGCTGAGTGCAAAGTCTTGTGAACATATTGATAACAGCCCTTAGGAGAAGTACTTGGGGTCCTTGGAGGAAAAGCTTGACATGATCCAATAACGGGCACTTGCACCCAGAAATCCAACCAGATCCTGGGCTGAATCAAAAGCAGTGTGGCCAGCAGGTCAAGGGAGACAATTCTGCCCCTCTAGTCCACTCTTGTGAAGCCCTGTCTGGGGTACTACATCCAATTCTTTGGTCCCCAACATAAGAAGGAAATGGACCTGTTGGAGTGAGTCCAGAGAAGGGCCATGAAGAAAGCTGGAGAGGGACTTTTTACAACAGTTTGTAGTGATATGACAGGAGGAAACAGTTTTAAACAGAAAAAAGAAGTAGGTTTAGAGTAGATATTTGGAAGAAATTCTTTACTGTGGGGATAGTGAGCCACTGGAAGAGGTTTCAGAGAAGTTGTGGATGCTCAATCCCTGGAAATGTTCAAAATCAGATGGGATGGGGCTTTGAGTAACCTGATTTAGTGGAAGGTGTTCCTGCCCATGACATCAGAGAACCATAGAAGGGTTTGAGCTTGAAGGGATCTTAAAGATTATCCAGATCCAACCATTCTATGATTTTCTTGGATTCTGTGAGAGCTGAAAGCTGAGTAGGTGAGTGGGCAGGAGGATCAGCCAAGAGTTTCATTTGTGGAATGTGTTCAGGCTCAAGCAAGAAGTTCCTGAGTTGCTATGTGAGCTTAGAAGTTGAAGAGTGCCACAAGAGCTGATATGAGTAGAAGACAGGAGAGGATGCAAGTGCCAGTGAGAAATTTTCATAAGGGGAAGAAGCTTTGCTGCATGATCTTGCTTTTGAATATAAACAGGGGAAATGGAAATCATATGAAGCAGATTAATGAGGGAAGGATGTCTTTCATGCACTGGTTGGGAAATGTGATGTTTTGTGTGTTAGTCTGCCTGTGCAGTGCTCAGAACAAGTGTCTTTAAAGCCATGTGTTACTGGAGAAAACAGTGTGCAATGGTTTGTGGTTTTAATCACAAATTTATGATAATTGTGCTTTGTTATTTTTATTCAGGGAAACAGATATAGGCCCTCTGGTCATTTCATATTTCTTACTGCAGACCTAGCTAACATAAAAACAGTGCTGAAAATTGTTGGCCTACTGAATGAATTGGCAGAAATCCTGTTGCAACTCCATGTCAGCACCTAACTCTTTGAGAGACCTTTGAAAAGTCTCCACAGCAGGTACTGCAGTTGCTAGCTTTTCCCCCCTGTTTCACGGGGCTGTTGGAAAAATCCGATTAGGAATGTGGTCACTTAATTAAGGAGCGAATGATTTTTATTGCTGACTTTTCTTCTTTCTCCTCCTCTCTTTTTAATTTTTTAAATTTAATTTTTCTTTTTTTTTTTCTTTTTTTTTTTAAGAAGGATGACACTGCCTTCAGGCCCAATCTTCTGATATTGTGAATTAGTCCACAACTGTCCGTGCTGTTGTGCTGGTTAATTTTTACCAGCAGAGACTCTAACTTCCCAAGTGCAAGAACACTGGGGGGAAGGGAGAAATACTGCCTGATGTTTTGGGAGAGTGGTTATGACTTGGTCGTGGATCATTGGATTCAGAGAGAATTTTTGTCATTCGACTTCAATCAGAACAGGATCAGAAGCCTTTCATCAGAATGTGAAGCTCCGAACATGGGTATCCTGAAAATGTAACTTTGAGTCTGTTGACACAACAGTCTGGAGAAGTAGGAAAAGTTATTCTGCAACATTGTACACTGATATCAATAATATGCTTTAAAAAAAAAAAAAAATCAGCGATGTTTGAAAGTTCAGACCCTTTGCTTAGAAAATTAGTAAAAGGGAAATATAAATTTTGTTTGCTGGTGTTGAATATAATCAGTTTCTGGTAGTTGTAATAAATTCAGAAGCCTGGAATTATGATTTTCTTATTAATATTTTATTTCTTTGGCAACTAAAGAAACCCATTATATGGATCACTGTATAAACACATATTGTGGAATATTTCTTTGCCCTATATAACTCACAGATTAAAAACCCAAACTCAACCAAATAACCAAGCACCCAAACACACACACCCTATCTTCCAAACAAACAGAAACAAAAAAAGCCAATAATCCCATCTAGCTTAGGAAAACAGAAATCTAAATATACTTGAAATTGTTCTGCTTTTATAGTTGCTGTAACAGGATAAAATTAATTTGTGACACTTATATCAGCACTCGGTTCAAATGCTTGGATTGTTAAAGAGCTTCAATCCTTTTAAGAACTGGGTGAGGACTGGTGGTGACCTCATTCTGTTCTCTTTAGGGAGGAATGAATGGATGACTAGGGAAGAGAAGGGTGAAAGTTCCTATTTCCTTCAAGAGACAGAAATGTTTACCCATTTAAATAAAGGCAAAATATGGGTTGTCCATGTTCTCCAGCTGGAAAACTTGAAGTAATTTTCTGTGTACTTCTCTACATTAATTTGTAGACACATTTCTACACACAAGTGTAGACACTTTGGAATAAAAATATCAGTAACTAGTAACTGTGTACTCATCACTGTGATTGAGGCACTGTATTAAAGTGTGCATATATCCTCAAGAGTAAAGACTATTTTCCTATCTTGCATTCTTAAAAGAGGTGTTGCACCACATGCTTTGCGAGGGTTTGAGCTTAAGACTATTGACTGTAGGTAGAATCACTTCAGAGACAATGGTTGTATTATTACCGTAATAACAGAAGTAAAACTGGGTAAAGAAAATGAGCGGGGACTTATTAATTTATTTAGTGAAGAGTAAGCAGAATAAAGCAGGGCCTCAACAATATTAGTGGATGATATTATTAAATTTGTAATGAGAAGTCTTAGAAAATAAATTATCTGATGTGGCCAAGGGAAGTCTCCATAGAATTTGAAAGCAGAGAAGGGAGCTTGGTGATTCTTGGAAGAGACAACATCAGTATAGAGTTAGGAGACTGGGAAATGTTTTCTCTTTTTTAAATTAGAGAGGCCTGTAGGAAGGCCAGAAAATTGATCAGGTAGGATTTTAATTACCAAGATATTGATAAAGATAATAATCATCCACAAATTAAGAAAGGGTTCATAGTGCAGGATTGCTTCCTTAAACTGTTTGTGAACTTGTACAGTCACACAATCTTGGATTCAGCCCCAGGCAACTGAGCCAACTCTGGCAAGTGGGGTGGAGAGGATCTCTGGGACATGGTAGTGTCAGTCTGGAAAGTATGAGGAGTACTTAGGGAAGAAGCATAGAGAGTTGCTGGTTTGGGTTGGGTTTGGGATTTTTTTTCAGGTTAGTAAAGGCTAATTTTGAGGAAATGTGCCTGAGGAATTTCTTCTGATTATTAAAATCTCCATCTGTGCAACTGGAAAAATAAATGTGATTTCCTCAGAGAGAATGTAATTAAAATGTGTCCTGGTTAAGTCTACACAGGTTAAAGGCTGATGGGGGTAAAGTAGGTATGAAATTAGCATAAAGTATTAAGTAGGTACTTTCTTAAGCTGCAGTATAATCAGTGCATTGAGGAGCAAAATAGGGTGACACACAGAAATGAAAAAAAAAATACATAGAACTGAATTTCTTTTCAATTTATAAAAATAAGTTTTTCATGCTATTTCTCCTGTAACCACTCACTTTCATAGATCACACTTACAGAGTCAGGAATGCTTTGTCTGTTAAACAGGATAGGTGAAGATCATTGTAACCGAATATGTTGAGGATATGAAATAGAGTATTATATGTTTTGCTGTGTAGTCAATGGATATATTTTTTTTCATGAAAAACACTTTGCTCTCTTGTCTGACTTTTACAATGGTCCAGAGTAAAGGTGTTTGAGGAGTGGGGTGAATTATAGAGAAACAGTCTAAATTGTACCACCCACTAGCAATAATAACTAGCCAGGCTTGAAGCAAGGAAGCAAACCATGTCTGTCCAGCAGATAAACTGTTCCAATGCTTAAGGAGAATACAAATAATTCCTATTCACAATAGCTCCTGCAGGAAAGAAGTTACATTCTCAGACACAAGAGAACAGTCATCTTATTAGAGGCCTTTATTTGGAGGGAGAGAAAAAAAAATCATCACTTTTATTCCCCTTTATATTCATAATGCAGTAAGGGCCAGAGAAAGCAGGTCCAAGAAAAATAAAGTGGATTAGAAAAGGAGATAGGACAGCTCCTCAGTAATGTTTTTTTATTATCTATTTTCCATAATGAAAGAATGGAAATAGGCTTTATTTACAGTATCTTTTTCTTAAGTTGCTGGAATAATCAGATAACTTGCAGTAAAACATGAAACGACCTGGACTTCTTTAAATAAACTACAGTTATTCAATGTAACCAACATACAAGCCCTTCTTAGTAAGAAACAAAGTTAGAGTTATTGATATCTTTGGTATTTTGGGATTTTTTTGCTTATAAATGCATTAGGTGTTCTGAACAGTGAAATGCAATGAATGGGAAGATACATGGGGGCCATGTGTTATATTTTAAAAATATTTTTTATTTAGCTTAAACTTGATTTTTGAGGAAAAGAAAATGGGGCTCTTTATGTAGCACCCATATTTATGACAGAACCTTAATATAAATTAAATCACTTTAAGGAAATTAAAAGAATATGCTTTGGTTGTATTTGTCAAATAAATTGGTCACTGTAAAAATAATCTACCAAATTATATCTGTGGGGTGAGGTAGGGATCAGAGGAAGGCTTCCCTCTCAAATGCTGTGGAAGATGACATTTTAGTTCTGTCATCTGCTGAATGGATTTGAATTTGTATTTCTGTATTTCCATAAAGTACTCTCCTTGTTGTGTTCCCATATGGCTGCTCTTCTCTCCTACTAAAGCTATTTCAATTTATATAATGTGCTTCAACCCCTCAGTGGGTTGCTGCTTGAACCCTGAAAGTGTTACCTCCTGTGAGAGTACCCGGGCGCTTTGCATAACCCCTCAAACCCCTCGTGATTTACTCCTGTGCACAGACATGTAGGCAAAACACCTCTCCCTCACACTCCATGACACAATTTTCTGCATTAATCAAATCCCATGCACTCTCTGCACAGAAATGTATTCCTACAAATCTATCCACTCCTTCCTCCCAAAACTGAACACCTCGGGTTGGGTCACCACCTACCTCCCATAAAAACAGGTTGAAGAAATTTACAGCGAAGCGGGAGAGGATGCTATACCTTGGTATGTGTCTCTGCTTTCCTTGCTGGCAGCAGTGATCTGCACCCTGTTGTCCTGAGCTCTGCATTTGGCTGCTGCTTCCACAGCAACCCGACAAGTTCATACTGTGGTGTGGCCAGGCTGGCCAAACTTAGGGCCCTTTCTTTTCGTTGCCCAGGTGATACAAAACAAAACCTTAAAGGGGAGATGTTTTTTTCCGAGTGATCCTAATACATCCTTCTTCCTCTATATGTCTTCTGGTTTCATAAGTGGCTGGAGTTTTCCCTCTATCTTTCCTAGCCTCTGCTGCACACACTTTCAGACTGTTATGTGCTTCCCTAGCTTCCATCTCTTGGCAAAGAGGAGATATGCTGGGGCTGCCCATCTTTAGTGTGGGGCCACCTTCACTCACAGCTCCAGTAAAGGCTCCTGATTTCCCAAATCTGGAAATCTGGGCTGCTGCTGCTGAGTATTTAATCTCTCCGTGTATTTAATCTACCCGTGGTGTAGGTGAAGCTTTTTCAATCTCTTTCTTGAGAAAATTGTGAAGGAACAGGGGAAATCACTTTGAGCGAGTGGATAGATGTTCAGGGCAGGAATGTTAAAATAAAGTAGAGGAAAATATTTAGTGGATATGGATCATCTTTTTGCTGTATCAGCCTATTCCTGCCCATCATTTCTGTTGCACAACGAACACAAACCAGAATTAGCACTTTGAAGTTGGGGTAGAGCTGGAAATATAAATCAGGTGAGAATCTGCTTTCTGTTTTATGACCAACAAAATGTTGGCTTGATGCAGACACTTGCTAAGCCCCTCAGCTTTCAATGTGAAGTTCCTGCTGTGGCAGATAATGGCTGTGAGTTTTTGCTGGCTGCTATAAGTGAAAGGGAGGAGTTCTGATCTTTTAAACTTAGTGGAAGATCACAGAAGCAGTGAGGTTCAAAGTTATGAAACCTCTCTAATATCCAGAAGCAATGCAATTTTTTCCTTATTAAAGACATTTGCCTAATTTTTACGTAAATAGTCACTGCCTGGTGGCCACTCTAATCCAACAGCATTACTGCTAGCAAACAAGGGATTAAGAAGAAAATGCTGTATTGAAATTAAAACTGTAGGGCCTGATAGAGCTAGGTTGCCATTAAATTCTGTGGATACTCTATCATTCTTTCTAGCTCCATTGTGCTTTATTTTAGTGCTCAGGGTTTTCTATAACTAAAATACTTCTTTAATCCTTTTTTCACACCCTGTAATGAAAACCTTGGTGCTGAATAATCCATTGAGGTTTATACATTTGTTAGATCTCTGCTTCATTAAATTACCAAATTTTAGTGGCAACAGAGAAGCATGGCAAAATGTTGACATGGCTTTACAAAGCCAGAGGTTGCCCATTTCTAAAGATGAATATGATCTCTATTAATGTTTGTTTTCTACATTTCAGCACCAACCTTTTTAAAGTGATGGAGGGATGGGAAGAATTCCAGGGCAGGCTTTCAAAGTCCAGTAACATGTATTTTTTTCAATCAACATTCTATTGAACCAAAAAAACTGGGGATATGGGTTTACAAAGACATTGAGTCTGAACTTCATTGCTGGACATCCTGGGATTTGTTGGGTTTGCACTGTATTAGTGATATCATATGGTCTTTGACTGCTCATCAGTATTGTGGCATTTGATACTGCAAATATGTGTCAAAAGAAACAGAAGTCCAACATGAAACAGTGGAATCAAAGATGCATATGTTTTCTAGTTGCTGATAAAGTGTGTTCTCCCAGCCATCTGAGTGTCTGATCTGCAGACACTAATCTCTGGAATTTGTGATGATATTCGTGGTCCCTAATCAGTGTTATATTTCATGTACATTGTGCTGGGACTTTCTTGGGTTAAGGAAGGGAACTGTTATTCACTATAATATAATGTCAGTAGCAGTGCTGAGGATTCTGATATATATTTATTTAGGTTCATCCTGAGGGGCATTGGTACAATTCTATCACTGGCTGAAGACCTAGTAAATTCTTGATTCAAAGCTTGTGCCATTTTTTTTCCCCTTTTTAATTCAAAATGCCCCACAGTTCAAACTCATTCTTTCAGGGAGGCTCTTGGTCATGCTACAGGACTTTTGGTTAAGAAAGGAAAATAGACATTTGTTCTTAGGGCAAATAGCTACTACAACGAGTTCTGCTAAACAAAACTGTATGCTGGGAAGTACAAAAGCGAATCATCATTAAGGAATCTGTTAAAACCAGTATGGGGCCTAGCACCCCTTGTTGGGACAAGATTTTTCTGTCACTAGAATAACTAAAGGAAGTCTCATTTTTAACAGAGCTTGAGAGGTACTGGAGACAAGAATTTAGTCACACTTCACTTGGATTCCTCAGGAATGTCTTTGTTTAGTTTAATACCACTGATTTCAGTTGTGATGAGGCAGAGCCCATACCTGAATGGAACAAAAGCAGTCTCAACAGAAACCTGAAACAGGATTTACATTTTATGGGTTTTGACCTTATGGCTCCTAGGAGGAATGAATCATGCTCCTGTGAGACATGACCTAACCTCATCTCTTCTTTGGCTGGAAGTGCAGAACTTGAAAGAAATGTAGTAGATGCTGAACAGAGGTTTTGCAAGTATTGTATGTTTTGGTATTTAAAAACACACACATACACACACATATAAAAGCTATGTATAGTTTTCTTTGACATTTGTTCTTGAACACTTTATTTCCATTTACCAGAATCCTGGTGCTGCTTGATGAGAGCTGCTAATCTGACCTGTGATTTCCAAATACAGGTCATAAGGGAGGGGTAACATATGAGAGTTGTGGAAATGCACAAAAAACTGCTGTGCAAATTTGCATGAAGTGTCCTCAGACATTTAAGTTCTGTAAACTGTATGTTGGTGAGATAACACCAGGAATGTGAACAATTATATTAGGGTTAAAAAGGAGTTTCTGCTAGAAGGAAAACTGGGTGAAGAGATGCTCTCACTATCAAGATGATTAGTTTTAATAGTGATGTATGATAAACTGTAGATATCTAGTGACTTGTCTATGTAGGACATGGTGCATACATAAAGCACAGCTACAATAAGGGACATCACTGAAGGAATGGAGGTATAGATTAAATGACCTAAATTATGTATATTCATCGTACCTTGAAAGAAATATGAACTACATAACTTTTTGAAGTCCAAACTATTGCTATGGAAGTCTATGAGTTTTTGTTATTTTCAGTGCTTTTTAGGGGGAAGGATAGAAAGATGCTTTAGCTGCAAACTTATCTTTTTGATTGTGCACATCATGTTACTCTGGTTGAGGAAACCTAATAATTTCACTGGAGATCAAATCTATTGTCTGTTGTTGCTAGTACTTTATGAAGTTCTGAACATAAATAATGCTAATGAATTTGCATGGGATATTATCTGCTAATAAATTCTGTAGTAGATTATCACAACTGCAATTACTGAAATAACATATGCTGAAAATAACATAATTTGAAAAAGGCAAGGTGGATGCCTGTTCCTATCATGGTACACTGCTCTTGTCATAACTTGTTAAATATAGAAGATGACTTCTAACACTCTTGGATTATTTGTGAGACTCCCTCTGTTTCCTGAGTGGAATGCATGTGAAGATACTTGAGATTATCCTGCATTCTGTTTTTCACTTTTTATTTCAAATTGAGAGGGTAGTTCACTAGAAAGTTTTATAGTGGTGCATGAAATAAGAAGGGAAATTGTTTTGAGCAAATTTGATGTTTCACATGTCAGTATAAACTACAGTGTTACTAGATATGCCCTTGTCTTTCCAAGCAGCACTTGCTTACACTCGGCATTGTCCCATTCATACCTAAAAGAAGACATGTTCACTGCACCAAAAGAAAGAGTCTGAAGGGCTTTGCAGCTAAGACAGTGAATCCATATTGATGATTCAGCCTTGCATGTTACAAATAAAATTGCCTGTAGTTTTGCTAGTTGGGGCAACAATTTGTAAGGGAGATGAGTCTGTATGATCCAGGGACATAAGCCAGTCACCGAATATCTGAAACTGGCAAGAGATTGCCCTCACAGTGGGGGGATAGTTCTGCCAAACTGTCCTCTGAAGGGCTTTTATCCTTGCTTTGGAAGCACTTAGTCCTGTTTACTTTCTGAGTTGGGATAGAAGACTGTGTTGACCTCTGATCTCATCTACTCTGCCAGCTTCTGTGTGGGAGTCATACTGGTAAAACAATGACACTGTGTTTTCAGAGAATGTCAGCTTATATACGTTTTGACTGTGGGGCTGAGAAGTACCATGAGTGATTTACACAAAACTGGACTGAGAGGTGTAAAAATAGCCAGGATTGGGAACAGCTCTAACAAGCAGCAGTTTCTGGGTATGGAGTTGCAAGGCACAAGCCAAAAACTCATGGCAGGGGAGTGGGAGGTCCAGGACTCTTAGCTTCTCTGTCTGATGTTTTCCTCCTCTGTTCTAGTACTAGTATGGGGTCTAGCAGTAAATCAGATCCTGATCAAGGGGTATTTGTCTAATCACACACTCCTGGGAGTAGAAGAGAGACAAAATAGGAAAAGTTGGCTCTGCTTCCTAATCTCATCATAGCCGGTGGGGGAGAGTACAGTAATTTCACGAATACAAGCCGCACCAATTTGACCAAAATTTTGGTGGAAACCCGGAAGTGCGGCCAATATTCCGGGGCGGCTAATACATTAACAAAATTCTAAAAGCTGCCAACACGGAAGTGAGAGCCCGCGGCAGCCCCAAGCCAAGCTGGAGCCCGGCCGGCCCCGGCAGAGGTGGGAAAGCCTGGCAGAGGCGGGGCAAGCAGTGCGGGGGGCGGGCGGCAGAGCCTGAGCCAGCAGGGCGAGGCAGGGGGGCGGCAGAGCCCGGGCCAGCAGGGCGGGGGAGCCCGGGAGAACTGGGGCTAGCAGTGCAGGGGAGCATGGCAGAAGCAGGAAGGCTGGCAGGTGGGGCTGCCTGGCAGCGGGGGAAGCCCAGCAGAATCGGGGCCAGCAGCGTGGGGGAGCCCGGCGGTGCGGGGGCCTGCAGTGCCAGTCAGGGTGAGGAAACGCGGTGGCGGTGCAGACGGGAGGGGGCGGCCGGCGAGCCTGGCGGCGGCGGCGGCAGCCCTGCCAGCCGGGCGAGCGAACGCGGCAGCGGGGCGGTGCTGACGGGAGAGGGGGGCCAGCGAGCGAACGCGGCGGAGGCAGCACCACCCGGCCAGCCCCACCGAGCCGTGGCGCTGAGCTGGGCCACCCGGCCCCGTCGGCAACCATGAGCGGGCCGAGCCTGCCTGGCCCCGCCCCGAGCCAGTAAAGCCCGCTATGCCGCGATCCTGTTACTAATTGGCCAATTTGTGAAAGCTGCGCACGGATTCTCGCGACGAACAAAAGTGCGGCTAGTATTCGGGGTGCGGTTTATCTATTGACAAAGACAGCAACATTGTCGAGGCACCGGGGGTGCGGCTTATAATCCATGCGGCTTGTATTCGTGAAACTACTGTAATCAGCTTTAGGTCAAAATCAGCAGCAGAGTACTTTCCCTTCCATGCTGGCTCAGTTGTAGGGGTTGATCATCAAAAGCACAGAGGTAGAATCACATGTGCACTCCCTTATCCTGCGCTCTTGTTTCTCATGACCTGTGTTGCTTTGCAACTGCTCCCTTTTGGGGGCTGCCCTTGTATTAGGGGAAGGCATCTGAAGTGCTCAGCCCCCCACCCCTGTCTCCCTGCTTGGCAGAAGGCATGATCCTGCTCTACTGCAGAGCAGTATTCTTGGGAATTTTGCATGGAAGAGACTGTAAAACAAAGAGTATCGTGGCAAAGAATAAAAAAATATGTGTTTGTACTACTGTTGTTTTTCTGTTGTTTATGGATTTAGGGTTTGTTGTGTGGTATTTTGGGAGGGATTTTTTTGTTTGTTTTTTTTTTTACCACTGTGAGAGACAAGTTACTGGTCAGGCTGGATTTTTGGTCTGATACAATATTGACCATCCTCAGTAGTGTTCTTAATGTTCAAAATACTAGATTACAAAGAAAAATATGTTTGGTTTCTATCTGTTTCTATCTGTGGCAGTCAACACTTGACAATGTTTTTTGTTATTGTTTGCAGATACTTAAAATCTCAGAGGCAATTTCACTTTGTAACTGTAGGAGGTGCTCCCACTTTGTGAGGGTAGAGGGGAATACATGGGGCCTGATTTCTCTTGTGCTGCTTTGGGCTAGGGAGAAATTTTGCACATAAATCTTCCGTAAAGTTTTGACCACTGGAAAGAAATTCTGCATGTTTACTGCTGTCTAGGATTAAATTGGTGGTTTATTTGCATATGTGAGGTTAAATAAATACATGCACTACTGCTGGGGTCTAAATTTGATGCACTTACATGTATATATTTATGCATATTACAGTCTCTTAAATAGATGTGCAAATGCATGGAAATCTGTACTGGAAAAATGTTGATATACCTTCCTACAATCACATATATACCTTCTACATATGCATGTATGTGTAAAGTGATAGTTTATCATTGCCAAGTATGTACAATGCTTAAAAACACCTTCATCAATACAGGTATTTAACTCTTTTATCAGTCCTGCCACAGAACCTATTTCCTGGGTGGGTGGAATAATGAGGGAGAAAAAGGTGCTATTCATAGAAAATGGATCACCGAAACAAAGTTTCATGAAATGTTTTTTTCCTCACTTTTCATTAAACTACTGCCATTTTAAAATATACATTATTTTTCCCAGAAAAAGGTATATTTTTCTAAAAGTCCTTTCCAAGCTTCTTAAATGCTACTCTTTCTTATTTCACTCTTCAAAGAGCAGCAGCAACGCTATCCCTCTTTTCAACTTCAAACTGTGCTGCTCTGTTGGTCCAGCACAGCAAGAGTGCTTTGAACCTGAGGAGAGAATCTAGCTCCCTTTTTTGGAACCTTGAGAAGGACTTTTTGAGAGAGCTGTAATTAGCATTTTCTTTTCACCCCAATGCATCTTTCTTGACTTGTGCAGAAGTAAACCAAATAATAATAAACATATTTACCCATGTGTGGTTCCCTTGGGTTCAGCAGAGATGCCCTTTGTTCATACTTTCTGGGTTTTTTTTGCATCCTGCTAGCTGGACATTTACCCAGAGGTTTGGTATCTATGAAACTTTTCACAGGTTGCTGGCTCTGTGTGGGGCAAGCGTGAATTGACTTTGGTTTCCTCTCAGGTGTGACTTTATTCTGCACAGAGTCAAAAGATTTGGTGAATGTCAAAGGAAGGAGCCACAAGTCATATTGATCTTGCTCGCTATACAGCCAGCACCTTGGTGGCCTTTGTTGTTGGTGGCCCACCTTGGCTGCGGCAGTGCGAACTCTGAATGCCAGCAAGACACCATGTGAATTCAAGCAAAGTTGAGCTCCACAGTTGCTTCCTGCTCTGTACTTGCACTTTGCCCCAGGTGATTTGACAGCAAGGGATCAAAGGCTGTAATCTGGATAGTTCCTAGATAAGGCCTTAACAGGGGTAAGTGCTTGAGTGGAAAGCAGAGGAAGTGTGCTGCTGCTTTTCCTCTGACTATAAATAGCCAGGTCATCAGTACAAATTTCGGCTGTTAGGCATCAACATTTCCAGCTGATTTGTGGAACACCACTGAGAACTCCTAAGACCACTCTTTTTACTCCTTTTGTTCTAGATATTCATCTATGTCCCCTCCATGTGAGATGTGGAACATGTTGCAGGTAAAATCAAAGGCTATAGTTATTTTAATTTTAAATACTTGGTGGTTGGGGGTCTCAGCCCACAGAGACGCCTTTGCAGTGCCTAAACATGAGGAGAACCCTGCAGAACGCAGCAAGTGGTTGGGGTGGGTTTTTTTGTGGGGAAACCACTACTGAGATGATTCCACATGTGTGTCCTGTAGGAGACTTAGACCCTGAACCATTGTTACAGCAGAGGGAATGAGTGCTGTTTTTGATGTAAGTAGGAATGATGAAATCAGCCAGTGTAAATGGGACTAGAGTGTGCCATGTTATTGCAGTGCCCTGTGACTTCTGAAAATACCTGTGGGAAAGAAAGGTTCCTATAAGCTACCTCACTAAGGGAATCTCTATTATACAAATATCCAAGATACAAATACCTTCAAGAAACAGAGAGTTGTAAAGTTCGCAGCATCTTCATTTTCCTTGGAACTGTATCTTTTTATCTGTTCTTCTCCCAGCAATTAAATATTTCCTGGTCTATAAACAACTTCGTGTTTGCAACACACTTTTTAGGCAGTTACTTGTCCACACATCCTGTAGTAAGAGAAAACCCTTCAAGTGTGAAGGATTTGTTAATGGAAATTGGTTCGATAAAGCTTCCCTTTCCACCCTTGTCCCCCTCCCCACCAGCACATGCATAGACTAAGCAGAAGCTTGCTGCCTTTCTGTAGTAATGTGAATTTTGAGTTGTTGATAAATACAAGCAGGTTAACAACCAACATCAAAGGTTTACCAGATTAAAGTCAAAGGAAGATGGGATTTTCAAGGGCTTGAGTAAACAAAAAGGTTGAGATTCTCAATTATCCCTCTAATACAAGACTCAATAGGCTTAAATGAACGGAGGAACAAACATGCCCGTTCTGCTGACCGCCACACTACTGGGTTGCTTACTGTAAGTCATTTAAAGGCTACATAAGGAATGAAAGATAAGGTAAATAGGTTTGCCTGGAGAGGGAGAGATCATTAAGAAAAGGTGACTGTTGTGTTTGATGTAGTAAGAGGCAGAGGAAAAAGTAACTGGTTTAATGGGCATAGCAGATTCTGAGACATATGTGGCAATTATTAGTCATACTATTTGAATCCGAAAGGGCATTTGTTCAAAAGACTGCTTAGAAAGGTTCAGGCTGGAAAGAGGGAGCTATTAAATCAGTTCTGCTCCTCTAAGTATTTGGTGGTTTTTTTTCTCCTTCCCTGAATTCTTAGGATACATCTTGAGAAGAGGATGATGAAATTTTACAAGTGTTGCAAGAAGGAAAAGATTTGTACTTATTATTATTGCAGAGATTTTCAGTTCACTCTAAAAAAGCCAAATTTACCTGCTGTGAATATGGTTAGATTGACAATAGGACACATGTACCACCTGCTTCTATGAGATTAAGATAGTTTAAACAAAGCCACACAGAATGTGTCATAGATATTTATGAAGTGCAGAATTTCTAATCTTCTATCCACTGTTGTGCTGTCTTTGAGTAATACAAAGAGGAATCATATGAAATTAAAGATGAAGTACAAAAAAAAAGCCCAAGCACTGAATTTAACCCATCATCACATATTGCTCATACTTGAGTTTAAAACACAAAGGAGGAAAATTGTAATTGCATTTGCAATTGTACATGAGGTCTAAAAGGTGCAGGTACCTTTAAAAAAAAAAAAAATCTCCTTCACTAAGAGTTCTGAATTTTTTATCTATTTTCTGAGACTGAGAGGGTGACTAGGAATTATTTTTATTATGAATCCTTCATACTTCTTTTGTTAAGAATATGCAAGGACATCTTTTATTTCTGTATCAATAGAGTAAGTGCATATTGGCTGCTAGCTTAGTGTGCATACTCATACAAACTTTAAAAAGTATTTAAAACCACATACCATTCAAGACATGATGTTCTATTGATACAGAATAGTTACAGGTGAACAAGTGTAAGCAGCTACTATTGACTGCGCTATCACAGACCATAAAGTAGTTATTGTGCTCTCTTGATTCTATGTGAGGTCAGTGGAATTCAGTGTAAATTGAATTTTTGCCAAGAAGCAAAAATCTCAAGTTTTTCCACTTCTAAGTGTCTTACATATTACTATACTTATAGTTGTACTGAGTTTGATATACAACACTGCCCCTCACCAGGTGCCTTAAAATTTTAGAGATTTGTTTTGGTCATCATATAGCTGCCTGTTTTCACCAGATTTTTGAACATAATGGGATCTCATACCACTGTAATGAAAATTATTTGATCTGTTCAGTGACTTCAGTGACTTGACATTATATATTAGTTTGCGTTACAGTCTTATCACTCCTATTTTTACTTAATGCTATCTTCTTGCACCAGTTGTAGTTTTCCCAAGGAGGCTATTTTGAGGAATACAATTTTATAAAATATTAGTACTTGGTTCTAGAGGAAAAAAAGATTTGTAAAAATTTTTTTTTTTTTTTTTGTGAGGGGCTGGTAAACCAGAGAGGGTAGAATTTTCTGAGCAATAAATATTTAAAGTGGTAACCTGGTAGAATTTAAGTGTATGGTTTTGCAATCTGGAATTTCTTCCAGATTTTATATTCATTTTGTCCAACTGATGTAAACAGGGTTCCATAATTATGTCCATGTGACAGCACAAAACCTCAGAGACAGATGTACATTGTGCAAAATGGAGCATGCAGCTGAATGTAACGAAGCATACCATCTTCTGAGATATTGCATAGAGGGCTAGATTTTAGCCAGCTTATATTGTGTGCTGCCATCCTGCATATTATTATGAAATCAACTTTTCCATAGCTTTGTTTTCAACTGTAAGATAATATACTTTTTATGGTTTATTATCTTCACAAATTCACAAATTTACTATAAGCTGTGTTACATAGGTCTCTGGCTGGTTTTTGAATTTTGGAGGTAATAAAATATTTTATTTTGCTTGATTCCCTTTTTTACATCTTAAAAAAATATGTGATTCCACAATTCATTGATCCCATAACAGACTGCAGTATTGTTTCCAGTTGTGTTGAAAGGCTCAGTGTTTCACCTGGAGGGCAGCTGTGGGGTTCATGAGAGTTGCAGGAATGTGCTATATACTTCTCATAGAAAGTTAGGGGATGCTATTAAACACCACATCTTCTTGTCTTTTATCCTTTGCTAATTTTACACTGGCCATTAACAAAGCTTTGTGTCAATAAAGGTAAAATGTAAGGTGTTATCTGCTTTGTCTGCCATCCAACAACACAGTCTGCTGTATCAGGCTGTTCTCACCCTTTGCCATTATATCATTGTTGCTATGGTGAATTAGGAAAATGCTGGCTATTAACTTGATGTTGAATGAGATATGTTCTCATCTCAATGAGTCGAGATTTACCACATAACTCTCCATAATGTAGAGGTACAGACTCTCGTTTCCTACACAGAAAGCTCTGCAACACACAGCACCCTTTGAAACAGCTGTGGAGAGATCCTGTGTCACTGTCAAGACAACCAAATGGATGATTTTTTACTTAATGAGAAGAAATAATTCAGAGACCTGCATCTTTCACATGGAAAAGGAGTGAAAAATAGCTTACTATGTATTTTCATGTTCATTGGGATTTCATGCAATTACTAATGAGAAATGAACTAAAATTACAAATTAAGCAGGTAAACTGGCTGCAATTTGGTTTCCATATGACCGCACTCCTTTTAAGATTGCTATTGCCAAATCAATAAAATAAAACTAAAACCCCTATCTTGTACCAGTCTGGAAAGTGCTGAGTTTCATGTCAGTTAGGTGCTAATGATGGCAGCATGAAAACAGTGAGCAAGTGGGAGGACTCTCATAATTTATGGAGAAAAAGCAGACCTTCCACATGTTCCCCTCCGTTATGTGGAAGAGAAATTCAGTTACAGTAATTTCACAATTATAAGCCGCATCATTTTGACTAAAATTTTGGTCTGAATCCAAAGTGTGGCTTATAATCAGGTGCAGCTTATATACGGACAAAGAAGGAAAAGGTTGCTGTTTTAGTTTGGAGGACAGGTGTCTGCTGAGAAAGGCAGGAACTTCTCTTTGAAATGGAGAATGTAAACCCCCTCCCTCCAAATTATTATAATTTTGAAATCAAACGGCTCTCAGGCAAAAATATGGGAATTAGGAATAACAGTTCTTTTCTAGGGAAATTAAAATAGAAATACAGTACTACAAAGGAACAAACCCCAAACTCTGACAATGTCAGAGTAGAGCCTGACACCCCGTCAGGCAGGGTGTTGGTAGCAGTCCCATTAAATGGTGGCTGCATCCTCCTGCAGTGATAGATGTGATTCAGTTGGAGCAGTGCTCCTGCAGAAGGTGCAGTTTCCCTCTGGAGGTCCAGTGGTGATATGGAGAAATCCGGTTTTCCTCTGGAGTCCAGTGGAGAAAGGGGCTACTTTAGTGTCCCCCACACCTCTGTTTTATCTTGGTAAGAAATGTTGGGCCCTTCCCCCTGGCTGGAGCAACTTCCAATGGGATGCAGTAATTTTATCAGTCACACACTGGGACTCAGTGGGCCATTAGCAGAAAATGACTCACTGCTGGAGGAAGGATGGGTTGTGAAAAGATAAAGAACAATGCCCTGCCTGGCTTCAATGGATGGCCCATTAGCAGAATACCTGCCATTGAGATAAGGATCACTGCCCCCACTCTCAACAGATGGTGATAGAATAGATACCTTTTATCACACTCTGTATTGTAATGTGCGGCTTATAATCAGGTGCGGCTTATGTATGGACAAAGAATGAAAAGTTGCTGGCACCCAGAAGTGCGGCTTATAATCAGTGCGGCTTATAATCGTGAAATTACTGTGAAATCCTGAAATTTCTGTGGCTCTGTCCTTCACCTACTGCTGGTGACAGAACTCTGGGTATGTAGAGAAGGAGACAACCAGATAGGTGGAGGAGGATGAATGCTATGCCACTTTCTGAGAGAAGGAAATTGTGAAGGCAATAAGTGGTCCAGTATTATATTTTCAGTGAAGCCCTGCCTACAAGGGGCAAAATATGACTAGACCAAGGAGCTCAGCTACAATAAAAATGGGATTTGTGACTCTCTTGGAAATCTAGGCTAAGCAGAATGGACAGATTTTTGTCCATGAAATTTTTGAAGGTTGGACAGTGTCATGGTGGAAGCTACGTTCAGTAGCTCTCTCAGAACCTAGACAGGGTCCTCCACTACATTCTGGAGTGCACATCTCCATGAGGGGACAATCACAGCAACCTTTTCATTTTGCCAGAGAGGAGATGACTTATACTGAAAGCAAGAAGCATTTTGTCTGCTGCAGCGCTTATAATACCTGTTATGAACTGCATGCTGCAGCTGAGAACAGTGATAAACTGTGCTCAATAATAATGACCCGTAACATTTGAAAGGAAGCCACCAAGAAATAATGTTAAAACACAAGAGAAGATGGTGTCTGTTTCTGCACAAGTCAAGTGTGTAAATGGTGAGTCTTAATTAGCCCTGGCAACATAACTTGCACAAGTTAACAGGAGGTGTAAGGAGCATCTGCTTGTCTTGTTCTAACTGACACAACGGATCTCTTACATTGCAAAAGAGATGGTGCAGATGCTTTAAGTTACAGAGCAGAGTCTGCCACTCAGACAGATGTCACCCTTCACGAAAAGAGAAACTTCAGACATGGCTTTTCTTATAATTGGAAAGCATTGTCAGGTTGGCAGCTCCTTGTATGTTTAAATGACAGATATTCATACTAGATGAAAATGAACCCTGCTCAGCAGACATTGGCAATGTTTTGTTATTTCTCTCTTTCTTATTCCTAAAAGGACAATAGATCATTTCTGTTCATTAGGCTTGATAGGAATTAGGCATAGAAAATCAATTCCCTCAGCTTCTTTTTATCTTAAGGCTGTCCCAGGTATTCTCTCTTGGAATTCCTTAGTAACATCAGCTGTGGTATGTGAAAGCAGGACTGAAAACTGAAAGCAAAAAAAGCAACTTTTATCCTAGAAATGCCAGCATCGTCTTTTGCCCATTTCTCTTGCTAACATTCTCTTTTTGGTTGTGCCTATCCAACATGTGGGAGCAATCACACTTATCTAGGCAAAAGGAGTGTTAGAGTAGCCTTGAAATACTTTCTCCCACTTTATCTCCACATTTACTTACCTATCATATCATCAGGTAGATTGTTTTTAGCATTATGCATGGCTTTATGAATAATGCTTTAGTGCTATGGTCTGCTCAATAAGGAATCAGTGGCAAAGCATTATCTTTCCCTATGTATGATTCAGAAATACCCTTTCTTACCAGTGTAAGAATTTGTTTCAGTTTTGAGTCCTGTGCTATCTCAAGAGACAGAGTCCTCCTGCAGCATAGTTCTCTGATGAATGATGCTGTGTGGAAAAGCAAAATGAGACGAAGAGGTTTTGTCATATGAAGTTGAATTATTGTGCGTTTCAATTAACAGCATTTTTTCTCTGTCCTGAAATGTGTAGATCTGAAATTCATGAAGACGAATTTGAATATTTACAGCATTTGAATAGCTCAATTGTTTCACCTGCTGTCCAAACATTTAGGATAAACCTGCCCCACCCTTGATTTGCTGTCTATGTTGCTACTCATCAGCAAACAGAATAACAAAGGTTTAGGTGGGTCTCAATTACTTCAGGATCATTATGTAAATTTAGTAAAAAGCATTACAAAGTTAATCTTCTGGTTTAACTGGTGTAATTTAATTACATCAATGATATCAAAGGCCTGTACTGCAAACCCCAAAGACACTAAAGCCAGATCACTGTCTTGTTGAAAACCTATGTGTGTTCAGAAGATATCAAACTTGCAAAAATGGATGACCTTATCTTAATAAAGCAGTTGCTGTGGTGCCATTTTTTTTAGAGCTCCTCCTCCTTGGATACTAGAGAAAGATGCCTTTTTCACTTCTTTATGTGGCAACTTTTGAACTGATTTTCACAGGATGTTGTACCCACATTTTATTCCAACAGTTTGCATGAAATACAAAGAAATTGTAGATAGAAAAATGTGTTTTAGTTTGGTTTTAAGAAAACAGTTCCAGTGAAAAATGTGTGCACTATGGAAAGGGAGTTTTAGAAGCTAGGCAGCGTTTGTCTCTAGTATCTTGCTGCCTTAAAGGTGTCATGCTGCTGTTTAAAGATGTAGCTGTCTTATTACCAATAAGTGGAAAGCTGGAGCTAACCATGGGTAAAATGAAGCTAGAGTCCAAGAACAGCAAGCCCTGAGATAAGATGGGCTAAGAATGTTTAAACTTGTAGACATAGCATTAGGTTTGAATTTCATGTGGTTCTTTCTAGAAAACCATTTTTGTAATAAAATTGGCATCAGGAAAGGAACTTTTCTGAGTGTTTTGCTGAGAGCAGGACGAGGAAAGCAATATTGCTCCAAGTTATGGCAGTGTGAATGTGTGTATTGCCAACCTTGAGCTTCAAAAAGCACAAGCCAAGCATCATAAAATCCTGACACTTGTTCAAGTATTTTCAGTTTTTTTAAAATTTCACACATGCTCTGTTCTTAACACTTCTTTTCTACTTAAAGTTTCGACTTGACTGTGGGATCTGAGACTTTAGGAGAGACACCAAGATAAAAAAACAAATATTCTTGTGGGAACTGGTAGAGTTGTTTGTAATCAAACAGCAGTCAGTGTAGTTAAATAAGTTTGGTTGGTTTTCCTTTACTTGGGCTTAACTATTCTGTTAGGTCAAAAGCAAAAAAAAGGGAAGGTACTATTGCAGAATGCTTTTATTTCTAAAACATCTTGAAAATCTGTAGTATTACAAGGCAAAATGCAGACAGAGAAAGGATTAGGACTAGAAATCCTATTTCCACCCTCTGGAAGAGAAAAAGTGCATTAGTCTGGAAAGAAAGTCTGAGATAAAACAGTTTTGATTTTTGACATTTAGAAACCACAGATTCTACTTGGCAGCAGTCCTCAAATTCCACCTGCAGAACTCAATTAAAGGACTCTGCAAAGTACAGTAACTGTTTAATTTCTAACTGTTATTGTACAATGTTGAGATTGCTTTAAACTCCAGGCTTTGGAATGAGTTGTGACAGCAAAATTGACCAAAAAAGAAAAAAAAAGTTCTTAGTATATGAAAGTGTCTGGCTTCCTATTTTTAAATTTTCAGTCTTGCAGGAGTTCCTGTTAAATCCAAGGCAGATAATTTGGGAAAATATTGGCTAAAGATACTGGTTTGTATCTATGTTTGTTTGTTTTAACTAATTTGGTGTCATTGTAGTTTCTTCATAGCAAATAATTACTCTTAAAAATAAACCTAGATACAGTGAGATGCAGTCCAAAGATGTATTCAGGCATTCCCCGGTGAAACACAAAGTTTCACTGGGGATCTTGTGTGTTACCATTGTTTATCATACATATTATCTCTGTTTATAAATAATGTAAAGGAGTTCCAGGGGATTCTTCAGCTACAATAAATTTTATATGTGTGACAGAATGTAGCCTTTAGACTTACACAACTTTTTGAAAATTGTAGAATTGTCAGGCTAGCAGGGGAGAGGCTAAAAATTCTGTCTCCAGAAAGGTTCATGAGAGTTTTATTTTTGGCTGCAGAAAAATCAAGATTTTTCTAAAGAATTTCTGAAAAATCTCAATATCCTTCTATATCCACCCACCCTCAATTAGTTTATACTCGTTAAAAATGTATCATAGAATCATTAAGTTTGGAAAAGATTTCCAAATCTTTTCTAGTCAAACCTTTGACCAAATATCATCATGTCAAGGAAACTACAAAGCCAAGTGCAATTTCCTACTGTTGCTTGAACATTGCCAGGGATTATAATTCCACCCCTTCCTTGGGCATCCTGTTCCAATGCTTAACCAGCCTTTCAGAAACTCTTCCTGATGTTCAACCTGACTCTACTCTTTTCCTCATCCTTGGTGACAGTATTTCCCCCATGTCTAATAAAGGATGGAGGTTTTCTTTGGGTCTCCTTTTGTTGTTAATGTACTGATAAATACATTTTTTATTATCTTTCACAGCAGTGGCCAAATTGAGTTCTAGCTGAGCTTTCACCTTTCTAGTTCTGTCTCTGCATGACCTAATGACATTCTTCTAATCTTCTGGAGCTGCTTGTCCTTTTCCAAAGGTCATAAACTCCCTTTTTAAGCCTGAGTTCAAGTGAAAACCCCGTGTTCAGCCAGGCCAGCTTTCTTCCTTACAGGCTTATCTTTGGGCATACAGGGTCAGCCTGTTCCTGCATCCTTAAAGTTTCCCTCTTCATGTATCTCCTTCCTCCCTGTCCCTTCTGAAGAGCTGGTATCCATCCATTGCACCAGACATATTAGCCATTCCCACCACGTTTCCATGATTAGGACAATATCACACCTTTCCTATTGCACCATGGCTTCCAGCTCCTCTTGTTTGTTACCGATACTGAGTGTATTTGATATAGAATTTTGCTGTTTGCCTTTTGTCTGATTTTTGCAGAGAAATAATTTGTAGCTCAAAATATGGAGTTTGTGAAAGGTAAGCTTGACGCAGTCGTGTGGATTATGTGACTAGTTGCAAGTTACCCTGCAGAATGAAATTTAACTGGAGACTCCTAATGAGCTTATAGGAGAGAGGTGAGGCCCATATTTTTCAGTATCTAATGATGCTATTAAACTTGCCTTACAAAGGTAGCAGGACAATTTGCATCTGGTTTTATGGTCTGTAGATAGGTACTGTTATTTTGTAGGTCTATATCCTCTTATTACCCTATATGGCCTATAGACAGGTATAATACCCATTACTATGACCTTTAACAGCAGGCAGGGCTGTAGGGACCATACAGTAATAGAGTTTAATATCTTAAGAGACAGAGAAAGGTAAGTATCAATAAAAACCCAGAACTTCATAAGAACAGATTTCATTTTGACTCCTCAGCTGTTAGGATGGATCCCACAAGTATCTGCTTTGGAGACCAAAGGATTTCGGAAGTGTTGGAAGACTTTGAGGCAACCTTGAAGATATGTCAAAGGATTTTATAGGCATGGTAGTAGCAAGCAGAAATGCGAGGAAGATTCATGTCCCCTGCTGAATGGCTTTGGCAAGTTTGGTCAAAAACGGCACAGAAAAGGTTCACATGCCTGATGTCTTCTTTGCTTTTGTCTTAACAGCTAAAGTTAGCTGCAAGTTCCTTTGGCAGGAAGCAGCGGCAAAACAAATGGCAAGCCACTAACAGTAGAGTAGGGTCACATTACAAACCTCTTGTGCAAACTGGACACATATAAGTTGGTAAAATGTGACAGAATAAATGACTGGAAAAAGCCAGAACAGATTTAACCAGAGCAACCAGAACAGATTAACAGTTTAACCAAGGTTAAACTGTGCTCCATTGTCTTATATTATGAAACAACTTAGTCAATAAAGGATGGGAGTATTTTGAACAGCACCTACCATAATTTTAGCAAGTCATTTGCTAAGGTCTCCCACAATACCTTTGAGACAGCCTGGTGACACATGACACACTTCAGATAAGTGCCACAAGCTGTATCAAGAACTGACCAGGCTACTGAGCTCAAAGTTGTTGTTGGCTAATGGCTGAAAGTCAAATGTGGAACTGGCCCCGTGAGGAGTTCCTCAGAGACGGACACTGAATTAGATACTGTTAAAAATCTTCATAAACAATCACTGTGAAAGGCTTGAATACACTTGTGCTAGGTTTGCTGATTATTCAAGTCTGGGAAGAGAAATGGAACGTAAAAGGAAAAGGTGCCATACTGAGGCACTGAGTTTGAAACCTGGCTCAACAAGGTTTTAGAAAAGATGAATGTGAAATTTTGATTCATCGGTTCAGGAGAGATTGAAAAATGAAAGAAGGTTTGGTGAATGTGTTAGAGAGCTTGATATATAAAGGAAGTATGAAGAAATTTTGTTTATTCAACCTAGGGGAGTGAAGGCTTTGTCTGGCATGAATCAGTTTTCCAGTCTCTAAAAGGTAGTTATAGATAAAATGGAAGAACTCTCTCATAACAATGCAGTGATAAGATAAAGGCTACAGGCATGAACAATGTCAAGGGTCCTCCTTCTGATTATGGCAAGACAGAGAACCATGAGAACCCTTGTGTTGACAGAGAAATTGTAGGATCCTGTTCCCTGGAAATATTAGACCCTGATTCACAGGTACCTGCATAACCTGATACAAGGTGCTGATTTCAACACAAGGTTGGATCAGATGAATTTAAACCACATATGAGAAGTTTCAGCATCACCAAAACTAGATGAATTGTGCACACACATATACACAGTCAAAAACTGTTTTAAGACTGGGATTACAGTCAAAGTAAATGCATAATGCGGGTAGGTTATTGTGCAAGCTAGGCAAGACTGATATTAAGACTTCTCAAAAGCTGGCTCAGGCCATTTATAAGTTGGGCTGGTAAAGTTATCTGCTTCATAACAGCCAGCTTAACTGCTACTATTTTCTTACTATTTTTTTATCATTAATGATACTTGGAACTGTAATAAGAAGTAATAAATAATCAATCATATCCAATATTCTACAGGAAATTGTGTGAGATTTGATCTTGTTGGATTCTCTTCATGCCACTGTATGAAAGACCCATGTTGTCATTATTGGAAGGAAGACACTGGTGAGAGATAAAATCCATGGTGTTGATACCTCCTAATGAAAAAGGTTTAGAGATCTGCTATAGAAAAGACCTTGAGGGACATGAAAGTTGTCTTGTGCCAAAGAGATGGTGGATCATTGACTGTCTGAGAGGCTATGAACAAAATGTGTGGTTCCTTTTTCTGACATTATGACAGGCACAGTTTGTTGTAGTGACTTTATCTTGTACTTTGGGCACTCAGAAACAGTGAAAATAAACCTTATTGCACAGCTGGTTTTGCCTAGGAAGGAAACATTTTGTTTTGAGTAGTTTGCAGTACTGCATAATCTGTGATGAAAGCAAACGTGGGTGGAAATTGTTTCACTTAGTTTAATATTTCAGTAGTTGTGTCACTGGTGTGTGGTTGTGGGGTATTTTGTGTTTTCTTTTTTTTTTTCTTAAGCCTACTGTTGAAGCATTTATCTCTGCACAAGTGTGCTGAGCATATATCTTTGAATATGGTATCAATATGTCCTGACCCAGATGAAAGCTGCTTAAGTCAGTTTTTTTGCTCAATCCTGTTTTTGCACATTAGCTGTGAACAGGATTATTCTTTAGTCTGTCATTCAAGCTGTTCAGAGAAAAAAAATAAGGAAAAAAAGGAGAGGGAAGAGAACAGATTCTGAGTTTTTCTGTCTGACAAGGGACCAGCAGGATGGTGACCCAAGCTTCCCACATCACTGTGTAAAAACTACAGCTGCTTCTGATATGTATTACAGAGTATCCAACTGACATACTAGAAAACAGCAAAAACATATTTTGGATAATTTTCCACCTTTAATGAGAATTGAAATCCATATTGGGGTGTAACTATAGCATTATATTTAAACACATCTTCTAGAGGAACACTAGCACAGAAATGTCTTGCCTGACTCCTGCCTCCTGGGGCCTGTATGAGAGGACTTTCCTAAGTCTGCTTGTGATTACCTAGACTGCTACAGGAAATAACTCTGAAAAGCAGAGAGAGTCTTCTGTTTATCCCTGGGATGTATTTAGTGGTGACCCTGGCAGGCCAGATTTCCTTGTCATTTGTCAGTTTACCTTGATGGTCATCCTGAGATTTGTTTCCTGAAAGGTGAAGGCAGAGCTTAGTCATCTTAAATTTTGGTCTGTATGTGGAGACCAGGACCTGTAGTGAGTGAGAATTAGGGCCAGTAAAAGCAATGGCTTTTGTGTTGGTGTAATAATAACGGAATGTTCAGAACTGCTTTACATCTCAGACTCTGAGGAAGTAGGAAAAATGAACTTTTGGGGACACACCATATCTGTTGTACCATGATTCAACTTGCTACATAGTCAGCATAAGGCAAAAGTCTGTGGCTTAGCCTCTTTCCTTTTTAGAGGTTGCAACTCATCCCCTGATAGACCTTCAAACAGGCTCAAAGTCAGGGTTCCACCCAAAGGCCACCATCAGGGCACTGAAATGACACCATTCCAGCATGGTGCAAAGCCACTCACTCCTGCCTTGCAATGATGTTAAAGGCATTTCCACCCTGGAACCAGAGTTTGTCAATTTGTATTCAGATCTTTAAAACATGTTTTTACTTATCTATCTCCTTTTCCCATATATCCAGGTTGAACACCTGTAGGTATTCAAACTGTACTACTTGGTTCAGCAATTAAAGTCAAATGGTTAATTTCTGTTTCCTCTGTATGGCTTTGTCATTCTACGTAGCAGTCTGAAGTATTTCATTGCACCCTGATTTGTCTTCAAATGGATGGGAGTCCAGCACATAGGAGAAAGAAGTAAAGTTCCTAGCCATAAGATTGTTTATCAAGTATATGTGCCACTGATAAAATTTAACTTGTGGCAAAAAGAACACTGAATTTTCTTCAGCAGACAGCAAAGTTTCCTCATCTCATTTTTCTCACTGCAGAGTTTGGTTTATTCCTTCTTTGTCTCCAGCACTGATCTCTTTCATCCTGATATGCAGGATGAAAGTATGCATCCTGATTTGTTCTGCTCAAGTACCAGGGGATTTCAGCATCCTGATTCTGAAATGTATTATGCCTGACTTCTGTTTGGATGTGCAGAAAAGGACATTGCACAAGGGGCTTCTTCCCACCAGAATACTCCACAAGGGGCTTGGTGTAATTGCAGCTCTTGCGTTTCCCTGAGAACAAAGGCTTTTTGCTTCTTCCCCAAATATTCTGTGGAAGGATAAATTTAAGGCAAATGTTCTCACCGCACCAACTAAAGGAATTGTTTAGCTGTGGAAAAAGCCTTGAACAGCTCTGCTGAAGATACAGGTATCTTTCTATTGTACCCTTCCTCTGCGTGATTTTATCTTCGAATTTCTGAGTGGACTGAAGCAATTCTTCATTATTCCATCTGAGACCAGTGTTTCATGGACTGAATTAATGTCAAGCATAGGTAATTCTTGTTCTGGAAGAAGTGATGCACTTTTTTGTGAGAAAGAAGCAACAATATGTTTATCGATAAACACGGGGATTTCTCAAGGCTTGATAGTAAATGTGAGTGGCTAGCAAAATTCGCTGACAAGGTACATTTGGTTATTTACTGCATAGAGTACAAGGTCAGACAAAAGTATCAGGGACACCCTCTGACTAAGTTATAAGGTTCAGAAAGGAGCCCCTTGCATTTTAAACTCCTTCTCAGAGGGGAGTTTATAAGTATCTGGATCCAGACTTAGTCCCAGACTTGGTCAATGCTTTGTGTCTAAATGTGCACAATCAGTCCTTTGTAATAGTTAGCTAAGATTTCCAAGTGTACCATGCTGGCAATCACTGAGAATCTTGCAGCAAGGAATCTCTCAGCCTCAAAGAGTAACCATGAGGGGCATCTGTACTCAAGGGTGGATCCTTCTGTGCAGGAGAGCTCAAAGGGTCCTGGATTGTCTACTGTTATGGAGTAAAAGAGTTACAGACATATTTGCAGACTGACTACAGAAATTAGTTTCTTCCAAACTTGACCCGAGTCAGACTTTGACCAGCATTATGGTTTGGGGAAGGAGCGTATGTGTGTGAGGTTGTTGTTTTGTTACCTGTCTCCCCTGAATCCACTATGAGTAAGATGCAGTCATCAAAGCCAGACACATTTATTGCCATCACTACTGATGGTAATGGGTTGAGCACAGTTATGGGAAATAAAGGTCAGGTTAGGCAGTGGGATGGAACACACCATCACAATTCTGAATGGTTCTGATGATATATGAAATACTCCGAAATGAACATGCAGTTTGGTGTGTCTTAAAAATTGTGATATCCTGCATGAAGTAGCAATAACACGAGTCTCTCTTCCCCTCATTTGTTTTGCAGTATGCTAAATGCATTTTTCCTAAAAGAATTCAATTTTTTAAAATCTAAAAAGAACTTGGTCTAAATCTTGAAAATTTTCAGACTTTTAAGTTGGAAATCTCCATCTCAAACAAAATTATGAGACATTATATGCTAATTGAATCTTTTTCCCATGAAAACACTTTTTAAAAGATTTATAGATTGTTCCAGAAATTATGTTTCCAAATAACTGATTCTAGAATTCTGTGTTACTGTAGTAAGAATAGAATATTCTCTATTATATCAGCAGAAAAAAAAAAAAAGTTTTCACCAAAGAAATAAGAATGACTTGAATACAATACAATATAGTATTAAGTAGTATTATAGATAAATAGTATTTTCTAGGGAGCCCAAATCCCCCACATCCTTATATTCAAATGTTCTTTTATTCATGTAATCAATTCTAACAATTCATACGCAAAATTTTATATTATTGCATTAGCACTTACTTGGAGTCTTTTAGACAAATCCCCTTCCAGCAATTTGGAAGCTTTTCATAACAGGTCAGAAGAATCTTCTGCAGCAACATCAGATCTACTAAAAAGGTAGAAAGACCCTTGTCTTTTGCTTTCAGTAGGAAAGTTATATGGTGGGGAATCAGACTTTCCAGAGCTGGAAAGTTACATAAAAGATCACGCACTAAGATCCTAACTCAATATAAGTAATGTGATTTGGGGCTGATTTTGGAAAATGCTGAGCATCTGCAGAGCTGTTGAATTTCAGCTGGCATTTTGCTCCTTGCTTTTGAAAACTGCAGAAGGCCTGTTAGGTCATGCAAATAGAAAGCAAGGTACCTAAGATCAATTTGTAAGGTCATGATTTCAGGAGTGTTCACTGGTAGATGTTGGAATCCTGATCCTCTTTTTATGCCAACAGCCAATAAATAAGCCTATGTTTTGCATAACATGACACAATGCTGGAGCATTTGGTGTATAGGTGAAAAGGGAATGCAAAATGGAAAAATCCTAAGTGAGGCTTTCCTTAGAGTATGCCGCTGTTTCTCCAGCTAAAAGAAACCTAAATCATACCAAAAGCAAACAAGCAAATCTACCTCCCCTCAAATAAATAAATAAATAAATAACCAAAACTCCAGAGCTCTTTCACAGCATTTATGTCACAGGCATCACAACTCAGTATTAAATGCTGCTATGTTGTCTGACTTCCTTCTTTTATTAGCATGTTCTTCAATAATGTAAACCATCAAGTAGACTTTATTTTTTTTTTTTCCAAAATGTATCAAATTACTTCTGCACTGGCTCAGTATGAAATGATGCAGTTATCATAGAGATAAAGGACAAACAAGTTTTAACAAAAACTGTTTGGAAAATTGCAAAATGATAGAAAATATGTAAATTCTGAAGTAATATGGGAACCTGTCAGAACACACACCATTTTCACTGTTTATATTCCTGTAATGACATTTTTTATTTCTGTGCCTAAAGAAAGTATATAGCTGTTTCATAGCATTCAAATAAAAGGAAGGGTGAGGGATGAAATCCAAATCTTACCTCTGGAGTTCCTCACTTTTCTGCATTTTTGCTAGGCTTTTAACTTTATTATGAAGTCATTACAGTTTATCATGCCAATAGGTATATAGGGTGTATTAACCACAGACCACTGACAGAATAAACCATGCATTCACAGTAAGTATCATACTAGATATTCTATGAAAAATTGAGCATGTGCATAAAGTGTTTCTTTCTTTAAACAACAATTCCTGCTTCCTCAGCCTTCTATACCCAAAGGCACTTACACACACTGGGCTGAATATATTTAAACTACCTTATGACCATGCTGGGAAGAGAGAACCATATAAAGCAGTTACCAACAGCTGGTTCCAGCATGTTTTTCTCTCAGCTTATTTTGACAGATGAGAGTGATCAAAATAGGATTAAATTAGAGAAAGTCTGTGTCTATATAAGCAAGTGAATCTGCCGAGCAAAACCCTGTGGCCACCCTCTGTTTGTGGGGAAGGTGCACAAGTTCCCTCATACCATCTCTGAAATATGTCTTCGGGCTTAATTTCATCCTAAAGGGGATACAGATCATCAGCTCTGAGACTGTCATCAAAAGTGAGGCAGAGAAGGATTAAGACCTCGGCTTCAAAAGTACACCCTGGGCCACACACAATCAGTAGTGCAGACTTAACCAGACTGCAGGTTTTGGAGTTGAAAAAATCCAACGACCTGCATTCAAAGCCGTAATCCAGCGTCATAATTATTTTAAAAATTAGGACTCCTTAGAATGATGTTGACAAAAGTTAGGATTGACAATTATATGACATGGCCTTCTGGGAAGGACTTGCAAGATAGATGAGTTAGGTTAAAGTAGTTGATGTGATTTGTATCTGGTAAATGTTTGACATGGCTTTGCTGCAATGTGCTGTTGCATTTCTTGGCATGGTTTGGGTCTTGTCCAATGAAAAGTGATTGCCCAGGAAATTGCCGTAATTTTAGCTCAGTCTTATTATGGTGTCTTGAAAAATGAAATGGAAGAAATTGCCATACATTTAGTACAAAGTTATTATGGCATCTTGCAAAATGTAATGGAAATGAACCTAAATAACTGGTCTATAAAACTACTTCTGAAACATTCAGCTTTTTACAGAGAATGAAATGTTTTCTGCAGAATTATGGGAACTTCCATATATTGTGTAGGGCAATTTGTATATCAGCTGTAGTGTTTTTAACGTACTTTGGAAGACTGGCTACTATAATAGCAAAATATATTTATTTTGTTTTTTTTTTCTTTTA
Organism: Catharus ustulatus; assembly: GCF_009819885.2. Lineage (NCBI taxonomy): Eukaryota > Metazoa > Chordata > Aves > Passeriformes > Turdidae > Catharus > Catharus ustulatus. Next base: position 75,435,828 of record NC_046221.1, read on the forward strand.
GTTGTTGTATCTTCCTATTAAGTCATACTTATGCTTAGACCATGATGATTTATATTTTTTCCATTGCTCTTGGAACTGTAGCCTCAGCTCTGTAACATGAGGACAACCTAATGAAATACCTTCTGCCGAAACATACAAATTATCTTGCTTTTAAACTCACTTTTTTCTTTGCTTGCTCTCTTGAAGAATTGAGGAATTAGAGGATAATGGGATAGTTCAGATTGAGAGAGTGCTCTTGATGTCCAACCTCCTATTATATTAGTAGCAATATTTATAGTGTTGTTTAAAAACAAAGAAGTGTGATACCTTTTCTTCAAAACTATCTAGCTGTATTACAGTGTTTTAGAGAAGTTCCTTGTGAAATACTGTCTTCTCTCTTCTTGAGAAAACTATGCATTTCCAGTGTTGGATTTTGAGAAAATTTATCTGCTTACCTTATCTGCTCACATTAGCAGGTGACTGTGTCCATGATCTCAGAATATCCATGTGAAGAAAACCATGGTTCTTTAGACTTGGCAGAAAAAGGTGGAACAATATCAAGTGTCCAGAAGCTGAAATCAGATAAATTCAGATTTTTAAAAGGAAAATTTTAATAATTTATATATTTAACCATTATAGCAATTTATTGAAAGATACTTTGAATAATATATCAAATGAAGTATTTAACTTAAAAAATAGTTGTCTTTTGAAAACTATGTACTTTAATTCAGAAGTTATGGACTGATGTACTGATTTCTGCACTAAAAATCAATGGTTTATGCTAGTAAATCAGTGTGGATAACCAGAAGCATTTCTTACGTTCATTGGTGTTGTGTATACTCTTATTGGTGGCTTTTTCTGTTTAAATTCCACATTGTTCCTTCAAGCTGGTTTTAGGATCTTGACAGTCATTATAGAACAACTGCAAACACAACAGAAATGGTGGTGTCCTGGGGTGATGTTATGGTGCTTGTATCCCCAATCGTGTGTTCTGTTCAAGTGAAGGTTTGTTTTGTCTACTTATCAGTTGGCTCCCCTCCCCCATCGTCTGTGCTGGGGAGGCTGGGTTTTGCTCGCTCTGGCTGGCTCTCACTCGCTCGCTTGCTAGCTGGTTTGCTTTGCTTGGCTTGCTAACTTTAGTTTTGCTGGCTTTTGCTTATTCGTTAGTTTAGGCAGTCCAATCTCTTTCCCTGGACTGTTTTTTTGTTTTTGCCTTCTTTCCCTTTCTGTATACCATCTGAACCTGTTTTGGACTGGACCTGGAACACCGAGGAACACCAGGACTCTGCAATTTGAGATCTGCAGCAGTCATTCCCAGCACCAGAGACTGATACCACTCGCAGGAGAGATTTTCTGAGTTTGTCATCCTCTCAGAGCGGTGAAAGAGATTTTTTTGTCATCTGAGGTTGTTCATTTTCTTCTCTTGTGTTAGGGAGTGTTTTGTTTGATTAATAAACAGGTTTTTTCCACTTTTTCCTCTGAGGAAATTCTTCCCGAACCCGGTGGTGGCGTAAGAGTCTTGGGGGGTTTGTTTTTTATTCTGGGGGCTCCTCCCGGAGGTTTTCCCTAAATTTGCCCTAAACTAGGACATATAGGTGGGTATGATAAGCAAGGATAGATGGATCACCTGAGATATAAAATATACTTTGCTAATTATTGTGAAATTCAGCAGAGTAGAAGAGCTCTGAGCTGTCTCAGTGATCACAACCATGCTTTCAGGGTTACACCATGTAGCTTCCTTGCAATTCTGTCACTGGAACAGGCAATGTACACCTGAATTAGCAAATGGAGGAGAAAACAGTTGTTTGACTCAACCAAGCCCATGAGGCTGCATTGTCACATAGGTTGTGGCAGTGCAAAAGAGCTGTTTTAAGTGGTGTGGACTTGGGGAGGCTGGGTTCTCCTAGTTCTGCCTTTTGTGCCCTAGAAGTGGGTGACAGGAGGCTGCTGAGGAGACAGGCTCGTGGTGTGTCTTGGGGCTCTTTGGAAATGATGGGAGTACTCAGAGCTCCCCACCATCACATTTTGTGAAATAAAAACTGTCTGAGTAGCAGTGGTAACAACTCACTCGATCAGCTCTGATGAATCAAAACTCTGTTAAATTCCATGAGCCTGTAAATTACTCTGGGTCAGTTTTTGCGTATATGCCCATCCTGCCCTGTAATGGTGCAAACCCTGACATGCTTAGGTGATTCATAGACCAGACTTTTTTTGAAGTTCATTGCATGAAGGCGTGTGTGAGTAAGAACACAGTCTGATGGCCACAGCCAGTGATGCCATGGTTACCAGTAGTAAACATAAAGATACCTTTAAAGTCATAAGCCTTCAGAAGTTTCCTAAATTGACGTACCAGAGGCTTTATCTTGGTGATATTTCCCATATGGTGGGCTGCTGTCAAAGCAGTGGGGCTGTGTGGGAAAGCAGTGGATTCTTGAGCCTTGCACCAATCCCTGTTTCTTATTAGAACAGAAGAACTTGACAAAAAAGAAAAAATGGAAAATGCTTATTTTAGGTTAATAAAAATAGGATTAAATTAGAGAAAAACTGTGTCTGCCTTCACTACTGACATGGCCTGGTAGAAATGAATCTTTAGAGTGAAACTCTTCTCATCATTCTGATGTTTGCAGTGAGGTTCCTTTGTATTTTTGTTGGAATGCATTAGTTGTACTTTAGAAGTGCATCTTCTGACTTAATTTCTTTCAAAAGGAATTGTTTCTGTTTGGTGCCATCAAATGATTTTTAAAATCACATGTACATATTTGAGAAAGATATTAAAGGATGAAATTTGGAATTAGTTTGGTCCCCTCCTGTGCCCTAGCAATGTGAGCTGTAAGGAAAGGTAAGATGAGCTGGCCCAGCAGAAGTTATTTCACTGAAATAGATAGTATTGCCATGTATTAAATTACTGCTCCATGTGAGCCTGGATGGGAGCATCTGGCTGTGGCAGACTGGTAGGCAAGGGGTAGAGCTTTTATTTTTCTGGCAATATCTGCCAAGTGCTTGTGCTCAATTCTGATCTGGGCAGGGGTCACTCCTGTAATTCTAGGGACTGGGTTAGAAATGGGATTAGTGCAACGATTTGAAATGCCGTGTGCTACTCGTGCCAGAGGAAGCTGTCAAACTAGATTTTGTGCTGTCATCAACAGCTGTCATGGCTGTTTCTTTAAGTCTGGGTTTGGAAGGGCATTTATGTAGCCTTAGAGTCATGATTATGGTTAAAATTTGTTGCACCAACACAAACTAGAGTGAGTTGTAGTGGAAGGGGTCTTAGAACTAGGTTTAACTTCATTATAGTAAGAATTATTTTTATTTTATTTCTGTGCAGAAAGGCTATATTTCAGTGGTTTTATTGTCTCCAATAAAACAAAACCAGATGTTTAGTCTTAGGAGGGACCAAAGGAAGGGAACAAATAAATGGCATTTTTTTTCATGTGGCTGATAATGACTTGTGCCTATTATTGCTATTCCCTGTTTATCTGACCTATTAATGGAGGGCAAAATTCCAAAGAAATGTTTAATTAACATTTGTAATTAGTATTACAAAAGACCCTGCTTTATGGAACAGGCAGCCCAGAGAGGAGGGTCAGGAAAAGACAAGCTCTTCACCCTGTAATTATTGCAGCTCTCTGTAGTGCTCTCATTCATCTCATTAACATCACAGTGGGATGGTGCCACTGCAGGCTACTGGCAGGTGTCTAACTGCCTTCCTCCTGGGGAGACTTCTACAAAAGAGGTCCTGATCTGCAAATAAGTTTGAAAGCTTGCCAGTGGAGTTGCTCATTCAAACTTTGAAGACTTCTGCTTCCAAAACACCCTAAAGACTTTCAATTTCAATAAACAGTGATGTTCTGGGGAAGTGTTTGCTTTTTAACTGTGGAAGAGAGAGGGAAAAATTGAGGTTTTTATAACAAAATATACTACTTAATTAACATGTTCCATTAAAAAAATAAAATAAGCTAGCTAGAAGGGAATTATGTCTGGATGAACAAAAGGAAAACCTGAGTCATCACTTGATAAGCATTGAAATGCAACCAACCCATAAAAAAGGCATCTGTCAATTTTCTGTGTGTGAGTAAAGATTTTCTTCTTCTGGAATGTCTTTCTTCTTCAAATTAGATTAAAACAATAATCATATCAAATATTCTAGTTCAGAAAATGATAGTATACATTTTATGGAAAAAGAAGTGAATTTGTTTCTAGTTATTTGTCTAACGTATAAAAATGACATTATTCAGTCCCATGGCATTCAGGTTTTTCTTAAATCCCCAGTTCCTGTATTTACACAAGACCCTCGCCTTTGAATGAAAAATAATTAGTGAGTTTTTAGCCATAAAAGCCTATAAGAAATACCCAGATTACATAAATTAAGGGGAAAAAAAGACGCTAGAAACTTTTTCTCTTATGTTAAAGATAGTACATGATTTAAAGCCAATCTCGTGGGTTTTGAAGATACAATTTATTTTATTTTACTTTTTGAGTATGGTGTAACTGAGCTTTTTTATTACAGCTGTAAGTAATGAGGCAATAAACATTTACAATATATGGCATGAATGAAGTTAGCAAGTACTCAGTGTTTGAAAAAGTCTTAAATCAGGTGCACATCCCACTGATTTTACTGGAATTGCTCTTGTAACAGAGTTTGTCATCTTCAGTGTATTGTTTACAATGATGATTGGAGGACCATTATAAATATGCATAAGAGCTAAATTAAACTTCCTCTACTAAAGAGCTTGTATATGAGAGGATACTAAAGGTGGTGTTTGGAACAGCAGTGCAAGAGTCAGAAAATGTTTATTGGAGCCTTGCTGGCTGGATAACCTATAGTGAATCATCAAAATCAGATGACCTGTGATTTTTAAGAACACATTGTTCAGTTTGGTGAAAGGAATCAATGCTGCATTTATTTATTGCTGACAGAGCAGAAATTGCTGCATTTATAAGAGCTCTAATCATGACCAAGTAGATTTTTTAAAAAGTTTGTTCAAATACAGAAGAGAAAGGTGGTCTCTGCCTTGAAGCAGCTAGGGCAGGAGGTGGTTGACAGAAATGGAAAACAAGGAAAGAACGAGTGAGCATAGGCTTGAAAAAAACCCAAAATAAATACTTATGTATGAGCCAGTGCTATTCTTTAGAAGCATTTTTAAGACATCTATGAAGTAAAATATTGGGATAGTTTTGCAGATATTTACTGATACTTGTTTTTAAAGTAAAATAGTGAAAGGATGAAAATTCACATCATGGTTTGATTGAAGGCACTTGTCAAGTTTCTGGCAGTGAATAAGAGATGTGAAAGATAACTAGCAGAGAAGAGACTGTCACATTTTACTGTATATTTAAGATGATAAAATTTTGTAGTTAGGCTAGTGGCCTGAACTTTTAAAAGCTACTTGATTAAACCCAAAGACTTGCTATTCAGAGTCTGGATTTTCATCCCTTTAATAAGAAGAGCATGAGCTCAGGAGTGAACACTGTAAAAATAGGCGTATCCATGAAATGCTGCCCCAGACTGCAAATAATCAAAAGACCTGATTTACCAGAGAGACACATACTGAGCATACAACTCCTAAACTCACTGACTGACCTCTGTCCTTTTGCAGAACTGCCTCCAGGGAACTGGTCTCCCAGTGTGAAAAATCTGTTACATGGATTACATAGTTAAAGTCCAATGTTTACTTTTGAGCAAGAATGGGAAAACTGAGAGGAAGAGTCTTGTGTTTGTGTGAAAGAAACTTTACATTTGTCTAAAAGTCCTTACAGATCAGGTACATAATTCTAACCCTCTTTTTCACTAGCATAAGCCAATATACTTTAAAAGTATAGATCAAATATACTGTATAATTTGTGCTAGTTAATTCCATTTTTTTAATAAATAGAGGTAATGCTTCTTGCTTCTATGAAAGGCTATTAGGAAGTTTAAGTGTAGAGCACTTTAAGTTTTATTTCCTCTGAATGTACATTTTCTTAGATTTGCTTTTTTATTTTTCAACCAGGTATTATATATATATGACTGCCAGGAACAGGCAAAGGGTCATGAGAGACAAAAAAAAAGACAAAAGAAAAGAGAATTCTAGGGTTCTGTCCTTTAAAATTCTAGGCAAAGGAGGAAGAAACCCATATTCATATAATTGCACAGTATGTGAAAATGTTTTAACTTTTAACAAGGTGCATTGAAAGACTTTTGAATAGAGGAGGATTTTAAGGAGGAGATACAAGATTTCTCTTGATTTTTGTCTGTATGCCAACTACACTTATTCCACCACTCTTGATTGTGGTAAGATTTTTTGTTGTTGTTTTCTGTGCATGTGAAACTGAATAAAAGTAAAGGTGCTGGTGGGTTGTTTTTAATATTATTATTTGTCATCTTTTTTTTTTTTTTTTTTTTTTTTTTTAAATTCTGTAATTCGCCAGCGATGCAGCAAAATGTCCAGGTCATGGACCCAATGCTGTAACAGCAAACCTTGTAATTTATCCTGGTAGAATAGAAGGATGAGCCCAGAAGTTCAGAGCAAACACACAGAGACCCTTGGCAACACCCACAATCTGAAAGCTGACCTGGAAACAGGAAGATGTGGTAGATCTGTAACAGCTTTTTTATGAGCTACATCTTGAAACCAATCATGCACATGAGGAGAGAGCACAAGTACAGAAATGTTTAGACAGAAAAAAAAATTAAAAGTCATAAAAAGCACTAACAATGATAGTAAAATAAGGACTATAGAGTAGAATAGACTTGCTTTATTTAACTTTTCAAACTGCTTTCCTTTGGCTTATGAGAAAGTTTAGTTTCCTTTGATATGTATCATTTTCAGACACAGCAATGATATAATTACTCGCAAACTCAAGACCAATACTAGCTCAGTATAAAAAACAAAACATATCTTGCTCCCCTTGCCACCCCCCTGTCACCCCCCAAACCACAATAACCATCAGGCACCTCATATGACAAATCCTTATGGTTAGTGCACCAGCTCCTTAACTCTGAAGTCTGGAGCTAAAATCTTTTCTTATGACCCCAGTAAAAATGAATTTGGTGATCTACTGCATGTTGTAAAAGTGCAACATTATCTTCAGTTTCTACTGGCTAAAAGCTCCATCAGGGAAAAGCTTTTTTCTTTCTATTTTCTATCTTGAGTGTCCTTGAACCAAATACAGATAGTGTATAAATAAGTGTAACCCACTGACCCTCTGTGCCACACAGTGTCCTATATTTTTGAGCTTTACTGTGCTGAAAGGAAGGAATTACATTCCCAGAGGTATAAGCAGCAAGATTGCTGCCTCTTTTTCTTTTTTTTTTTTCTTTTGTCCTTCATATGATAGCATGGCATTAGCTTTCAAAGGATCCTCCTTCATGTTACCTTTGTGTAATCTCATGCATAGTCTAATTATTGACTCTCCCCAGTGGTAATTTGGCCAGTAGCTGAGCTGTCTGCACTGCAGTGCAGCTGGATCTGCAGCACAGGTAGGTGTAACTGAGCCAGATTTCAAGTGGCTAACATAGATTTCAGCAGGGATATACAGTCATAAACCCAGAAATTTTACTTCAGTCTTTGTAAGTCATGAGTAATTATTATGACAATGAAGCCTGATGTCTCTACCATTGTGCTGTTGCTTAATTCCAGTGTAATATTATCCTGAGTTCATCCAACAAGCTGCAAGCAGACTTTTGACTCTCAAAGGAGGGACATTCCAAAGTAAGATGTACCCTATCCTGTTTTTGTAGTATCTGGTGATGAGGGACTTCAAAGGTGAAAGCTTCAGTTTGGTGAGAGGTGCTCTATGCCCAAGGTCAAAATTATCTCTTCTCCCCACCTTGCTTGAGGGCTGCCAATTTATAGCTGCCAGCCTGGACAAGCTGTTCTTTTGCTGAGTAAAACTCTGGGACCTTAATTTAATGTACGATATTTACTAGTTGCAAGTTTTTAATGCCTGTATTTTTCAGACACTTGAAAAATACAGAGTGAAAAGCACTCAGTTGAATACATTGCCAAATGATAGTTGCTCTCAGTTTGGATCAGTGCCCCTATTTACAGTTGTCATGATCTTCACTGGGGAGGCTGTGAAAATAGACTGACCTTACAGCACACCTGGAAGGCCAAGAAATTGTTTTTGCCAAGCAAAAACAAGATAGTCAGGATGGTTAAGTTATACAGTCAGGTAAATGGTAATGCTAGCTGTAGTCATAATTTATTTGGCTGACACTGCTTGTTAGGGCAGTCCTTTAGGGACTTTCCTTTGGAGCTGGCAACCTCTGTGTCCTAAAAATAATCAGTAGTGAACAGAGCCAGTACCAGGGGAAACAGTTCTCTCAGGACATTAAAGTCTCATATCTTTAACTAGTGTGGTTAGGGCTAGACCTGTCAAAAGGTATGAGATGGATGCTTGGTTGGTTACTCCTCTAGAATGGTGGGATTTCCAGGTTGTATTTTTCCCCTCTGTGGAGTCATTTACAATGCAGTTCTCTGCATTATCAAGCCGGTGATTCAGAAGAAGCAATACAGAAAGTAGTTGCCCATCAGTCATTCCTTACAGACATCCCCTGTAGTGTATGCATGCGGGCCTTTTTAGGAGGTAAATGCCATTAACCTTTCTTCTTTTAGTTTGGATTCCAAGAAGCTTTTTTATTGAAATTCATTTCACACTTGCAACATGCTCTCCTTTTGGACTGGAAATTCTGTGCAGTGTGCAGATCACTCCATCTTCTTCTCCTGGTTGCTCACTGCTGCAGAGCCAGAACTTTGCAGCCAGCAGCTACTGCAGTGTTTTTTCCTCCAAGGGCTCTGATGGAAAAAGCCATCAGTGAGGATGGTTCTTGTTAGAGAGGAGCAGGAATGCATCCTTAAAGAAGAAATGAAAATCCTGGTGATTCTCCTGAGCACAATGTCAGGTAAAATGCCTCTGCCTACTGCTCCTAAAGTGGGAAATGTGTGGTAGGCTTCAGTCTGAGGCTGGGGTTTAAATGTCAGCCTCTGTCTTTTCTACTTACTTTAATATTGCAGCTACAATTTGGCCCCTGGTCTAGATGTACTTTCTTGCCAGCAGTGAACTATGTGAATAGATGTGCTTCTGTTTTAAATGGTGTGAAAAGCCTGGTTGGATATCTATTTAACCCTTGTGTCCTGAGTCATCACTTCCAGTTCACTGTTAAAGAGAAAAAAGAGGAAAAAAATATATTTGCCACAGATAAAACTGAAAGAAGAGGGTTTGATAGAAATCTGAACTGCATTTCTCTCTGTAAGCACTTTGTAAAAAATTTACATGGAGAAGCATTATGCAAAAGACTACCAAAATTGCCAATGTGTCTACAGAGTCAAAGTACTGGAAATTTAGTAGAAGTCAAATTTAATAGAAATCAATTTCAGTATATTGAAGATTGGGTGCTCAGTCTCTCTCTCACGGAATTCAATTGTAAAGCTTCAGTAGCCAGGAGTTGGACAGGACTGAACTTGAATTTTAAAAATCACACTCCTAAATAAACAGAAATTATACTATATATGGCACATATGAAACTGAAATGAATCTTGTGGAATCTCAGGGAGGTTAGTGCCAACCTTCGTACCAGGGACTCTCCTGGCTATTTAATATTTTTAGTTGTTAGTTTTCACACTGTTCTTTCCTGGCAGCTCCCCATAACAAACACTAGCATCTGTGACTTCATGAGGTTGATAATTGTCATTTACCTCTCACAAGGGAAACCTAGAAGCTCTTCCTGGTTTTATCTCCTGAAGTGAGAAGGAGAACTTTTGAGAGAGGCTCTTTTTGCAGTGTTTCACCCAGTCTTTTTGTCTATGACAACAGGGAGTGGAGTTCACTACTCCAAAGAGTTTTTTCTAATTCCTTGCTCCTGCAAGGCTCACTTATGGCCTTACATTAGGTGTAAGAGAGAGAGAGATCCCTGAAGGCACACTAAACCTTCTCTTTGCCAAATAAAACCAGGCTTTCAACCTCTTTGGGTAACTGAACAAACCCAGCCTTCCTCTTAGTATGATACTTCTCCCAGGCATTGATTCCATAAATCATAAGCAAAGTCTCCTGCCTCTAGATGAATTATGTTACTAGTTGGAACATCTACTTCCCCATCAAATCATGTGATCTTCTTCTGAAAAATTCTGCAGATTTGGACTGTGTGGGTGAGAAGAAGAAAGTGATGATAATTTTCTTTAGATTTGCTACAAAATCATCTGCCCCTGAGTTCTGTTAGTTCCTTGCATCCTGTTCCCTAAAGGAATTCTCTGTTTTGATTGTATCTATTTTTATGTCCCTTCTGCAATTTTCCTCTAGTCCCTTCTCTGCCTACCACACTTAACTAGCCACATGCACTGATATAAAAGCAACTACCTCCATCTGCATCTTCAGGTAACTAGCTGTGGACAACTCTTTAGGTATCAGACTTGCTGCTCCCACAAGACATTTTGTCTCAATCATGACTGAAGTTTTTTTACATCTGAAAACGACCAAGTGTAGCTGTGTGGCACCGAAGATGGCTGTCTCCAATGTGTGAGGTCCAAGTACCTGTTGATCAGCTCCTACACTCTTTCTACAAGTAGCAGGACCATGATGGCCTGATCTATTCCCTGGCCTTTTCATCCCCAAGGACACAGGAAAAACTTCTTGTTTCTTTTGGAAAGATCTTTTTACCATCAGTAAGAGAGAATGATAATTCTCTAACCATGAGAGGTCATTGGTTTTGTAAGTTGTCTGAGCCAGTTTTTTGTCAACCCGCCAGAGATTTCTTTCTGCTCATTGAGCCTTGAATTGTTCTGCAGTGTTGATGTGACTTGCAGTTTCTGGGTTCTGAGTAGATTGACTGAGATTGCTTGTAAATACATACTGATCACTGAATTCTCTATTAATAATAAATAACAATACTGAAATTATAATAATTGAGAGTGAACTTGACTTAGCATTTGAGTGATTTTACTTTTCTTTGAGAATGTTAAGAATGGGAGTTAATTTAAATTGTATGTATTATTCAGGGCATGTCTTAAGCATCTGATGGCATCATTAATATACATATAGAGGGCAGTTTTGGAGACACATGTTTGATATAGATGGTTTTGGAGTGTGTAACAAGTAATGATTCTTTCTGTTGTGAAGTTTTAATTAAGTTATTAAAAATTCATCCTTCAAAACATGAAAATACATTTTCTTATGCATCAATTTGTTTTAAATACAATACTTATTTTTAAATTTGTGTAAAAGATACAGTGGTTTGCCTTGTGGATCCTATCAGATGCTATGTTGGTATGGTGAACAGGAGAGTCACGTTTTGATTTTCAGGAGCTAAATAAATTTATGAAGATTTAGATACCATTTCAAGGGATAATTCTGTGCTTTGCCTCTCTCTGACTCCAGCATTGCTGTGGCCAAGCTCACATATCTCCTGTAATAGGAAGGTTATATCAGCTCCCAGAAAAGGTGTAGACCCTGAAGTTGTTGGTACTAGTACTTAATCCACTGAACAGCTAAACTCTGTCTGGGGCTGACCTGGACAAAGGAGCGCAAATCAATTAATGGTAAGAGACTTCTCTCACCCCGTTATTGAGTGTACTGTGTAAAGATGCAATATATGTTGTCTTTCCAGCAAGTTCAGACCCCTGGAGGGCTTTTAGCATTATACTTAGAGCGTAAAGGAAAGATAAAATGGACCTGATGCACAAAATGCAAACTGTGGTTTCTCTCACTGCCACTCGGGATTTTCCTGACAGCCAGCTAGCTGCTGATGTTGAGCAAGCTCCCTGCATTAACAGAGCTTCCTTTCCTTGTGACTCATGGGAAGGGTTTTGGTTGAGTGGTTTGATTTGCATGGCTTCACATTTGTTGAGTTTTGTTTTGCATTCTGGACTTCGGTTTATTTAAAGTCTCCAAAGTGATGTTCACTGGAGTTGCCAAGTTTCACTTGGTTTTGTGTTGAAAGTGTTGGTATTCTGGAAATTTTTCCATATTAGTAAAAGGATTAAGGTATCAGTATACTCATCAGTATTAGAGGCAGGTGCTTCATGCTGTTAGAAAGCTGCAAAGACTACTTTTTCCACTGCCCAATAGCAAAAGGCTTCTGTTTCTAGACATGATATGTCCTGTGACATTAATGTTAATCCTGAAGTATTACTCAATATGGAAAGATTATTTCTGATAATTGGTAGACCTTTCCAAAATGCATAAACTTTCATCTCTCCTGAGGTTTTTACAATGGGACTTAGAGTGTTAAGAGAAACCTGTTTCTTTGTGAGCAGTGTATAACATGCAGTCCCAATAACATTTCTCAGCTTTCACAATTTCTTGCTACAAGAATGTGCCTGTGATGTGTGGTCTTTCATTGCACAGAAATGTGCTCTGGCAAGACATAAAGCTTTTACCTAAACTGCATGAAATAATTTGCTTAATGAGATTGTGGTTTTTCCACTCGTGTTACAGAGCTATCTTAAACTCAAGTTTGTGAAAGTATTACTCATTCTCCATCTCTGAAGCAGGGAAGCTGAACAGCAGGAACTTCTGCAGAGGTTCTTCCTGACTCAGCCATTTTCAGTGGAGATTTCTCATGGGGAAGCTTTCTACATGATCCTTATTGCATTGGATGGAGCTGGGACCAGACTTTCTGAACAGTGAAAACCAGAAGAGCTTTGAAGCAAATATATGGGGATGGAAATATTTTTCTCCTCTCTTTGTGACTTCTACATTTCCACCAGGTCTTCTTCTAACCTTTGAGCACTGATGGCAAATGCCTTTAATAAAAAGGAATCATCATCTACAAATATTTTGCATTTATTCTTCTAAGTGGAATGCTCCCTCACAAAATTGTGTCTTAGTCTGTTGCCTAGCACTGAACCAGGAGTAATGTCCAGTAAACTATGAAAACATTGGAGTTGGAGATGCTTGTTTCATAAGTAGAAACTTCCTATGCTTTCTGTTGGTCCCATTGTGTTGAGACCTCAGATTATAAGAATGCTTTTTAGAAACAAACAAACAAAATAAAATGAAATAAAATGGTTTACTGAGCTCAAAGGCCATTAAATTTCACTATCTCCTGTAAAATAATATATTATAGCACTTAAGACTCTTGTAAAATGTGGTATTTTTAATCTTCCTAATACAAAGAAACTGAAAATACTTGTGCAAGGCCTTATCTTTAAAGATAGAAAGATGAGAGATTGACATCTTGGAAACAACACAGACAACAGATAAAACTCAAATGTCGTAAGTGAGTCATCACACTATAGAACTGAATTATATTTGCATTTCATTGCATTGATAATTTCTGAAAGTGTTATTGGTTCAGTTAAGATGCTCTCCGTAACACACACACATAAAACAGGATTGTCAGCAGTCAGGAGGTTTGCAAACCATGTTTTTTGTAGCACATACCCTTTCTGCGCTGTGTCAGAATACACACTTCCTGTGCTCTTTTCCCCTGCAGACGGCAGAGTTTGCTGTTCCAGGTTGGTGTCTATGGCCTCTCTCCATTAAGCAGCGTGTGCATGGATGTGTGCAGGGCTGCACAACTCCTTTGGGAAATTTGTGTTTAATATAATTACGACTACTAAAAGTTGATCTCAAGTAGTAAACATATTTCAGATTTGGCTTTTAAAAAGTACAAATTCAGAAGTGTTTTGTATATTCACAATGAGTAGTCATTGTCTAATGACAATTTACACTGAATGTTACTTGGAACACAGTCTGATGAATATTTCAGTGAGGTCTACAGTCAAATATCTTACAACACTTTCCATGACCCAATATGCAAATCAGCTGTGGGATGTGAGAGGGCTGTTGGGGCTTACTCTACATAGATTTAGACTGTTTTAACAAAGGTTATTTATTAAACATTATCGACATTAGTTTTTTCACCACTTTCAAAATTCAGGAGGGGATTTTATCTTCTTTAGGGAAACAGCTAAGAAGTAGGTCGGGAACCATGACTGTGAAGAGGCCACTCCAGGGAAGGGAAAGGTTAAGTTCAGTTCTAACCAGTAAAATAAAAAGGTTGGGAGGCTACTGTCATCTGTGGAAGAACTTCTTCTGAGTTATTATTACATGTTGAACTATTTATTATGTCTCATTTGGTCATTGACAATAGTAAGGTTAACAAAGGGGATTTTTACCACTATATATTTGAGGGAGTTTAATTGGAGACTATTGGAAGAATTATAATTTATATTGAATAGAAAAGTCTGGAAGCTTATTCCATGGTTAAAAATATCATGCAAAAGGATCAAAGTTGTGCGATGTGAAGTTGGCATCTTTGTGAAATCACTAAATTCACTTAGCACATTAAGTAAATTCAGTAATTACCACAATAAAAAATGGATTCAGATTATCGGACCATATTTTTTCCTGCTTGGTACTTTGTGAAATTCCTGCTGGAAACAGGAAATATATTAGATTAAAATTGACCAAACCACACTGCAAACTTAAACAGAATTTAAACACTTAGGTTTCTTCAAGCAGAAACTTATATTCCCAAAAGGTCAGGATGCATATAGAAACTCACAAGTTTGTCAGTTAAGAAGAGCAGAGTTTGGGGCATTTTGTTCCCTTCCTCGCTCAAATATATCGCCGAACCCTCACAGCAACAGGGAAAACCCCATTGACTCGAAATAGTACAGTGGACAAACTAAGTGGCCATGACAAACACAGACACACACATATAAAATACTGTTTACTTAAGTCTTTAGCCAACTGGCCCTATGAGAATCTCGAGTTGTCCATCCCTGTGGCAGAGGACCAAGATCATGGGGTACCCCAGCTGCAGTGTGTTGTCTCACGCAGTTTGTGTGCATGGGTTGAGGACACCTTGAAAAATCTCTTCTTTGCAAAGCCAAGAGCAACTAATGAAGTTTGAGTGCTCCTTCCATCTGAAGGGCTGTCTCTGCTGCAGGGCCATGAGCTGTGGCTGTGTGCAGGAATGGTGTGTGCTCTTAGAGAGTACAAGAGTCAGCATGTTTCTTCTGCAAAAACTGAGAATTGCAGAGCAACGGTTTGGTCCAATGAAGCAGTGTCATTTTACATTGGTAGAAAATTGACACCTCTCTCTTTTTCTTTCAAATGCATCATTTTAGTGCTGACCTCTGCTCAAAACGAAGTGTGGTAAACCTATAATTAGGAGAACATCAGGTGACTTGTACAAAAGAAAAATGAAAGTTGTGGGGGTCATTTACAGTGTTTTCTGTTAGACTTCTGTTGTAGTTTCCTGGCATTTCTGTCTTGTTCTGTCTTCCTGCTCATCTCTTCATCTTTTGGAGTTAAAGTCTTGGAGTTCAAAGTCATAGGTTCATTTTGACCTTCAGTTTTAACTAAGAAAAAAAAAAAAAAGAGAGTTTCTAGTCCCAAAAGCTGCAGAGATAAGCTGAAAGTGAACTCTCTTGAGGCTTCAGGAATAAGAAAACTCATGTTCTTAAAATATTTGGGAACAGCAGTGCTATTCCAAATGAGAAGCCACCAGATGCCTGTATCAATGTACTTCTGAATTAGGCAGTAAGCCTGTGCTCAAAATATAACAATTTTATGATAGTATTAAATATGCTTCTTTTCACCGAGACCTTGTCCTTGTCCTTTTCTTTGTAAAGAACTTCTAACGGTTTCTTTTCAATACTGATTCGGAGAAATGCTAGCTTTTGTAGCCAAAAAGAAAATGAATAGCAGGTAAAGACCTTATTTTGATTATGCTAAGGACATGATTCCTTAACTAAAGACCTTGGCAATTCTCTAGTAACCCCATTAATTCCTTCCAAGTGATAGCAACAGTTTATGAAATCTAGAACTTCAAGGTCTTTACTTTTCTGAAAAAAGGTTACTCTATCATCATTATTATTAATTTCTATGTACATTTGTGTCTTGGAAATATGGCCACATGTGAGTACATCTGAATGTATTAATTATCAAATTATGCATGTTACCCATTTAAGGTATTTTATATAATATATAGGGCATGTAAATTGGTGTCTGGATATACAGTAATTCTACAAGGGACAGTCTTGACAGCCACATGTTAGCATAATTCATGTAATTTTCTTGGAAAATTCTGCAGTAGAGCCTTGTAATATCTGTTTGAACTTAAGGGTCTCTTTCACAAGGAGTCCCATAGCCTAAGGAAAAGACCTCCATAAGGAGGTGCCCATTTAGGTGAGCAGATAATGCAGTGGTCAGAGCACAGAGTTGGAGAAGCTCTGTCTAATGACACTGCTGATTTGGCTGAAGGAATGAGCTAGCATGGATGAGGAGTTGATTTATACAAAGAAAAGGTAATGACTCTGGACCACAAAGAAACTATGATTGTGGGACAAATCTGTTGGACAAATAACACTATTCTATCAGTAGTTCTAGGAATGAGATCCTAATTTGGGATAGATGTTACATTTACAATGATCCTGCTCTATTTTTTTTCATTTCCTATATAATATTTTAGAGCTAACATCAAGCAGCTCTCAAACACCAATCTTTCAGTAGTGTGGCTTCCAGGTAATGGACTGGAAACCATTGCAAACAATATAGTATTCAACATTTTCACAAGTGGCTTAGTTATTTTTGTCTGGTTTCACAAGTAAATCAGGCTGACAGGGCTGACAATACCCACAATACAAGCCACTCTCAGCAATAAACAGGATCTCAGAGGAAATCTGAAGTCTGGTGAATGCTAAGAAGAGAATAAGCCATTGGATTTAGCTCTCTGTTCAGCTCAATGGCCAATCACTGCAGTGATACAAGTGTGGTGAGTGAGGTGAGACTTAAGTCAGCTCTCTCCTCCTGTATCAATTCACAGCAGTTATCCATGTTACACCTTGTGCCTTGACTACCTTGCAGTTTTGTAAAGCTTTGGTTTTGTGGAGAAGGCAGACATCTCCACATCTTGGTAAGCACAGAGCTGTAGGGGATGCTGTGTCATGGAAGGAAGTGGGAATGGGGACAGAGGCAGAAGAGACACTAAGAGGTAAACCATGTCTATTTTTCCTAGGAGCTGTGAGTAGGATTTTTTTTTTCCCTCCCATTAGTTGATTTGATTTTGTTGGGTTTTTTTTCTCCATAGATTAATAAAGTTGTGAAGAAACAAATTTCATAAAATTTCAAGGATAAACATTTGGACGAATTATTTGCAATACTTTTTTTGTAGTAAGAACTAGCTTGATAACAGATATTAGATTTTATTAGAGGGCTGGAGCACCTCTTATGAGGAAAGGTTGAGAGAACTGGTATTGTTCAGCCTAGCAGCCTGTGAAGAGCAGGCTCTGGGGTGACTTTATTACTACCTTTCAGTACATAAAGGGGACCTGCAAGAAAGCTGAAGAATCTCCTTTTACAAGCTCATGTAATAATGGAAAAGGGGGAATGGTTTTAAACTGAAAGAGGGTATGTTTAGACTAAGATATTAGGAAGCAATTCTTTACTGTGGGGGTAGTGGAACAGGTTGCCCAGGGTACTTGTGGATGCCCCATCCCTGGAGGTGTTCCAGGCCAGGCTGGGTGGGGCTTTGAGCAACCGGGTCTAGTGGAAGGTGTCTGCCCATGGCACAGTGTTGGAACTAGATGATCTTAATGTCCCTTCCAACTGAAGCCACTTTGATATTAAGAGATGCAGAGGGTTTCAACTCATCTTCTCTGTATCTTTTCTCATTTTATAGTTCTCCAATATTTCATCTTTTCTTCAGTTCATAAATACTGTTATTTGTTGTTTGGTTGTTTCTTGTTTGGAGTGTTTTTCCCACTCTATCAGTTTGTCCTGAATGAAAGCCAAAACTGGATCCTCTGAGATTACATAACGAGATGGTGCTATGTTTGGCATATTTCATTCCTGTGATACCAAAGCTGATCCCACGCTACTCTTAGTAGTTCATCAATTTCAGATATTAACCATGTTCTTTAGAAATCCTGAGCAAATATCTCTCTGTAATTTGCTACTGCTCATTTATCAATATAATCTAAAAGCTTTCCTATCAACATTATAGTTAGAGGCACTTTTAGGACTTTCATCTGTTAATAAGGACTCTGGTATGAAAACATCATTAACATATTAGCTTTATGTAAAAAA
The DNA here is from genome assembly GCF_009819885.2 of Catharus ustulatus. Lineage (NCBI taxonomy): Eukaryota > Metazoa > Chordata > Aves > Passeriformes > Turdidae > Catharus > Catharus ustulatus. The sequence continues at coordinate 75,453,822 of NC_046221.1, forward strand.
ACCAACTAAAACCAAACACAAACAAACAAACCTAAAAAAACCCCTTTGTTTCTTCTGGGGTTACAACACCAAAGAAGATCCCCGTCTTCTTTTTTTCTCATTGAGGAGCCTGTAAGCTCTGTACTCTTCAAGTCTCTGTCAAAAAGTTTCAAATGCTTTCATTCTTGAATAGACACAGATGATGAATGCAACATGTTAGTGTAGAAAACATGGTCCAGTGTACAAGATATATCACAAAAAGTCCATGCTAATTTCCTGTGTGCGATACCTAGAATTTATTAATAGTGTCTTTATGGTTAATTCTACTTTAAGTGAATTTCTAAAAATACTGATAGCATGTGAACCCTTGCCTACAATGCTCACACACCAATGAAAGACTGAAATAAAACGCAATCACAGAGCTTTGAGTGGGCTGGCTTGCAAAAATCCCCTTTCAGTACATGGTAAGAATATTCATAAGGAAACCTGGGAGATAGGAACTTGTGAACTGCGAATTCTTCTGCGAGTTTGAACTGTACTGACTTTGGGAACACAAACCTGGAACAGGCTGGTGTTCATCGAAAGTTTGAAATTAGTAACATTTAAAAAAACCTTGTGATAGGAGTGAAAGTGTTGGGAAATACCTTGTAGGAGGCAAATAATATAGACATGGGTAGAGAGGAGAACTAACCATTAGCCTCCAAATGTTTTTAAAAATAAATTATTTATTTATTGTTCGGGAATGCTGATGCTGAGACGTCATTTTGCCACATTCTACTGGTTGCATCAGCAAGGCATTGGGACACTTACAATGAAAGTGTTTCAGCATATTTCTTCAGTTAGAATCTCCTTTTTATTCCAGTCAGGGCAGAATAAAACTCATCTGAAAAATCCAAGAGGGGGACAGAAATGCTGACACTTCAAATGCTGGGTTCAAAAAATCTGATGCCCATGCTACTTTTCATTCCCACAACTCCTGAATACATTAGCCATGTGCCCTTTAAGGACAACTTTTGTCATTGCAAACAGTGTTCCTGATGTCTGGTTGCACTGTGCCAGTGTTTGTGTAGGGTTTTAATCATTGATAGCATACCTGAACATTCACTTCTTTCTTGCTATTTCTCATGGTTGCTTTTTTCCACTGCTATTGGTAAAATGTTTTAAATAGTTTCTGCTCTGCCCATATTTGCTCTTGAATCAAAAGGGAGTAGTGCTGAAAATATAAGTCAGGGAATGTGTTTAATTTTTTTCAGTCAAGCTCAACACTTTTTGTAGGAGTTTTATCCAGTGGAGAAGGGTGACTACTGCGCAGATTATGGCATTCCATTGTTATCTTGGAAGCTGAAAACACAGTCTATGAATAAAGGTATAAATTAATTAAAGTGCCACAGAGCGCAATAAATTTTATTTTATTTCTAAATGTAATTGTTGTCATTTAACCCTCTATGATTTGTATTCAGAAGTGGTAGCATTGCACAGATGTATCTATTAAAACTAAAACAGTATGGTTTTCGTTCCTTCTTTCATCTCTCCAAGACTTTTACCAATCCTTTGCTTATTTTCTCTTTTTATTTTTTTTCTTTTCTTGTCTTTTTTTTTTTTCCTCCTGGTGCAGGAGCAGAAACAGATTATATTTCTCTTCAAGGGATGATCTTTTCCTTTTACAGAAACTACTGTCCTGCAGCATATGACTCTGAAATTGTCATATTTTGAAGGAAAGAAAACAATCCATTGGAGAAATTTGAGTTTCCCTTTCCTAGTACTATAAAGCTCATTTTTTGCTTGCTAAAAATGGGAAGCCAGTCTGTGAAACCTGTTTTCTTTCCTGAACCCTCTGCTAATTTACTAGCAATTGTATGTTCAAGACACAATACGTATTTCTTTGGAAGGCTGTACAGAGACTGATGGTTCTTCAGAGCTGCTCAGAATTTTAGAACATTAGGAAATATGCTGTCTAGTGCAGAGCTAGTGGGCAAGGGTTTGCATAAGGCAACCTATCATTTTACATTTCAGGGCAGCTGCACTAAATGTATTAATATTTCAAATGGTCCTGCAAGACAAGACCTACATCTGGATGTCTACCAGAGTACACTAAGTAAATATTCATAATGTAAATATTGTTTTAAAAATTGTAAATATATTTTTGAAGGGGTTAACTGTTAGCCACTTTAATTTCTGTTGTGATGAAAAAAATACTTTGGCCAGTAACTGAAAAAATTGTGCAGATGGAAACCTTACAAGCGGGTGACTGGCAGTGAAAAGATTGTTACTAGGAGTAATTACCACAAATCAATTGGAGAGTAGCCTTTCTCATGTGTAAAGTAGATATTTGTGTAAAGTAGATACTTTCCCTTTATTTCTTAATGTTAGTCCTGGTGAATAAAAGGTTGCTGCCCATGGCAAGAAATTAAGAGCTATGAGCTCAGCTGGATGAAAAATGACGAAGAGCAGATGAAGTCAGTAAAGCTGTACTGATTTAGACCTATGGAGGATATATAGCTAAACCAAATCACTTTAATGAAATCAGTCACTTGCATGTTCTTGCATCTACAGGTCTAAATAATTTTCAGAGATTACGGTAGTTATAGGTTTTCATGATATACAAAGATATAGGGAGTATACAGAAGAGGCCAAGGAGGTCTCCAGAAAGAATTTTGAGTGCTGAAGAATTTCTTATCTTGACATTTTTTCTTTAAAAAACGTGTTAGAAGAGAAGAAAGAGACAGAGGAACTGTTTAAATGTCTGTTTTCACAAATGGGACTTGTGGAAGGACCAAACCTTGGTGGTGTGCCATGTCTCACATGAGCACCTCTGATGGAGGCTGGAGCACCACTCTCCATTGAGGTGCCTACAGCAGGTAGAATCAAGAATCTTCTGTGAAATGCTTCTATTGTCTCTTACATTTGTTTTTGTGGAAATTTAGGACATCTCATATCCTTTTCTGTATTAACAGAATGTAACAGAATGTAACTTCAGGAGACCACATAAATTTAAACCCATTCTTGACTCAAAATCCGTCTCTTACTCCTCTCCACTTTTTCTATTCCTAAGAAAGACATAGGACTATCTCAGAAACGGAGCATCAAAACAGCCTATTAAATTCTGAAACACCCTAGCAGCATGTGCCATTTACCCTCCTTCACTTTAAAGATAATTTTGGATGTTAATGAACTTAAACGTAATACTTTTAAATAATCACTAGAGATAACAGAAAAAAAATCAAGCATCTCCCCAGACCAGAAAGGAATGTTTGATCCTAGAGTCACAGGCTCATTTAAATTCACTACTGTAAGTCCATCACTTTCAACTATTGATCTATGATAAGACATTTTTATTAATTTTTCCTTAGAAAAATTCACTAGCATTGAAGAAGATTCAGTGTGCAGGGGGAAGAGCTCCTTAATTTGACTGATTAGGCCAATTTACTTAGGTTTTCCTGAAAAATAAAAGGATGTACTGTAAGTCTTGGACTTCATCTCTGAAATGTTTAGTCAATTCCCTGGCAATTAATCCATACCTTGCTTTCTTAGACTGACATATATCATGCAGTGCTCTTTACAAGAAACACTTATATCTGTGCATTTTGTTTTCTTATCCAACTGTGATAAATTCAATTAGCTAAGGCTTTCACTGTTCCCTTGCTGAGACTACCTATGCCTGATCATCAGTTGGCCAGAGGAACAATTTCTGGATATCTCTTGTTCCTCTGGTCCCCAGGTGAGATGGGACAAGGTCTGGATAGACCTGGTCTGAGATTTCCTGTCACTTCATGTCTTCCTGTGCAGACTGTTAGGATGGCAGCACACGTGCACTAATGGACCTCAAACAAATGTATCCGAGAGCAGTAAGGGTCAAGGAGACAGACTGTTGATTCACAAGGAAAGGCATGTATTGCAGTTTGGATTTTTCACCTGGACATACAGAGGTAATAAGGCAAAGCCAAGGTTTGTCTTAATCTATGCTATCTTTACAAGCACAACCTGTAAAAAGGACTTTTTGTATTTTTTCTCATTTACACTAGACTGCAAAGAAACTCTCTCTTGAAAAATTGTTGGGAATTCAGAGAGGCTGAAGTTGGTTAAGACTGTCAAGACATTTTGACATTGGAGTACACTAGATTTTCTCCCCTCTTGTAGTTTCAAGGAAAAACTGAAACTTGTAGTCTGCAATTTTCATTCATTCATTCATTAATTTCACTTTATAAAAATGTTAGCTCACTACTTTCAGATTTTTGAACTGTGTGATTCCTGCAGGTCCCAGAACACTCAAAACCAGTTTTTAAAATTTGCTTCAGATTGATGTGTCATGCCATGTATGCATTTTCTTATCTTTGCTTTTTAAACGATTTTTATGGCTTTCATCAAAGAGCTATTTGGATGGCATTATGTGAAATTATTGCAGTCTCTGGCTGTTCCTTGAGCAACAGGATCAAATACCTGCTCTTGCAGGCAGGCAAACAACATTTCAATGGAGTTGAATTCAATGTAATTGAATTCGCCGCATTTCAATGGAGTTCACACTTTCTCTCTCATCTGGTGACCCAAATGCAGCAATTTTCAAGGCACAATGTATGTACATTTTGTGAGTTTTTTTCATGATTCTTAATTTTGTTAGACAGAAGGTAAGGAAATAATTTGTTTGGGTATGGACATTCACTTGTGTCTTGGATATTACTGCAGGGATTCTTATAGAAGTGTAATCCCATCACTAAAATAAAGGATAGCAACTAAAGCTGGGAAAAATCAGGGGTGAAGATGTAACTTGCCCTTCATTTTTATTTAGCTGTTTTTTTTCTTAATCTTTTTAGAATATACCTGGTAGGCTCTTGAATGAATGCACATAATTTACAAATTGCTTGCCCAGCTGTATAAATTGTGGAGAAAATAATAAGAATTAAGAACATTGAATAATTTATCGTAAAATGTGAATTTTGTCAAATAAATTATTCAGTGATATTATCTGACAGCTGTTACTGTGGGGCTTAATTAATGAGTGTATGCAAAGCACTTTAATCTACAGTTTATGAAATGGATTAGTTGACAAAGTTGCATTCAGGAACAGGGTCCTGAATCTATGAGTCTAAGAAATCTAAGAGGTCTGTTCCAACAGAGTTAAATAAAAAGTTGTTGTCTGCCACACATTGTAGTAAGTGTCAGTTCTTGCCAGCACATGGCATATGGTGATCTCCTATTTTTTGAAAAAGAAAAGCTTTAGAGTTGTTAGATACCACTGACTGTAATGTTTTTCATGACATAAGTCTTGTTTGTGTCTACCAAATAGATGTAATTTAGTCATAAAAGCTTTGGACTTTGCTTGAATGTCTGAGGGGCGTTTCCTGTATCCCACAGCCTTGGTTTTGTGTATACTGCTCACATCCTTGAACAGATTATGATTTACTACATTTCTCCAGTTTCAGCTTCCCTTCTGGTTCAGATACCTTACAATCCACATACATCCTCTTCAAAATAAATCCTACGGCTTTTATTCCTCTGAAGGAAACACAGAGAAATTTTCTGCAGAATCCTCTGAATTCAGTTGAAAGTCTCTCAAAATCTTCATGGCGTTTCTAGACCAAACTCTTATATAGTTTTCTCTGCACTTGGAATTCTGCTCCTTGTACATTCTTGTATTAATGGTTCCTTTTGGTCGAAGCCCAAGAGGAGAGGGCAAAGCCTGAACTAATATGAATTTCAGTTTGTTTTTCCAATGTTTTGTATTCAATACAAAAGTCTCACTGGTTCGGAAGCAAAATAGAATCCTAATTCTAGAGTGTTTGCATTGCACATCATTCAACTGGTTAAAGCTTGAAAACTGGTCTTAATTCAAGTGACATCCTTATAAGTGCTCTGTTCACCTAGAAACCCAAAAATAAGTATGTTTCTATGAATGAAGGTTTTGAAGGTTTTTAGTTTGCATATTTCTTTGCAAATGTGTCACTTACTTCTGAAGCTGCTTATATATGCAATGCAAAAATTACTCAGGCAATCACAGAATTTAATTAACAGAAGAATAAGCAGGTGCATAAGAACTCTGAAACATCTTCATCCATTAGCAGCTATTGTTCACAGCACATCAATAACTGAAATGATGCCTTGAAAGTCTAGAACACCTTTTTTTTTTAAATTATTATTGCATTCATTATGCCAACTTATCACTGGCAGAGAAATAATTTTTTTTTTACCTTTTTATTTCCTCCAAGCCACTTTCTTGAACTGTGTTCCTCGGGGAACAGTGTGTTGGAGAAATATCAATTGCACAGAAGACTGCTTTGTGCAGAAACTTTACTCCTGCTAAATAAGATAATGTTTACATTGAAATGGTTCCCAGTTAATTATGAATATATATGACTCCCAAAGGATCATTTGGCCTTAATAAAAAAAAAAAAAAAAAAAAAAAATTCCTGCAGCCTAAAAAACAATCCTTGTATCTGTTTTGCTTATAAAATATAAAATATGGCATAATGGCTTTTAGAAGTTGCTGGAGCCCATATATCTACCCAGAATAGTGGGAAAACAGTCTTGTGAGAGTTTTCATCTTGCAGTAATCAGATAAGTGGATAAAGTAGCACTTGTTCTTGTCAACTTGATTTCAATCTTGAACTTAATTTAAAGAAACTTAAAAGTTCTTGGGGTAGATATATTCCCTCCAAAGACAATAGAAGTGCAGTCTGTGTCAAGAAAACTGAATATAAGTGGTTGTGTCCCATCAGGATTGGTGCATAAAAAGGGCACTGGAACAGGCTGCAACTTTTGCCACTTTATCCAACCACCAGTGAAATAACACAGTGATGTTTCCAGCACTGCAACAGAAAAAGAAATAATAGAAGGATTATGTAGATTGATTAAAAAAACAAAAAGCAAGCAAACAAAACAACCTCAAACAAACAAACAAAAAACCCCAAAACAACTCCCTGCCCCCCCTAACCCCAAGAACCCTCCAAATCTACCTCACAATATATTAACAAAAGGAAACACGGCAAATCAGAAACAAACACAAGGATTAATCTCATTAAGGAGAAGTAAACTGCTTGAAGCCCCCCTGTGTTCTCATTTCTTCTTCTTTCCTCTGCTTCTGTATTATCCTTTTCAGTCATTTCCTTGCACATTTTTTCTGCTTCTGGAGGTGCTTTCGAAGACTGGTGACAGCACAGAAGCTTTATGCATTAGAAGCCATGTGTAACTTTATCTGCAATATTATATGATAGATAAAGTGACAATGTACAATGTGTCTTAAATATGGTAAATGAGAACTGTGAAAAATCTGAAAATTTAGCAGGATAAATGGCCTTTTTAAAGTTACACGAAATAACTGGTTCTTTCTTAATTTAAACCTTGGTTCCTAATGCATTGATTGTTAAATTGTTCTAAACCCATATGTTTTTAGCAGAAAAGATTTCCATGTCACCAAAGGATAACATTCAAGTCCCTCTTAGCTCTCATTTACCTAGAGTGAGAAACCATATATATGTTGTTATATATAGTCCTTTTAACATGATTAATATTCTTTTTTTTCCACACATAAAGTGCTACATAAGATTTGAAGACCAAACCTCACTGATTTTTTAATTGTTTATGGGAAGCAGAGAATCAGATTAGGTATTTTGAAGGTATTCTATACATGAAAATCATAACTGACACAAATTGACAGGATCTAGATTATCTAATCAATTCTCAGTTCATAACTTCCCTCTAAATTTAACTGAAGTGGTAAAGACTATTTTTTTTTCTGGAGTCTGAGCAAGGTGTCATTTTCAATCCACACTTCTTTTTGTTTATGTATTTTTGAATGTCTGATATAATCTCTTCTTCTGTCAGTGCTGAACTCTAAGTTGGTGTTAAAGGTCTAGCAAACTGTTCTGTGTAATCTAATCATTGCCCAATACGATAACAACACCATGGCTTATCCATTTTGATGGTCATTTTTGGTTGCAGGGCTGTATGCAATAGGAAATAGAGTGAGACACATGATGTATTTTATACCAACTGTGAAAGAATGAAGACCTTGTGCCTTCAACTTTAGGAAGAATTTTAGCAACTGCATATTAATGAAGCTGTAGAACATAATCATGGGCTTAGTCTTATGCCAAACGTGGTGAATTGGTGAATTAAAGCCTTAGTGGCCTCCTTGACCTTCAGATGGAATAATCTGGTCATCCATAATCAAATCACAAAACTCTTGATAATTTCAACCCCCTTTTAGACACTTTTCTTGCTTCAATTACCAATCCATTACAACTGAAAAGCAAGGCACAGGAAAGTACATGTCTAGCTTCTTCCTGGGTCTGGGAAACTAGCTGCTGAATATGTCACTTTAATAAAACCCATGGGAAACTTGGAAGGTTTGGATTTATTCTGTTGTTATTAAAAGAATGTTTTAGTAGAGTGCATAACTTGATTTTTTTTCTGCTTGCCATTTGATCAAGTAAACTTGATTTCCACATGTTCAATTTCCTTTGCCTGCAAAGCTGCTTCACTCCTTTAAATAATAATTTCATTTTGATTCAGCTTTTACACAGAACATTGGATTCTTTTTTTTGAATTTGAAATCAAGGACTAAGCAAAATATAGGGCTTATGTTGCTGGACCTGGCTTCCATTGACATTATGGCCTATTGATGTTAATCAGATTTTGTAACCAGACTATGTAGTTGATGTGAATAAAGTCAAGGTCCAGTCTCAGGGTACCTTGCTCTTACAGAGGACAGTAGAAGGGCATGGTACAAACTAAAATCAGGTCCTCGTGATGCATTTTTTCTGAAGCAAATGTACTAGAAACAGCTGAATATTGTCTGAAGGGAGTAGTTTGACCTACTGTTGCATCAGCATGCAAGGGAGGTGACTCCAAACAGCTGGACAATCATAAAAGTTTTCTAAATCAGACAGATTTTATAGTGAAGGGTAAGGACAAAGTGACTATTTGCTGTATATTTAATCAGTAATTGGTCAGATCACTATGTGGGTTATTTTACTACTATTTAATTATAGCATTTTAAGAATGAGAAACATTTGACAATAAGTTCATCTAGGAGTCATACATCACTACATATTTTACAACTTTTTTGCCCTGAATGTACCAAAATGAGGCCTATCCACTGTATGTCTTCAGGAGACACCGATCAAAATGCAAGACTTGACCACTAGCATTAATGCTGCTCCTAAAGGCAGAAGGCAGAGGTTGCTAGTCAGCACTCTGGAGTGTCAACCCAGCTCTGCCCCTATTAGTGTGGCTTGAGGCATGGTGATTGGGAATACCCTATAATAATATGATCTCTCTCGTGTTTTCCTGTTGAGATATCAAAATTTGCATTAGACATGCCCAAAGTCCCAGGGTTGACGACTACTTCTAGGGAGCATCGAGGTTCATAAGAACTTTCAAATTTTTTCAATGTGTTTACCCTGTGGTTTTTGGTCCTGCTGTCAGTGTTTAGGCTCTGTGACAACATACCTCCATTGCAGTTGTTTTCCCAGGGTTTTTCTGTTTTGGTTAGCTTTACTGTCTGTTCCCATACCTTTCTAGCTTTTTTTTTTTTCAAGATAGCTAGCTATACCCAGGACATCCTTAATTTCCCAATACTCAACCCAAACAGCTGCTATCTGACTTAGTTTCCTTTTCCCCGTACTTCTTTGTGAACATTTGTCCATTTTTGCAATTTCTATTACATTGTTTGTCTGTGATGAATGCTACCAGTGGTGCACACACAGGTAAATCTAGTGCACATCTTTCCCTATTCACGCTCTAAGTCTATAGAATGCAGTACAATTACTTAATAAATTGTGAAAAGGCCAAATGAAAATGCATGCCATGAAAACAAATTCCCTTTTCAAGTGAATTTTACCTGAATGAAATATCCACATTTACAACACAATCTTTATACTTGTGTCCCAATTCTAGGTGCACGAGAAATAAAATATACAACTTTAAATTTTTTTTTTAATTACAAGTAACCAGGAATCCTAATTTGCTTGAGGAACAGAGGGTCTATTTATTTGGAACGAAAGGTTCATATGTGTAAAAACATGGGTACAAGTTAAAAGTATGCCTTTTAAAGCTGGAATCCATGATTTTTTATTTTCACACGAGACATAGAAGAGAGTTTCATGAAATGACATTCAAAAGACTGCTGATGATATTCACGAAATAATAACTAATTTTAACACATGCTGTGTCATTATATCATAGACGAAAAAAGGACATTCAATGAATTTTGTAGGAAACAAATTTAAAACCAATAAAATGATTTTCCCTTTAGTACAGTGTCTAACTGGCATAGTTAAATCATTACCACAAGATACAGTATCAGAAATAAACATTTCTGTGAATAAGGAGAACAGTAATATTAGGCTATATAGGTAATTTATGTGGGGTATAAACTCTCATGATTCAGGACATAAACCACCTATTAAATAACAGGGGTTGGTAAAACATGGCCCCTAAGGGCAGAGTAATCTTATACGATGCTGCTCATTCTTTGTTGTTACACATTTTGAGGTACTACTAAGTCTTGAAGAAAAGGTACCAAATTACATGGAACAATGATATAACTAAGCATGACAATTCTTTTGCTCAAACATACTGTTTCTGAGCATAAACCTTCACAGAAAGTATCCAATATCTCTGATCTTGATTACAGTAATTTCACGATTATAAGCCACACTGAGTATAAGCCACACTTCTGGGTTTCAGCAACTTTTTGTTTTTTTGTCCATACATAAGCCGCACCTGATTATAAGACGCACATTACAATACAGAGTGTGATAAAAGGTATCTATTCTATCACCATCTGTTGAGGGTGGGGACAGTGATCCTTATCTCAATGGCAGATAATCTGCTAATGGGTCATCCATTAAAACCAGGTTGGGCATTGTTCTTTATCTTTTCACACCTCCAGCGAGTCATTTTCTGCTAATGGCCCATTGAGTCCCACTGTGTGACTGATAAAATTACTGCATCCCATTGGGAGTTGCTCCAGCCAGGGGGAAGAGCCCAACATTTCTTACCAAGATAAAAACAGAGGTTTTGGGACACTAAGGGAGCCCCTTTCTCCACTGGACTCCAGAGGAAAACCGGACTTCTCCACATCACCACTGGACCTTTAGAGGGAAACTGCACCTTCTACAGGAGCACTGCTCCAACTGAGCCACATCTGTCACTGCAGGAGGATGCAGCCACCATTTAATGGGACTGTTACCAACACCCTGCCTGACGGGGTGTCAGGTTGTACTCTGACTCTGTCAGGATTTGGAGTTTGTTTCTTTGTAATACTGTATTTCTATTTTGATTTCCCTAGAAAAGAACTGTTATTCCTAATTTCCATATTTTTTCCTGAAAGCCCCTTGATTTCCAAATTATAATAATTTGGAGAGAGGGGGTTTACATTCTCCATTTCAAAGAGAAGTTCCTGCCTTTCTCAGCAGACACCTGTCCTCCAAACTAAAACAGTAACTTTTTGTTCTTTGTCCGTATATAAGCCACACCTGATTATAAGCCGCACTTTGGGTTTGGACCAAAATTTTAGTCAAAATGGTGCGGCTTATAATCGTGAAATTGCTATATGTTGAACATAAAGTAAAATTTAAAGCTTTTACCTTAATATTCCTTTTGTTTAATAAAAGAGAAAATACAGTTTGATACCCAGCTTTCTACCCCAGTGTTCCTAGTTTTCTGTCTGATGTATTGACTCACCTCAGATAGCCTAGATAATTTCCACCATTAAACTATGTCTCTCCTTGTACTTCCTTTTCCTTACTTAATTTCACACCTTGAATATAAAGTAATGCTGAAGGCCACTGCTTGTGGTTTGTCCTGCCAGTTCCTAGATGGGAAAACATGTGATGTGGCAAAATTCTTGTCCTACTTATCTTAATTCAAAACATTTTACCCTTTTAATCCTACAGGGACATTTTGCAGAAACTTCACACCTCCAGGTCACTTTCTGTTTAGTTTCAAGGTTGTCTGAATTTCAATGAATCGACATCTGGACTTTTATTTGAGACAATGCCACTTCCTAAGAATGTTTCTGGATGACACAAAATTATCTCTTAGTTTCTGCTGTTTAATTAGAGATTCCAATTAATTTTTCTATATGCCCCTTTGTATTTCTTGTGCTCAGAAGAGTGAAGTCCACCTTACCCCATTGGTTCAGAGGAGGATTTTGTCAGGATTTGCTTCCAACTACATAAAAAACTGGCCTAGATTAAGTAGACTGCTTATCACTGTTATCTGTTTCTTTCATTTCTTATTGTGAGAGGATTTCATTACAGAAAATGGCATAAAAGATTTGGATTGTCTTAGTTTTACAAGCTCCCCAGAGAAGTGGCCATGGCACCAGCCTGACGGAATTCAAGAAGTGTTTGCACAATGCTCTCAGACACATGTTGTGACTCCTGGGAATGGTCCTGTGCAGGCTGGGAGTTGGGTTCAATGATCCTTGTGGGTCCCTTCTAACTCTGCTTATTCTGTAATTCTGTGATGTTTAGGTGAACCAAGTTCTTAAAAAAATTCAGCTGAAAGAGAAGACATGTGCTTGAAAGCAGACCAAAATGTAGGATCAGGATTCTCCTATATGATTATGTTTGCTGCTCTTTCAGTTCCCGACTCTTTAATTCATTATTCGATTCAACTCAGAAAGCACTTCTTTATTCTTGCCTCATTTTGCAGGTTGTTAGTGTGAACACTGGATAAAAGGTACTGCATACTCAGTGGTGCAGCAGAGCCTTTAATGTCTTTTCTTGTCTATTTATTAGAAGAAGAGAAGGAGTAAAGTAGATAGTTGATCTACTACCAGTTGATCTTAATGAAACAAACAAACAAACAAACAAATGGTAGCTTCCAGAATGTCATATGTAGTCTATTTGTTTACTTTAGACTGAAATCAGCTATAACTATGTCTTTTGCAGGGAGTGATTGTGGAAGTGGCTTACAAAGTTCTACAGTGATGGATGTTCCTTAGCTCTCACGGGCATGCTATTCCTTCTTTGTCCTATTGGTTCTTCCAGTGGATCAAAAACCTCTTCCTTATTGCTCTTCAGGCTTTGTAGCTCTTATGCCAGCAATAAACATAAAAAGCAATTGATACCTTTCCTCTTTGCTTTTGGCTTTTGCACAGTTGAAGCCTATTCTGATGTCTTCTGCTTATCTTCTCATCCGTATAAGACTTTCAATTTGTTTTCTTTTGCCTCACAGTGTCAATTCTTTCAGCCTACCTTCAGTAATGCTTTCTAGACTGTTATTGTTTCAATCTTCTTGACTGTTTTTTGAATAATCTGCCTCTTTCTAGCTGCATAGTCCCAGAGAGGACAGAGTTTATTGACTGAAGTGAATGAAAGGACTACAGGGTTAGGTAAATATCCATATACTAGAAAATTATACTAACCTGCACTTTGGTTGCAGGAAAGGTTCTTGTTCTGCAAGGACTTTTTGACTGGCATGGTCCCCTGCAATCCCTGAATAATTATTGGTAGGAAAAATTCCCAGCTATCTTTTCTCCACCTTGTATTTCTGTGGTGGTTCCCCCACTTAGTTTAAACTTTTCTTTTTTAAGGTAATCTCTTAAGTTTAGGACAATAATTTAGAATTATAATTTTGATCTCTACTACACTCACTGCTCCTGCTGGGCTTGTGTCACCTGTAAGTGAAACAGGCATTCTCTCTATTCCCTCATGCTGGCTGAACCAGAACCAGAATAAGGGTAGACCTCCTTCTCCATCCTGCCAGATATATCCTTGCATTTTGACAATTCCCTAGCAACTAGGGTTCTCCAACAGCTGTTCAAATAGGCTTTATCCAGTAAGTCTCCCATGTTTTCTGGCTCTGGGGATGTCACAGAAGGTTATGTCAAAAGCCTAAATGATGACAACAAATGACACTTACTGCTTCTCCTTTATTTGCAAGCATAGTTGTCCATTATATAACAAAATGAGATTTGTTTGATGTGATACATCCTTGATAAATGCATGTTGGCTATCACCTGTTCCCTTGTTATCCATCACAGTTTTAGAACTTATTTCATGCCTCTGTGTTGAGGCAGGTGCTGGTTCCTGACAGCTCCAGCAGCCCTAGCACAGGGCATGACTGAGCCCCAGGGAAAGCCTGGGCAAGGGAGGGCAGGACACTATGAAATGTCCTGAAATTATTATGCTCAAAGTATTCTAGGACAGAATTCAGTTTATTTGGAAATAACTGATTTGCTCAACGATTCCTAATGTTAGTTCTTCCTTTAGGCTAAATTAACATTTGACTAATTTCCTTACTAGCAGTAACTGATAGCTATCTTAAATGTCCTTCTGGAGACTTAGACTCTCATCCAATGCTTTCCTTTGAACCAGTTCAGAACAGTGGGATGCAGACGGACAGACTACTTTTTAAATTTTCAATACATTTGTTCTATCAAGGCTGACTATCTGAAAGATTTTATGATTGTTTTCCCCAGTTGATATAAAAACTCTTATTGTGAAGACTGGAAATTTAAGTTCTTGCTTGTTATTTAAGAGTCTGAGCTAAAGGAATTGAATCTCATGTCTCGATCTAGACTCTTGCATCATCAATACCCTTCTGTCATTGCACAAATAGGTAGCCAAAGGGTGATGAAGAAGCCAATATACTCTGCCAGTCCTACTGAGGGATTTCTATGAGCTTGGAGAATATTCATCACATAAGCCTTTTTCTCTTCCACATTTTTCCTGCAAAGCAACACAAACCAGCTGTAAATAAATGGAAGGATCTAGGTTTTTGTATAAATTAGGAGAGTTTTATCTCTTTCTTTCTTTCAACACTTTGATCCATGAAGAGCAAGAAAGAGTATCAGTGAAGTGGTAAGAATATCCTGATACCTCTGAACTGTGCAAAGTAAACATCTTTTGCTAGAGAAATGAGCATGTATTTCAGGTGTATACAGCATAAGTTTTTATCTATGGCATTGCTGGACATTGCAAGATAACATCTGATTGAAACTGTGCAGTCCAGTGACTGTTCCATTTGGGCTAAACAAGTTCAAATACTCTGCTTTGTGTAAGTCTCAAAAAAAATTTCTTGGAAATCAGATCTTTGTATCTCAAGGGCCTGAATCTCCAGAACTCCTCTGATAGGCACTGAAGTGAAGGATGAATCCAATTTTAGCTTTGCATCAAGCTCTGCATGGGAAGTTTAGAACTAAGCAATTAAACTTACTTCTGGGAAAGAAGAATAACATATTATTAACAAGCAGTTCTTGTGACAAAAGAATACTCAACTGTTATTCTTGTGAAAGACCACCCACAAGAATGAATTTGGGCTGTGTGATTTTGCCCCAAGTGATAACTATGTGTAGAGGTGTGCATAAGTCAGAACAGAATCTACATAAATATATAAAATATGATCATGCAGTAAAAACATTAGTCAGATAAAAAGAACAGATGAGCGGAGCAAGCACAGTGTGAAACCATTTCAGCAAGGCAAATTTAAAGCAAACACTGAAACAAATGAGGTGGTAGACAACAGTATGAATGTTAATGAACCAAAAACAATACAGCAGAAAACTATTAAATGCAGTTTTGGTGCATGAAAAATATATTGCTTTAAAAGGTACTTTCCTCTGTTGGTGAAATGTAAAGATGTATAATTTAATGCAATATTTATAAAATGTTCAGTCCAAATATCTCTTTGCTGATCAGTGCAGCAGGACAACATTTAGGATAACTAGGGAAATCTGTAAATTTTCAGCTATAATTTCAGGAATCGTTCAGATGAAGTTAAGAAAACAGCATATTGGAAACATCAAGAGTTGATTGTGAAATTTCCCTAGGTTTTGCACGGCTATTATTTCAGGGCTTTGGTAATAACATCAATCAAGATCTTCCTTAAACTGGAAGTGAAAAGCACTTTTAATATTATAAGAGATGGCAGTCACAGTGTATCTTCAGCTGGAGTAGTTTGTTTATAGGAGTGACAGATTGTCAAGCCATCAGCAGAATTTTGGAGTTCACAGAGCTCCCAGTACTTCCTCCATGACTACTATATGACATCCCATACTGATGAAGACTAGTGTTTTGCCTTGACTGATTAGCCAGAAGATCTATTTCTGCAGCTATTTTGTCTCAAGCCAGTTATTCTTTTAGCTGGTATCTATTTCTGGTTGCCCACAGTTGCCTTGCTCACCTCCCTCCGCATCTTTAAGCTGTCACAACATTGTGTATCCAAACCCAGCTTACAGCATCCTTTCTCCTTCCAGTTGCAAAGCGATCTGCTCTTGATCCTCTCCTTTGGAGATGGATAGATCTCACAATCTTGGTTCTTCTGGACCTCCTCCCTTCCTGTCTGGGTTTGGCTCAGAGGTGAAATATCTGAAAATAAGCCACTTTGCAGGGTGAAAAATCTGAGCAGCCTGTATTCAGCTGAGCAATTTATAAAAAAGTGGTCATATTTATTTCTGGTGACCCAGTATATTTGTGAAGCATTTACAGCAGTCTAATTCTATGTCATCACGTTCACATTTTACTAAAGAGCAAATTTGCTTTGAAAACAGCACTGTTGTGACATAAAAGTGATATATGCAGCTCTTTTGGGCATATTCCTATTTTTATGTTCATGAAACTTGAAAGAAGTTGAAATGCATGCACTTCTAGCTTTCAGTTATCCCTGTTAAATGTGTTAACCAGAAGCCAAATAAAATGAGCTGGATCTTGGAGTGTGAAAACCAACTCAGGCAAGCAGAGCACAAATTATGGATCTGCAATATATGGATCAGGTTTGCAGAACTTCCACATTACATAATTGCTTTATCTCAGCAGATTCCAGTGGAATAGGTACTGTACTCTTAAATTAAACTAGTGACATATGGAGAAAAAGCAATGTCCAAAATTATACAAATAAATACATAAAATCACAAAGAAAATGCAAACCCTTTTATTATCGCTTCTTGCAACCTAACCAGCAGTATTGTTTAGGAAAACAGAAGCTACCATACATCTGAGATGCTAGGAGAAAGAGTTTGGCATATTCATGGGTTGCCGTACCCTCCCCTGTGATACCTCTTTACAGTAGTGCCGTGCCTATCTACGCAAAGCAGATTGTTATGGTGTTAAGCACTATTTTTAAGGTGGCCGTGGTCAACCCCAGCCTTGAGGGGGGTTTTCCAGAGCAGGTGGCACTTTGCATCGTTTGCACTACTGCGGACATTTTTTAATAGCAGAGCAAGACACCAAGCAGTAGAGAGTCAGGATTCACCCTCAGAGCTCAGTCATGTGAAGCAGTATGGCTCTTCTGTCACAGCAGCTGTGCATCTCTCAGTCCTACAGCAGCAGATTTTCTTGCAGTTTGCTTAAGATAAGCTGTCTCTGATGGCTGCTTCTTGTCTTGTTTTGGTGAAAATCCATCTGTCACCTACTTAGAGGATAAAGCCATAGAGGAAAGAGTGCAGAAACACAGGAAAACATGAGATAACTAAAACTGTTTATATAATACACTGTGCAGACAACAATGAGTAATTTGAAAATACTAATAATTGCCATTTATGTTAATTTTTCATGCAGTCAAACTGGTAATTACTTAAAAAAAGTTTTAAGTTTAAAAATAGGAGTAGGAAGATGCATTTGGAAACCTCTCTCTTAGCAGGTATCATGATCTATAATTTTAAAAATTATATGAGAATTGTCAGACTCCACAGGCACCACAAGAAACCAGTTTCTAGGTTTTTTTCAGCCACTGCCTCCAGTGAAAAACATTTTTCATTATACAAACAAATATACATGGTTTTAAGTGTACTCCTTGGTTTAAAGCTTCTATGAATTCTATTGCATTTCTTTTACTTAGATTAGAAATTCTTTGTGTAATTAATACAAAAGTCACAGTGAATTTTACAGAATTAAAAAATAAACTGAAGTTCTCCCCAACAGTTTTCCCTTTCTGAAAGCTTCTTCAGGGTTGTTCTTAGTCAGTAAAAATAGTACTGAGTGTGCCCCCTTGTAACTCTGCTGTTTCTAAAGACTTTACTGTCAGCACAGTTATTGACTCAAACTAGGGCATGACAATAATCAGATTGTACCTCCTGACAAGGTAAAATAGAGACAAAATGACCAGTAACTTTTTCACTTTCAAAGGAAAAATAGTTTGTTGGTTTTGAGCATAAGGTACCTTAAAGTTGAATAATCCTAAGAAATCAAAAGACTTTCTCTCACTTTCTATTTCTTTTATGCAGTTTTAAAATCTGTCCTTAATTGGTAGTTGTTGATTGCTTTGTTTTGGGGTTTTTCCATGGTTTTTTATTTGTTGAAAATTAAAGTTGTATAGTTTGAAATCACCTACATTAATCACAGTGTCCAGAAAATGTAATTGTTTGAATAAATAAGCGTTGTTGTATTATAACACCACTAGAAATCTACATGAATTATTTGCATGCATTTCTCTGAATCTAATTTGCTGTAGGTTTTAAATATGGATTCAGTTCTATGATTTTTCAGACAATTTATTAGACAATATCTAACATATGTTAGGAATTCTCAAAACTCTGTTATAATGGTAAAACACACTAAATCTTAAAACTTGTATCAAAGCCAGAATAAAATAATTTTGCCAAGAGAAGGCTGCAGATATTGTATTACTGTCAGTTGCATTTTATGGCCAGGCTGTAGGATGAGAGAGGAATAAATTGGTGGCTGATAGATCTCAGTCTGTTCTGGAGTAGAGGGAATATTGAGGGCTACAGCTGTATTGACCTGTCATATGTGGGACATTGCTGTGGTTTTAGTAGGACTGTAGATGTGGGAGAGGGAGGGACCAGTCAGTTCCACCCACCTTGCTGCCTTCTTATTCAGAGCAGATGATGTGTTCTGATCCTCCTCTGTGGGTGCATAAACACTTCTATATAATTTAGTGAATGCTGTACAGAAGAAAATATCTAATTTAATGAAAACAAACAGAAGCATTACTGGAATTTAACAGGCAGAATGAGGATCTAATTAGCTAACAGCAACAACTGGCTTTAGCATAACTGTTCTTGTCTCAGTGGCATTTCTTGCCGCAGTGCCAGAAGTGACAAAAGGCTGTGGCACAACACGAAGTGACCCCCACGCTACCAGAGCTGTGATCAGCTCTCTTATATTTGCAAAGGAACACTTCCTGCCAGCAAGCTGGATAACTACACTGTGTCAGACCCAGCAGTTTGTTCTGTGCATCTGTCAAGTGCTATGTGCTCCTGGTGGTTTATGCTCACTCAAGTTATCAAGCAAGGACCGTTTAGTCTGGCACAGAGGAACCTGTGCACTTTGCAATATGAGCAATAAGACAACAAACAAAGGTTACCTGAGAGTGTAAAGATCCTTCTGATGAATCACCAGGCAGAATAGGGCTAAAGCGACAGCTGTAGCAAGGCTCTTTAATTTGGTAACTTTGATAACATCTATAATAAAAGTTAATAGAAATGCCTATGAAAATAAAGTATTGTTCCATAGCAGAGGGTATATTCTTCCTAAATAGACTAGCAAAAGGCTGCCACATTTTTTAAGCCCACATAAGCCCATATTTGAGGCTCTGTGCTAGATATGAGATGCAGATACAGTCATAGTATCTCTATGGACTGCATTTAATCCACAAAAAAACCCCCAAACAACGAAAAATGCTGTTTCTGCCTGTGTGGGGGATGTTAATGTCAGAATGCTCTGGTAGGCACAGATTTTGTGCATATTATTTGTAATAATGAGCATCTCTTTTGCTGTAATTCCAGATTTACATTTCAAGGAAGCCCATCTCAGGTGAATTACACCTACTAATGTACAGGCAAAGCAGCTCTCAAAAGCTGCCTATGTGGTCATACCCTCTTCATTGTGTAGGTTTTTGACTCTCCAGGTCACCCTAGGAACATCACCTAGTTATTTTCCATTAAGAACATGTGTATTGTAGCAATGGGATATGTTATTAATTTGTAAGTGAAGTACTTTTACCTACATGACTTCTTTCCATTCTGTAGCATAATGAAAAGAGTTTAACAAGATCAGGGATATCAAAATATGATAAAAACATATGCTTTTCAAGAAAAATGAAGAAACTTTTAGGCACATGTGAAAGCTTCCCTAGCAATGACTTGAGACACATTTCAGCCACTCTCACCCATATCAGACACGATCGGTAGTCATTGCTGTCACAGCCGAGCAATCGGTGAGGGTGAAAGCAGACAACAAAGGAGTCAGAATGAAACATTTGCAGCAAACTGTCAAAAAATTACACTGAAGATTGACTAAGAGCTACCACAGATGTGTGAGATGCTGAAATGAGTGAAAAATCACTGCAGTGACCTAAAATGAATATGAAATCTTATTTTACTATTCTAATTTGCTTTGTGAAGCAATGCCCAAGATTTTAGCATAACCTGTTCACAAAAATCATTGATTTCAAAATGTGAGAAACAAGACAGTTAGTCTTCTGGAGGCTGTGGGGGAAATGTACAGCAGAGTTACAGACCTTTATGTAAATGTTCCTGAAAACCTGCTCTATCCTATATTTGGGTGTGTGGGGTTTAATTATGAGTAGGATCAAAGACATCTTGAAAAGAACTAATCTTGTTTTATGTGTATGCAACTCCATCTACATTAATTATATCTCAAGATCACAGAACTTGCTTACAAGCAATAATGATAGTGATGCAAATTATATTGTGGCATTGGTAGACCATTTCACTGCCAACAGAGGCAGAATGGATTACCCTTCTCTGTGACATTTAATTACTGTATATAGCCTCCCAGAGAACCTCTGTTGTGGTAAAAAATATAGAACTTTCTCAATTAAAAAACCCCATTTGTTGTTAAAACATTACTGTCATATTCATAATGGGACTCTAATGCAAATATATTTGGGGTTAAATCCTCTGCTTTTGAACATCAGCAATTCTGTCATCACCATTCTCTCAGATTCAATGAAAGATGTGTACTAGTGAATTTGATCATCACAT
The DNA here is from genome assembly GCF_009819885.2 of Catharus ustulatus. Lineage (NCBI taxonomy): Eukaryota > Metazoa > Chordata > Aves > Passeriformes > Turdidae > Catharus > Catharus ustulatus. Next base: position 75,474,715 of record NC_046221.1, read on the forward strand.
GAGAGCCATTTAAAGTGTTGATAGAATTCCAAAGGATTTCACTTCCTTTTTTTTTGTAACTAATGGGACTGGTTGATTCTCTTCTAAGTGACATTCCATTCTGCTTGGAGTTTTCTTTTCTTCTGGATTAGTCAAAACTAGAATTTTTAAAAGTTTCTGTGAAAATATTTTTCCAATATTTGAGCCTTTTTACCACTTAAAAAAAATATATTTACACTATGTTTTGTAAATTCTGTCCTATTTTTCTAATTTCCTTTTTCCTAAAGTCACATGAAGTTTTTGAAAGTTGTTTCATATTGCTGCAATATTTCCTGTTACAAAGTTGAAATTTTTTTTATCAGCTTCTCTGGTGTATTTATTTCAATCTTGATAAGAAAGCATGTATTCACCTTGTCTATAAAGAACAATACATTTTCTTAAGGGAAGTTAATTTTAGTGAAAAACAAAGAAGTTTGCTGAGTGGAACTCTTGCTTTGCATTTTGCAAGCTTAGTCCTCTCGTGTGTGCTTTTTCCAAATGTGGACAAAGAAGATTTTGTGGAATGGAAAAGTGCATAAATACTTGGACCGAACAAACTTTGAATGTGAGGGAAGATAAAAATCTCAGTAGGTAGGAGAGCCATACAGTGAAAGGATAACTACAAGCAAAAGAAGAAAATGGTCATCTTTTGCCATGCCTTCTTCTTATCCCTGAGGTAGAGGGATCTACCTGCCTTTGTCACACAGTGGGATTGATAATGCAAAGGACAAATATTCTTCTCTGTCATTATGTCTTTATAGGTCTCCTCCTGCTGCGCTTAAGCGGCACAAACTCCCACAGAGTATTCTTTTGTAAGGATGAAATAATCAGTCCCTGACAGTCCAGAATCAAGAGACAGGTAGGGTAGCATTTACCTCACATCTCCTGGAACACATATGGACTTTCTTCCAGGCAGAGAAGTAAAGGTGAATTTCTCAAATCTTAAATCTGTAGCGAGTAGTATATAAAGGTAGTCAAAGGGCTAGTAGATTGTCCCTGATGCAAATTTGATAAGAATAACTGAATTTAAAAGAGTGCTTACTGCTTGAAAGAAGTTTGACAAAATAAAACAAATCACAGGAAATGTGTGTAAGAACTACAAGGTTGGTGATTGTTTGTGGGGGGAGAGAAACCTCCAAACATATGCAAGAGTGTCAGACTTCTGAATACAGTGCATTTGCCTAGAAAGCAAAGGAAATAATGACATTGGTTACAGAGTAAGAGAAATGAGAAACTTGTAATGAAAATATATTAATGGCAGGTTAATGGTGGTAAGCGCTATTATAAAAGAATGTGATAAGCCAGAACAGCCATGGCTCAAATCAATTATTTTTCATCCATACACAGCTTGTTTGAATGTAGAAGGGTTGCATATCCATATATCCAGGTTGAACTTAATTTAGCATCATTCAGAACTGATGATGAAGAGGAGGTGAAAGAAAGAAAAGAAGAGAAAACCCATCTGCAGTTGTAATGACACATCAGCATGATCTCTCTCACATCTATCTGATGGTTCACCAAAGAAATGAATTTGCATATGTTTGGGTGAGCTTTGGAAGAGGACCCAAATTCTGAATTAACATTAAGGTATACTGAATTTCTTCTCATTTGTCTTACAGAAATGACCTGACAAAGCTGACTTCAAATGAAGACTTATTTAATCATTTATATTGGAAAAAAAAAATTCACTGCTAGTGCAACAATACTTATTGCTAGTGAAACAACACTTTCTAGTTGTTGCACCTTGGAAGGAAGGAACTAAGACAATTGTTTTCTAAAATTTGTCTATAATTTGTAGGAGACTGTGGTCTTAAAATACATTTGTCAAGCTCAGGTGAAGACATGTTAGCCTTTTATTTGGATTAGATTATTGTTCCTGAAAATGTTTGTTTCCTTCCTCCTCTGATTCTTATAATAAAAACATCTAAAAGTTTTTACTTTCAAATAAATGTGTACAGTGAGTCCATACTAATATTTTCAAATGTGATAAAACATGGAAAAATTCTAACTCAAGAGGCAAAGTTTGGCAGTACGTATATACAAGTTTTAATAAAGAAACTCTGAAACCTGATAAGCAGATAGCAAGAGTCAAACATAGATCTTATCGGAAGCAGATGAACTTGGAAAACTTCAAATGAAAATACTACCTTTTAGGAGATCTGCCCAGAACTGGCACTATTGTATTGAAAATGCTGTGTGTTGTGTCTGAGATTCAGAATTTTTTATATTACTTTGTAAAAACTTTGATTCCCTAAAACTTGGATTACCTGCAACTCTGCTTCCTTGCTTTCTTCATGTGAGTTTCAAATAGGCTTGTTAACCGGGCTTCATATTACAGGTGAAATTCATAAATTCATTGGAGCCTCATTTGTAAAGGACAAAATATTTTGTGTTTTGATTGGGCTTTATAAAGACTAACAAGAAAGGGAGGCCTCTGCTGACCTTTTATTCCTATCTGGACTTTGCCCTACAGATGGACATAGGAAGGCACTGGTTTCTGGAACACATTTGTTTTACTGGTCTACAAAACCTGCCAAGAACCTTAAGAGGATCTGCTCCCAGGCCTTCCCTCACAACAGTATGGGAAGCATATGCATTAGAAGAAAAGGACTTCATAGCACTGTTTTTTTCTTTTATGGATGTTAATATGACTGAAGACATTTTTGTGAGGTAGTTACATTTTAAGGTGCATTAGGTGCTCTGTTGCCTCTTTTTACAGATCTACTGTTCATTTTAATATTTTCTAAGAGCATTTGTAATATGTGATAGGTGTTAAAGTCACTTATAAAATTGAATTAACTAGGATGTTCTGAAATTGTCTTTAAAGGTCAAATTATAATAATCTTACCCAAGTAGCACTTTTACTCAGAGGTATGTCTAGGTAAATCAATAGCACTACAGAAGAAATAAGGTTAGATACATAAAAGGACTTTGGTACCACATATCCTCCAAAATGTACTTATCAGTACAGCCTAAATCCACACATTTAAATTCTTTGAATCCTTGTTTGTTCTCTGACATACTTGGAGACATGAAAAATTAAGCTTTCAAACTATCTATCTACAGTTTGATTTCACAGTAACATAGAATTTTGCTTCTGAGTGGTCAGAAGATTTGATAATATGGAACATACATGTGTCTACTTTCCTTTATTTCACCAACTACTATTATTCTGCTATAATCTGTATGTTCCTTGCATCTGAACTGATGAGTGAAACTGTATCCCAAAAATATCTGGAGCAGAACAAAGTGCTCCAGTCATCAGCCCCATGAGTGCTCTGACCTATAGCTTGTTCAGTCTTTCGGTTAGCTGTTGTGTTTGACATAATCCTTTAAACTTGCTCAAAGCAAGAACTGTAGGATTGAGAAAGACCCATACCAACACATCTGAGAGTTCCAACTATTCAGAAGAAAGATGTATACACATGAAGAAGAGTCAGTAGGAAGTTTTGGAATTCATTGCTTCTTCAGTCCAAGCAGTTACTATAAGATATTTGAAGTACAGGGTGTTGTGGGGTTGCTGCAGGAATGGAGTGATCCTCCACACAAACCCCATTGTGACTGAAAATCAAAATATGGAGTTGGCGAGCTCCAAGTAAACTTTTTTGCGAAAATGAGATGGAAGACTTCCTAGTAAAAAAAAAAATAAATCTCTGTCTAGTTTTTAGTCACTCATTTGGGCATGCATCACTGCTCAGTTATGATTGAACCTAACAAGATACCACTGCTCAGTGTTGTGTGCCTTCTACTCTTAGCTGTTTGTTTCAGCAGATTTTTTAAGTCTCAACAGAGACAAAGGCAAGTACTTGCTTGTGAAGACACAAGGTATTAAGGTAGTAATTTTTCATTTTTAATGACTGTCATGACTACCCTTCAGCTGCCGAGTGCATCATTTAGCTCCTTGTTCCCGATGCCATTCATTGAACTGTCAGCATTTGTCATTTGCAGTGCACACAGTGCTACTGCAGACGCTCGTGTTCCTGTAAATGCCCAGCTCTGATACTTTGAAAGGGTGGCTTCTTGCCTGCCTTTGTATGCCTTTGCATGATCAGAGGGGTAAAACCTCAGGGCACCCAGTGTATATGAGGTTCCTGCTTCAGTTAGTGATAAATTTATAAGTGCTGCACATTCATATCTCTGTATTTTACACTATGTAGATATAAATGAATCAAAACTCTGCTACAAATATTTCAAAAACTGGGGAGAGACTAGATTAAGAGCCCTTCTTGAGATTCCTTTTGCAAATATGTGGAGCCAATCCATTTTCTCTTTAAAAACTGGAGCTGTAAGACATCTCCCTCTGAACCCAGTTGGCTTTTATTTTTATATTCAAAGTCCTATACTGAGGTGAATGGGAAGTATTTTACAGGGTGCTTGCAGCTCTGCTTAAGTATGATGTTAATCTAGTTGCATGTGGGATCCAGAAGTGTGTATAGCTGCTAGGCTTTCCAGGCACAGTTTTCTTATCTTTTCCATGAAAAGCTACTAGTCTGATCTATGAACTTATTGTGACAATAGTACTTGGCCCTCATGAGGAAATTTAGGACATAAGCCAGCTCCTTTTCTCAAGAGCAGAGAGATACAGACAGGTCCATGTATATTTATAGCACTGCTATGTGGAAGGAGTCTCTCTTGTGTGCTTATTATAAGTTTAGAGCCCCTTTTTGCAGTAGAACTGGGGGTAGGATCTACTGTCCTTTGCTCTGCTCCTCAGAGTAATGGCAACAGCTGAGTGAGAGAAGGTGAAAGTAACAGTTTCTTATTTATGAAAAGCACCTAAACCACCAAAACACAACAAAGGAAAAGCAATATGAAGGATACTTGGTGCCATATTCAGTGCTCCTGTGTCTGCCATCACGTCACTGTGAGCTCTCAGACAAGACACGTACTTTCTTTTCCCAACATACAAAAGCTGGGAATAGCAATGAGGCCTGTAAAAGCTCCTCGTGGGTGAAAAATGCTAACAGTATGCTGAATTTTTTTTTTCTTTTTTTTCCCTTTTTTTTTTCCTGTTGTAAAAGATGGAAAGGAACAGCATGCCAAGGAAACTTTGGCAAACTGCTTGTTTCCTGCTGTGCTCCCTATCTCTTCTTGTCCCTGCTATATAATTAGTTTTTAAGTCTTAAGTCTCTGAATATACTTTGCTGCTCAATGTTGTGTATCATATTCATTGTATATCAAGCCCAGTGGAGCCCTCATCCCTACTAGGTGTTCTAGTGAGCCAAATGAGATAGAGAGGAACAAGCCACCTTCTGGAGAGAAGGTTATAGGAAGGAAAAAGAAAAAAAGGTTAATACATAGCAGCTTCTGGTTTTTATTTAATCTAAAATATCTAGGGCAATTCATCTAGTTGCTTTCTTCTGCCAGTGACATTATAAACTCTCTGCTGTCACCAGATTGGCCTCTTAAAGCATGCTCTGTCATTTACTGGAAAGGTTTTACGGAGAAAGGAAACAGGAATGTTTAGTTAGGTAGTAGTTCAGGGCAATCTAAATAGGCAAGGAGAATTACTACTGCTACCTACTGTCCAATATAAACTGTTTTGTTTGCATCTGCTCTCTCTCCTTGAGATACTGTTTATTTCCCTGCATTCTTTATGGATGGTTTAAATGGAGAGAAACAACTAATCAGCAAATGAATGAGAGCAGAGAGGAACTTTTACAGTTTGCAGATTCCTATCAACATGGAAATATAGATGTATTTGATGATTTTCGGGAACACTGAAGAATGCTACTTGCTACAAAGCAGGAAAAGAGTTTTTAAGAAAATTTCTACTTATATTAGTACTTTTAATCAATTTTTATCTTAGCCACAGATTTGTTTTGGTTGGTTGGTTGGTTTGTTGTTTTGTTTTGTTTTTGGTTTTGGTTTTGGTTTTTTTAATACAATGCTCAGAAAGCTACAGTAAAAAAATCATGAAATATTAGTTTCTTGACATAGAATTGTGAAGACTGGAAAGTGAGTTTAACTTAATCAAGCACTGTCATTTTCCTCATTAATCCATGTCTCCGAGTGTCATATTCACACACTTCCTGAACACTTCCAAGGGTAGTGATCCTACCACTTCCCTGGCAGCCTGTTTCAATGCTTGGCCACCTTTTCAGTGCAGAATATTTTCCTAATTTCCAATCTGAACCTCCCCTGGAACTACTTGAGGCCAATTCCTCTCACTCTATCGCTTGTTACCAGGGAGAGGAGACTGTCCCTCACCTCACTACAATCTCCTTTCAGGTTATGGTAGAGAGTGATGTGATCTCCCCTGAACCTCTTTCTTTCCAGGCTAAACACCCCCAGCTCCCTTAGCTGCTCCTCATCAGACTTGTGCTCCAGACCCTTCCCCAGCTCCATTGCCTTTCTCTGGACTTGCTCCAGCACCTCAATGTCCTTCTTGTAGTGAGGGGCCCAGAGTTGGACACAGGATTCAAGGTGCAGCCTCAGCAGTGCTGAGTACAGGGGAGCAATCACTGCCCTGCTCCTGCTGGCCACACTCTTGCTGATACAGGTCAGGATGCCATTTGCCTTCTTGGCCATCTGGGCACACTGCTGTTCATGTTCAAGTAGCTGTTGATCACCACCCTGAGGTTCTTTTCTGAGAGGCAACCAATTACTCATTTCATTAAAGAGCAATGCTGCAAATAAAGAAGGAATTGCAACAACCCCCCCTATTGTGAAAGAATGACCAGTGTCAATAAAATAAATGGGATTCTCTCCTTTCCCTCTACTTCCTTTTGTCCCCAGAACGGTTTCTTGTAATTTCAGCAATGGCTGACAGGAGTCATTTGAGTGCTGACACATATTGTGGCACTTATAAGTATTTTTGACATAATTGACATAGTTCTGCAGGGTTTTGACAAGTTTGTCAACCTAATGAATAGGCAACTGAGCTTTAGAACCTACACTAAAGGTCATGTAAGTTGTTCAATGGAGTATGAAAAATTACACTAACCAAATAATAGTTTCTGACTTACTCTGCCTGAAAACAGCAAGGGTGGGGACATCGTCCCCCCTCAATATTGTTTATGATGCTTAATGAGAAGCGGAGAATATTTTTTTTCTGGGTCTGTTTTTTTGTTGTTTTTTTTAATAAGCAAAATTTGAGAAGCATTCATGTATAGTAATGTATTTAACAGATAATGTCCCTGCTTTGTTTAGTGCAACTGGTACTGTCTTTTTATTAAAGCAGAGTAGATCTTCTTTATGAAAGTAAATAACTCCTCATAGCAACAAAACACCTGCGTTTGCTATAGCCACATATGTAAGCTTGTGGTATTAAAAGAGTAAAAAATATTTGGTTTAAAAAAATCATCTACCTTTAATCAAAACTTTGCAGACAATGTGCAGAATAAGCCAAATTGCTTTTACTAGCAGCTAGGATATGTCAAGTAGACAAGGTATCCACAAATCAGCTTTTGCAGCCATGTAAAAAAATCAAATTTAATCTCAAATTTGGAGCTGGCTGGAAACCTACCCACGGAGGGTCACCACTGCCCAGCTTACAGGTAGTACACTTAGATTGCTGCAACTCACACTTCACATCATGCTGCAGCAGTAATACTATCAGAATACTCGGGTTTGGGTTTTTCTTCCTGAAGTCCTGTATTTTCCTTGCTCATGAGTAGATCTTAAAATATTTGAAAAAGTGTTATTTTGTCTTATATAGGAACATCATGGGTATGGGTGTGCCTTCCCAAGGTCAAAAACACTGGTCAGGGACAACATATTTTTATTTTTGGAAAGAACTAACGTTTCTTGGGTTGCAGTCCCATACTGTTATTTAAGTGGCCCACAGCACAGAGGACTGCATTTAACTCATATTTCTCTTCCTTGACAAGACAATGAGTCTACAAACTGACCTCACTGAGTCTGGGATATTGACTGTGGTGGGGTTTTGTACCTAAATAGCAAGATAAGCATCCAATCAATAATATGTTTTCAGAGCAAACCACAGAGTGTTACAGTAATTTTAGCTGAGTCATCAGATCAGTAGCAATAATGAATTTTTATAAGATTTGAATTGCTTAATTGCTTAATTGCATTTAATGACTATTTGACAAACACATATTATTGTGGACTATAGCAAAAAAAAAAAAAGAAAAAAAAAAAAAGCTTTAGTACTGGAGAGGAAAGAGGGAGTAAGAAACAAGGACCTAAACCCAATATTTTTTTTACTAGATTCCTTGGTTTACTTAACTGCTTTTCCAGCTGCATAAAATTGATGTATTTTCCTTTCAGGGAAAGGTAATATTTGTAATACAGAAGGCAATTTTCAAGCTGTCTGTGAAGGAACTCTGGTCTTCTGTTAGTATATCTAAGGAAAACATCTTGCCTTGTATATACTGCGCCATACAGCACTTGTCTCTGTCTACGTGGTCATCTGGGGGTCATCGTACTGGTGGTTTACTTGAACACATTCCTGCAGCCTGGGCTCTGCTTTAAACTAAGACAGATGTTAATGAGCTGCTACTGACTCTTCACCAGCAGGAGATAGCAAGAGAATTTTGTCCTCTTTTGCTGAGCAGAAATGGCAAATAAGAGGTTTTGGGAGATTCATTTGCTGAAAGAGAAAGAAAGGGTGGAGATAAATGTAGGTATATTTCTAGGTAAAATAAGAATATTGACACAGGGGAATCAGCTAGCCTTGGTGATATTTGCAATTAGACAAGTACATAAATTGAATAATTCTGATTTTTTCTGTCCATTTGGAAATTCAAACATGTATCTATGTTCCCCAGAAAGACTGCGCTCTTGTAATGCATCAAACCATTGATCTATGCAAGGCTGAACTCACCACTATCTAAAAAACAGATAGATCATAATTTTAGGAGCCGTTAGCTTGTTTTGCTATTCACAAAAGCAAGAAAAAAAGCCCCAAACAAACACAAACACACAACTTTTATATTTTTTTGTTGAAGTAGGTAAGTACCAAGTTTTTAAATATAATTTCTCCCAGGTATTATGAAAATTTTCTCTTGCTTGTTCTGTTTGGGGTGGGAATATTATGCATTTGTTTTTATATCCAATATTGAGTTTACTGCTGTTTGAGGGCTTTGGAATCTCAGAGGCACAAACCAGACTTTCTGAAGTGCAGTAACTCTAGTAATATTCATGCACTTTAATAGCTGTAAACTAGAATCTACTCTTGCTGTTCTCTTTCCCTTTCACTTTTATGTTTTTAATCGCATTTTCTACTCCTGCCACTCCAGGCAATATGACTCATGTTTCATCTGTTAGATGTGAACAAAATATTTGCTTTTTTATTGTCATGCAGATCGTTGATATCATTCTGCCATATCTCCACTGATAATTCAGAAGACATTAGGGGACTGAATATAAGGATAAACCAACATTTACTTTACATGAGCTCCCCATGAAGACAATCAATCGGGCCGCGAATGAGAAATTGTTTGTTAGTCTGCAACAGTCTTAGAAGTAAATATACTGATTCTTTTGAAAGGTTATAAACATTGTATATGTAACCTCCTAGCACAAAAACCTTTAAATAATTGACAACTGCAATGATATTTTTTTCTTTTCAACTTTTGTAAAGGTTCAGATGATCTGGAATATTAGGGTACCAGTGAGGAATTGTACCTGAATGTCACTGAACTTCAGTCACTTAAAAATTGAGTTCTAGGATAAAAATATGAAAACTGTGAATACTGGTTTTTGTTTTGTTCTGTTGTGTTTGGTTTCGTTTTGTTGTTCTTTTCTTTTGTAATACTACAGTGCAGACATCTAGGAAGCCTTTCACTGAAACTAAAATATTGTGTATTCAACCTTGGGCTTGTAAAGTGTATTGAAAACTGGAATGATTGGGATAAAGACAGATTAAATAGCTGCATATATAGAGAACACCCTTTCACCTTACAGGCTGAATAAGGGAGGGGCTTGCTTAGAAAAAAAAACACATTATCATATAATTAAAGATATTTTCAGGGAAGAACATAATAAAGGTTGAAAAGGTGAGCTTACTTTTGCCATTTTTTAGCTTCTAAGTATTTAACTTTACAATCCTAATACAATTTTCTTTGTATGGAACAGAAGAGTTCTCATGGCAACTACTTTTTCTAATGTCTGTTTCAAAACTAAACAAAATTGTTAATATTCTCCTCACAGGGATCATTTTAGCAGAGCTTTTCCTGTCTTCGCAATGCAGATATTCAGTTTGAGAGACCCAAAGTGCTCTAAATATTCCAAGTGCAAATGTAGTAACCACAGGTATAGAAGAAATATGGCTTGAATTGACCTATTAGATATTCTGGTGTAGCTTCCATCCTCTAAAACTTAACTGATTTTTGGCAACAAAAATGAATTGGAAATTCATCTTTAGTCCATAGCCAGTAATTTTCAAATCTTACATAATAGGGATACTGTGTGAATGAATGTGGAAGATGCACATGGAAAAGAGATATTGATTGATTCTCTGACTTGCTTAAAAGCAAACAAACTAACCGATTAAAAAAGCTTAAATTTCTCCATGGAAAGACACTGGATTCTTCTAAAAGTTCTATAACAATGTCCGTACTGAATTCTACATCTGAATGAAGAATGTCTGGTACCAGATATTGAAAAGAAAGCGTACGAAGCCATCCAGTAGAGAGCTTCATGTTCATTTTGCCACAAGAGAAAGTTTCTTTTTAATTGGCAATGCTTAATAGCTGGCTCAAGTCGAGAAACACGAAGGAGCTGCATCCCATATTATTTTTATGCTAACATAGCTGTCAGGATCTTGACAACCCCATTATTTTAGGTAATGGAGGTCTGGGAAAACTCATACATTAGAAAAAATGTGTGGAATATGAGCAATAGGGAACATAATTATAATGCTTGAGGGGCTTTTCATGAGCCCAGCCTGGAACTACTATATGTTTTCAGACCAAGTTGATTCTTGAGAACTTTTATGCCCATTTTCTTGGGCTGTGCTTTGTGCAATGAGCTTACTCCTACCACAGAGCAGGGGGAGCATGAGATGAAGAGAGTGGCATGGTCAGTCCAGCACTTTGGTGGCTTTTGTGGGCCCAGCTTTTGTTCTAGCCATAGTTGGCAGCAAGCAGAACTGGTGGCTTTCTGGGAGTCCCACTTTAGGATAGAGCAGGTTGGTGCTGAAGCATCCAGGCTAGGTTCAAATTCCCTTTGCTCACACGGCTTTCTGCATCAGCTACTACTTCTGGGTGTTATTAATACCCAGAGATGGCCAATCTAATTGTTTGGGAACCTGTAGTACACCTAAACACAGCCTTTGTAGATCTATACCCACAGCTAACTTGTCTCCAGTTTTCCAGTGTGTTCCTGAATGTCCACAAACTCTTGCGATCAGTGAACAGAAATGGGGCTAGAAAGCAGTTAGGTCCCCTGATATGATAAATGACATTAGAAAGCACCACCCTAGTCTGTAGTTCATCTTTTCCTGGGCTGGTGGTATTTCAACCCCCCCAAAAAAACCCACGAAAACAGCCAGCTCTAGGTTGTTGGATGTCTTGAATCACTAACTCTAGAGATGCAGCTGGACAGCTCTGTGAACTGGCTACCTTTTTACTCTGTTCAGGGACCTGTTATCTCTTCTCCTGTTCCTCTTCACACACAGAACTCAGCAAAGGATAGCTTTTAGTTGGGCAAATAAACTGCAACACTAAAAAAGTCAAGTTATTCACTAATTTTAGGGGCAGTAAGCCTTATTTTCTTATCCTTTAAACAAAAATATCCTGTTCTACTATCTTTCTGATTGTACAAGAAGCCTACAGTAATTTCACGACCACAAGGCGCACCGGACTATAAGGTGCACCCCCCCCGGAGTCGGCAAATTTCACAACTTTGTAGATCAGATAAGGCGCACGGGACTATAAGGCGTAGGGTTTTTTTTGCAGCGAGGATCCACCCCCACCTCCCCCCGCGCGGTTGCTGGCCCACCTGTACCTGGTGGGGCTGGGCTATGCCTGCTGCTGCTCAGCCCTGCCTCCCCGGGGCCGGGCTATGCCTACCACCACTACGTGCAGCCTCCGTGGGGCCAGGGCATGCCTGCCTCCGCTCTGTGCAGCCTCCCCGGGGCTGGGGCATGCCCGCCGCTGCTCCGTGCCACCTCCCTGGGGCCGGGCTATGCCCGCCGCTGCTCTGTGCAGCCTCCTCGTGGCCAGGGCATGCCTGCCAGGGCGCCGGGTGTTCCTGGGCCCCCCTGCACCTGACAGCCACAGCCCAACGGCCCCGCCTCCACTCGGTAGCTACGGCCCCACAGCCCCGTCTCCACCCGGCAGCCACAGCCCTGCCGGCTTCCCCTGCGGCTCGCAGCTCACACTTCCGGGTTGGCAAATTTCCGAACTTTTGCCCATATAAGGCGCACCGGACTACAAGGTGCACTTCCGGGTTCGGGCAAAAATTTTAGTCAGAAGAGTGCGCCTTATAGTCGTGAAATTACTGTACTCTTACTCCCAGTTTCCTTAGATCTGAGCTTACAGGATGTGATGTAGCTGTGACAAGATCTCCTTAAGTTCCCAGTGGGGTTTCAAAGGGCAGAAGAACAATACAGGGCAAATATGCATCCTTCCCAAAAATGCTATCACAAGAAGAGAGGTGTTTATTCTACCAAAATCTAGGAAGCAATGTGTTGTCTTAGACACTCATTTTTACTTCTACCTCTTTGAAAGCTTTTTTTTTCTTCACTTTTTTTCCCATGCAATCACTTTCCTCTATACCTTCCTGTCTAGTCATGACAACTAAAGGAAAACCTATGTTTGAAGCAAATAAACAATTAATATTAATCAAATATGTATGAGCATGCAGGATGAATATTTATGAAAAGTATCAGTGTCTGTTGAAGATGTAAGATAAGAATCAGTTGTAAACTCTTTGTATGAAAATTAAAATATACAGTAACTGTAAATTATGTGCCTACTATGATTAAGTGCCATTACAGATGAAGGAACCTTTCAAATTATATGTTCCCTTGCGGATAGGCTGATTGAAATGAATTGTAAGTTTGGCAAACTGTTTTGGCCAAGAGCAAACTAAAAATCTAATTTCAAAATGTTCAGGAAAAATGTGCTGTTCTATTTTTAAATTTTCAAATCAGTTCTTTACATCAGATGTGAAAAAGTGGTATCTAATAGCTTTAAGGCTTTTATTTTTCAAAAAATGGAAGATCACCATATGCCATGTGCTGGCAAGAGCTGACACTTACTACAATGTGTTGCAGACAACAACTTTTTACTTTACTGGAAGGGCCTCAGATTTCTTAGACTCCATAGATTCAGGAAACTATTTTTATCTATACAGAATACAATAAAACTAATTTCCAGTTGATACAGAATTCATATTCCTAATATTATTTTGTTTGCTTGTCAAACTGAAAAGTGATTACTAGAATTGAACGCAGTTCACCAAATTAGAATATTTTATCTAAAGCTCTATTGGTGGCATAGGATGATTTTTGCATTTCTATGGGAAAAGGGGGATTTTTTTTTTCTTTTGTCTTTGCACATCAAGATGCATCAAGGGTTCTTGATTAAAGCAGATCAACTTTTAATGGCAGGAGGCTTGCCTGGTTAAATTCAGACTTGAATTCAAGAGCATGTTTTTAATACTGAAATTACTTAAGCAGAAACCAGATTTTTCCTGTCTTGAATGACATAAATTCAAATGGGATGTCTTTCTAAAACTATGTTTCTGACTATGCAGCAGTTATGGGTGGAATACAATTTTTTTTTTTTTTGCCATTTTATGTGGGAGGCTATTCTAGATAAATGTGTGTGGTTTCTATTTCTTTTTTTTCTTTTTTTTTTTTTTTTCTCTCTGATGTTAAAATCTAGGAATCTATGAATAGGAACAATTTAATCTTTGATCTAAACTGTCCTCTTTTGATTTTTTTCTCTGACTAGATAGCAAAGTTGTCAATCAAGGGCATCCTATTTTATAATTTATCTTGATCAATCTGGCATATGATTAGCTTGGGAAGATGATCCCCACACACATCGATATCAGTGTTGGCTCACAAGATGAAATGCCCAGCTCTGGAATACTTTCTGAGGTGAATACTGTCATATGTCAAGTAACTTCAGTGCAATTGCTGATGATTTTTAGGAACCCGAAGCCAAGATCTTTAGCATCTATAGCAAGACAACTGCTGAATTTGTGGAGTTTCAGGTTATACCAAAAATGCATTATGACCACATCTTAGAAACCTGGACTCAGTGGGTTATTCCATCCCCTCTTATCTCCTCTGGTAATGTGCTAGTGCACACCAGCACTGCTGGGGTGGTCCGTGGTGCATGTGCAGTCTGATCCTGGTAGGAGATAAAACCTGCTGGAGTCCTGAGACCTGCTGCCTTTGTGGGTCATGTGGGACATGCCACAGTGTTAAAGTGGGACTTGAGCTGTCTAGTCCACCTGGATCTTTCCTTGGGATAGAACTGGAAGGACAGAGACAGGAACACATGCTGAACTGGGCATGGAGCCCAGTCACAGACAGATGAGAAGCTGGGTGCTCTGCATGGAAATCCTTGTTTGTTGGTGTGCTTTTGGGACTGAAAACTGGGACCTCATCTCCAGCCCAGCCTTGAAGAGGAACTTGCAACTCCAGTGGACTTCTGTTTCAGCTGAGTTCCCATGGACTCCATAGAGTTGAGGTTGCACCCACCTCCCTCCCTTCCACCTTCCTCCTTGCTCTATTTGCTCTGTGGGCTGGGGAGCTTCTACTCAGCCACATAATGGTATATTCTGCTGGGAAAGTCAGCTACTTGTGACCATAAATATACCACTTGGATAAGCCACACAACTATAGTTAATGGGTTTGGAGCTGTATTAACAGCTGATTAATATTTCTTAGCATCTTCTATATTAGCATTGTTTTTCTTCACTAATTGCTAGGGAGCTACCATCCATCAGCTGTCTCATAGCCTGCACAGTTTACAACTTAATTGGGAAGTTGATTCACTCGTATGGTCCAAACTCAGATGAAGTAAAGAGTCTTGGTAGATGTATACTCATTATATAGTATGCAAGCACCACTTGTATACGTCAAAAACAGCTCTCTCTGGTGTCCTCAGAATATGGTCTCAAACACTAATAAAAAGTTTTTGTGTTACCTTTCAACATCAGTTCAAAGAAGTCGTTGGTGTCTGCATAAAAATAAGTTTCTCTGCAGAATGATTGAATTTTAATAATCTCTTAGATTTTAGGACTTCAGTTCCAGTTTATTCCTGTCTTATTTTCTTTCTCTACCTCCCTCTTTCAGCACTTTCCCCCTTAATCTCTTTCTCAGCAGGAGAAAACCTGCCTCTAGGGTACAAGTAGGAGGAGCAGAGAGCATGAAGGATCAAGCTAAATTAGGATGTCTTGAAACACAGAGGGTCACAACCCCACATTTTTCTGAGAGCAAATTTCCTGCTATTGACTCTGTAACACGAAAGAGAATTCAAACTGATTTAATTTTCAACCCCCCCTGCCTACTCTCCCCCCTACATTTTTCTCTTTCTCTCTAGACAACAGATGTCAATGTCTTTTTAAGTTGCTGATGATTAACTGCAAACACTGCACTGTTAAAAACTCCCAGTCACATTTTTCTAAACCTTCAGAAATGTAACCGGCAAAGTGCATACCACAGCAATGTACATGAGCTTATTGAAGGTTTTTTGAAGTGAGAAACTTATTTTTCCCCCCCTCCCTTTCTTCCTTGTTTCAAATACGTTTAAATTCCTCCTAAAGTATATGTATCCATTTATAAGAGTAACACATGCAAAGATTTATCAAAAGACTGGGATTTTCACTTGTTTGTTTTCTGAGGGGAGGAGTGTAGATGTGTGAATTTGCAGCACAACAAGCATGGAAGGAATAGCTTTTGTTGTGAGGCTGAGAGCTAGCCTTGCTACTAATTTAACTTACTCTGGCCAAAGGCATCGATTCTGCAGAGTAAATCTGTGTAAGGCTTGCCAGGGTGGTATATCCTCACACAGGTGGAAAGGCTAAAAGAAATGTGAATGGATAGTTAACCCTATTTTCTTCTCACTCTGATATTTTCTGAATATTTCCCTCTATTGAACATTTTTTCCGATCATTGATGTTTTGTTTAAGGAGGAAGAAAAGCAAAGACCTCAAAGGAAGGAAAATAATTTACTTCGTTGCCATGCCCATACATCATGTAATACAGGGAATCTACATGGGCATGATCCTATGTAAAGTAAGAAAATATTATTTCTTGAAAATTTTAGGCATTAGTTTGAAAAATGCAGAGTTTTCAGAGGAGGGGGGTGGGAGGACAACATGTTTGGGTTTTTTTTTCCTGATTATTATGTGTCAATAACCTCCTCTCCTGCATTTCTTGTTTGGATATATGTTTTGGGGGTGGGGTTGTGTGTTGTTTTAGGGGTTTTGGTTTTTGTTTTTTTTTTTTTTTTAATTGCTCTCCTGTGTTTTTTAACCTTCTTCCACAGCAGACAAAGAAGGATTGCTGCTACCTACTAAGGTAAAAGCAATTATATTCCTTCCCCTGTTTGATTCAGAAATCATCTAGATGTTGGAGCTGTCAGAAATCTCCTGACAAGGCTGTCATTGGGCCCTTGGCAGATCAGTTAGAGCTAATGAAATGAATTATAGGTGTGGTAATCTGTTGCCAGGGCTGAGGAGCTGTGGCTAATGCTACTATAAAAGGCTGGAAAAACAAGCTGGAGTGTGGTCTGTCGAAACAGAGATCCTAATCTGGCAAATTCTTAAAACCTGAGCTTAACCTGTGCCAGTCAGTAAGCACACTGGCACAGCACGCTGGAAAAGCATTTGCACACAGCTCTGCAGGTGGCTGTTGTGACAGTGTAAAACCTTCACAGCTGTTTGGTTTTGACTTTATTTTCCTCTTCCGTCTGCAGTACTAGTAAGATTTGACTGTCATATGCTCCTTAAAGAGCTATTAGAAATAGTTACCATTATTGACTAGATAAGAATATTGGCTTTTCAAAGCCGCAGTTGGACCAATTATCTGGACCTTCCTTGCAGGATCATGAACCAAACTCCCATTCCCAGTACCATACCCTGACATCTCACTGCTCACTAATGGCTGAGAAATATCCATGCCCATTGCCCTGTGTTTTTGAGGAGAATATTGAAAGCAGTGGGACCACATATGCCAATGAATCACTTCTTCAGAAGCCAGAGGCATTAAGTTTAAAAGGATTCATGAGGATACCTGCAGGGCTGCTGCTTCTCCTGCCCAGACTTAGTCCACAGCACTCCCTTACACAGCTCAAGACACAAAATATTATCAGAAGGATGAGGACATTAATGTGGTAGAAAAGTAAATGGGTGCTCAAGAGAGGGCAGAGTTTTCAGTAGGATAGGAAAAATGGCAACATTTTAGAGTGCTCTGCTGCTATTTCAGTAGTGGGTTCTGAGTTTTCAGCTACTTCTAGGGTTTTGTGTGGTTTTTGGTTTTGGGGATTTTTTTGTTTTATAACAGAAGTACCTTAGTAATAAAAGTTTGGTCTATTTTTACACAGGAAAATAAGTTAAAACTTATTGAGGACAGTAACTGTTGTTAGAAAGGCTACTGCCTCCACGGAAATAAGAAAAGAGAATAAGAATTTTAGGAAATGTTAAGCAAGTTAATTAGCTAATGTGTACTTGGAATAGCACAGAAGGAGGCATGTACAGTTAGTCTGTTCTTATTTTCTTGACATGTCTTTGCTGATACCCACTTTATAGAGTGGAAAGGAGCTCTGGGGAAAGAAAAGACATACAAAAATGTTTTTTAAAAGAGCGTAAAAGAACAAAATCCATAGCTTTTAAAATATTTTTTCTTTTTTTTTTTTTTTAAATAGAAAATAATTCCACTGTGGCAGTAATTAGACTCCTTAGGATGTGTACTATTAAGCTGTCTGCATGCTTCTTGGGTGGGCAAAAGAGAAGGCACTGTGCTTTCATCCTCTTACCTAATGCAACAAATCCAAGGTATGCACCAGTCAGTTATTAACACACACCATGTTGAGGCTTAATGCTATTGTACTAGTTCCTTTTCAAGCTTCAGGCTGGTTGTACAAGAAAATACTGAAAACAGCCTTGAGAGCAAAAGTCACAGTTAGGGATTATGTTCAAGCATTCAAGAAACCGTAAAAACTCTTTTGTTGTTTTCCGGGTTTTTGTTAATAAAGGACTGCTTTATTGGTTATACACTTTCAAGTAAATTTCTCAGTCATCTTTAGAAAAGCTGGTTTCAGCCACCTACATGTCTCAGAAGGAAAAATAAACTACGTTGAATTTTACCTGCTTTTCATATATCACTGTGATGTCAAAGCAGCTGTTTATTCCTTAATGTGCCCTTCATTTTTCTATTGAAACAGCTTAAAGTGTTCTATATTTTTTCTCCTCTAAAATTTAGAAGCTTTCTAACACAGCAGATAGTTCACTTCTGAATAAAGACTAGAAAGGCTTCTCTGAATTTTTCATGTCTTGTACATCAGGAATGGACATTAAACATAGTCAGTGCTTCCAGAGTGAAGGGAGGAGGGGGGAAGCCTCCCTGTATAAAGGTTAGAGTGGGACAGAAGGGATATTTTCCATGACATCATTGGGCAGAAATTAAAAAGTGAAGCGTGAGAAATTAGAGCTCAGTGAAAAATGGAAAATTTCAAAACAATATTTTATCCAGCTCTAGAAAAGAGGCACTTGTCCACTCTGGTGTATGTGTGAATACGCAAAGTCTTCTGGTTTGAACTTCAGTATTTAAGAAGAGAAGGGAGTCTGGATACAACAACAGGGTATTTGTTGTTCCTGACACAGTGGTTGGTCCATCTCCTTTTTGGCACAGAAATGTCCCTGGCTGAGAGAATGCACAAAAGCACATAACTGGGCACCTCTGTGGTGGCTGGCCAGGAGCCCGTTTGCCAGCCATACACAAGGAGCGTCGCTGAATAGAAATGGGGAAGCGGGGGAGCTCAGCCGCTGTGCAGGGAATTCTGTGATGCTTGCACCAGGCTGAAGCTATGGCAGCTCTGTCCCGCCTGGCTTTTATTCTTTGCTTTTTACCCAGCTGTCTCTCTCCTGCCAAAAACTGGAGGTAGAGCATTTAGGAGAATGAAAGTGGATGGTTTGTAAAATGAGGAGTTTGGGCAGTTGTTCTGTGTGCTTGGCCCTGGGTAATACAGCCCTGGATGTATCTCTGGAGGGTGACGTAAACAAACCTGGTGTGGAATCAGGCAAATTTTTATGCCAGTCCTGATTACTCTTAGTATTGTCATAATGCTATTATTATATCCTAAAAGTAAGTAAATTTAATCCTCTCAAAAATACTGGGTGCCTTAACTAAAAATGTGCTGCAAATGTGCTTTAAAGGTGGACCGCTGTAAATGCTTTTGTCTGATCATTACTTCACAACAACCAATGGGAAAAATGTGCAGGATTATGCTCTAATAGATGATAAATAAAGAAAAAAAAAGTCCCCACTGCTATATTTATACTTCATGCAATATATTTTTGATATGTTAATCATTAAATGTAATACATTAATAGATTCACAAGTGGGGGGTTGCAGATATGAGTATTAACTCACCTTTTGGTATTTAGAGCTTAGGATGGTAGTGAAATACTTGCCTTTCCTCCATCTCCATTCATTCCAATAGAATCACAGTTTTCCAGTTACAGGAAGGCCCTAGGATGAGGGTGCATGTGTGTGCTCATGTGGCTGCTTTCTGTGGACACATAAAATTGATGAGTCCTTATGCTTGCCCAAATGAAACCAGATTCAAGGAACAAATATCTGCTACACGTCTCTTCCACAGAATGAATAACTTATATCAGCATTTCTATATAAATGTTAATAATGTGTCTGGTGTGATGGCTATCAAACAATTTTTGTGCTATGACACAGACCTCAACCACAAAAATCTGCTAAATGAAATCTTATCTGTCTTCTTTTGCACTGAGCAGATATTATTATTATTTACTTCTTTTGGTTGTGAAGACACAAAAAAGTTGAGACTTTTTGAACTGTAGTGAATATCTCCATTTCATAGGTTCATAATTCATGAACTCCTTCTCTGATTTACTGCAAATTTGGTGGAAAAATCCTACCTCAGCTTGTGACCCAGGCTGCAAATCTTGAAGCCAATGTGATTTGTGAATCTAGAATTTAAAACTGGGGATAGGAGCCAAATTTTATCTTATAATGGAAATCCACATTGTAGCCCCAATTATGGGAAGTCTTGCTGTTCCTTAACACATCTTTCCTGGCCTTTCATGCGTCAAAATACAGACATACAAGAAATGAATATTTTTTGTATACTTTGATTATTTAAAGATCCTCCATTAGGTGACAGAACTTCACAGACATTATAACACCTGATTTTTAAAATCCTCACTGTGCATTCAGTGCTGATGAATACTGTATAGGCACCTACCACTCTGGTTTTGCAGAAGTTTTGTTTTTACAGTAAACAGAATACCTTTAAAAAGGGAAAACAGTCAATATACTCCAAACTGTTGTTTGCATAAAACCATGTGAAAAACCTTGCCAGAAGTGCTTTTCTTGCACTTTCTGTTGATGCAGAGCTACAGGAGTGAAGCAGATGTGGAGAGATGCATCATGAATCTTTCCACAGTTTCATAGGACATGGGTTCTTCCTTGCTGGGTTGCAGCCATTTTGTTCAAATCTTAGATATTTTGTCATTTTATCAGCCTTTCTTGAGTATCATAGCTTCCACTTGAACACAGTGGCTTTTATAAGTAAGATGAATAGTTTGCTGCTTGCTTGTTGTGTCCTGGGGCATCTTCCAAATATAATTATAAAATGTGAATGCAATGGATTTCTTTTTTTTTTTTTTTTTTTTTTTCCTATGCCAGGTCTGTAGAATTATTTTTTCAGCATAGGGTACTGTGTTGGTTTATTACAGTGTCAGGTGCCAGTCTTTTGTTTCTGACCTGGAAACACTTATTTTTCTAATGAGATATTGTACACTATTTGCAACTTCAATATTCTCAGCTTTAGTAATGAATAAAAAACACAATCAAGGCAAGTGTGTTTCAATACATTAAACTCATTCCAATCATTATCAGAATATGGTAAGACAGGGAAGGACAATTTCATCCTGGAGAAATCACTGTAACCTATACACAGCACAGAATTCAGTTATAAAGAGCAAGTGGTTGTACATATGGATAGATGGTGAATGTTTTCAGCTCTTCCATCTGTCCAGAAATTAAATACTTTACCAATGAGTGGTGTTTTACTGTTATTTCAGTAGAGCTTTTCTGTATTATTTTTTCTTCACATAAAAAAGATGTCCTTTATGGAATTTAAAATATTCCCCCAGATACATAGATTTATTAGAAGCTTACTTCAACTTTTTTTTTTTTTTTTTATTTTTTTATTTTGTACCATGGTGATTATTCATCAAAGAAATTGCTTCTAGAAGGGTCAGAGGAGTCCAAGGGAGTTAGGCACCTAAATCCTATTTATTTTCAGCCAGAATGAGGTATTGGTCATTGTAATGTGCTTTGAAAGTAGAAACTTCTCTCATTATTTCATTAAAAATGAGAATTATAATAAAAGTATTCTTAAAAAAGTAATACTTTGACAGGGCAACTCATATGAAGTGATGGTAGAAATATCCATTTAACTTTGGTGTTCAGACCTGCATGTAGCTAACGAGCAAATCCATCTAGTGAAAATTCTTAGTCCTGGAATTAAACCAACCACAAAAGGATGCATAAAGAAGGGACTTAAATTGCTTCATCTTATCCTCTACTTATAAAATACTTGTTGAGTTTGCTTTCCTTGTCAAGAGATGGAGAGAAATGTTTAGTTTCTACACTGCAAAGAACCTCTTTCACAGGAAATGACTATGGCCAAGATGCGTTATTTTCAAAGGCTTATTTAAGTTCCCTATTGTTCATTTTCCAGGAATGTGCCCAGTTCCTTAAATGGAACAGTAAAAGACTCTGTGTTGACAGGAAGCCTTTTCCAAAGGTTAATTATTTTATGAGGAAAGAAATTACTCTTATATTGCCTGTTAACCTTTGGGGTGTTTTTTTGTTTGTTTGCGGGGCTTTTTATGTTTTGTTGGGTTTTTTGTTGTTGTTGTTGTTGGTTTTTAATTATTTCCTTCATTTATGTGACTGCTTGGGAATCACAAAAGCCTTTTCACTTTCTAATTTAGCTTATCTCTTAAATATTTTCCTCAAATCTGAACCTTATCTTGTTAATCTTGTTTGTTCTAGAGAGAATAGATTAAATTCCTTTAACTGTCCACTTTATTAAATTCCTGGTATAATTGATTAGTCTAACAAAATCAGACAAGTAGGAAATTTAATTGCTTAAAAGTGCATAACCCATTTCTACTGCTGACTTTCTCATAAATGTGTTATAGTTACAAAAGATAATGAAAGTTGTTTTCTTTTAATTAGAATTTTATAATAAGCATTTTTCACCACCAAAATAATTAAGTTTTCAAATGATACACTTTTATTTAAAAATACTAACTGTTTAAGGTCCTTCTCTTCTCCAAGAAAAGAAATACCTGATTTCATTTCCATGTAAACCACTTCCATTTTCACCAGTCTTGGTAAGGTAGAAAAACATACCAATTCCTATTCTAGAGGTGAGAGATGGAGGCAAAGTGACATTAAAGAAGGTGTTACCTCCTTGATATTATTGAGGTGTTTCACTAGAATTCAAATGGCCTGAAATTAGATGTCTTTTCATGGTAGGGGCTGGAATAGGTTCTTGAGGTTCCTTTGACCTCCAAAACTGGGATCCCAGTTTCCCTGGCTTTAACCCCTAAGCAGAATGGATACCCATATTGCCCAAGATAGCACACAAAATCTGTAACTGACTCCAAAAAATAGTTCCGCAAATTTTTTCAACAGTCTTTTTGTGGCACTCCAATCTGGTGTGATGTTGGCAGCTCTCAGTAGTCTGTCTAGAGGGCTACAGTCATGAGCTTTTAAGAATGTTAGTCACACCCCTTTCTAAGGAACTGGAAAGGACCTTCAGATGCCTGGCCAGCATTCTGAAGGCAGCCACTGTACCAATTCCAAAGGCATATTCTACTCCTTGTTAATACCAAGCCCAGTACATGGGGGGATCTGATTTTAGGGAGCAGAGTTGAGATATGATTAAGAAAAGGGACAATGTATATCTTGGCCTTGAATCTCTGGATTTTACTCATGGAGATGCTGATAATTGGAAACAATTGTCTTGTCAGCTTTATTAATTCAAATGTTTAATGTTCCACACTCCAACAACTTCTCCTGCACAGGTGCATGTTATTTTTATAGTTGTTGTCCATCAAGTAAAAAAGCAGCAGAATTCCTGGTAAACATACTGTACAGTCAAGAACTAATTTTATGCCATTTGTTAAACTGGAGCTCCACTGGAAAACAGACTTTGTTGCAGATATAGATTAAAGAGATTTTTATATGCCTTGCATTTTCTGCTTTTTGTGCCATGTTGTGGTGGCAGTATTTCATTGGCTTTTATTCTGTTATTCTGTACCCAAGTGTATTTTCAATGGCAAGTTTTTTCTCTTTTTAGTTTTGTTTTTTTTTGTACTCTTCCTGTTCCCTGAATATGAAAAGGTGTATTTTGACTTTAATTACTAACTTCTTGTTGCTAATGATAAGGGAAACTTTCTGAATAGCCCCCTCAGTTTACATAAGCTAATGTAACTCTGGAAAGCTAAGAAATGGAGATGAACTTTGACCAAAAGAAACAACAACAAAATAACAGCCCTAAAACTGCTTAATTTATGTGTTGGTTATGAGCTAAAAGCCGTTATCATTAGCTTTATATTATTAATCACTAAGCCGTGACTATTCTAGGTCTTGGTTTTATAAAGTGTGAGGTTGAAGGATAAATGGCTTTAAGCCCCAAAGAATCATTTTAACTGAATTTTCTAAGAAAAAATTTTGTATGATTTTGAGGCAAAATCCTCTATGAAATATATGAATTACACTGTGTAAGACTCAAATTAAGAAGTACAGTTCACTCAGTAATAAAAGAATTAAGTAAAATGCATACAGACTTTTCCTAACTCACTGCTTAATTTTTGAATCTAACCAAACAATATTATAGGACTGTTAATTGGCTTTTGACATTGGAGTATTTTTTATGAAGTGATGGGTTTCAAAGCCTTTAGAGAGGGATGTATTCATGGATGTATTCAGTTGCTTCATTAATGTATTCAGTTGCTTAAGATAAAAATTACTTAGGCTTTTATGAACTTGTTTAAGGTCAGATACTGCTTTGAGAGTTTTAATTTTTATTTGAGTTACTTTCAAGTTACAGTGGACTTGTGGTAGTGTTCCATGCTCTTACAGGAAAAAGAATAACAATTTAAGGAGGTCAAGTCTAACAATTTTCTTCAGTTCTAGATTTTGAAAAATCTTTTGATCTTGATCCCCCAAAGAGGCTTTTTCTTCCTATATGCCTCACTTTTCTTCATGGGCAGATTCCTTGCAAAGAGTTCTGTCTATCCCCAGTCTGCATACAACTGTTACCTATTTTCCCTCTTTCCCCTAAAAAAATATCCTTTAGATATGTGAAGTTGCCCAGTTTTCCAACCAGCATTTTTGTGGTTACACTTGCCAAAATCCTCATGATTATTATCCCCACTCTCTGAGTTGTGTCCTCATCTGTTTTTGCCTCCCAGCTGATAGGATAATTGCTCTGTTTGCTTTGCAATCTACACTTAAACATAATGCAAAAGCACTTTGCAAACATGATCGCCATCAAGAAAGGACATAGTAAATCTTTATTCTGTGAGACCATATGCCTTTTGGAGAAAAGGTAGCTGTTGAGGTTGGTTATTTGAAAGACGCAGTGCTTTCAGAAATCTGTAGAGAAGAACCCAAATGCCCAACTCATTCCTCTTTTTCTCAGAGAAAAAGGTTTTAATATAACTGTCTGAGACAGCACAGTATCTTCTAAAGGATCACGATCTCTCAAAAGCACAATAACAGCTGTCAGAAAACCGAGTTTGCTACTCACCAGGATGCGGTGCAGTCCAGTACATAATTAGCAACATATTCACCATCTGAGAAAGAGAGATGAATAAAATAGGTTGCCACAGTTTCAAGAGGGCTTCAACTGAGTTTGTGATATTCTCTTTACAGTTTTGCAAAAGCAGTCATTCTGTTCAAGATTTTCTCCTTGCCAGAATTTGTGCCTGAGGCTTGCAGTTATCAGAGTTGCTTTTTATGAAATTTTTTTAATATGGTCCAGTTTGGACTTGCCGCAAATAAAATTAGCCTTGTGTACCCAAGAGCATTTTTTTCTTTCTGACCATCAGATTGATGTGTTGTTCTTGAGACACATGGGGGATGGTTCAACAACTTAACTCTGGTTAGAGAGTTGACGAACACCTAGGATTTACTCTTGCTGAGGATATAGGCTGCGGGTGCTCACAATGTTTTCAAAACCCAGGTTCTAATCTGTGAAATTCCTTGGTTAGAGGTGTTCTCATGGTAACATTGCTTAGTAGGATGTCAAAGAAACACAGTTGTTTTCAGTATTCATGCAAGTAGCTTCCAAGGAACCTTGTGTATTATTTATTCCATTTAATGCCTTGTGAAAATGTCCTTACAGATGTGTCTTCATTTGAGCTGCCCAGCTCACTCCAGTCTAAACAAGTTCTCAGGCTACAGGTTTCAATGGTAAGTGAGACAAAGTGGATGGTGGTTTTTTTTTAGTCACTAATTCCACAAACTCTTTCCATATTGCAGAAATATTAAAGCTTGGTGCTTCATAGACAAAGTCTCTGAAAGGTATTTGTTTTCCACAGATTTCACCAGAAATTTGACTTTCCTTTGTTAACTTTTTCACATGGTCAGAAAAAAGAAAGGTCAATAGATTGCGAAGAATAGAGTGTGCTGCCCATAGATCCAGAGACCAGCCCAACAGGCTTCCTCAACAAGTGGAAATTACAGTGATTTTCCCCTCTGTTATTTATCAAGTCTAACAAAAGGATTATCTAAAATATGTGATGCTTGTTTATTTGCTCATTTTTGTATTGGATTCTACTTTATTTGGTTTCTTCTTTTCTTTTGGCATAGATTTTCTCTTCCGGCTCTGCAGACAAAGTTGGGTAGGAGTCCTGAAGGTTGGAACAAAAAGTTCAATGGGGGCCAAATTCTCTCCTGAAATGAGCTATGCCTGGCTCCATTGAACCCAATCATAACGGCACAAGGAATCAAGCAGGCTAGAAGCTGGTTCTTAGTATTGGCTCCTAACTAGCTTTTATCTTTATTAAATCTTTATACCCCTGTAGGAAAGCTCATTTCATCCTCTTTTTAACTGAGACTCTGATGTAGCCATTTTTCAGTGGCACTTAGACACCTATGGGGGTGTGAGTTCTGCAGAGCTTTTTGGCTGTTGAAAAGGGATTGCTACAGGGTTAGAGTCTTGCCTTGGGGAGAGCAGCTTCCTTTCCTTAGCCCCAACACTAAACTAGAGTTGTCCAGGGAATTTTGGAAAGTGCCTTCTAGACTCCCCTGCTTTAAAAGATCAGTCTCTCTGGCTGTTGCCTTCTTTATTTCTGGGAAATGACCCATTTTGTTTGCTGATGGCAGGCTCCCCACCATTCCTATTCTCCCCAGTCAGAGAGACTCCTGTGTGCCTTCCCTTGTCCAAGGTTTGCTCTGAGTGTTTGCCATTTTTGTCTGTGTGTCTGATCCCTCTGGTTACACAAAGTTACCAGACCTCAGGAGAACTCTCACACAGCTGCATCAAAAGGCTCCTTGAGGAGAGCAAGTCCATCAGTGCGCACACAGGTGTAGCACTTGGAAAAGCACTCTTGCAATCATTCTTCTGCATTGTCTCATCTTGCCTCGTCTTACAGCAAACTTCTGTCTGGCCTCGTGACATTGAATTGTGTTCTATCCCTTAATCTGGCCTGCTGCCCCTTCAATCTTTCTAGAAACTTGACTGTGTTGGAAAAGGAAATCAGAATATGTATTTTCAACATTTCCTGTTGCTTATGTCTGTACACTGATGGAACATCATATTATATCATTGCATCACTTATTATTCATTATCTGCTGTTAAGGAGTGGAAAGGTAATACAGTAATAGCATGAATACAAGCCACACGGAGTATAAGCCGCATTTCCGGTGTGTCGGCAACGTTGATGTCTTTGTCAATAAAAAAACCGCACCCAAATATTAGCCGCACTTTCGTTCACAGCGAACTTTCAAAGTCGTCATTTAGTAACACAATCGCGGATCGCTGGGGCTTACTGGCTTACTGCTGACCTCGGAAACATTATTTCCAAGTGAAAAAAGACACAGACCATAGCTGCGGCAGCGTACCCTTTATTTACAAGCCGAAAAAGACACGAACAACAGTGTGGTCATTTTGCGAGCATTCCCAACGGACCCGCGTTGCCTTTAAACAGCAACTCAGCCGCGCGGGCGAGCGGCCGAGCTCCGAGCGGAGCCACATCTCCATGCTGGCACAGCCACCCCGCTCAGCCGCGCGGGCGAGCGGCTCCCCCACCCCTCTCCGTGTGAGCCGAGCGCCTCCCCCACTCCTCTCCTTGCGAGCCGAGCGCCTCCCCCACTCCTCTCCGTGCGAGCCCAGCCAGCTGCGCAGCCGCACAAGACTGAAAACACTTAAAAAAAGACAGAGAAATATCACACACTTTTATCGAACCGCCGAGGTAACTCGCCGAGGTAACTCACTGAGGGAACTCACCCCGATAACACCCCCCACCCCTCAGTAAAGCCGTCATCCACAGGCAGGCAATAAGCTGTTCTCTGATTGATTCATCGTCGGAACAATGGGAAACCATGGATTTCAAACCATTTTGGCTCAGGACAGAACCGGCACGGAACCAGGTAAGGGCAGATATCACATTTTTGTTAATAAATTAGCCACCCCGGAGTATTAGCCGCACTTCCAGGTTTCCACCAAAATTTTGGTCAAAACGGTGTGGCTTGTATTCGTGAAATTACTGTAAATTGGGGTGGGGGGGTGGGGGGAACACAAAGAATTTAAATAGATTATATAGTCACCTATGTTAGAACTACCACATCAGAGAAAGTATCTCAGACTAACATATGGTGTCCTGTTTTACATACTGTACTGGCAAAAAGAGGTAGTCCAGTGTGAGACTCCAGAAACCGAAGGGCATGTTGTGCGATCAAGGTCAGAACCTGTGGGACTAGTTCAGTCAAAAGAAGGAAGGACTGGGATGGAAAGCACATGCTTATATGACACAAGACATGAAAAAAAGGTTCATATAAACAGAAAGGGAATTAACTATTCCATGTGCCCAATGTGTCAGAAATAAAACATTTATTTTCAGCAAGGGAGAATAAAATTATGTATCAGTCAAAGCTTGTAAATGGTCAGGATAATTAAGTGTGGAGGAAAAAAATCTGGATAGAGGGGCAAATCTTCACTCATTGTCTTTAAGAGTGGATAAGACAAATGTTTGATTGTAAAGAAATAGTTTCTAACCAATTTGCCTTGGGATAGAATGGCGGGGTAAAGGATAGCATTAAATGTATTTCAGCATATTTTATATAATTTTTCTTGCTCAGAGCAGAAAATAGCATTGACACAGGCTGAATGCATCTAGGTAAATTGTATTTTTTAAGACCTGTGAAATGTTAGTTGTCCCTCCATTTCTCAATGTGCAAATAATGGACTTTAATTTTCAGGTAACACATGTACAGTGTGTTATGTGGTGAAGTGTTTCAAAATAATACAATGAAAGATGAACACTTTCCTGTGCCAATAAGCTTCAGACACTGATTGTGTCTTGCTTGCATTATATTCCAAATTTGCTTGCATTATATTCCAAATTTGAACTGCTGAGGTCTACATAAATTCAGGTAACATACAGCCATGCAGAAAATCTCCAAGATGAGTTCTGTATTAATAGTAAGAAAAGGTTAGTCTGATAACTTAGTGATCTGGCTCATAATTTGAATCCATTGAAAATTGTCTATAAACACCTCTGGGAACAGAGACCAAACATGACCTTACCTTACAAATTACATCATTTTGTAATATTTCTGAAACACAGTGTTGCCACACAAACAGTTCAGATTAGCAGAACAGCAGTGCTCATCTTGTGGTGTGAGAGTCAGTCTGCCTGAAGGCATCAACTCGAGACTGTGGGAATCCAGTCTGTAGTTAACTTAACCAATACTCAGTTGGGGTGAGCATGATTCAAGCAGCTTTGACTCCTGGGAAATAATACGGTAATACCTCTGTTCATACAATTTTGTGGTTCTAGAAGGTTCCCCGGTTCTTCCCCCTGATTGGTTATCATTTGATGCAGTGTTTTACATATTCCTAATCATTGTTCCCCATTGGACCCTCACCCTCCGCCCCAACCTACCCTTTATACACTCTATATCCACCATGGACCTTGGTTTTTGGAGCACTGCTAAACTGCTGTTGGGATTGTTCTGGTTTTTATTTTTGTCATTAAACCCTTTTGCTCTTCAAGTTACCCCATCGAACCCGTCCTTTTATTTCAATGCCACATTATGCTTGGTTGACGTGGTCCTGAGGTGGCAGCAGGTCTGACCATCACATTGTGGCATCTCTAGGTTTCTTTTGTAGTTTTAATTTTTTTTCAAAGGATGTTCTTCCCACTGTTTTTGATTTCCTGCATTAAAGAACTTAGAGGACTCACTTAACAGCATTAAAGCATCCACAAGGACAATGAATTTCAGAAGTATTATTGTACTTACATGAGAATCTTTGTTTGTATTCTATTATAGAAAGAGCATTTCTGGTTGTAATGGACAACATGTAGCCTTGACATTAAGCAAGTAGGCAATACCTAGTCTAATATTAAAATTCAGTTCTCCAGTCCTATATTCAAGTACAAAGAAAATAACTTGTCTTTTTCTCCTCATCATAGCATGTTGTTATTTATTTCCTGGTCCCTGGATGCCGTAGGCTTTCATATATTTGATGTGTTGTGTCTGTGACTACTTAAGTTAAATCCAACCTCTCTGCTTCCCTCTACTAGTTTGTTGATGTAACTTATTTTTATCAAGACAGTAATACTTTATCTAGTTTGGGTTTTCTTGCTATTATGTTGGAAGGTAGTTCTCAATGCCCCTTGCTCTTTGTAATTAATAGTTTTTTTTTCATTCATTTACAGAGGGAAGAATTGAAAAAAAATAGAAATAAAAAGTAGACCCAACTCACAACCTTAGGAGTAATGGCTATTTTCTCTTTGTGAAATAAAAAAAGCCCAGAATTAAGGAAGAAGATGTTTATAGGCACTGAATACATCTGAGCTTTTGAGAATCATGCTCTATTTTGCCTTTTTTACATTTTTCACCCTGCTTAAACTGGTAGAAGATGTCAACAAAGCATAATAAGTTACTATTTTTAGAGCTATCACATCATCATATTGTATTGTATGAGAAGTCAGGATAAGCTGATGATCCACAAATAGAAGAGGTTTACTTCAATTAAAAGTAATACAGTAAATTAAAAACATGCTCCCCTTTGCAAACTGCTTGAGATAGGAAGAACAGCATATATGGTGTAAACGGTAATTTTAGTCCAGGTAAGCATTGATTTAATGTAATAATGGTTCTTTCTTTCTGAAAACACCTCATAACCTACACATTTTTACCAATACTATCATTACTTTACATGCAGTGATTTAATTTTATTGTAGAGTCTCTCTTTTCATAGATGCTTAAGAATGGATGTAGTATGAGTTTGGAAGGTTGCATAGTACAGAATGATATTTAAATATTTTGCTTTTACTTAACTGTAGGAAAGTATCAGTCTTCCAAACTGAAATTGCTCTACTTCTCTTAGGGATTGAAAAGTCTTGCTAATTTTTAAAATTTTCAAGTCAAAAGCTCAAATCAGTTCTCCTGATTTGGAGAAATATATTCTCTCCCTGCATTTTCATGGGTTGGCAAATGATATCTTAAATTGCTGAGGAGCAATGTACTAGAGTATTGTCACCTTTGGCAGGCAGTAATTTCCAAAGATTATGTCTTCTGTGTGTGGTTTGCAAAGAGAGTGGGGGAAAAACTAAAACCATTGTATGTATACTTCAACAGACTTCAGGGAACATTAAGCCAAATCTTCCTGCAAGTTGACATCACCTCAATGAAGAAATGCAGCTTCATGTTACTGTCAATAAGTATTGTAGCATGCTTGGTGTCAACTTCTTCATGGGACAGAGGATTTCACTTACCTTTCTTCCCATCATAGAGTTTGCTATTTATTCCCTGCTCCTTGGTTTCTCTGGGCCTTTATCTACATGACATGCTGTTTCTATGCATGTTAGGTTAAGCCTAACCTGTTGTATTTTAGCATACTTGCTGTCATCCTCCCAGCACAATGGCAGACTTCTCTTGTAGGAGTTTTTATGTGCATGCATGCACAGACACGCACAAGTGAATAATACAGCACAGGCTATGCATAGTGCACCTGTCAAACGTATAAACACAGAGTGGATGCAGCCATCTGAAAGAGATAGTGTCAATCAGATCTGTGAGAAGGGGGGAGCATAGTAGATGGCATATCTGCTGAAAGCAGGCAATTTTAATTATCTAAGATAGTTTGAAGCTATGAATAATTTATTACCCATAGAAGTTTTTTTTAAAGCTTCTAATCGTGGTGATCCACTGATATTCAGATCACAGTCCCTGATGCTTCCCTATTTGAACTGCTACTCTGGAGGCACTGCCTGGAAACTATATGTTTCTCTCCAGCTAGTCAGCATAGATTGAGTTGTTTTGACAGCCCAGCATGAGACTGTAATAGTCCGGCTAAAGAGCTGAAAAATACAACACACAGCAGAAAATAAAACATTTCCTTGGACAGTGATAACCACCCTGAACAACACAACACACTCCAGAATAAATAAGGGAGGATTTGGGGGATGGATTTGGATGATCTGGGCAGCCTGTACAGTACAGCTGTGAACTCAGCAGTGTTATCTTATAGGCTGATAACAATTAAGATGAAAAATGCCCTTACAGTACACTAGTTAGGAGTTCAGTCACACCATTGCTCTGTTTGAACTCTTTTGAAGCCTGCAGTTTGTGTGCTTCCTGCAGATTTGAGAGAATTTAGCAGCTAAATTCCCCCCTCCAAAAGCCTGTTTCTCTCTAGGCTGTCCATGCTGAGTGGGACAGGACTGCAGCGCTGGCACAGCTTGAAAGCAGAGACAACTGCTCTCACATGCACTTCATCCACTTCATTTTTTCCCTCTCTTTTACAAGTTCCAAAGCAGCAGAGAAGCTGAAGAGAATAAATAAGAATAAGGAGCAGGTTCTTGGAGGAAGAGGTGAGAAGTGAAAGATGAGGAAGCATTCAAGAGGAGGGAGATGTGTGTGGTCTGTGGAGCATGTGCGTGTCATGAGGGTGGCAGGATCAGTGGGGATAGAGTAGCTGAGGAAGCAGCGAAGAGTCTTTCATTGGAATGGTTAAAAATACAGCAGGTCACCCTAGAGCTGCTGGTGTGTCTTTTATGCTCAAGTCTTAAGTTCATAGTGAAGGACCAGGGGCTCCATTAAACAAAAGCCTAAAACTGGTGAATATCTTGGCATCTTAGTGAACTCTGTCTGAAGGTAAACCATGACCTAAGTTTGTCTATAAGCCTCTGCTAAATTTTGAGAGACTGATGCATATTGGCAGAGCAGGATTTTCCATCTGTGTCCATTTGAGGTGATGGATCTGGGAGTCTGTGAGATGTTCAGACCTAGCATTTGAGAGCTTAGAGGAAACCCAAAAGTCTGTCAGATTCACAGTTCTCAAGCACTGGAACAACTGCTCAGGGAAATGATTGAATGATCATTCCTGGAGGTATTTAAAACACATTTGGCACTTAGGGACATGGCTTAGTTTTGGACTTGATAGTGCTGAGTTAATGGTTGGCCTTTAACAAAGGTATTTTCCAACCTAAGTTATTCTCTACTCTGGGTCCTTAGCCCAGCCACAAAGAAACTGAAGTACAGTAATTTCACGATTATAAGCCGCACTGATTATAAGCCGCACTTCTGGGTTTCAGCAACTTTTTGGTTTTTGTCCATATATAAACCGCACCTGATTATAAGCCACATGTTACAACACAGAGTGTGATCAAAGGTATCTGTTCTATCACCATCTGTTGAGGGTGGGGGCAGTGATCCTTATCTCAATGGCAGATAATCTGCTAATGGGCCATCCATTAAAACCAGGCAGGGCATTGTTCTTTATCTTTTCACACCCCATCCTTCCTCCAGCCAGTCATTTTCTGCTAATGGCTCATTGAGTCCCACTGTGGGACTGATAAAATTACTGCATCCCATTGAAAGTTGCTCCAGCCAGGGGGAAGAGCCCAACATTTCTTACCAAGATAAAACAGAGGTTTTGGGACACTAAGGGAGCCCCTTTCTCCACTGGACTCCAGAGGAAAACCAGATTTCTCCACATCACCACTGGACCTCCAGAGGGAAACTGTACCTTCTGCAGGAGCACTGCTCCAACTGAGCCACATCTGTCACTGCAAGGGGACTGCAATCACCATTTAATGGGACTGCTACCAACACCCTGCCTGACAGGGTGTCAGGTTGTACTCTGACTTTGTCAGGGTTTGGAGTTTGTTTCTTTGTAGTACTGTATTTCTATTTTAATTTCCCTAGAAAAGAACTGTTATTCCTAATTCCCATATTTTTGCCTGAAAACCCCTTGATTTCAAAATTATAATAATTTGGAGAGAGGTGGTTTGCATTCTCCATTTCAAAGAGAAACTCCTGCCTTTCTCAACAGACACCTGTCCTTCAAACTAAAACAGCAACTTTTTGTTCTTTGTCCATATATAAGCCGCACCTGATTATAAGCCGCACTTTGGGTTGGGACCAAAATTTTAGTCAAAATGGTGCGGCTTATAATCGTGAAATTACTGTAATGGGAAATGTCTTACATCAACTGAGCAGGCCAAAAGCAAGCATGGAATAAAGTTAGCCCATAGAAGGCAGAGGATGATAATACACAGAATATGGAGCTTAGGTGAAAATACTAAAGGAAACCTGTTCTATGTACTGCAACACACTCTATTACTGCTTTCCTTGTTAGATATGTTCTGTTCCCTGTTAACCGTACTTTATTGTTAAATCTATTGCAAAATGTGCAGGATTTGCAAAGTGATAGACACATTTGCTGTAGGAACCCTAATTGCTGAATTATTTCATTTTTCCATGCTGTATTTCTATAAAGAAGCAATGCAGTGTTGCTGAATTGTGTAGGCAACATGTATGCAAAAATATACTCAGATGAATGTGTGTAGGTAAACACCCCTGCCTGCACAACCCTCATGAGCTTTTTGCTGAATTTCCAGTTTATAATCTGACTTCAGTGCCAGCCTTGCCACCAAATTATTTTAGAATGAGTTGTAGAGAAAAGCCTCTTGAGGCAGTGAAACAGCAGGTGGCCTGCTTAGTTTGTTGTGGTGGCACCTTATGAATAACTCAATTGATCTCCATATGCTTCCATTCACTCTTCCTTACAGCAGTGCTACCTTAAACACTGAGC
Source organism: Catharus ustulatus (assembly GCF_009819885.2). NCBI lineage: Eukaryota > Metazoa > Chordata > Aves > Passeriformes > Turdidae > Catharus > Catharus ustulatus. The sequence goes on from NC_046221.1 coordinate 75,509,214, forward strand.
GCCTCAGCATCTGATAGCAAAGGTTTTATTCACATTAAAAAAAATGACATACTGGAAGGGAAACATGTTTCACTGCAGACATTACTTTGTCATCCAAACCCACTTTCAGTGCCAAAAGCTGATGCAAAACTCACGTACTGGAGCAGACAAAAATGAAAATTGCATGAGTTGTTTTGCAGTGATATATTATACTAGGCTCTAAGATCACAGTTGTCTAGTAGAAAAAACTGAAATTCACCTATACAAAATGTTTTGCTCCAGTTAGTGATTTCTGAAGTTTTTGACACTTGTCTTTCAGCCTTGGAGAGCAAGCCTAGAAGTTTATAAGCGATGAATGCCTGAGTCACGTCCGTGTCCACCCACATGCAGCAGAGTGTCAACTGGGTTTTAGGAAAGCAGTGCACTAGAGAGCGATCTAGGTTTCAAAGCTAATGCTGATAGAAACACACGTCCCTATGTCATGGTGATGCTAACTAGTGTAGTTCAGGTCTCAATGCCTAGTATCACCCAGTGCAGTGCAGCCTGTTGTAAGTGATACACCTTCTTTCAGCGGGTGTTTCCTTCAGTGCAGTGCCACACTTCTGCACCCCCTGTTCTTCCAGTCAGAGCTAATAAGACCATCACCCACTTGCATTGTGTAGACCTGCTGTACTGAGGAGGCTGTGAATTAAGGAAGCAGTTAAATGGAAAGATCAAACAAAGAAAGCTGTACATCTTGCTCTGAGAGGCAAGCACCCAAGGACAGCATGTAATGCTTTGGCTTGTTTTAAATCACCACCTGACTATGGAACAGGCTCATCATAAAAACTTTGTGATGTGTTAGAATGAGAGGGGTGGATTAGTGTTTACTAGTTTTAAGTTACTTAGATAATCAACTTAGAGAGTTATCAGTTATCTTAGTCTCCCTATTTAGATGATAAAGATATTTTCGTAAGAGCTGTAGCTAAATTTCTGTCTGAAATGATTATGTGGAGGGGCCTTTCACTTTAACTGCTGCTAAAGTTGTCTGCTTTAACAGACAGCTCCTGGGATGATCCCTCCAGATCCTAGTGTGCCAAAGTGACTGCAAACAGCAGTCCAGGGTAGTCCAGAAGTGGCCAGAGACTCTCAAATGACAGGCATGGGGAGTAACTGTACATCAGGAGATAAAGACAGATGGAAGGATGATGGAATTGGAATAATTATTTTTAATTTGTAGCATTGTGCATATCTGGTTATCCCTAACCCTTGGATGGTAGTTCATGTCCAAAAAACCTAAATATGCATGCACACTACTTTTGCAGATACTTTTGGTTCTATGACTTGGATGCTGCTGGGCTGTCAGTGCATGGTAGTGGAAGATGCCCATTGTTTACACAGAGCAAGACATTGAGCCTTGGAAACACATCCTGGTAAATGTGTGATCGTGTTCCTGATGTTTGCCTGTTAGCTGGTTTATCCAGGAGTCTCATCTAACATCTGATTTGCTTACCATATTTTTCTTCTCACCAGCTTAACATTAACAGGGTAATATATAAGGATGTAGGTACAATATATTTATACAAATGATTTGGTTTCAGTCAAGTCCAGTAACTAAATGTCATGAATAACTCATTTTGAATTGCTGCATGTCTATACTTTTGAATTTCTCCTATAACTTGTTATTAAGAAACACTCTTCAGTGCAGTCTCCTTTAGTGAATGAAGTCACAGGATTATTGCATTGCTATCTTTCATATACTACTCTGTTCCTTCAAATTAACTCCGGATAAACTTAGAACATCAAATTAAGTATGAAAATGTGGTTCTAAGATGTACAGTCATCACTAGCTCATTTTAATGATCTGTTTATCCTTCAAAATAATCTTCTTATTTTTGTTTAGCTATGAAATGGCTGAGTGATGCACTGAGATGAGACTGTCCAGTTATTGCTACATATTGCATCTCAGTCTGATTTGTTGATGGATATGAAAGATGACAGTTTATAAAGGAAATGCAATATATAAATTAAATGCGGTTCATGTATTTTAGCTTTAGCACATACTTGGGTTTCATGACATTTTCTGTATTTATAACATGTTTTATTGTTTCATGTAAAATACTGATTTTGGCCTGCAGCTCAGCTGTGATTTATGAAAAAAATACCTATTTTTCAGAAGTAAATGTTTTCTAATGCTAGCAGAATATGCTACAGACTATATAATAACATTATGAGAAAAAATATGAATATATATTTAATTGTTCTGTTGAGGTTACTAAGTATGCATGCTTTTTTGTTTTGTTGTTGTTTGTTTTTTTTTTTTTAATACTGTGCTGTATTTTACTTGTACTACCCCCAAACTTTTTCCAAGCCAGCCTACTATAATGAGTTGAGCCTTAAGATTATTGTACTGTGTTCTCTAGAGAGACATCTTTCTCATTTGAATACATACAAGATTCACTTAGAAAACAGAGCTAGGTATGGCAATGTCTTTAAGAGATCTTTCTTTACTTTCATAACTCTGTCTTTCTATACCTTCATCTCCACTAGAAAACAGTCTTAAATATTCTTTGTAGAATAAATATTATGAAAATACTGAAAAATCACAAACAGTATTAGAAACAGTGGCACACAAAGGAACAATATTAGCAGTAACAAGTCAAGTCACTCTGAGTAACTTGGTGTTTGGGTCCAGGATTCAGAAAAGACGTATCATGGACAAACATTCTGTCCTGATGTAGTTGTCTTTTGCATGGCCAATATGCATGAGCTGCAGTAATTTCACTATTCTCAGTGATGAGGGCCAAGAAATGCTTTCCTTCAGACTGTATAATGAAATGCACTTTAAAACTTCTCTAAGGCATCTTTTCAGCAAACATGGAAATACCAGTAGTGGTTGAGCTGAACTGCAATGAGTGTTCAGACCTATCTCAGCAGTTTTTTTTTTTTATTCACTTTAACTACCTGGGATTAATTTATGTACTGCTTTTACATATGATTCAGTTGATGAAATTCAGTTTTGTCAATGAAGAATTTGCTTTTTTTTTTTTCTTAGGTTTCCATGTAGGCTAAATGAGTAGGTTATAGGAGTGTATGGTAATGGAGTATATACGTGACTGGGTCAGCTTGTCAGAGTGGAGAGGTTTTTGAGTCCATGTTCTTCTGGAGACACATCAGCAAGATGTCTACATCATCTATGTGACCTTAATTCTTCAGTACAATCAGTCACAGCTTCAGTCATTTATTGTGGTTAACAGTAAAGGAGAAATCCTAAAAAAAAGAATTATAAAACACAATAACAATTTCATGAACAGAGAATAACTTTAGAGGTTAGGTATTTTGACTTTACTATGTATTTGGGGCTGAGGGGGTGGGAGGAGAAAAAAAATCTCAAGATTACCAGATAGTCTAACAGCCATTGTTCCTTTTTTTTTTCCAAAACACAACCCATGAGAATATGTTACTTCATATTACTGAAAGCATTTCAAAGTCCCAGTGAAACAGGAAACAATAATGTTGAGATCTTTCCAGACATCACTGTTGCCTTTTTGTCATGCTGCCACAACTCTGCACCTTTTTCAAGAGAAATCAGAGAAACAGCAGCCACCGATATCCTGAGCCTATTTGTCCCCATATAATGCCCATCTTGTTCTGAACTTGATGCAAATGCCAAGAGGTGCCTTCTTCTATTTCCTCTCTTGCTTTTAGCTCAGATTCAGTTAAGGTGGACACAAGTTCATTATTAATTCTCCCATCCCTTCTTCAGTCAGCTAAAAGACCCAGCTTTGTCACTTCTGTGAGCTGGGATCACAGTTCAGAGGCTCATTGTCTCTCTGCCCCTCAGTGCTCCACTAATGAGCTGTGCACCTTTATGTTTGCATATAATTTTGCAGAGGTTGATTGTCTATATGCACTTAGCCTGGCAAGCAGCTTCCATTCCAACACACCACTTACTTCTGCCTTTAGCTTTGTCATGGAAAATTAGATAGTGAAAGCACTGAAGCACAAGCTTAAATCTGTCTCTATGGAGGAAAGCACTCAGACATGTGCTTAAATGTAAATATGTGCTTAGATCCTATCATTAAGTCAAAGAGACTCAAGTGCATGCTTCAAGTTAGGCATATGCTTACATTCTTTTTGAATGGTGATGGTTTCCAGAATTAGCACCTTTTCTTGGCCAGGAAATTGCCACAATTCCTACAAAAGAAAGGAAATATTACTGCAAAGTCCAAAGCCACGCTGTCAGAGGTTTTTGAATTATAGGTCATTTAAAAATATGCTGATTTTAAATTTGAATTTCTGTCTTAGCTCTTATTTTCATCTGTCTAGCATAAAAGTGATTTGTTAGCACTTAAGCTTTCAAGACTGGTCATTTACAAGGCTACAGTTAACACCTTGAAATGTTATAATGAAGGATAAGTAGATTTCTGGAAAAGCTCTAAAATTACATGTTTGATACCAATCTCTGACTCTTAAAGGTCATGTGTGAACTCACTGTGGAGGTACAGTTTATCTGACCAATGGCTGTCAGGAATTGCTCTCATATTAAAGTGGTGCTGCTCATTGATGAAGGCATGTATGACAGGACTAGACAAAACTCTTAGCAGATCAGATATATCATATTTTGAGTTCCCAGTCAGTTATAACTCCTTCAAAATAAATTAATTGTCTATATTTGGAGGAAATACATGGTGATGAGGTTAGGATCATATTAGTACAGATATCTGGGAACTGATCCAATTCGTATGGCTCTTTACTGTTCATGTTCATGTTGTTTAATCACTCCTACTAACTTGCAGCTACGTCAAAAAGAGTTTTTTTTCCTTTGGCACCAAGTTTGATAAGATCATAATCAAGTGCTGTAGGTGTGAATACGCTGATTTTGGTTAACATTACTCTAACAGTGCTTCAGCACAGACAACCATGCTTCAGTAACTGGGAGTACTGCCTTGCAGGGTTTTGCTTGCCAGCATGTTTGTAGCCAATTTTGTAGTCACAGCAGTGCAAGAGAGGTCCTCACACTTTCCCAGGTTAAACTGAGTGGATGTTAGACCCTTGGAATGGAAACATGAAGACAAAATTTATTTAAACTCCTATAGACTCCATGATGCTCAGGACTTTTCCTTTGTGGAGTAAGGGAAGTCATGGCAGCATGTAAAATGTTCCTGTTCCAAAGTATCATTTTCTACCTTTACCAAAGAGAAATAATGGCAAAGTTCTGAGTGTTCAAGACTAGGATCTCCTGTAGGTTGTTCAGGTACGGCAGATTTTCTGTAATCAACCTCTTGGTCTGGCAGCTGAAAAACAGAGGCAAGAGGAGGTAAATTACAGTCAGTGGGCCTTCTTTTTTTAAGGTTACTGAGTGTCTTGTCTGGCTCTCTTTGCAATACTCTAGGCTCAGACTGCAGTGACTGATTTTCAGTCCTCTCAGCCCCAAACGACTGGGCTTCAATGATCTTGTCTCATTTTTCCTTGATTCTCTCCCCTCTGTATACCCAGCCTTTTTCCCAGATCTCCATTCCATTGAAGGTGTTCAGCCCTGAGGAGTGTGTCCCTGATGCTGCAGGAACCACAGAAAGACAGAGGTTTGCATCACAGGTAGTGGAATAATATAGTCATGCAATTGCAAAGCTGAACATTAAAATTTGCTCCTGAGCTCTCTCAGGAAATCAGGGATACTGCTGCTTTGCTACTTGATTTTATGTGAGATCAAGTTGATTAATATGTGAGAGGTGTTTAGACAAAACTGGTGAGTAGGAATGTGAAGTCAGTGCCTCTGTCAGTAGTAACTTGTGAATTGTACAGTTTCTACTATAGTGTTTTCATGGTCTTGAATTATGTTGGTTTTGTTTTTGTTTTGTTTTTTAGACAGATACCATCAGCAGGAGGCTCAGAAATGCCAACTGTAATTAAAAATGTAATTTTCAAAGGCATTTTGCAGTTTATTCACATGGTAAATGGTTTCCTGCCCTCTGAACTTTCAGCCTGCTGAGCTGAGCTGAAGAGTTAGACATTTTCTTAACATCCTTACATTCTCTTACAAGTGTAATGAGGTACTTGTCAGCTGCACAAACTGGCAAAGAAGAGTTCATCTAATGGTGTAGAGCTTGAAAACATAAAAAAGGAGTTTGTTTGTTCACAAGAGTTTTCAACCCTGTCAAATTAATTACTGAAAACTCTATTTTAATATTTTAGTTTTCTGTTTCTTCTCTCACACCTTTATTTACTTAAGGCATGATTTATTTGTTTCATTGTCCAAACGAAAATACAATCCTACTGACCTACACTACCATCAAAATCTGTCCTTTTTTCCCTGGTTTTCAATACCCTGGATCTATGGGATAGTTGGTTGTACTTTAGATGGTTTCCTTTGTCTGATACCTGATCACCTATCAAGCTAAAATAATCTTTCCTCATAACATCTCTATGTGCAAAGGAAGTGTTACTATTAAATATTCATTAAACAAGAAGAAGGTTGATTCCAGAGCCCAGTGATTAGGACAGTTACCAGGTTCATGGTATCCTTAACTCACTCTTCTGTCATTACTCATGCAAAGTAATTGAGTAGTTAAGGGAACTGTTTTACTCAAAGAGAGTAGCTGGTTTTGAGCTCTTCTGGGGATATGGAACATCTTAGGTCCAGTTTCTATCCCACACCAGGATTTGAATCCTTTCCTAGGACCTCTTTTTTAGGGCTAAATCCGTACCTAATTTCCCTGTTCTCCCAAATACTTGCTTGTAGGTTCAGTAAAGCTCTGCTTCACGTTGCTGGCCTATCCTGACTCTGTTGCCCAGACTAACAGATAAGACATTTTAAAATATTCTTCTGACCATTGTGAGAATCCCTTTGTGAAAGATGAGCAGTTTATCAGTTTGTTGGGTGGTATCAGTGGTTAGGTGGATTTGGCAATTCAGACTGCCAGCAATGCAGAGGTTTATGAGATTAGATGGGAGCTGAGCAAAGGTTTTGAAACCTGCCAGAAATTTACATGATAGATGGAGTGGTCTGCTGCCTGGGAAGAGTGAGGTAGTTCTTACAGGCTAAATCTCTTACCCATCATGGAGATTTATCTCATGGATGAATTGTACAGAGAAAGGGAGGTGAATGCTGGAGAAGAAAGACATAAATACAGTGCATTGTAATTTGTAGTAGCTGTTAAAGATAGTGAGTGTAGTGCATTAACTGAATTAACAAGTAAAAGAAGAGAGGAGAGACTGTAATTAACAAGACCCCGATGGCGATTGCCATTAAGATTATTTGTTTATTGTGTCTCTTTTCTGTGCTTGTTATTTGTCTTTCTAGACTTTACACTCTAGAGCAAGGATTGTCTTCCTGTGCTCAGAAAATATGCCACTGTAATGTAAATGAATTTTTGTAAAACACATGCCATACAACTCTGCCCTGATTTTAGCTTTCACTGTGAAAGGTTAACTAATACTCAAACCTTAGGCATATATTTGAGCATTCCCTTTGTAGAACTGTTACAAAAAATGTATCAGGCCAGTTTCACATCTAGTAGAAATTTTGGTGCTTCTTATGTGGGGAGTTCAGACATTATGTGGGAAGACAACCATGAGATTTTGACTTTTCAGTGTGCTGCAGATGTGTAGAGTTTTGTACCCAAAGTCATTGGCACTGCCAATCTCACTACATACTGGAGGGTCCATTGAAAAACTTACAGCATCACTGGAGCTTAAAAGACAAGTTCCAAGACAAGAAATTTAGTGTCCTGGGTTTTTTCATATATGCTTGATTATCCTTTGAAAAGCTGCAGTGCTTGAGGTTCACATCAATCATAGATATTGCAAAGTGATTTAGTTTTGCTTTGTAGCTGTCAATCACTGTGGAGGTACCGCTGGGCAGGAGTGGTGCAACCCATTAGTCCATGACCAGCCTAAGTTCATTAATGTACCGTGTTAATACACTAATAATAACTACTGGCTACTATATTGTCTACTACCTCAAAAGGTTTGTAGCAAGTTAAACAATTTTACTTGCTCTTTTTGTTTCCTGATAGACTCCCTTCTATCCTCCAGAGCAGTTTTGCGAACTTGAGTTTGCAAACTTGAGTATCGTGCTTAGGCGCAAACCATGTATCAGCCCTGTTTCATGCCAATGGGTATTCTAGGTATTCCACTTTCACTTGCACTAACAATAAACTATCGTAAAGAAAACATTGGCAGACCATTTTGCCTTGGAAAATAACTTTATTTCCGGTTAATGTATCTTACTATGTTTATTTCCCCAAAGATTACAAAGAAAAATAATGGGGGGAGGGGAGGGTGAGAGGGGAAGAAGAGGGAAGGGGTAAACAGGGAGAGAGAATATCCTCTTAATACCGCATTGTTTTCTTTTAACTATGACATTCTAGCTTTCCTTGTAAATTGTTTCTGATTCTGAAGGAGAATACAGAATGGGGGCGAAAAATTCCTGTCTGAATTTTCCTTGCAATAGAAGTCTGCAATATTTGGATCTTTTTTCCTTGTCCAGATGAATCTAACTTTTAAAATCTTAAAATCCACTCAAATTTAAATTTGAATTCTCTGAGTGCTTCCATTAACAATAGACAATTGTCTAAACCCACAAAAGGCACAAAAATAATCATAGTATTTACTAATGGCATCTCAGACACTTCTGACCCTCCTAGCTGGCAACAGCAGACCACTCCTTCCCTTTCATCTAAAATTTTTCTGCCTCCTCTGTCCAACTCCTATACCTACTGCCTATATTTGCCCTTCACAAACTCTTCCTGTAAATTGCTGAGACTATGGCACAAAGCTGAAAAAAAAGATGCAGTAAATGTTAGAGTTGGCTAAGAAAAGGGATCATAAAGGAAATGTTGCTTTATATTTAATAATTGTCAATGCAGTTTTAAAGATCACTGAAACTGATTTAGATTTTACATTGTTTTTGCACTTTAGTGATTCATCCTTTGTTTACATCAGTGTACCAGGGAGAGGAACCCATTCCAGTCTTTCTCCTAATCTATCTCCTAGAAAAGACTAGCTAAGAGGACCTTTGAGGGTTTATCTTGCTTCCTGCAACACCTTATATTTAATGCTTTAGAGATCATGAAATTATTAAAAATTAAACCCAGTCTGTTGATTCTATGACACCCTCTGGCAAGCTGACTGAAGTCCTAGGGGAATATTTTATTAATTTTAAGTGAATCAGCAATTAATTTTATGTGTAGAAGCCTTCTAGTACTGAATGAGATCCCAGTGGTTGGACTAGATAGTTTTCCCATAGACCTTCCTAATTTGAGATATTTTAGTTGAATCCCTGTAGCACCTATTTCTAGGAGAAACTGTTCTGTCTTCAGTAACCTTGACTCTGGGTATCCATCGCTGCCCTCATTTGGACACACTAACAAAGAATTTGGAGGTTTCCCATCAAGCAAAGGAATTTTTATGATGACTAGGCTCAGTAGCTCAGTGGCTGGGTTGAACTCCTTGATCTTCCTCATGATATTCAATCTGAATGCATTTATTGCTCAGCAGGAGTTCTCTAATTCCAGTTTAGATAGACTGCAATAAATTTCCAGAGGAGAAAGTAATATACTGACTTTTAAAAACTGTATTGATGTTTAAAATCTCATAACTGCAAGGCATTTAGCAGTGTTTGAACAATGAGATTGCTTAATCGACTGATTGTACTGAACATGTATTTCTATAGATCTCTCATTCACATTTCAGCTTTAGCCACGGTAAAGCTGGTTGACTTTCACTCGTACAAAGCCCATTTAAGACTCTAACCTAATGACCACTGCATTTCACTAGAAAGTGTTTTGTTTTGTTTTTTTCACTAAATAATAAAAAGAAAAAAAATCTATGCTAGAGGATTGATGTCTGATTAGATTTATTAAGTATGCACACTTAATTCAACAAGTCCTGTGTACAGAGGATTTCCTCTGTAGATTCAAAGTCTACCCCAACCCACAGCTGAAAAGGGACTAAATCTAAATTTCATGTATTGCTTCCCATCAGTGAAGTCTTTTAATGGCTCAAAATTTTCATGAGATGGCAAGAAAATCAAAATAAAAATACAATTGCAAAATTTCTGTGGTTCTGTCAACTCTGAAACTGGAAACACATTTATACCATGCTCCACAGAAACTTTGTTTTGCAATGACTGTCTTTCTTCATAGTCTGTGCTGGTTTTTTTTAAATTTTAATTTTTTGGTCTTTTTTTATATCTGAACCTCTTGCCCAAACAGCTCTTGACTCCTATTTCAATTACAAGAAAACACCCTTAGGGCACTATACAAATTTGTCAGCAACATATTGTCACTAAAATGCTTCAGTGTTAATCACGGAGTTGTCGTCTTGGGTTGGTTGGAATCTAAAAATAATCTGAAGAAAGGTGAGAGTTGTGGTTTTAGTGGCCCTTTAGTGCTGCAGCAAATTGCAATCTGGCATGTTTCCCTTCATAGGTCACATCCCTCCTTTAAGAGTATCCTCATCAGTGCCATTTTGGGGAATCTTTGAACATCTCTGCACAGCATGCCTGTCACTGCAGTGCTTTGCTGAAAGCATTAATTCCCTGAAGAAAAGTCAATGATGAATTTGTGCATGTGAGGTGAATGTGAGGTAGGGAGCCAAGGGGGAAAAGTTGTTTCATTCTGAGAAAATATAGAAATTATGCCTGGCTATTGGTTCACACCATTTACATCTTGAGGATGTCATCTTACATCAAGATGAAGCTTTGTTTACAACAATTCAAAGAGATTGCTGAGGCAGAGAAATAGTTCAGAATATGCACCAGTGCATGGAAAGGATGAGTTAGGTGTACTGATACAGGTTCTTGCCTCATGGACATGACAAAATAGCAATGCTGGTGTCCCACAGTAGAGTTCACTTGCCTCAGTTTGCTGGAGGAGAAACTGGATAGGTGGTCCTTGACACAAGACTGGGTGGCTCTCACTGGCACAACAGCTAGTCCTCCTCAAGACTCCATGGGCTAATGTACCAAACCCTTGAGGCTCAGGCTATGCCAGGAAGAAATGCACAACCCCTCCAGCATGGCCAGACTTGTGCAGCTAGTGCTGAGGAAACAGCCTATGCCTTGCACAGCAGTGGATGAGTGAGAGGCAGTGTCTAGTGGCACTGTGCAGGTGTGTGCCAGTGAATGCTCTAGCGTGTTAGTCTGTCCCTACAAAAACAATTACCAATGTCTTTGGAGCTGAGCCTTTGTTGAATAAAATAGTCATCTAGCATGTCTTTCCAAGGTCAGCAGCAGCTGCAAACTGCTTCTATGAGGCCTTCCCTTTAGCCTTAATTTGCCCAACTCCCTTTTGATATTTCACTATTTCAATCTGCAGCACCCCAAGGTCCTCGCACACGGTGCAGGGAACTGAGTAGCCTAGGCGCAGAGGGAGCCCAGGGGCAGAAGAGCTGATCCATGTAAGTCATGTGTGGTCATTTGCTCCCATACGAGAGATACTTACCTTCCACAAGTGACTAATTTTATATATTTTATTAGAAATCCAGTACTTGTAGGTATCACTTCTGTTTATCTCTCATAGTAGCCTCTACTTCTGTCCAGGTGTCCTTGAAAGCTGAAAATTGGAATTAACCCCTGTAGCTTCTCATGGCAAACTTACCTGAAAAGGTGCTTCTTCTTTTGCTGCAGAAATGCTGTGAATTCTATGTTCTTTAATCTCTGTTGATTGTATTGCAGGGAGGTTTAGCTGAGTATGAGCTACCAGGTCTCACAACTAAAACACAACCAAAAATATGCTTGCTCATGAGAGTAATATCTGGAGGGTAACTGTCACAATCTGACTGGGAGCTGAAGGGCTAGTGACGCCTGGGGAGAACAGTGGAGACTAAGGGAGTTTTTTCTGAGATGGACAGCCTGACTAGATAAGTTTAAGAAAAAAAAAGCTTATGCCCAGTTTTATATGGATATATGATATATTTTTAATACTCTACCTACCTGGACTGCATACTTTCTTGGATGCATGCCTTTTTCTTCATAGTTTTTACATAAGAAATAATCTTGTATTTGAAACTTGAAACTTGGAACTGCATAAACCAGAGCCACTAAGTCACATTGCCTTCACTTTAAAATATTGCTAAATAATAAGGACCTCTTCTCTTTACAGATTTATATTGTAATCTGGACATCAAAATCTGTCTGAGATTGTTTTCTGAGATTTGCTATAAAACTGCAGTTCTAAAAGAGCTTAGGATTTCTGTCACTCATCTGCAGAGTAAACCTGGTCCCTGAGTGCTGTACATACCCATCTCTCTATGTATAACAAAATGATATTTCTTTATGTTAGGCAGAGAAAGACAAAGAGAGTGAAAGGGAGTTGTAGATCTTCAGTCAAAAAAGTTTTAAAGCATATCCATATTTTCCATATATCATATTTATTATTTAAAGCTGCTTCACTGCTCATCAGCTGTAAGCTTTACACCTGAATTTCAAATATGGCCACATATTCAGCCAGTAAACGACATAGCTTTTTGATTTCAAAGGAGCTATGCTAATAAATATAGAGGGTTGCCTCTGTATTACATATACATATACATATACATATACATATACATATACATATACATATACATATACATATACATATACATATACATATACATATACATATAGTTTAATATAAAGCCCCTTGTCTTAGAATAATTTAAAGTCCTTTTCCTTGATTCTTGTATGAAAAATAAAATACAATGTGTATCACTTTACTCAGGAAGCGTGCTGAACCATTAGAAGAAGCAGAATCAGGGATGCTGAGCAGTTTATGCAAAACAAAAGTGTGAAATGCAATTCTGAAATACTCTGGAGGGAATGTGGGAAAGGAAACCTGTGTGGGTGCTTTTCTGCACTCTCAGCTCATCTTCTTTTAAACGAAAATGTCACAGGAGGATCTTTTATGCAGTGCTGCTCATACAGACCTGATGTGGGACAGGGAAAACTCTCAGTCAGCGCCCATATGTGTGTGGGGTATATTTTTGCCTTCTGCTCCTGGCATTGTCACATTGATTCTGTCCCTGACTAGACACTGAAATTGATGGTCATTGAAAATTGCATCCTTCTCATAGTAGTGCTGTGCACTTGTCCAAGTAGCCGGATAAAATAAAATAAAATAAAATAAAATAAAATAAAATAAAATAAAATAAAATAAAATAAAGTAAAATAAAATAAAATAAAATAAATCCCCTTTTATGATGGGTTTTGATGTAGAAACTGGGGTAAGGGGAGGAAGTGGGGAGAGCTGTGGAGCTCTCAAGTAATTATCCTCTGTCTGTGTTACTCTGTGTGTGTACAGGTGGGCATTCATTCTGTCATTCCCCATTTATTTTTTTTTTTTCCTTATAAGAGAAAGAACCTTCCAATGTGTCTCCCTTGCTAGAAAGAGCTGCTTCTGCCATGTCAGTCAAAGAGCTGGGTGTCTGTGCAAATACAGGGGACTGAGAGAGATCTACTTTGCATTTTAGGGATGAGAAACAATAAGTGTTGTCTTGTAACTTGCCCTGCTAGAGGAACTAACCTCTGTAACTACTCCAGTGAATCACACAGGCTTTTAGGGTCCCAGCTCTTTAAAAAGCTGGACCTCTATCTGCAAGCATGGCTTTTGCTGTGTTTTCTGGGTCAGTTTTAGGTGTTAAGCCATTGTTACTTTCTCAGGAATTGTCCCATAAAAACCTGGAAATTACATGGCCCCTGGGCCAGTCCTTCTGAACCTCATATTAATTCGTGCAATGGAGGAAAGTAGGAGAAATAATAGGGTGAAAGGGAATGATGTGGGCACTGCCTTTGGCAAAAACATCTCCAGTAGTTTTGATGTGCATTTTCCTCTGATTTTTTCTCTTGCTGATTTTATTCTATTGTTGGAGCTTTTTTGAATTAGAAGAAAAGAAAAAAAAAGTCTTTGATTTATATCTGATTTGATTTGAGCTTTGTCAATGATGGATGCATTCAAATATTCCTGTCAGAGTGAGCAAGACTGAGGTATTTCTATTAGAAGCATGGTATGCAGTCTTCTAAAGAAACACAAACTTTGCATATTGAGTTTTAGAGCTGTTTAACCAAAAGTAAGACCGGACAGGAAATTTTCCATCAGCTGGGAACTTTAAAATTAAGTAAAAAGTGGAAAGAAAATGTTCAGCGTCTGACAAATCAAGACTGTATACATTGGGAATATTAGAATAACCCTCCCCTACTTGATATTGCTACCTTTTTGATCTCTCATGATAGGAAAAAAAAAAAAAAAAAGACAAATTTAGAATATTTTAGAGGTCCAGATACAAGGATTAAAAACTGAAACCAACTGAATTACACTGATGAACTCGATCTGAAGACCTGGTGTAAGGCTTCAGCAGGCATTTAAAAATCTACTTTCCAAAGTAAACTTTCAGTTTTATTTTTTTGTTTCAGTTTTCTGTTTGTTTGTGTTTTCTGTGTGTTGGTTGGTTGGTTGGTTGATTTGGTTTTGGGGTTTTTTTTTGTTGTTGTTGTTTTTGTTGTTGGTTTGGTTTAGTTTGGTTTTGGTTTTGTTTCTTTTTCCTACTTACAATACTTTTTTTAGGCTTCACAGTATGCCATAAATACAAATCAGCCATTGTCCATTCCTGATTTACTTATCCACACACCAGGACAGCAAGTTAATTGCAAGAGCTCCCTGTGGGGAACAGTGAACTTAAATATGCCTGATGTATATTGTTTAGGTAGCAGAGTGAAGAAAGGCATGAGTCCTGAAGAAAGACACAAGAGTGGGGCTGGGAATGAAAAACGATATGAAAAACAATTCTCCCTGTCACAGGCCAATTGACTTTGTAAATAATTGCCTTGCCCCTCTGGGAGGCTCAGGGGTAGGAAGGAATTTAAAGACTGTTCATTTCTCTGTGGCAGTGTCCACAGAGTGATTCTGGAGTTTTAGTGCTTTTTAGTGGAAACAACAGTCACTTAGGCATAGCTCATAAGTGGTCTTTTTCTCCTAAAATGCCATGTAAGGATGCCAGATTCAAAATCTTTAGTCTCATAGATGCTTGCAGCTGCCCCAGCCTTGGAAATAACTAAAGAGTATAGAAGCCAAAACACTTGCTAGTAAAATTTCCATTTGATCCGCAGCCTGTGCATGTTTTGGACTTGATATCACTGAGCAGTCTGGTGCTTTACTTGGGCCTCTTTACCTGGTTAGTGTCTTGTCATCTGGAAAGGACAGGGCTTTGATTTCTCAGCTGCTCTCAAAAGCAGGCATAAAACACAGCTACCAGAACAAGAGCACTGTGTTCTTTTTAGACAATGGCATGCCAAGAAGCACAGTGTGCTTAAGTGCCAAAGTCCAGCCTTTAGCTTCTCCCAGCGCCTGAGGGGATTTGAACTCAGAAGAATAATCCTGCTGTTAGCAGCATGATTCTATAGAAGTAAAGCTCTCAGTGTGTCCCACCAATGTCCTTCAGTGTGGTATGGAGAAGTAATTGTCTACTGAATATGAGACACCCCTAGTGACCATCACACTTGGCACAACAGAGGAGCTTTTTTCCAGTTTCTGTGAGGTGGAATTTATATTAAGCTGTCAATGCAGCAAGGCCTGGAGAGTAATGAGATCTCTTGCTTCCCCCCTTTCTTTCTGTTGAATACTTACTTAATTCCCTGCAAGGATGGAGTCTCTCAGGCTCTTGTACACATTGATGGTCTGTGTTCTAGCAGCTAGGCAACTGTGGATAAGATGGGTAGTCCAATATATTCAGCCAGAAGGTTAACGTTAGCTTTGTCCTTCATCTTCTGGACACCAGCTGTGGAGCAGTTGGGATGCAGTAATTATGTTCAAATCTTCAATTAAGCTCAGCATGTGAGACAGGTGAATCTTACTGTAGATAGGAAGAGCAGAGTCTGAGTGTTGGGATTCTCTTGACATATTTGAGATGTGTCTTCCTGCAGATACCTATGGGTCTGTATCAATAATAAATTAGCTATCTTTGAAGTGTAGCTAGATTTAAGGATATGTGGAAAATAAAGAGGTATTTTTAAGATTTCTGACTTTGAATGCCTAAAGTGATGCTTTGCAGCAGATGTCATTTCATTAATCTCTCCTCTACTGTATCTCATCTCTTGAGATGTACCCAAATTATTGTCCTGAACAGGAGATATATCTTGCTTCTACAATGCTGAGTTATGAAGTAATGATCATTTGCTGTCTTATTGGTATCAAAGCAGTGAGAGGTGGTACCCCATTTCTCTAGAGAGAAGTCAGTAAGGAAGCAGCCACTTGTGCTGATGGTAGCGGAGAATTTGTTAACTATGATGCAAGCAGAGATGAGATTTACTATTCAGTCTCTAAACTAACCAAAGGTTTGCTTTAACAGACAGTAAGAAAGCCTGTACCATTTTTAAGAAACCTTTGGGACCTGTGTTTGCATGATTACCTCTTCATCCAAGGGGTGTAACATCTAAGAAGTTGCATAAGAAGCCTTCATCATTACCCAGCATTCTGTAATATCAAATATCAAGAGACTTTCAATAAAACTACTGAAGTTGATAACACGCAAGGCCCAAACTCTTCTCCTTCTGTGCATGCACTTAGTGGTTTCCTATTTGCTGCCCTTTGCATTGCATCAGAATCAGAACATCACAGCATTAACTTACTCCCTGCCTCAGGCTGCTGAGATCATGACTTACAGAGCCAGCAGGAATCATTGTACCTCCTCTGTGCAGAGCAAGCTGCAATGAAGGAATGTTCCACTGCTTTTGGCCCTATGCCCCAGCTGAGCTGCTCTGTGGGGATGCCTCTGGAACTGCCTGTGATGACAGCAGACACCCTGCCTGCCCATGTGCTTATTCCAGGAATGGGAGTAACAATGGCCTGTGAGAGTTTGTATGATAAAGTGGAATTTGAGTGGGCACTGTAAGGTGGTTGAGCTGCTGAAATCGTTAAAGGATCTCATCCCATGTATCTTTGATTCTTGTCTGTAATCAATGGAAAGTGGCACTTCTGTGGCTCATCAGCTCTCTGTGAGGATGAGCAGCCTCTGTGCCCAGTGAGACTGATAATAAGACAGAGGTACCTGAGATATATGGAGCATTGCATCACTGAGTATATTTGGCCTCTTCTATTGATCATGATATAACTGGGAATTTTCAATGTGTCTTCGTAAGTTATGCAAGGAGCACTTTTTGAAATGAAAATTGTATTGGCCGATTACAGATTTTCTTGTTGTTTTCCTTTGTTCAAGATTTGAACCGATTCTGAAACTATCACAGAGAATCAATGCTTCTCTGCAACAGCTATGACTCCCATACACAGTACCCTTTTGTTTTCTCCCCACACTTCTATTCCATATCTGAATATGAATTTACATGACAAATTGTAATGGCACTTTGCAAGCTGTTATAGCCTGTTGGGTAAATGATTAACATTTCAAATACATTTATAATTTAATTTCTAAATACTTACTCAAAGGACTATAATGGCTCTATTCTAATTTATCTTATAGTCAATCCAATTTTTGTAACATTTATTAATTCCTTTTATTCCTGATCTAGAAGTATAACATACCAATTAGAAACAGATTAAAAAGCCTATTTACTCCAAACCATTTCATGCCATCAAGTAAATAAAACATTGTTAAAAAAAAAAAAAAAAACCCAAACCAAACCTGATTATGAATAGTGAAATAAGCATGCTTACAATTACATATTTCTGTACTAGACCATAATATTTAGCACATTGTCAACAGGATTCATCTCTCATGTGCTTCAACTGTATTTACATTCATTTATGAAACTCAAAACCTTTTTCAGGTGTTTCTATCTTAGTTTTCCATAGGCTTTTCAGCAACATAGAGCAGCTGTGACTTGTGCTGCCAGACTCTTGGTGAGGAAGTGTGGTGAATAGCAACTTCTATCTGCTCTGGCAAGAAACTTGCTCACTATAGACTGCATGGGCTTTTTTCCATCCTCCATGCAGATACAGAGCTCTCAGCATATTAAATAGTGTAGATTGCTTGGTTTCTGTAACATCCATCTGACCCTGCCACTGGTCAGAATTCCATATCTTGTTTCCCTTCCTTCCTCCCTTCCTCCCTCCCTCCTCCCCTTATAAGAAAGGGATAAATGGTTCTTTGCTTCCATCAGAGAACAATATCAGAAGATAGATGCCTTTAAATCACCCTTGTGTTTGCTAAGACAGCAGCTGGGAAACTGGAGCACTCTTGTAGTATTGGTTAATTTACAGCAGCCCTGTGGATGATCCAGTGACCTTACACATGGCTGGGAACCATTCTGTTCTAACTTCAGCAATCAAACTCCAACAGTAAATTCCAGACATCTCTATTTCCACACCCAGGGATGTATGTCTTGCTAGGACCTAGGGAGCTTGGGGTAGTTCTATTTAGCATGACTCCAGGATTAGGATTCAATTTTTGCTAAATGAGAAGAAATTGTTGCAACCATTCTTTCCCCCAGTAGCACAATGATTTCTGGCAAATGTCACCTTTTCAATATGAGCTGAGGCATGGAAAGTGAGGCCTATGTACTCTGTCACAGGATTCTATTGCATGTCAAGGCTTATATTGAGAAAGTAAGAACATGCACACTTGTAGAACAGGCATGATCCTCTCCAGAGAAAGGAAGGAGCTTGTTTAGATAAATGATTTTGACTGCTAGCTGCTTTCTGCAAAAAGAAACCTCTGTGGTTTTGACCAGCTAGATCAGAGGCTTCTCTCATGACTCCACATGATCATCCAACCAGCCCACATCTTCTGTTATTACATGCTGTAAGACAGAAACCAAGTGGAAACATGCTTTGTTGTGGCAGTACAGGGATATGAAATAATGCAGAAGCATTGGGGAGCCCTGCGACCCAGATCAACTCAACCAGAACCCATTAAATGATTTAATTTTTGTCCATCCATCTATTGATTGTACTTCTTGTGTAAGAACAGCAGTGACAGCAGCAGCACTGAGAGTCTGAACAGAATTATTAAAAGACGCTACTTGGCAAAGTGAATGGATGTGTAATAGGAAAGGCTTAAAACAATAAATCTTTGACAGCGCTGATTCAGTCTTTGTGAAATGACTAACTGATTGCCAGAGACTTTTAATGTCAAAACATCAGATTTTGCAGGTACCTGAGAATAAGCATGCATTGTAATACTGGTGTCTTTTATTTTTTCGTGGCAGTAAAGAAATGCTTTCAGGTGTTACAAAAGAGGATGTGTGATATGAAAAATGGGGATAACACAGACGACAGCTCAAAGGGGAATGCTAATGTGTTATTGTGGGAATGATGATATACTCCCTGTGCATTTGTGGTGCAGTGGCTTTCTGTAACCAGGTATAGATGGCTAATTTATCTCTCTAACACGCATGACCTATATCAATGGCACAAGAGCCTGCTAGCCATTGAGGTTACTTTGTAAAAGGACACAAATCACTTTCAGGAGTTTGAGGTTTAGAAGAAATTAGCTGTGGATGCATTCATGTTTACCTTGCAGACTTTCTGGAACGTGAGGGCACGAGAGAGTGAGTTTGCCCCCTCCTGGTTTGCCAGTGACATCATAGGGTTTGCAGCTGTGATACAGCTACCTGTAGGTAAAACCTTGCTGGTAGGCAGAAACAATGAGGAGAACAAAGTACAGTCTTGTGCCTTATTTCAGTCTAGACATGTGGAAAAGTATAGTAATTTCACTATTACAAACCTCACCTGATTATAAGCCGCAGGTCCGGGTGTTGGCAACATTTTGTTTTTCGTCCATATATAAGTTGCATAGGATTGTAAGCCGTGCTTTCATTCGCAGCGAGGATCCGTGTACAACTTTCACAAAGTTGCCAATTAGTAACAGAATCGCGGGATCACGGGGTTTACTGACTTGGCACTGCTTGGGGCGGCCACCAGGGAGCAGCCCCAACCCCGCTCGCCGCTGCCACCAAGACGCAGGGGAGCAGCGTACCTGCCCAGTGCCGCTGGGAGGCAGGGGAGCGGCATGCCCGGCCGCTGCCACCGCGAAGAGGGAGAGGGGTGTGCCCGGCAGCTGCTGTCAGGAGGAGGGAGAGGAGCATGCCTGGCCGGTGCCGCTGCCACACCCCCCGGGGCCAGGCAGCGCTGCCGCTGCGTCACTACTGCCCCGCCGCCCAGGGCTGGGCAGGCTCTGCCTCGTCTTGGGGCTGCTGCTGGCTTGGAATTCCAGGTTGGGAAATTTCCAAAATTTGTTCATATATAAGCCGCTCCTGAATGTAAGCCGCACTTAGTCAAAATGGTGCGGCTTATAATCAGGAAATTACTCTAAGTTCATGTGGCTGCCTTCATGATTCAGAGCATTGGTGAAGAGCAAAGAGGAATAGACAGAAAATTTGGCCAGATCAGGGTCGCTGTGCACCACCAGGGCTGCCCGCCTGTGTCCTGCAGGCAGGGTTGGAGCTGGCACGACTGGCACACAGGGCACTTTGTCATGGCCCTGACATCACTGCCACCCTGCTGCTAGCCCTGACCTGCCTGCATGGTTCCTCTCCCAGCTCTGCCATGGCCCACAAGTCACTGCCCTACCCAGCCTGAGATCTCTTTTCCTGGTCCCTATCCCCAGGTGCCTTGGCACTGCTCGAGGCTACCCTGGCAGGAAAGACACTGCCTGTGCCTGTGTTGCCCTTCGGCTGCTCACTTGCACTGCTCCTGCTGCCCCTCATCATATTTGTTGGTGCAGTTTCATCCTCAGTCAGCAGCAGGACGTGGGTGGTACATCAGAGACCTGGCTGCTGCAGACTGTGGGACAAGGAGCTTGGGGCTGTGAACTATGTGACGTCAGATGCTGCAGTCCAAAGACTATTGGACCTCAAGAGCTCAGGCGCCTAAAAGGTATTCAAGGGTCCTCTAGAAATATTGCAAAGCAGGTTTTTAAAAGGCAGAAGAGAAATGAGCTGAAAGCTAATTTCCAGCTTTTGTTAGGCTATAAGCAAGGGAATAAAACCAATCACGTTACTTTACAATGTGCCTTTGTCCATAATGCTCTATACCAATGCATAAGAAACGTGTACTGCAGTGTCTTTGAAGTGGATTCTTTGTACTACATATTAATGAATTTCAGTGTAGGCTTAGTGTTAGATGCAACCTGAGAATTGGAAAGGGGGATGGGAAAGTCCAAGAAGGCATGGGGGCAAAAGAGGGAAGCAATTTGGAAAAGGGTGAAGTGTTAGCTAGTTTTCCAGTGAGGATCTTCATCAAGCTAAGAAAGAGCAGTGAGGGTAAAGTTTAGTGAATTCCAGCAGTAAAAGTAGCAGGATACTTTATGAGCATACTTGGATTGTTCCTTCTGCCAGCTTTCACTGCTCCTTAGTAGATAGACTGAAGAATACAAGCCTGTCTGTTTCTGTGGGACCACAGAGGGTCTGCTTACATCCTGGTTTACTACCAACATTTTGAGGAAAACTGCCAGCTGCATTCCTCAGAGGTAGACAAGATGAGCAGAGCAAAGAGACAAAGGCAGGTTCACAGCTGACAGTGTCTCTCTGAACATCAGTTAGTAGCAATGGCAGTGCAGTCTTGATTGGGCTTTAATTGTCAGTCCTTAGCCTGCTCTTTTTTTGACAGTGGGAAAACCACAAGACAGACTTCTCTTCCCTTACATTCTGCAGTAGCAGAGGTGAAGGAAGGGAAGGACCTTGTTCTGCCTTTTTTTTTTTTTTTTTTTGCATACCTCTTACCACATTCCAGAAAAGATTGACAGAAGAGCTTTAGACCCTTCCCTTCTCAGTACCATCCCTCTTGCTTTAGATCCTACTGCAGTGAGGATCATCTCTCCAGACCCTGACTAGGTTCAAAGACTATAAACAAAGGCTGATATTCCATTTCTACCAAAAGGAAGTCCCATGTGTTTGGAGTATATTTTATTGTGAAAACCATAGTAGCAGCACTAAGAACTCATTGCAGCAATGTTGCTTTTGCAAAAGGCTTGAAGGTTTTTGCACTGTATTTAGCATGCACAGTTGCCGTGTAAAACACTGCCATTGGTATTTTTATTATTCTCTTTTGGAAGTGTGGCTTTACAAATTTCAATGCAGAAATAAAATAAGCTCTTTGCCACAAGTTTTACTTCACATTTTCCTTAGTATCATCTTTAAAAGATATATTTGTGTAAAAAATAAATAAAATCAAGTATTGTGCTCACTCCAAGAAAATGCATAGTACTTAAATATTACCTTAATAACAATTTATTTTAGGAAATATACAGGAAGAAAAAGAGTCATTTAGCATAAGCTCCTTGCTCAGATGTTTTATTATCCACTCCCTCCACTGTCCATAAATAAGCCTTGCTGGCTAGCAACAGTTGGCTCTTTCAGCATTTGCAGTTATGGCGGTAAGGCTGGACTCAGACATTACAGATTCTGCTGAAAGCCAGGTATTTAGGCTAAGAGTAAAAAATTACTTTTTTTTTTTTTACATGTCACAATACATAATAAGAAAGCCTTTGTTAATGCGGGAAGCAAATATGAAAATAAGAATTATGACTGTTTAGAATGCAGGATTTAATGTGTCTAAGAGTTATTACTGCAACTCCTGCTGAAATCAATAACAAGATTTAGCCCTAACTATCATGTTTGTTCAGATGCTGAAGTGGAGCTGTGCCTATTGCAAATTGTTCCTTTTATGTTCCGAAATGCAAGAAGATAAACTCTGTGGCACCGAATAATATATGAATGTATTTTTTCTTCAGTTTTTGGGGGGCTTCAAAGCAGCCCGATACTGTGCTGCCTAATCTTGAAATCCTTGTTTAATGAAAGCTGTTTTTCCCTTTCAAAGGTGTGCTCTTTTTAAAAGCACAGGAAGGAATCACAGCCATGATCTCATGTGTACACACACATATTTATATGTGTACACATATTTATATGTATATGAGAAGCATTGAATATTATAACGAAGAGACAATCTTAATACTTTTTAACTTAAGTTTTCATTATATAAAAAATCCAATATCATAATAATGAGTGCCATCTCTGTTCTTTTTAAGATAAGAACTATTTTTCAGTGCTGAGTTCCTTTCTGGCAATTGCCTGTCATTTCGATGAGATGAGAGTTTCTATCAAATTTACTCTTTAAAATGTGGTAACTAGCATGCAATCTCTGCCTCAGGTGTAACAAGTCTGACAATTAGGCTGTGATACATTATGTGGAAAGGTTGATGGAGAAAAGGTGAACTCGTCTTGGTCTGCATCTGCAAAAGCTAAACCCTTACATCTTGATAGAGTGATCTTGCAGCCAACTCTCAAAGTATGCCATACTCCTGTAGCACACTCGTGCCTAGCCTTTAGAAGGACCTTAGAGCCCAAAATATAATAAATGGAATCATTTAATAGAGAAGGTATATCACGTTTTTCTGTCAAATGTCACTTCAGCATTTAGAAACACAGGGATGGCAGTGCCAGGTCAGATGGATGGTCCATCTTGTCTGGTTACTCAGAGAAAGCTCAAAAAGTCAGTGAAGCAAAAACACCCATATCTGGAGAAGACTCTCCTTGATTCCTTACGACTTTTGTACTTATATGTATTTGCTCCTATTCCTTCCAAGATCCTCTGTGCGTTCTGGCTCCAGCTGCTTTCTGAGGGCAGACCAGAGTAGATCCTGTGGATGGGACTGAGAGATGACAGCCTGTACTGGCATGCATCCTGTAGTCGAGGGTTCCAGGCGTGTCCTTCTGTGTGACAGATTCTAGGAACTCAAGCATGGCCAGCAGATTTGACTCAAATTGACATTTTCAAGTAGGCTGTTGGAAGGTGATGCACTCACCAGCAGAGCAGTCCTGCAGTCCTGATATTTGGGGCATGGCAGGACAGGAGGATGTGCTGGGCTCACAGGTGCTACAGGCTCTTCTGTTTCACCTTATTGAAACTGCAATCATTGTCTTTGTGGAAATGTGTAGTCCCTCCCCGTATCTCATTTTATTCTTGGCCTCCCTTAGCAGTAGCTCCACAGGCTACTTATGTTCTGGGCTATCTGCAATATATTTATGTATATACCTGGATTTGTCATTGAATATCACTTGGTGCCTCTTTTAAGCCCACTGAATAAGAAACTTTCATTCTTTGCTGGTTTTTTTTTGTTGTTGTTGTTTTGTTTTGTTTTTTTGTTTTTTGGTTTTTGTTTTTTTTTAATCCAGACACATATCTAGTCCTTTTTGTAAGACTCCTCCAGTCTATTGACTTCAGTGCCAGACTCCCAACAATGTAAACTAAGTGAACTTTAAGGAATGATTGAGTAGGGAATATTGTGAATAAAGGCTGGACACAAACTTAAGTCAACCACAGAAGTTTTTGTAAAATCAAACATGAACGTAAAGGATGTGTAGTAAGTTCCTTCTTTTTTTTTCACTTCTCCATCTTCACTAAGAAGAACTTAGACAGGAATGAGAATCATTGAACAACCAACACCACTAAACATTTTTTCAGCTCAGAATATCACCTGCTGCCTGTGAAATTCTCTCTCAAATAAGCTTCATTTCTGAATCACCAGCTGGGAAGAAGCCAAAGTGATAGAATTTAGCACTAATGTTTAACTAAAATATCTCTCTATGTTCAAATAGTGAGAAACAGCAATATTTATGTCCTTAATACAGCAGTATGCAACACATATACCAAATTAAAAGTGGCATTTTGTTAAGGAAAAAAAAGGGGGGAAAAAAAAGAAGAGTTTGTTCTTAGGATAGGCTTTGGTTTCATGATCAGAATTGAGCTTTCTGCCCGCCTCTGCCCCTGATCTGGCTAGCTTCTTATGCTCAGTTGTTTTGCATCTCTGTGTCTCAGTTCCTCAGCCTACCCATCTCATGCTGGCAGTGTATGCTGTGGCACAGTGTGGTAGCTTTAACATGTGTATATATATAAAGTCAATTTAACATTGAGCTGCCATAAAATAATGTTCATTATCTAAATGGCCTGAACAATTCCGAATCTTCAGGTGTTGAGATGGAGGAAAGCAAACCACCAGGTTCTTGGTGAACTTCTTTATTATTTGGAAGTTCTTTTTTCTTGGGTTCCAAGGTTTTGACATGTGTTTTCTTCTTTTTTTAGTCCTCTCCTCCTTTATGGTGAAGATTGTGAAAAATACTTAAGAAAATCTGAGTTACTCCCAGATTTAGTTAAAGATGTAACGTAAAGCCCAAATATCATAATAAAATTGTGGGAGTTTTACAAACTGCGTACAATTAAAATCACTCCGAGTAGTAGGAATTAAAAGAGCAGTGGCATTGAGAGGACAATTATGAACAGATATACACTTGCTTTTCAGATGGTTTACCAACACTTAAAACTTATCACTTAACGCTTAAAACTTAGGGAGCGGATGAGGATAACCTAGTTAAAGTTTTCACAGTTTTTTTTTGAAAAGTGTCATTTAACTTTTAGTCTTTATTATTTCATTATGAAGCCCTCCAAATCTCATCTTTGAGACTTCATTATGAAGTCCAAATTCAGCCTCGCTTCAGTGAAAGGTTTATGTACCTTTCAAGTACTATTAGGTAATTTGCATTTAGCAAAAAATAGACACTTCGTTAAGAATAGGCTGTAAATACAATTAAGACTAAATCACAGGAATTGTAATTTGAAAGACATTTAGGTTGTTCTTTTCTGTGTGTGTCTTTTGATTGCACTCAACTAAACTAAATATTTTCTTCTTATTTCTCATTTGATGGAAATTTCAGCAAATGTTTTGGAAAAAGAGAAAAAAAAAAAAGAATTAAAATATTCTTCCTGGGTTCTTAAAGTTGCCAAGTAAAACAGAAGCATTCTTGCCAGTTCTGCCTCTGGTGGCAGGTTCTTCTAGCATCTAGTGGATTCTCTGGATATGAGACAGGCCAGCCTTACTGACAAAAGTGCCATAAGCCAGGGATTCACATTCTTTACACTGTCCCTGACTCCTTGTCAGAACTAATGCTGTTATTTTTAAATATCTTTTTTTTTTAATGAATTTAGTGTTGTGTCTTGCCACATCTCATTGGAAAAAAAAAAGACAAAAAAAAAAGAGAGAAAAAGCCTTTGACAGCTAAAATGTCTGAGATTTGTAGACTCTGAGGGCCACAACAGACCATTTGAAGGAGCTAGTCTGACCTTTTGCATAACATAAGGCCAAAAAACCTCCACAAGTAATTTCTGCATAAGACCTATTATTTTTGCTTGAGCTGCACTATGCTCTTCACTCTCATAATTTCTTATAATTTTTATAAGAAATGCTTTTATACTAATAATGTTATTTATATAGGTTGTAAATCATCAGTATTTAGAGGGATATAAAATATGGTGCCAGTTTTGAATAATTTATAGTCTAACATTTCTTTGCCATGATATTTGACATTCTTTGGACTCTTTTCTGCACTGTAGTACTTTTTATTTAATGAATAACATTTGGCAACAGACTGTCTCAATTTTTCCTCATTTTTCTTGCTTTTTTTCTTCTCTTTCCAAACTGTCTGGGCTCATCTAGTGGACCTTTTTTTTTTGTTTCTTTTTTTTTTTGGAGGAGGGGGATGCTTTTTTTCTTTTTTTGTAATTTCTTTTTTTTTTTGAATACAATATATTTTATTTTTTAATATATCTGTATGTATTTGTATTATTTTTAGGCTGTTTACCTCTTCCTTAACTTTTCAAATTATCCTTTCCCTTTTAATAAGATTCACTTGGGACAGTGAGCTAAACAGCTCTGAGGTCTTTTGCTGAAAAAGAGAAGAAAAGCTCAGCATTAGCTCTCCAGGCAGATTTCCTGGAGCTTGTCCAGTTCTAGCCTAAATTATCTTCATGAGACTATTGTTAGCAGTTGCACTGTTGCATTATGTATGATTCCTGACTGCTTCTAGTATGAGCAAACCACACAGTGTTTGGTTAGTGGTTTTCAATTTTATGCTAAGCTGTACAATTTGTTGGTGTTATTTAGGTTAATATGCTATTATTTTGCATATTTATAGCTCTCCCATTACATTTTTATTAATAATGATGTCATGTCTAGTAGCAAGGATCAATAAGGCTTCTAGTGTGTAATGTTTACATATTTATATTATTACAGTATAATAAGTCTCTTAGGCAGCTCCCTGCATTGGAATCAGTTTATAGATGTGTCTTTCAGGTAATTGCATGCTGACAGTGGCTGCTTGAAAGTGTGCTTGAAAGCACAGTGATACACTGTGCTGAGATGAGATCTAGCCATGCACTATTGTACAGGCATCATAAAGGCAATCTTTCTTCAGTGTCTGCATCAGAAAATAAATGGTGATATAATTCCTCCATTCCCACTTCTCTTTCACCCATTGTGTTACTTTTGCCCTTCTACAAGCAGTATTTTCGTTAGCACAATTCTGAAAAGAGTGTTTCTGCACTCTCTCTCAGTCATCTCTTCTAGAGAAATATATTGAGCTTGCAGATGTGTACAGCACTTCTTGGAGGAAAAAATTGAGGCTCTTCCACATAAAATTTCCCTTTCTACTCGCCAGATGCTTTATTTACTTCCCTTTGCACCAACAGAAGGTTGATTTACTTGGTGTTCTATGCTACAAAGCTGCAGAAATACCAAGAAGAAAATAAATGTTGTCCCTGTTAGTGAGTAAACCACTTTCCTGCTCCTTTAGCACACCAGAAGGCTCATCAGTGACCCTGACCCGGCAGCTGAAGCAAGGGGAACACGCCTGCAGCTGGCTGCTCTGACCAAGACCCTTTGGGCTGAAAGGTTTGCTTGACACTCTCCCACTGTACTGCTGCTTCTAGCTAATGATAGTGATCACTGCAGTGTGAATGAGTTTCACTGACTAATTATACAGAGCTAGATTGCATCCTGCTAATTCCTTAATGAGTGCAAGGAGCACTCTGTCTCGCCTGTTTGTCTGCCTGGTTGTTTGTGCAGGAGCATGGGAATGCGCAGTGGTGCATTCAAGTGTGCAGAGACTTTTCCTGCAGTGCTGGCTAGTTGAAAGCGGCTGGGAAAAGTTGGAGTCACCTCTTCTTCAATGGTTCTCTACCCTGCCCTTTCCCCACAGGCACATCCTGACCCTCGTGACCCAAACTAGAGCTTCCCGAATGAGACTCCACCAGGAACACTCTTTCAAGTTGTGGAGAGGATATACACTGGTACCCTGTGAAGTCTGGGCAGTGTCAAAAGTTCATTCAAGGTAGGTGACTGGCATTGCCAAATCAAGTGTCAGGAAACAAGGGGATATCACAGGAAGTGGACTGAGGTTGTAAAAAAGCCCAAACAAAAATTTGATTGAGAAAGAGGAAAATGAAAAAAAAAATTTAATAATACAGAATAAGAAACAAGCCAATAAACATAACATTTTATAAAATTTCACTCTTGTTTTCCTTCCAAAGGCAGCTAGGTGGCTTAAAACAGACTTCTGTTCCTCTGTGAAAATGCTGCAGTTTCATGATGTTTTTACCTCAAGGGAAGAAATGTAAAACTGGAATGTTCTTACTAAGACTCCACAGTAGGAGTCCATGCTGGAACATGGACAATTTATCCAAACAGATAAAGTCTCCTGTTTTTCACTCATTATTCTTAAAGCATTTCCCCTTATTGCTCTTATATTTAGTATATCATAGCTTGAAAATTATGAGAATAAAAATTAATTTTTCCACTTTATTATTTTTAACACTTAGAGCTAGCAGTTTCTAGACTGGTGCCAGAAATTACTTTTTCCATTCTTTAGTAAAGGTAGAAACTAATTTTCTTCAAGAAAGACATGTAAGAGCACATCAGAGCTTGAACTTAGTTTGGTGATCTGGCCTATGACAAACTGACTGACACAAAAGCAGATCAAAAAATCTCCACCACCAGCACAACTCTATCAAAAATTGTACCTACAGATACATCAGTGCCTCCTGGAGCAATAAACTAGGTGCACACATGCATCTGCTCTCTCTCTCCTATGCCCTTCTTCCTCCTAAAAATCTTCCTCAAATCAGAGTCATGCCTTCTTGCAGTGACTTGCAGGAATCCAGTGGTACAGAAAATCTTCAACAAGCCTGGGTGCACATCCTCATCTAGTGAATGCTGCTTCAGTGTCTGAGGTTGTTTTTCAGTTTTGATTTAAATAAAAATCAAATTTATACAATCATTTGAATGCTTGTAGCTCTAGAGGGAAATGCAGAGTACAAATAAACTATTGCTGCAGGCCTTTTTTTAAATGATGCTTTTGGTAATGAGTCAAACACTAGTAACTACTGCAAAGATACAAAAAACTCTGGAATGTGAACTTGCATAGAGCTGTCTATTCACAAACTGGGTTTGGGTCTAAATTTCATTCCTTCCTTTCATTTCTGAAAAAGACAATGCAGATTGTAGTCATCTGGTTTGCTTGTTTCAAATTATGTTGACATTTGCTGGTGCCCAGGATTTAGGCTAGGCCTTTGACTCTTCCCCACGACACTTCAAAATGACACAGTTCCTTAAGTTTGGTGTGGACACTCATGTTTCCTTTATTTATTATTAGAAAATGAAGTTTGTGTTTATGGCATCAAGCTATGGTTTATCTGCCATTCCCCACCAATGTAATCTCAGGGTGTTGTGCACATATTGTTTATGGAATATTGTGGTTCCCTTCAGGCTACAAATACATAAAAACAAGCTACAAATTTTTAGCTCCATTTGGTGCTGCTGAGGAGCAAAGCCGTTTATAATTTTTCTCTGCTACTCTCTGCTTTTAAGTACTGTGCTCCTGGTTTGTTTTTCTGTTGTACGTGTTATTCAGGTAGCACAGCATCTAGTATTCATATCATTGTCCCAAATATAAAGATCTTTACAGAGCAGAAGTCACATTTGAATTTTTATCTGTGAATCTGGTCTTGAGTTTAACTTCATTAGAACTGCCAAAGCTGCATCTTGTTTGCAATTTTGGTGAAGTTTCCAATTCCATAGACCATAGGAACCCTAAAGTCATATGAAGACCTTGAAGAAAGAGTATTTTCCAGTGTCTTATCATGTGTATGTTTGAAATCTCTGTATAAGTATTTTCAGTACGTATTCCTATTATGACTAGTATGCTCCACTCACAGAAAACCTGCATGTAAGCAGCCAAGACAAAATTAAGTGAATAAGAATAATACATATTGTTTTTCATTCAAATGGTCAAAGAAAATGTAAAAACTTAGATTGTGAACAGATGAAAACCCCTGTTCTCTATGGTTCAGAAGTATGCTTGCAATGCTCAGGAGATGAGTACAAGTAAGCAGAGGCATCAGAGGCACTACAGACCCAGTTTCTTATTTGGATGAGGCCAAATGTCATTCTTCTGTATTGAAACTCTGAGGCTGGCTATAAAAACAGCAGACATTGGTTCTGTTCTTATTTTGTTTACGGACCATAAGAGAAACTTATGAAATGTCAAGTTCAAATCACTGAAAAATGAAATCCCCTCTTCTAATTTTGGTCTCATCCACACACTTTTACTCTGCCTATATCTCCATTTATATGGAAATCTTTCTCCTTATAATGCCATAGAGTGGAATTCCAAATAAAAATGATGTCTAGAATGCTGTTTAAGAACTCCTGCACAGAAACATACATACAAAAATCCCTACCATTTTCAACATCCTAATTGAACACCACAGATAGAAAGCTAGGTACCTTATTCTAAAACATTCAGTTTCCATGTCTGATTCTCCTATCCTTTGGAACTAGTTTGCTTTATCTAAGTAGTAGTGATTAGGATATGAGTGATGTTACAGAAATTGAAATCAAGTCAGTCAAGCATATAAATACCCATCTTGGAAAGCCATTGTAGCAGCTGTGTGTTAAAATTAGGACTGTGAGTACCATGATATTTTTTGTGTGACAAATTGGTAGACTTACCTGTTATGACTGTCAGTACCAGGTTAGCCCATCACCTTCATCCTGCTGGTGAAACAGGTTACTGTAAACGTGCATTTATGAATGTCTTGAAATACTCACTTTTCTCATCCTTCTTACTGTGGCCAAATACTGCTGTACTCAGCTGTCCATCACAATCACTGCAGGCTGATATCTCAGTGCAATTTTGAGATCTGTATTCCCAAAGGCTCATCCTCTTGGGCCTCCAAAGCTGTACTGGAAAGAATACACTGCGGTCTGCACCACTGTGTTAAGACAGCTTACTGGTGTCCTCTTTATGATAATTAAGGCCCTCAGAGTAATTATTTTCACACTGGGACATGTGCATAAAATTACAAATTTGTTTTCAGACACAAGTCCTGGCTTAGTCTACTCCTCTAAGTCTTGCTTTTAAGCTGGTTTTCTTCAAACTTTTACTTTGTTACCTGTAAAAATAATACAAACAGTTGATTATTTTTAATCCTGTAAACATGTAAATACCATACACTACATATATAGGCACATCAATATATTTACCATATCTAATATGTATAGAACATATATAGTTTCTGGTTCAAGTGGTTGTTTGCTACATGGTCCAGAATTTGGTTGAAGGCCAAACAACACAAAATCCTGAGTGATATTTTATCCTACTGTCCCAGAGACACTTCAAGGCTATAATTCCTGATATCCTTTTTTCTTATTTGGAAGTAAGATGAGGTGGAGTATCTTGTACTGTATGCAGTGAAGTGCCACATGATTTATCCAGACTAGCACAACTGGGGGCCTAGTATTTCACAGGAAGGTATTTAACAAAAATATTGAACATAATAGGAGGAGAAAATCTTATGAAATTCATTGAGCTTTTTTGGTTTTTGTTTTGTTGTTTTTTAGAGGTTTTGTTTCTTCATATTAAATTATCTTTTTGATTTTAGAGAAACAGAGGCAATTTCTGATGGATGTCACTGTGGCATATGACTAAAACATCCTGCATGGGTGCTGAACTCTTCTCTCACCTTTCTTAATCACCAGAAAGCAAATTGGAAAAGTGGAAGTAGCAAGGTCAGGTTAAGTGAGCATGTACTTAAACATTTCATAAGGTGCAGTGATCTGCTCTCATGTTCCATTAATTCAAAGACAACTGTCATTTATCTTTTGATGGAAGGTAGAGGTTGAAATGCTTGACACAACATATCAAACCTAGTATGGAAACATCAGACCGGTGTGGGCCTAGTTCTGTAAAAGTGAGTTACTGTGCAAAGGGGTTTCATAATTCTCCTTCTGATGTTTAACAGAGAACTTTGATCACATTTCTGCAAATACAAACTGCCCAGCTATTGTAAAAAAAAGAAAAGTCCAAGGATTGCATGGGGAATTAACCACATAATTTTTATTAGAGATTATACAAATTGCATGGCTAAAACCTTGTGAAACTTCTTAAATGCTTTAGAGCTACATATCCACAAAAGAGTCTTAAAGAGCTTTTGAAATGCAGAAAGGTAGGCAAAAAGATAAATAACTGAAGAAGTGCTGCTTTTTGCCTCTGGAAAAACTGACTGAAATATGACAATTCACACATACCTGCTTCTTTAGTTGTCAAAGTATTGGCATCTGCAAGTCAATTTGGTGGGAAATACAAAATCAAAAACAATTTCAGTGAAGACTCACTCAATGGTGCTGTAGATCCAAGAAATGAAAGTGCTTTTCACAAAAAACAAAGCGCGTGTGGGGGTTGACAACAAGATGCAAAAGCAAACCTCTAAAAATCACATTTAATACAAGAAACTGCACCATATGCAATAGAAATAGCAGACAAAATCAGCACAGCATGCTGCTTACTCAGGAAAGGTCTTACACATGGCAAAAGGTTTAGCAGCACCAGGTCGTGCTTGTACAGCCAAGTCTCCTACCCCTTCCCTGTTTGAGAATGAAAAGGACTTTCCACCATCTCTCACCATTTGGATGGGAATATTCAGGGTACTGGGTCTAGGCAGGTTTTTCTTCCTTCTGGATACTCAAACTTCAGAGGTCACAGCACTATGAAGACATTATCTCACTGACACCTCTGCCCTTCCAATTACATGGTTTGTATCTTATGTTTCTTCATGTGTATGAAGAGATGATATTTACAACTTGGAAAAGAGGTGTTGAGAAGATATTTGTGTGCCTTTGTACATTTATTCATAGTACCACACAGACCAAAACATCACCCTGTGTTTCACAGAAGAATGCTCTAGAGACCATCAGGTTGGATATGATTTCAGGAACCACAACTCTAAATTTAGAGGATGCTCTTAGTAATCTGTAGTGATAGAGAAAATAGACAAGTTCAGATGTTCAGTGGTCAGATATGGGCTATGAAGTTTTGGTCCCAATCATGACTCACAGCTTGTCCAGCCTGGTGTGGGTTGATCATTCTAAGCGTGTCATCTTGGTGAAGGTCCAAATTTGAACTCACTGTTTTTGCCTCCTGAACTTAAAAGCTCCCAAGGTCTAGATATTTTCATTCAGTCCTAACTCTGGCAGGAGATCAGCAGCAGCAGAAATTGTTGATATAGTTCAGCTTCACATAGCTTCTAGAAACTAAGTCTTGTAGCAGAAAAAAGTTCTATGCTTGTCATTGCCTAAATGTCGTTGTGTGATTTTTTAAACTTTGCTTGAGTGTAATCATTTTTGAATCTGAAGAAAATAGAGGCAAAACATTTTTCCCTTGATAAAGAAAAAAAATAATTTAAAATATTTTTCTACCAAAGCAAGAAAGAAATGAGAATTGAAAACAAAATAAAAGCTCTGTATCAAGAACTGGCTTTGACTGCAATAGAGAAAAGTGGTTTTAATTGGTTCAAGACTACTAACTCTTTTTTTTTCTTCTTTTTCCTAAGTCACAAAGTAAGTATTAATAGTTTGGTTCACTTTCTGAGAAACTCTTTCCTTTCGGGTTCTGTTGAGTGTTTTTTTAAGTATTTTGAAACATATTGTTCACATATTGTTTCAAAATTCTAGGGACACCCAGTACTGTGGGAAAATCTCCTGTGACTCTTGTAAGATGTCAAGGACATGTAAGAGAGGAGCTTCACTATACTTCCAGGAAAAAAATTTCACCTGTATGATTGAATACTGCATTCTTTGAGGAATGTGTCTTACTGGGCTATTTTGATGTTGCTCCATGAAATACAATGTTCCTTGAAGTAAGCAAGATTAGTGAATCTGCCCATAGCAGTTGTTTTCCTTCAGCTACACAATCTTCTTTTGTCCTGGCTTTAAGAAGGGTTTTCAGGTCGAAAAATAATGGAAGATGCTGAGAGGGAGGAGAAGGGTGAGGAGTCTCCTTTTCCCTTGGCTCTGCACCTCAGATGTAAATGCTATTATTCTGTTCACACAAAATGTGTATCTCAGACACAGGCAGCACCCTGGAGTAATTCAAGGAGTAATAAGAGAGGCTCTTTGTGTTCATTTCCATGACTCAGCCATGTGGGGCTGCAGCACAGGATCCTGGTGTGTTTGAGTGTTTGAGGGTCATCACAGCAGGCACAGTGCCTGCAACGGCTGCCTGAGTGCCCTTCCAAGAGATCTGTGCCTCTACACAACAAAAGTGCCTTGGTGGTGCCACTGAATTTGCCTCTCAGAGGGCCTACGCCCTCCAAGCAACTGCCATCGGAGGTGTGTGGCATTTTTTTGGAATGGTCTGCTCAGCAATTCTGAGTTCACTTGAAACATGCCTCTGCAAAACAAACTTGGCTCTGCTTTAGACATTGCTCCAGTTACGGAGTCAGTGTTGCAGTTTGAAGTGCTGAGCCAACCCTATGTTTTAATTCAAATTTCATCTGAGCTTTCTTTGATCCTTCTCTTCTTAAGAAAAATAATCATCTTTAGGGTTTCTCTACACTCCTTGGGAATTTAGATCAAGGCTAGGGAGATAACGGTTTTCTTGAATAAAAGTGAAAGCAAAAAGGTGAAAAATGTAGATTTTTCTTGGAACCATCTTGAGCCCTTTATCTAAGTTAAGGTCATGATATCTAAATTACTGTGGTACAGAGTTCCCCATGCTATTGTATACACTCCTTAGATCTTTCTTAGTCTCACTGCACAGAAGAAATCAGGAGCTTCCCACCTCCCTGGTGAGTGGGAAGGGATTGCAGTGAGTAGGAAGTTACCAAGTGTTAACAGCCAAGCTGACGCAGAAGAGGTGGCATGCATTCCGCATTGCAAGGATGGAGCATACTGTAGCCTTCCTGTTCCAGGCGAGAAGTAATTCCTTCAGAACTGTATTTGTGGGATAGTAGCAAGGCCTTTACCTAGAGGTATTATCTGTTCCTTGGGGTTTCTACTAAATTCAATTAGAGATGGGATGTTGCCTTTTTTTACTGTTTTTCTACCACAAGCACTAAATAATGATCAGAGATTTACCTCTAGACTGGAGGTTTGGCGAGATTTTCATGCTTACCTTTAGTAAGTTAGGGCTGGCACTTAGCACAGGATATACCCAATAGCCTTGAAATATTTATGAACATATTAATATGACCTTGCCTTCCCCTCCCTCATGCTTATCTATTTTTCTCACTACAAGAACATTTATTTTTGTTTCAGATTTTTCAGGTTTAAAGAAATCACTAATTTATATAGGGCATGCTCAGAGGCTTAGCATAATCATTCCCAGAGTAACATGATTGTCTCTATTAGCATAATTTTGCCCTTACTCATTACATGATTCATATTCTTACCATTTTTTTAGGAGTCACAATTCCCTACTTTATTAGATTTGTCTTTTCTGAAGAATTGTTCTAAATTTTTTAATCATTCCTTATTTTTCAATTTAACCTTCAGATATGACATGGGAAATTTGCTTTCTCTCTGAGTAACTTGCCCTAGCCGAGACTGTGACCTGAGTCACAATAAGTTATGTGAGGAGAAACTACAAATAAAACCTATAGTTCTCAGAAGCTGTGCCCACACATACCTTTCATTTTTGGTTCCTAAGAGATTGAGTTGCATTCTGATCTTTAATCTCTGCACTTTCACTGTTTTCTTCTACTTGTTAAAGGATGGTTCCCCCCTGCACCTTCCTAACTAAATCAGGAATTACATATTGTTCCGGTTTCAGATTCTGCAATGTGAGTGAGGGCATACAGACCTAAACAGAAGCTGAATGGACCATTTAGCAGACAGCAGTTTCACGTATCCAACTGCCTACACACAGAAACTCAACAGGGCTTAGCTGACACAAACTATGATGGGTTTCTTCAGGCTTGAAGAGTTTGCCATATCCTATTTTAGAACAGCTGCTACATAACTCTTGGTCATATGGTAGCCCTTAGAAAACTTCCTGTGAGGGGAAAGAAAACACCCCATCACTTATAAGTCTTATATATACAAATATATTAAATTTATATATATATATATAATATTCTTTAAAATTATTTGAGGATGATTTTTCTAAAGAAAGCATCTTTATTTTTATGCCACTGGAAATCCTGTGTCCCAAGAAACCAAGTTAAACAATACAATTTGTTTCCTACACACAGGACTTGTTAATTAAGGAAGGAGATGGTGGAAATGCAAAGCTGCAGCCTTTCTTTCACTGCTTCTTACTTGTAGGGAACTGATCCCAGGAAAATAATGCCTCATTTTCTACATTCCGTATGCAAAATACTATTATGTTTGCAGCTTTGTGTCAGCCAAGTACAACTGAACTCCTTTTCCCTAATGCTAGCACATTTCTGTGTGTTACTCTAGTTTTTACACGGACAGAGACTTGACAGAGTTCTTGTTGTTCTAGTCAGAACACTGTGTGGTTTCTGGTAGTCCTCTGGTTGGGAAAAGGGGAGCTGTATTTCTTTGTGGGACTCTTCAAGCATGTTTTTTTGGTCAGAATCACCAGCTGATTGCTCAGAATATCTGCTGCTGAATGACTGACAACACTAAATTATGAGGAGAGGATGAATTTTCATGGTGCCTAATTTCAGATGTCTGCATTAGGTTGGAAACATATACTCCATAGAAAGGGATTTCTTCATTTTGAACTCTGAATTAACTAAATAAAAGGAATAGACTTAGGTGGAGTGACTACTCTTTTGCCAAAGCTATCGATACCTCTGCCTCAATTGTTGAAAGTGTAAATGTTTCTGCTGAAGCTAAAGAATCCTCCACTCATCTTCACCATTGCAAAACTCCATGTGTCCCTTTGTCCAACATGTTCAAAAAAGCAAAAATACACCTAAAGGGACAAGCAGTGGCTTTTATCAGAAAGGGTGATGTTTATTCCAGTTTGGCATGGAAAATTGCTGTGCAGATGTCTTTGAAGAGTTGGGCTTGAAGCTTGAAGCTGTTTCATCATCCAGCCATTTACTTATTTTTTTTCTCAGAACTTTTTGAAGTCTGTGAATGTATAATTTATGATGCTTCCCTCTGTCTTGTGACAATGAATGCCAATGGGTTTCTTGAAGCAGAAGCTTAGCCTTTGAGAAGCACCTAAGTGAAGAGCTCACTTAAAATGTAGTAATTCTCCGCTCTGCTTTCAGCATCCACAAACTTAAGCAGTTACAGCACTTGAACAGATTTTCCTGAGAGTGACATTTTGGTGAAATACAATCCTAGTGAATCTTCTGATCTCTCTTTGAGTCCTTAAACTTTCTTACTATATGAGCTATTTTTTCTTGGCAATACAATTTTGCTAACACTGGCTACTATTCTTACCCATCAGAGATGAACAGGGTTGATTACTGCAGCTGGGGTAATAATGCCTGCTTTTGATTCATTTTGTTCTGCCACCAGCACAGGTACCTGTAGAATCTTTCCAGAGTCATCAGAGAGTCCTTCCCACATGAAAAACACAGGTGAGAATGTACTTATATAGGGATGTGGCTTTGAGCACCCTGATCTCATGCAAGTTGTTAATGCCCATAGCATGGGGTGGTTGGAATAGATGGTGTTCAGAGGTCCCTTTCATCCCTTCCATATTATTCTATGATTCTATGATTCTATGATCCTTCTCTTGTGCACTTCTGAGAAGCACCCGGCTTAGTACAGTAATTTCACAATTATAAGCTGCACAATTTTGACTAAAATTTTGGTCCGAACCCGAAGTGCGGCTTATAATCAGGTGCAGCTTATATATGGACAAAGAAGGAAAAGTTGCTGTTTTAGTTTGGAGAACAGGTGTCTGCTGAGAAAGGCAGGAGCTTCTCTTTGAAATGGAGAATGTAAACCGCCTCCCTCCAAATTATTATAATTTTGAAATCAAGGGGTTTTCAGGCAAAAATACGGGAATTAGGAATAACAGTTCTTTTCTAGGGAAATTAAAATAGAAATACAGTACTACAAAGAAACAAACTCCAAACCCTGACAAAGTCAGAGTATAACCTGACACCCCGTCAGGCAGGGTATTGGCAGCAGCCCCATTCCATGGTGGTTGCATCCTCCTGCAGTGACAGATGTGACTCAGTTGGTGCAGTGCTCCTGCAGAAGGTGCAGTTTCCCTCCAGAGGTCCAGTGGTGATGTGGAGAAATCCAGTTTTCCTCTGAAGTCCAGTGGAGAAAGGGGCTACCTTAGTCCCAAGTCCCTTAGGGACTACCTTAGTCCCAGAGGTCCCAAAACCTCTGTTTTGACCTTGGTAAGAAATGTTGGGCTCTTCCCCCTGACTGGAGCAACTTCCAGTGCGATGAAGTAATTTTATCAGACACACAGTGGGGCTCAATGGGCCATTAGCAGAAAATGGCTCGCTGGAGGAAGGATGGGTTATGAAAAGATAAAGAACAATGCCCTACCTGGTTTCAATGGATGGCCCATTAGCAGAATATCTCATGCGGAGATAGGGATCACTGCCCCCACCCTCAACAGATGGTGATAGAACAGATACCTTTTATCACACTCTGTATTGTAACATGCGGCTTATAATCAGGTGTGGCTTATATATGGACAAAGAACGAAAAGTTGCCGACACCTGGAAGTGAGGCTTATAATCAGGTGCGGCTTGTAATTGTGAAATTACTGTATTTCCTAACATAACATTGCTGTACACAATAATTAAGGTGTCTCCCTAGCCTTCCCTTCTTCTAGTTGGACAAAGCCAGCTTTCCTAGACTCTCTTTGCACACTTTTAAAAAATCTTCCTACTATTTTATTTTCATTACATAAAAATCATACCTAAAAATTCTTCTTTTGGATTATTAGTCTCCTTGATGTGAAAGACCCATGTAAATATAGGTACACTGTAACATTTCACAGGAATACAGAAAGAGAATTGGATAAAGTTGAAAACTACATGAGCAAAAGCTTATTTTAGTTTATAGGGTTTTGTGATCGGTTTTTTTTTTCCCACACCTCTCTTGTAATAATAACATTGTCATCTCCAGGGTGAAATGTATTTGAGACCATTGGATGAAAAGCACTCAGTAGCAGCAATGACCTCTTGCCAGCACAATGAAGAAAATGTTAGATTTTCCTGTATTATTATAATAATTATTTGAGAGAGTGAGAGAAAGAGAGAGACAGAGAGAAATAACTGGACTCCTGAAAGGTTTATTCTACTCTCACAGACTGAAAATCTCTTATTTATTTTCTGTGGCAAGAAACAAGAGGCCAAAAGCTACTTTGGCATCCAGTTAGCTGTAAACAAGTCCCATGACAAATGAGTACCCTAGGGATACTCTGGAGTTAGTCACCAGAGCCCCCCCTTGTGACTTACCTGATGACTTCACTTTTATTATTGCATACCAGGACTATAATGCCAGAGTGGCTAAGTAAAGCACACAACAAATCCTTTACTCCCTGTACATACCGAGGCAAGGTTTGCTGTAATTGTGGTGTATATGAGATATGATTTCCTTGTGGCAATGCCAAGCTGCTTTCTTGGACTGCAGGCCTCTTAGCCTCACAGTGGGAGTAACCCTTTTCTCATCAGTGAAACAAATGGGCAAAATTCAGCCAACATACAAGTGAGTTCTTGCATCATTGGGGCCTAACTCCATGGTATTTGCAAGGAAGCATTTATTGACAAAGGTACAGTTCATCTAATACCTGGATAGGTCAAGGCTAAGAAATGCTGTTAGTTGGGTACATTTTGATTGCTGCCATGGGCACAGAAAAATATGTATTGTTGTGTTATTGTGTACATGTTGACCGTAAGCTATCTAACACAGCATCACATATTAATCAGGAGAATGGAGACTGACAAACTGAAACAAGTCAGATGTTTTGTGCCCATTTCGTATGTACATTAATACCAATTTCTTTGGAGGAAAGCAAAACTAAGCTTGCAGTTATGCCATACATTGCTCCAGAAAATGTTCCCTCTTATATGGATGGATTATGTCCTGAAACATGGGGGATTAAGTACTAGAAAGCTGAATTTAGTCTTAAAAATATGGATTTGAGTAGTGTGCATCTTTGCTGCATTTGTGTAGCCTTTCCTGAGTCCTGAGTAATCTGCCTTGATGTTGCAATACACAGCTAATAAAAAATGTGGAGAGAAGAAGAAGAGGATGTATATTCACATCACTTACTTTTTAACTAGGTAATGAAGCTGTATCAGTTAAAAGGTTTGCTTCCCTGGGTTCCATGGACTGCTAATGGAGACAAATGGATTCTTCCAGAGGGGGACTCAAGGTGGAAGCACCATTTTGACCACTGCTCTGACTCCTTCCAGGGTGGAGTTGGTCTTTCTCTCTCTGCTGATTTCACGGCCAACAGAAGCATTGACCTACTGCCTGAAGATGTCATTCCCACAGGTGACAGTGGTTTCCACAATGCAATATCCTTTTCCACTTTTCTAAATGTGTGCATAAGAAACGGGGCCATAGTCTTAATTTTTTAAGTATCCACAAAGGGCCTTTGGGGAATGAGGAGTAAGGGTAGCAAGGTTAAGGGTAAATGCTAAGGAACAACACCTGAAAGTAAAGTCATAGTATTTATCTGACTTGACTGCTTACATTGCAATTCTGTTTTCCAGGCTTCAATAACAATTCCATATGGCCATGGCTGAACCATCTCATGCTACTTTTACTGACTTTTTAATATCTAACAAAATGCTTTGAATCAATATAGCCAATAAGGTGTCTTGGTGATGTTATATAAAGTAATGAATGATTAAATAAACCTAGAGCTAAAAATTGATTTCTTAAAGATTTTTAATCCTACCCCCCTTCTGTTGCTAGATTTGTGCTGTTTACACTTAGCCAGTGGCTGTTTAAAAGTACAGTGTATGTAAGTCCATGTTATAGTGATAGCTGGACCCACATATACTTGGCTTTGTGCATTGGCTCCATGTGAGTAATTACAACACAAAGTATTTCTTCATCTGGGACCCTGTGGATAAAGCTGTCTGGCTGTATACCTGCCTTAACCTGCTGAAAATGACTGCAGAAAATGTTAGGGGATGACCTTGTGAGCCCATGGTATTTTGATTCCTTTTAATTGTTGGGTGTAGAAGGGTTGCTGAAAATAAGTGCAGAAATAAAGTAAGCCAGTCTGGGCCATAGCCAGCATTTAACATTCCTTTTCTATATGACGACATAATTGCTGGTGCCAACCTCAGATTCTGTCTTCAGTACATCTATCAGCATTTTTCCAGGGGAAGTAGTCCTTGAAGTATTTATACATCACTAAGGGTGAAACTGTTGCAAGTTCATCAATGACATGCTCATAGATGCTTATATTAAGACTGATTAAATGTGAAAATCCTGTCTGCAGCTCCTGGGGGTCTTGGAGGCAGACAGGGGACCTCAAAGAATCTAAAAGGATGTGTGGATCCCAGCAAACAGCTTTCCCCATCATGTTTGTTTTCATGTTTACTCCAACAGATTTTTATTCTCTTTCTCCATTCAGGGAAATTTGCTTGGTAAAATTAACCCTACTTGGTCATTTGGAAAAATGCAGTTTGGATGGTTGGATTTGGTTCCAGCTACATCAAAACCTCCATATCCCATCTCTCTGAGCAGCTTTTTGCTTAGTTTTCAGTGCCAATCTGCTCAAAGTAATACCTTACGGTATCCAGTTCTTAATCGCCTGGTTTTCTGTTCACATGTGTCATACTTCAGGGGTGGCTGTAGAGAAGTCTAGAGAGCCAAGAAAACCCCGTATCTCTTTTAATGTCTACTCTAACATCATGTGATGGCATCTAATCCATTTTTTCTGAGTTTCCAGACCCTCTGCTTTTGTCATCTTTCCCAATCCTGCCGCTTTCTTGGAGTCACTTTCCTAACCAGCCAGTTTCTTTGCCCTTTCTATAGCACCAGATTCTCCAAGGTTATCCATGTTATTCATAAAGGTGTGCCAAAGAAGGCACTCTCAACTTTTATTCAGTATGAAATGGGAACCTCTCCATTGCCAAGCTTAGCCTATAGTCCAAAGCCACCTCACAAAAGCAAAGTCATAGATCGGTTCAGTGCCTTGTGTCTGCAGACATTGAATTCCAACAGTTTCATTTCACCTTGTATTCCTGTGCTCTCAAATCCCTCTACAGTACTTTGGATGGTATTGTCTGTGAATACAATGGCAGCATTTATGTATTCCTTGTTGAACTGTAAGTAGATTAGACTGAATCAGAAATATACTGAGAAACATGGAAAAATATTAATTTTCAAGTATACATGTGAAAGTTCTGCTCTGTATTCTGCTCTGTACAGCATTTTTATGACTCATTCAAAGAGATTTTCTTTTCCCCCACACAACACTTAATTCTCTAACTTCCCGAGCTGTTTGTCGTCTTCTTGTTTTTCAGAAAATATTCCTTTCTCAATTGCCATCAGGTCCCTCACCAGCAGCTCAAGAATCCAGTATCGCTGGTGAAATTTTGCACAGGGATTTCTGTCTGAACCTTCATTTTGTCTATATTGTGTTTGATTTTTTAAATTAAGTGCAGAAAAACAGTAGAAAATTATTTTCTTAAACGTTCCTCTACTTTATAATTTGGAACCTTACCACCATTACTTGTTATACAGAAAGGGTAGTACTGGGCAAAGTCCTGTAAAGAATGTTGCTCCAGTGACTGAAGATTTCTTCTCTTCAAATAGTCTTGCACCGTATTATGCTGTTTGCTTCTACAAATACAAATTCAAAGCTGTAGGACTAATTACAAATATAATACTCTAGCAGAGTAAGTGTCTACTAGAAATTTTCTGCTGGTGAAATGAGGTGAATAATGAATACCATTTGTCAAAAGTCGGTAGAGGGATTCAGTGATGGAACAAAGTTGATAAATTTGCAACTTCCAACTTGAATAAATGCGCTCACAGCACACCTTTGTCTCGAGTTATGATAACAGTAATGCTGATTTTTTCCCCCATTTTTCCTTTGAGTAACTGCCAAGAATCTTACTTCCCAGTCTGGGGACAGCAGAGACTGTGTTCTGCAATTAAAAGTTAGGGAGTTTTTAATGAGAGCGCCAAGGCTGATTCATAGTTCAAAGTTAGGCAGAAGGGTTTTTTTTCTTTCTTTCTTTTATTTTTTTTTTTTTAATCAAAAGCAAATCATTCATTTTTATCTCAGACAAAAATTTGATAAAGGCTAATTCATTGGGCAGGAAGAAGGAATGTAGGGAGTTACTGATGAAATTTAACTAAAAAAAATTAGAGGTCCAATATTTTATTTCATTTCAGAAATGTAATAAATCTTATAAAAGGCCTTATACAATTTCTCCTTGAAGATATTGCAATGTGATAATGATGCTGTGCCCTTGCCAGCCAATTTCTTGATTTGTTCAGGTTATTCCAATAATATCTACATTTCACAGGAGAGTATTTACATTCAAATCTTCCCTGAGATTTGTCATGCCCTGTTGTCATCATGTTTTCTCCTGTGTCACCTTCAAGGACTGATAGGGCATGAAAATCTGTAGGAATAAACAGGACTTGAAATCCCCAGTGAAGGAAGCTGTGCCTCAGCCCTGTGGGGAACTGAGCTCCTTCATTCCCACTGATGTCATTAACACTCTGGGAGACTCAGCATTTTGGGGAGAATGCTCAGTGCCTAGAAGAATCAGGATGCAATTGCCAATTTCAAGCTTATGTGAAGAACCATGTCTCAGGCCAGGACATGGGAAGGAAGAAACAAGCTGTCTGCAGAACGTCATACACAAACAGCACTGGTTGCTTTTGTAGGATAGGTGTCCCTTCAGAGAGGAATTTTTCATTTCTAAAGACTCCTGCCTCGTAATAACACATTGAAAAAGAAGCACAGCTATTCTCCCTGAGACACATATTCTCTTCAGCTAGCATGCTTGATTCCAAGAAATGGAAAGGCATGCAGG
This sequence comes from Catharus ustulatus, assembly GCF_009819885.2. Taxonomy (NCBI): domain Eukaryota; kingdom Metazoa; phylum Chordata; class Aves; order Passeriformes; family Turdidae; genus Catharus; species Catharus ustulatus. Next base: position 75,553,184 of record NC_046221.1, read on the forward strand.
GAATAAAAATGTCTGTGTTTAATCAGATTAAATGGATATCTCATTAGTTATTCCACATAATTGGAATCTTTCACAAACCGAAAGAATGGACCTCTAGTATAGCTTAGCTAAAACTGAGAATTTGTTTGAGAGTGGGGCTAATTGGGAAATCTAAAAGACAGGTCTGGGACACACCTAAGAGGTTAAGAAGACAGTGATTGGACATTATAGCATAGTGGATCCCCTAACAAGATCTGCTTTTACAGTCAAGGAGAGAACAGTTTTTTGTTGGTTGATTAACGAGACAGATCAGATCAGAGACTGGCAAAATGCTTGAAATACCCTTTAAAGAGACCTTACATTCATGGAAACATATTTTGAAACCAGCATACTCAGTTTGTGGGCGGCTGTGGAATACGTGTGAGGGTATGACTATGAAACTGGACAAACAGACCCCTGAAGGGTTTTTTCTGAATGTTTTATGTTTGGTTGATAGGTTGTTTTATTTTGTTTCAGATCTTCAGATCTTTAAAAATATTTTACAATTGAAAGCAAAACCATTTCTGGGAATGTAGAATTTTCTTATTTCCTCAAATAGAATAAATTTACCATGCTTTCAAGATAGCAATAGAATACAGAAGGATGCAGTATGTGGTTAATTTGCATTTTCCATTTGTAATAGTGTAATGAATATGCTAACTTTGCCCATATCTAATGGATGAAAAATCACCCTCCCTCCTATCACTGAGTGAGGATCTTCAACATCAGTCCTCATTTCAGCTGTTCTGTGGCCCACATGTAGCACTGGTCTCAGCCACAGCTTTCACTGGCATCACTCCACACATCATTGCATATTTGAGCATAACGTTACCCTATGTGTGCATGGAGAATGCAAGTGTATTTTTATGGTATGTGCCAGAATCCAGCAGGAAGTAATTACACAGTCTTATGTGAAAATGTGACAAGAATAACTACAGGCAAGGAAACACATTGAGTAGAACCCTGTAATTTTTCCATTCTTAGCTTGCAGGCCAATTTCCCTTCTGCTCCTCATAAACTCTGCTCTCTGCAAAGTGGACAGTATGAGAAAGGAGGGACTCCAAACCTTATGGACACCACACCTTCCCATCCCAAAAACAAAAAAGGATTGATGTTGTAATGTGATGTCAGTATCAAATGCAAGTGCACATAAAAGGAGACGGATGCTCAAATTGTCCACTCTGTCTAAGCATGCACCTCAGACAGATGCAGCTGCTCTGTACTGCCCAGTAATGTGAGTCCTGGAGCAGAACTATGAACACTTAAGCCCTTAGAGAGCTCGTTCCCCTTCTTCCTAGACAGCTGGACTCAATGTGGCTAGATCCAGAAGCATGCCAGACAGAGATCCTTGCAAAGTAAGGTCCTGCAACTTGAGCTTTCTACTGAAATCCTGACCCCACTCCAGCCCTGGGAACCAGCACTGAGGGTGGGTGGGAGGCTGAGCCCCTTGAACCACACTCACTGCTTGATGCAGGTACCATACAAGATGGCATTTGAAAATAACCTATGGTCCAAATTAACAAATTCACAGCCCTGGCACTTCACTGCTTTTCAAAAAATTCCTGCCTCTGGGCATTTGTTCAGAGACAGAGTCTTTGCCAACTAGGCCATGTTACACATCCCAACATTAGCATATTTCTATTAAACCATATGTTATTTTGTTCAATTGTGACATTTTGCTTCTTTTTTAGCCTGAAACGATATTTGAGATATCACCCCAATACTTTGTAATTATAAAGATATACCCTATGTATTGCACTGAGAAATTGTAGGAGCATACAGACTACTCAGGCATTCTATTCTTTGAGTACAGCATAGAGAATAATTATGGCTTCTCATATTCTCTGAGTAATTAATTTGAAGAATTTAATTATATTTTTCATATTAATTATTAATGTATTATTCACCCAACATAGTCAGTTCATAATTCATAGATGTATTATTCAAGTAATTTAGTTGATGAATTTCACAGTTTTGAATAAGTTATTCAATTTTTTTTAATTATTCACTCAGCTCTAGGAATGTCTGTTGATGCTTGAATATCAGCCCTAGTATGGCAACTTCTTTATTTGCAGGGTCTTGTGAACACCTGATATTAAATCCAAAAGCTAGTAAAATGCTGTCCAGTCCTCAAATGTTCTTTTATATAAGGTTACTTTACAAATAAATTGAATTTTAATCTGATCAACAAGTTTAAATTTGGGATATTTTTGGCTATTTACATTTTGAATGTAGTTTTATTATAGAGCATTCTCATAAACTACAGGCCTTATTTGCTACATTTCACCCTCATTTAAACTTAGATGGAACACAGTCCTCATATTTAACATTTCACTGATGCTAGAATTAAACTGATGATGACATATCCATCTATTAGTCTATGAGTTTTGTCATTAGTTTTATGTTTATATCAGGAAACTTGTAACCATGGCAGAAGAGAATAAGAAGTAAGGTTTCTACATTGTGCTGCCAGTTAATCTGGACAATTTATCTTAACCTAAACAATAAGTGTACAAATGGCCTAGAAAACTTCCAGGGAAAATAACGTGGTCACACTGGGGTCAGCACCTCTGGATGTTTATTGGGTAATAATTTTGTTCCAGCAGAGGCATAACCCAAAGGATCACTTATCAGGTCTTTCCATATCTAGATTTAGTGATTGTATCACATAACTGGGGTCCTTAATGATGATGGAAAACCAGAAAAGATTGCACATTTACATATATTCTAAAAAAGTTGCAATAATTTTAATTGCATTCAAATGGTTCTTGGAAACATTTTAGTTGTAAATATGGCACTGTAGAACTGATCTTTGGAATGTAATGCATAGTTTGAAATTTTCTTCCCTGTACAAACCTCTGAGAGATTTCTTTTTAACAGCTCTGAAAACAATACTGCCATTAAAAAAAAAAAAATCCCTGTATGTAGGCTACATTGATTCCAAGTTCTCCATATATTCATGTTAGCACATTTACCATTTGTGTATTGCTGTTTCACACAACCTCGTGTCTGTGTCAAACCCAAAACACAGAGGTATGAGCCAAACCTTTCATGATTTCCAGATCCATTATTACAATACAATATTCTAAAAGAAAAGTCTCCAGCTACAGGTTGCTTCTTTCACTGAGGAAAGTGTTTGAATTTTGGGTTGTTACTGCTAGCAGGCAGTCCATATGGTGCTAAATCCTATAAACTAACTATAACTAGGTATAAAATTCATAGGGAAAAATGTAATTTATCACAAGTGCACAGCTGGTGTCTGCCTCTAAGTAGTTGTTTCCTAATCTGATACCAACCTGTTCGCAGCTCTGGTATGTTATTGAGCTATAAAATCAATAACAAATACCATGCATGATTCCCTGAGAGATTAACCATTTATTCCAGCTGTGAAGAACGAATGAAGGTTAAAGCAAAGTAGCTGCTTTAAGAAAGGTTTTCATGAAATGAAGCAAAGCCTTGTATAGATTAATTGATATTAACTGCAATAACAACATAGAATGGCTTGTTTGTTTTAATTATGTTTGTTTCTTAAAACAACTGACTTTCAAACTGAGATTTACATGCAGTTTGCTTTCCCTGTGCTCCCAAAAGTGCTTGATACGTGATTTACATTTCTTCTTTCCCCCTAAATGTTTCACAGTTTCTTTGCTCTTTTCTTTAATTGCTACGAATATCTCGGGGAGGATTGCCTGGGGCAGATTGAGCACAAACACCGAGAGCTGCAATGGTGAAGAGATGCAGTGAGTGAAATTGTCGTGCCCTTTCATCCTGGCTCACAGCTGTAAAAGCTGCGGATGTTTTAATGTGTGCATGTGCAGTGGGAAGGAAGTGAGAGATCAGAGTCGTGGGGAGCAGCAGCAAGGGTGAGAAATGAGTGGGAAGGAGGGAAGGGGGAGCGAGCGGGTGCGGGCGGGCACAGAGGGGCAAGGGGCGAGCGAGTCCAGGGGCCGGGTGAGAATCGGGGGAGAGATGCAGCCTGCCAGTGCTTCCTGCCGGCCTGTGGAAAGGGGATCGGGGACGAGAGGAAATGCAAGGTTTTGCAGTATTCCTGGGGACTGACTGCCGGCAGAATCCAAAAAGCCTAAATTTTTAAGCAAAATACAGCTCTTAGCCTTAGATGTGGTAGAACCAAACTGAAAGTAGTGATTCCAAAGAGGGAAGAAGCACCTTTTGAGTCAAATCCTTTGCTGTTTTATGTGCAAAGATATCTGATATAATCTTGCCTGCCTGTTGCTTAACAGCAGTGAAAAAAAAATAAAATGTTAGTACCTTTTTAATAAACTTAAACATTCCTGCTGTGATCCTTAGATTTTTTCAACCCTCTGTATGATAGTGCTTAGCCCTGTGTACCCGCTGCTCTACCTCCTTTATCTCTGAGCTGGTTGCAATTCATTGTTTTGCATTGTATGAAGTTTGTAAAGGACTTTACAATGAAAGACACTTGGGGTGAGTTTACTTGAGCCTAATTCCATCAACTGCTCCTCCTTGTTTTGCTGAAATAAGATCAGAATTTGACCTCAAAACACCCCAGTGAGAGCAGTATTATTTATACTTATTTTGTAAAAGGATAAATTGAAGCACTGGGTTTAAGTGACTTGCCTGAAGGCATGAAGCTTCTCAGTTCCACTGCAGAGACTTGAATGCATGAATCCAAATGCCAGTGTCCTTGCCTTAAATGACAGATGAACTCTGCAATCAGGATTGTGCTCAGAAAATATCTACTAACAGCCATGGGCTTATAAAACCAATCTAAGCCAGGGAAGAGTCCAGTCTCTGTCTACTTTCCATGAGGAGAAAAGCAGTGCTGAACTGCTTTTTTTCCTATAGGTGCAATGTTTGCTTTATAGGATAGGGAAAATCCTCTTTGGAAATGTAAGTTCTGCAGGTTAGGTGACTGTCCTGTAACAGAAAGCCAATTTTTTTCCCCTCTCATCTCTGTGATGAGTACAGTTAAAAAAAAAAAAAAAAAAAAAAAAGACCAACCAACCAAAAAAAAAGCAAAGGAAAAAGAGAATTCCCAAAGAAAAATATGTGCCAAGTTTGATTTAATAATTTTCTTTTTTTACTCTATTTGTAATTTAATGGCTTTAATTATTAAAGTTTATTATAACATTTTAATTGTTTATTCATTGATCTGAGACACTCCATGAAATTCCTTCACTGGGATCATTGCAGTAAAATTGCAACACACAGGAGACAGATCAAGCTTATAACATTGGCAGTCTCATGGGTACTAAAATATCTTCAAAGTCAACGCATTTGCTGATGGGCAATAAGAGAGAGGTAACAAAAAGTAACTTCCCCAGTCCTCTGCTATTTTTAGTGCCTCTGTGGTTGTCTGTACACTTTTTTCGTGTAGTCTGCTTTATCAGTCATAAAGATAACTGAGCTCAGCTCCAGCCTTGGTAGCATTATCTCAGGCTGTCATAAGAATACACTGAACTCTGGAATGCTGCATGTCCATTGTGAATGATGGTCAGCAGAGACAGCACAATGGGGGTTATGCTGTGTCTTTTACCCTGCTTATTCCATTTTCAGATGTAATGTCAGAAGTCTGATGCACTTTAAAGATTATGCTGGATTTTTAAACTGTTTTGCAGTAAGAAATTTGATGCAGCAGATACTGAGAAGAGCTGACAAAGAAATTATTTGATGTTCCTTTTAAGCCTGTGGAAAGTCTGCTCTCAGACTGTAATTTCCTGGAATTTATTATTCACAATTATTCACTGTATTTTGTTTTGGCAAATCTTTTTAACTCTGTTTTGATCACGCGCAGTCTTCCATGAATAATCATCGTTTCAGACTGGAGCTGTTGTGATAGGTCAAAAGAGAAATATGGCACTGTCATGTTTGTGACTGCAAATGGAAGAAACCACTTCTAGTGCAGCATTTGCAAATGTGGATATAAAATTTGGCACCTGTAAATATTCATGTACATACACTTGCAACTATGCTCTGGGCTTGATCCAAAGCCACTAGAGGTAAAAGAAAGAATGAATATTCATGTTGGTAAAACTTAATTCCTAGATGGCTCACTGAAAGCAAATGTAAAGAGAAAGCAGTATAGACAAAAATGCCTTAATGCCACTAAATGTTCACAGGAAGAAAGTCCTACTTATTACATTCTGATCCTGATGGGGTGTTTTTGCTTATGTGTCAATGAAATAACACACATGCATACAAATATAATTACATTCTTACTTTTGGGACTTTCTTTCCAAAACACAGAAGATTTGCTCCTTATCAAAGAGAAGTTAGGAAGAAACTAGAATTCCAAAATATGTAAATCTAGTTCAGCAGAAATGAAGCTTTTTTTTTTCTTTTTGTGTGTATAAGAGGAAACTGAAAATGTTGAAAAGTGTTATTTGATTTATTACACTTTCCCACAAAGCTCAATGCGTAATACAAGCAGAAGTTAACAGCTTCACTGTGGGTAGTGACTCTTTCATTTTCTCTTAGAACACGCACCTAATTTCCCACATATGTGAAATTACAGTAGTTTCACGAATACAAGCCGCACGGATTATAAGCCGCACCCCCGGTGCCTCGACAATGTTGCTGTCTTTGTCAATAGACAAGCCGCACCCCGAATATTAGCCGCACTTTCGTTCGTCGCGAGAATCCGTGCGCAGCTTTCACAAATTGGCCAATTAGTAACAGGATCGCGGCATAGCGGGCTTTACTGGCTCGGGGCGGGGCCAGGAAGGCTCGGCCCGCTCATGGTTGCCGACGGGGCCGGGTGGCCCAGCTCAGCGCCACGGCTCGGCGGGGCTGGCCGGGTGGTACTGCCGCCGCCGCCGGGCTCGCTGGCCCCCCTCTCCCATCAGCACCGCCCCGCTGCCGCGTTCCCTAGCTCCGCCGCCGGGCTCGCCGGCCGCGCCGCGTTCCCTAGCCCCGCCGCCGGGCTCGCCGGCCGCGCCGCGTTCCCTAGCCCCGCCGCCGGGCTCGCCGGCCGCAGCGCGCCGCGTTCCCTAGCCCCGCCGCCGGGCTGCCGCCGCCGCCGCGTTTCCTCGCCCTGGCCGGCACTGCAGGCCCCCGCACCGCCGGGCTCCCCCACGCTGCTGGCCCCGATTCTGCTGGGCTTCCCCCGCTGCCAGGCAGCCCCACCCGCTGGCCTTCCTGCTTCTGCCATGCTCCCCTGCACTGCTAGCCCCAGTTCTCCCGGGCTCCCCCGCCCTGCTGGCCCGGGCTCTGCCGCCCCCCCTGCCCCGCCCTGCTGGCCCAGGCTCTGCCGCCCGCCCCCCACACTGCTGGCCCCGCCTCTGCCAGGCTTTCCCACCTCTGCCGGGGCCGGCCGGGCTCCAGCTTGACTTGGGGCTGCCGCGGGCTCTCACTTCCGTGTTGGCAGCTTTTAGAATTTTGTTAATGTATTAGCCGCCCCGGAATATTGGCCGCACTTCCGGGTTTCCACCAAAATTTTGGTCAAATTGGTGCGGCTTGTATTCGTGAAATTACTGTATGTACATTTCAGACCTCTGTTTGGGTCAGCTTTTACTATTTTTTTTTGTCTAACAGAAAGGTCAAAATATAATATTAAGAGTTAAATTCTTACTAGATGAATCTGAATGGGAAAAAGCCCACTTAGAATGCTGAAATTTCTCTCTAAGGCAGAGGCTGAATTTGGGAGATGCAGTCATTTGACTCTGACCTTGGTTTTGCTTGACTTGTGTTCGTCTGTTGGCAAGTAGCCATCTTCATGCAACACTGCTATGGCACAGCCTACAGGTTCCATCATGGCTAGTTCAGTTCTTTCATGAGAAATGAGGTGCCAGGATAGAATATCACTCATACTAGACCAGAGGGCTGTGTACTATACAGAAATCTATCACTCCTGTGATCAGTTAATTAACAGATTTGGTGCTAACAGTACTATACATCTTGTAATATCAGGCTGAATGGTGGAGTTCCTGTGCTTATATCTGCATGTCTAGCAAAATATGACCATGTACAGTCAGGAGAACCTGTCATTTCGTAGTTCAAGTACATGGGCTCTATTGTCAGCTGGCATAAATGTCCCACTGTCACTTACAAAGAGCAGTGTTGTCTTGGACTGAGCTCTTGCTTGTTTATAGACTGTTTAAAGGAAGACAGAAAGTAACCGGACATAATTTCATATAATTCACCAAAAATTCCAGAAGTTCTTAGTGGTATGCTTCTGTGTACAAGCAAGGGTTTACCTAATGTAAAAGAGTCTGAACCCTAAATACATCGAACAATTTTATTGCAAAAGTGAACAACTTCTTTCTGTACAGGAAGAAAGCACCTATGAATGAGGAAGAAGATGTATATACATGAAACTAATTCTTCTGCTCAAGGGCTAGTTTGTATCCAACACAGAATATTCATAGTCTATTAGTCAGTCTTGATAACACTGAGCTTTGCACGTGATTTTCCCTATTTCAACTTCCAGACATGAAGAATAATGCCCAAATGTTGCCACAGAATTAAATGGTTGCAATTAGACAGTGACAGTAGCTCTGCAATTTTGGAGCAGTCTCCTCATCTGCATTTCAACGGTTGAGCTCTGGAAGTGCTTAGAGAAGAAAGCAGATTTTTTTTCTTTTGCTGTCACTGCCTCTACCACTACCTTTGTAAACTGTGTGACAGCATATTTTTTTTAAATATTTTGGTAGCTTCCCTTCTACCAGGTGTTGTTTTGCCCTGACAAACCTGAAGGTTAGCACTGGGCAGGTGTGAAGCTGCGAGGGGAATAATTGCTGCAACCGACAGTGACGAAAACAGCTCTTCAGTATGGATACTGATTTGAAAGAAGCATCTTGTATGAACCATGGACAATCGCATTTAACTCTAAATAACATGAAATGAATTTTTGATTTTCCCAAAGTGCTTGAAATTTGACATGGGAGGAAGAGCTACCTGGTATTCCCAGTCTTCCATCTAGTTCATAAATGCCTTTCATCACAAATTGGGACATAAAGTTGCAAATTCTCTCAATATGATATTTCCAAATACCAAAGTAGTCCCATGACTTGCTTAATTTAGTTAAGAATAGAGAATTTCTTTTTTACTTGTTTTGACTTTTATAAAAAATGGTTATGGATAATGAGATTTTTGTTGGGTGGATAAAGGTTCATAAAATCAAAAACCAAACCAGTTACTCAGACAAGGTTATTTGACCTTGTCAAAATGAAGTATTTCAAAAATCTCATGTAAAAATAATATTTGAGAAAATGTTTGAGGCAATTGAATCAGCATTCTCCAATGTTAAACCCTTTTACTTGTAAAAAGAGTAGATCAGCATTAATAAAACAGTGAAGTGAAAAACAGTGGTTGTGCAATATTTTCAGAGGGCCTGAGAGATACAGTAGGTCAAAATGTAATATCACTGAAGCTCGTAGAAATTTTGTCAATACTGCAACATGACTCATGTTCTACCCTGTACTTATGAAAATTCAACATTATCTACTTGATAGACCAGAAAACAGCATCTGTATGTACATATCAGCTGAGGATGCTGTACACTGAAGTTCATCAGCTGAGATTGTGAATATTGCAGTCCAAATGCATAAATTTAGCTTCATTATTTGTATTTTTGCAAACTATAAACTAAGTCTGATGAACAATGACCCTTTATGGCTACTCTGGATGCACAGTGGGTGTATCAGAATGAGATGCTGATTTTATTTGGATTTCTGCCCTTTTGTCCACAGGACCTCAGTTTTGGCATTGTTTGCCTTTGCCTGCAAAGTTCATTTCTGTTTCAGCATCTGCTCATGGACAGGAGTCTGCTCCCACTTTTTGTTTTATGGTACATCTATTGTTGTTTCACCACTATCTATACATGTGTTTGCTGCTCCTCCTTGCTTTCTGCAGCAGCTGCGCTCTTTCTTCTCATGTCTGCCATACCAGACATATCTACATGCAGCCAGGCCTCTACCTCAAGCATTTAATTTGTTCCAGTAAGGAATGGTTTTCATTTTCATTCTAAATTCATTTCCTTTTTACACAGATCTGTTGTGATAATCCTACCTTTTCTACTGTATTGTATTTAAATTACAAATGCAGAAACAAGACTGAGGAACGAAGAAAGGTCAAAACCAAAAAAACAAATTTATTTCCTAGCATCTTAAGATTTTTTTCAAGCTACTTCTGGTGAGAGGTAAGTGTGGGGAAAGTTTCTTGCATCCTATTTAATGTCAAGTCATTTGGAATTTATAAGTACTCGTAAAGCTTCTCACAAGGATTCAACTGCATCACAAATCCTATTGATAATTATTAAGAAATATATAATCAAATATTTGCACAAATATTTGAAAATAAAAAGAAAATATTTATTCTTCATAGTAATTTTTTGTTTTTTACTCTTTAGGGGGCTTTTTTAAACTTGTTTGTTATTAGAAATTATGTCCTACAACTTCCAGATTAATATCACAGAATTAAAAGACTTTCTGTAAAAAGCTTTCTGTTAACTGCTCAAAGGCAACTTTTAAGTCTTGCCAGAATACTTTCTCAAGGATTTTTTTTCTAGAGAACCTATTTGTTGCTGCAAGGTGCAGTGATGTTGAACAGGTAAGATTTTCATGCTTCAAGTGCTCATGTGGCTTCAAGTGCATCTGAGGTTTGCTCCAACAGATCATAGAAGGGCATCAACCTTGATTTTCTCTTTAAATAGCCCCTGCTCACAAGGAAACTACTTGAGATAACAAATAAGTTTCAGAGATCACACTGTAAACCTAAGAAACCCTCATGGACTGAAAGCTACTTAGTCTTGTAAAGAATAATGTTTGGATAAATGACTGTTATCTACTGATGCTATTTGCACTAAAATGCTGGAATGTTGTGGCTTCATCTATGATAGTAAACTGGATAATGCTAGGGCTTGTTTTCTTGTTCCCACATTAGCTGGCACAGTCTGGACCCCTTCCCATTGCTAAGTTCTCTTATTTGCACAGCAGCCTGCTAATAATTAAGCTACAAACTGGAGACAAATGGAAAACAAGTCCTTGCTTTCTGCTGGCTCCCAAATTTTGCCCAAGAAATTTTGGGGATTTGGAAATTTTTTCATTTGCTAGGCTAAATCTGTGCTAATAACTATTCAATTATGAAAATAAGCAATAAAATTCCCAAGAGCACCACTTACTTTATTAGAATATATGTTCCTTATAATTATATTCTAAAATAAAAGATCTTTTTTCAGGGAAGAAGTGTTTCTTAGCATAAGCTCTCCATTCCAGGAGTTGCCTTTTGCACTCACTTTCCCCTTTATATGTTGTCTCAGAGAGCAAATAGCAATAAGTTCACATGAAGAACATTGTACTTACTATTCCCTATGTCACATGAAATGTGCAATTTTATCCATGCATCTTTAGAGGCTTCTGAAAAAGAAAAGCAGCCTGAAGTCTGCTGGGAATATACTGATTAAGAGATGTGATTGAAATGTTAATGAAGATATTCTAAGGCTGACAAAGGAAGATGTCTTCATATTCCACAGGACCGTGAGGTCTTTCATTGCCCAGTCACAGCAGAGGAAAATCAAAATAAATTGAAATAGGAGTAGACCCTGCCCATTACTGGCAAAGAGTCTGCCCTGTGTCTCTAATATTTGCAGTCAACAACGGCAAAAAGCTAAAGGAGAGGTCTGGTAGTTCTCAGCTGCCAGATCAGAGACATACTTTCAAGACTAATTAGTAAACCTCAAACACTTGTAACAATGAATTGTTAGCAGCAGCTTTAGAAATTAATTTTTCTTTTAAGCAGCTTGTATCTTTGTTCTGTTAGTGCAGATCTCTGTTTTAAGTAAACATGCCTTTTAAATCTTGTCTATAAATAACACGAATAAGCTGACAAAACATTACACTTTTGAAAAACAAAATCACAGAAACACATAGTCACAGAATGGGTAAAGCCGGAAGGCAGCATAGATGATCACCTGGTCCAACCTATGCTCAACCACGGTCATCCTGGAACTCAACACACAAGATTATGTTTAGGTAATTTGTGAATATCTCTCTCCAGTGAGGGAGACCCAACAACCTTCCTGGGAAGTCTGTTCAGTTCTTGGTCACCCACACATTAAAGGAATTATTATTATATGTTATTATTGTATGTTATTATATGTTATTATTATATGTTCCTCTTGTTCAAGTGGAACATCCTGTGCAACATCTGTCTCTTGCCCTATTGCTTGGCAGCACTGAGAAGAACCTGGATGCATCCTCTTGACACCCTCTCTTCCGACACTTACAGACATGGATGAGGCCCCCTTTCAGCTGTCTCTTGTGTAGACTGAACAGGTCCAGCTCCTTCAGTCTTCTCTAAATTAGGTACTCCATTCCCCTAATCACCTTTGTCACCCTCCATTGGACCCACTCCAGGAGCTCCCTGTGTCTTTTGTGCTAAGGATCCCAGAACTGGATACTGCACCCCAAATGCGACCTCACCAGGGCTGAGCAGAGGGGCAGGACACCTCCCTTGAGCTCTTCCCCAGGTTCTGGACCCTGCATTTTCCTTTGCTGGATTTCAGAAGGTTCCACTCTGCCCATCTCCCCACCCTGCTGGGGTTCCTCTGAGGGGCTGCGTAGCCCTCTGGGGTATCAACCACTCCTCCCTGCTTTGTGCCATCAGGGAGCTTGCAGAGGCAGCCTCTCCCCTTTCATCCAGGTCATTGATGAATAAGTTAAACAGAGTAATAAATCCTGGGGAACACCTCTAAGGACAGGCCTCCAACAAGATCCTGTGACACTGATTACATCTCTCTGGGATCTACTATTGAGCCAGTTCCCAATCCACCTTTCTGTTCACTCATCCAGTCCATGCTTCCTGATTTGCCTATGAGAATGTTGTGAGAGGCAAGCGGCATTCTTGAGTTGGCAGGATGTCAACCTCCTTTGAATATCAACCAGTCTCTTGGGACCCCTCTTCCCTGCAGAGCCTGTTCTCTTGGGATGGTTCCCAGATGATCCCTTAAGAGGCTAAAGTCGACTCTCCTGCAGTCCATGTTTGCAATCCTACCTGGTGCTCTGCATCTTCCTCCCCCAGTACTGAGCTCCAAAGTCACAGTCACTACAGCCAAGGCTGCCCTCAACTTTCACATTCCCAACAAGGCCTTACCTGTTTGCTAGTATAAGGATCACCTCGTGGGATCCTCCACTACCCATCAGTGCTTTCCAGGGACCTCCTGGAGTGTTTGTGCTTTTCTGTCTTGCTTCTCCAGCTGATGCCAGGGTATTGAAGCCCCCACAAAAACCAGAGCCTGTGACTTTGAGGCTGCTTTAACCTGCCTGGATTAAACCTATTTTGTGTTGTTCAGTGCCTGAATGCATTTATACACAGAACTCAGATGGCAGAAAAGGAGGGTGTCCATTGAGTTTAGGAGCTAGTAATGCAGTTTTCTAGTAGAGGATCTGTTTGAAATCAGTGCTAATGGGCAAGGTGGTTTTTTGGCAAGAGGATCTTAGTGAGAGAGTATTCAGATTGGTGGCATTAAAAATGCACTTACATTAATCTGTCTCTGAGCAGATGTTCCTGCAAATCTTATGTATTGGGTTACTCTGTGACTTTGGGGGAACTTGCTAATTTTATTTCCTGAAATTGAAGGAAGACAAAATTTTATCTGCTCTGCGAGGCTGTCCTAGAAGTCTTGAAATGCATCTCTGTGAATTGCATCTCTGAGGTGGCCTGTTAATACTGAGAATTCAAAGTCCAGGCTACAAATTTTTAAAGAAGGTGTGTTATTTCAGGCTACACCTAGTGCAGGCCATGAACTGAAACCCAAGTAATATTTGAACCTGGCTATTTATGGTTGCAGTGTTCATCTTTCAGTTTAATTTCATCCAAAAAGGATGGCTATTCGGTCAATCTTAGACTGCTATATAGTATGAAACAAATGATGTGGGGCATGGGAACGGTTGGACTGTTTTCTTCAAAACCACACTCCTGGTTTGAACTAAACCAACAATGTGAATATACTCTGCCCTTGAACTGTTGTGAAAATACAGTTTTGAAATTTATTGGAAACATCATGGTGATTTTGATGTAGTATTCATTGAAATGAACAAAAACAGTAGGCCTAAATCCTTTAGAAAATAATTCTAAACCAACCACAATGTGTCTCTTTAGAACCCTCCAACTAATAAGTGAAATAGGAAAGCAACAAAATCTAATTTTATAGTACTACAATTACACAAATACAATAGTAAAGTGAATACAGTCAAACTAATTTTCTTATATCTGTAATTTATAATTAACTAACAATGGTATTTATTTGTTTGGAGCGCTAGGATTTTTGGTTGGTTCATTGAATTGAGTGTAGACTTTTGTTGCACTTCTTTGCTTTAAATTCTTTATGTAGTTGACCTTTCTGGCACAGCAGTTTGGGACCACCACTGATGAAATGTTATTAATATCTTAGCACAGCTACATTAATAATCCAGAGGAAACACAGCTAAACATGCTTCTTCCAGCTTGCTCAGTGACTTAGCACCAATGGTGTGCACAGCTTGTGTAGGTGACCTGTTTTCAGCAGGAGACCTGGATACCCTCATTCCCCATGGTGAAGGAAAGGTGATTCTGTTGGCTGCATCTTCTTGGACTGACACCATATTCTAGGCAGAAGCTGCTTCTCAGCACAACTTTTGTGAGCTCAGGAAACTGACTTTCCTGGAACATCAGTTCCAGGAAACTCAGTGTAGGACTTACACAGACCTCTGCATGACTGGCCAGTTTAGAAGATGCACTGAAAGGGATCTGAAAACTGCACACAGATTCTCTAGCAAGGCCAGTGAGACAGCACTGAGTGTTCTGCCTTCCAGTCCTTTTTGCAGACTGCAAGATGGATTACTTCATCTTAATAGCTCATATGTACTGTTAATATTATTAACATTTATTAACCCCTCTTGCTGACTGTTAATTAAATAATGCAGAGTCAAGCCTTAATTCCTTCAGTGCTGACTAAATATCTCTTCCACTTGACACAATTTCATTTATCATTACCCTATGTCCCTTGTGTTTAATTTTCAGATGAACTAAATGACTGTATTTGGTATTTAAGATACCACATTAAAAAGGGCTGTGAACATAATAAAGATAAGCAGGATTACCAAGAGTCTTCACGGTGAAGCCAATAAACAAACCTGACTGTAGGAAATTGAGTTCTCAAGAAGTGTGAGAAAAGAACCTTGAGTAAGTTTGTCTTTTAATTTAAACTTATGAAGAATAGCAGTTAATAAGCCTTTGCTGAAATGTGGCAATGTTCTCCACATGTGACAGGTTTAAGTTTACACATAAATGCTGGAGCAAATGGATGAGATGATTGCCCAAAATGTGAACCTAAGTTATGGTAACCCTTTACCCCAGCTTGACTTTCTACTATATCATGCTACTGTGAGCCCTACCAGAGCTAAAGAAATGATTTGATGAATGGGCTTTTGAAGCAGTTAAGCTAATGTTCCCATAAACCTTGGGGAAGTATGCAAATGAGTTGTTCTTCTGGATGCTGATAAAAAGCACTATTAATAAATGGAAAATAATTGTTTGACAAGCAAGATAACCTTTTTCATGGTTGTTGGTATGCAATAAACAGTATCAGAGGTTTTAAAATCCCTGTAACAGGAGCACTGCGAGAGTGGTACTTCCCCCTCTGGAATTTTGCAGTATTTTCCAGAGTTGACTTAAAAAGTAGGCTATGGTAAAGAAAGAGAAGATAGGCTCAAGGATGAATAAGATCTACCTCCAAGCTAACCACCGTCTTGTCTTTCCCCATCTATTTTGTCCCAGCTGTGATCCTTGGGGTCATGATTTTGTATACTGAGGGTGGAAGGGATGGAGAAACAACCAGAAAACTGGTAAAGTTCATCCAAAAAAATAGAAGGTTGTCACAAAGTAGACATACCAATTTTTCCTTTTCTTTCACGAATGTTACTGAGGAAAGCTCCTCCACCCCAGAAGTAAAAATACGTGTGGTGAAATATGGAGAAAAATACTGCACAGGAGCAGATCTTGTTGCGTTGGTGTATCTCACAATTCAAGATGGAAAAGGGCAGAGCAGACTTTCTTCATCTCTATAAATAACATGCTGCTTTTTATCTGTGTTAAAAGATTTACAGAATCCTTTCTTTTGGCACTTGATCACTCTAGCTGGCAGTAGAAACACAGGAACTTCATGAACAAAGAAAATCAGAGGAGAAGAAAAATGGCTCTGCAGTCCTACTGGGATCCATTACCATGGCAGTTTGGTCTCTCACACATTAGGTAATGTTTCTTGATTTTTTTTTTCCCCTTTATAGCCAATTCCAGCATAGTGAACACAGAGTACAGGAAAGGCAACCAAGTGTTCAGAAATTAAGGGAAAATTTAGTTTTGACCCATGAGTTATCTAGACCTTGCCGTAGTGTTTCTAGCCAATCCCAGTGCTCCAGTTTTCTACACTAAAGCTCTTGCAGTTGCTGAAATGGAGGCAAATCAAAACAGATCATGTGGGCAGAAGAACAAGTGTGCTGCTACATGAAATGCCTTATTTCCTACCAAAAGTATGGTCTTGATATTAGAACTGATAGTAACACTTTAAAATAACTTGTGTATAGAATTTCAATGTGAATTTTTAAATTAAAGAATACATATCAGAGAAATGCAGCAAATCCAAAATGTGTTTTAATTTTGTCTTGTATTTTTTAGATGTTTACCCCTTCCTTTCCTTTACTGAATTCCATGCCCTTTTCATTATTAGAGCTTAATAAGATATGCAATATCTAAGGAAGGGAGGGAGGAAAGGCAAGGCAAGGCAAGGCAAGGCATATTCAAAGGAAGGGTTTCAGCCATCATAAATGCTGCAAATTTGCCTTTTGTTTAAAAAAAATTAAAAGAAGTCATGTAAACCTTTCTCAATTACAGTGACACTATAATTTGATGACTTGCACTTGGTTATGTCATTGTGAGCTATTCTGATTTCCAGCCTATATCTTAACCAAACTTGGTGCTATTAACAAGAAGATTTTTTTTTTTCTTCTTGTACTCTCTATCATTGCTTCTTTCAAACAAATTTCACTGGAATTCATATTAGCAGATTTTCTTTTCCACTTTGTTGGTTTTTTTAAAATTTAAATATTATATGACAATTATTTGGAATGTACAATTATATACACAGGAGGAATATGAAAATTAGTGAGACTATCTTGTTATCAATAACTTTTTCCTCTAACCCAGACCAGATACATTGTAAATAGTGGTCACGTATTTTATATTGCATTCTGTTCAACTGTATGTTTTCTTATCAAAATCCAGTCATGAAGTCTGTCCACAGAGTGCAATGTGACTTGATTAAAACTGACAGTAAAATAATCTCTATTTACCTATAGTGAATACAATTATGAGCTATTCCTCTCAATTTCTCTCCCTGGGCTTTCTGAACTTTTTTTTTTTTTTGACAATTTTTTCTTAATTATGCAAGTAATTTTTTTCATTAATTGCATTCAAACACCATACATTAGAAACAAAAATAAGAAAATCCCATTGTTCTGTCAATGCATTTTCTAGGAATTCAGTGGACACTGGGTGGTCTCACTGACCCCATCTGGGCTGCACAGACCTAAACACCAGACAGCAAGTGTGTTCCTGCCAGTAAGTAACAATGGGGACTTGGGCAGCTGTGGGAAAGGAATTCCCATCTTTGCTGTGGGCATAGTACTGCATCTTTAGCTGTTCCCTTAAACAAAGCTAACCTGGCAGCAGGGCTGATGACTTCAGCAGGGACAACATGGGACCTAACAACAAAGCCTAAACAGAACAGGAGGTATCAACCAGTAAGAATGCCTGGGAAAGGAGTGGAGTCAGGAGACCTGGGAAATGGTTGTGAAACAGTTTGTGTGTCACCAAAAGAAATTATTTCAGCCTTATTTGGCCTAAAAGACCTGGACATCTGGAGAAAACATTTAGCTTTATAGTTCCATGAAATATCACTGTTTCCACTACAAGACACTACTACTTCCATTGTACACAGTCATGAATATATATTTCTGAGAAATAATTGATTTTTGAAGTCAAGATATTCTAATATTGTCTTGTGTAAATATCAGAGTTATTTTGATTTACTCCAGGTGATATATCATTATTTTTATTATTATATTTTTTTTTAAACTAGTAGTGCATTTAATTCAAGTGATATGATGAGAAGATTGAATTTTTCCCTTACAATTCTTGCTTTTGTAGTCACTGTTTTTTCCTATCTTTCTCTGCATTTAAGGAAACAACAACCAGGTTTACATCACAAAAAAAATATGATTTTTTATGATTACCAAGATTACTTAGTCCTTATTTAAATTTAAATAAGTGGATTTCATATTTAAAAACGAACACTGTTTAATATAAGTAGATGACAAAAATTCAAAAGATTATTATAAAAAAAAAGGAGTAAGATGACTTTTAAAACTTATTAGAAATATGACCTTACAAATGTTCAGCTAAAGTACTTTTAGAATACTGATGTCACTAGATGCATTCCACTGTCTAAAACTAATTCCATTTAAGTAAATTAAATGTGTACCATTTTTCCTTCATGCAAGTTAAGAGAAACTTACAGCTTGTTAGGTATTTCTGATATGATTGCAAACTTTTACTGGATGTCTTGTTTAAACACCTGCTCATATAAGAACTATCTCATTGCCTACCTGCTAAAATGGCTTTCAGTCTGTAGGATTGAGTCTAATGATGGATTTTTTTTTTTACTCTGTCTCAATGCCTGCATTAAAAGTAGACTATGAAATCTGACCATTTCAGCTTTACAAGTGAAAACCAGTTGGTTAATTATAGCAGTCAAAAAAACCCCAAAACAAAACCAAAAACAACAACAAAAATCCCAAACCAAACCAAAATAAAAAACCAAAACAAAACAAAACAACTGGAGAAATTTGGTCATAGTTACTTATTCAGAAGGATGAAACTTCCATAACTCAAAGACAAAACCTGTATGCTGAGAAATTACAGTAATTTCACAAATACAAGCTGCACTGAGTATAAACTGCATCTCTGGGTGTTGGCAAATATTTCATTCTTTGTCCATAAATAAGCCGCACCTGAGTATAAGCCACTCTGTCGTTCGCAGAGAGGACCTGTGTGCAACAAAGTTGCCAATTAGTAACAGAACTGCAGCATGGCGGGGTTTACTGGCTCGGCTCGGGCTGTGCAGGCTTGGCCCGTTCGGGGCTGCCGACGGGGCCAGGTAGCCCAGCCCGGCGCTGCCACTCGGCGGGGCCGCTCGTGGCTGGCCGCTGCCTCTGGGCTCGCTCGCCCTGGCCCAGCGCTACCCCGTTGTGGCAGGCAGGGACGGAGCCCCCCCAGCTCCTGCAGCGGTGGAGGCGGGCGGGGACGGAGCATGCCGCCTCCTCCCCGAGCCGCAGCAATGATGGCACAGGGCGCCCACCTCCTCCCAGAGCCGTGGCAATGGCGGTATGGGGCCCCCGCCGCCTCCCTGAGCCGCGGCAATGGTGGCACGGGGCCCCCCCCGTCTCTCCCCCGGACTGCGGCAGAGGAGGGAAGGAAAGAACTCTCCCTCCTCTCTCCCCGCCCCCCGTGCTGCCTGCAGGGAGCCAGGCTCCACCCACGGTGCAACAGAGTAACAATTTGTAACAATCGTGAAATGCCGGCTTTTACTGGCAGGTGCTTGGCTCGGGACCCTGGCTGGCACTTCTGAGGTTGTAAATGTCAGAAAAATATTCACATATTAGCCGCTCCTGAATATAAGCTGCATTTCCGGTGTGGGAGCAAAATCTTAGTCAAAATGGTGCGGCTTGTATTCGTGAAATTACTGTACTGTATATTGCCTACACAATAACCCCACAAATACAACAGAATTTTAATGAAACATGGAATTAGAATAATATGGAGTTAGAATAGGCCTGGAGTCAGCTGTACAATGATAAAAAAATCCCCAAAATGCTCATATGGAGTAGTCCTTTTTCTTATCAGAATTTTGGAAAAGTACTTCACCATGATTTCAGGCATACCATAGCTGCAGTGAAAATCATCTTTCTTTCTTTTGCTACTCCATCATTTCTATTCTTATAGCTGCTAATGAAAATGTAGAATAAATGGAAAAAAAAAAAGAGAAGTAATTAAAAGCTTTCTCATCTTTCCTTTTTGATTCTGAAAGTTGGAAGAAATTATCAAATATTCTGACACAAATTTATTTCTATCTGTTTTCCATCAGTCACCAAAATTATTCTGAAAACATAATGGGAAAATATTGTAGAAAAGATCTAGCAGGCTGTGGTGTTTTCATGGCATGCTGATTTAGTGAAGAAAGATGAGTCAATTCTAAGTATTTTAGCTGTATTATTAAAACAGAGGGTTTTTGTGCTTTGGTTTTCAGAGATTTTTGAGGTAATTAGGTCACAAAACCAAGCAGTATGATCAAGACCTCCATTTGGAAGCAGTTAGAGTCTAGCGTAAAGACTTGTAAAGTACAGAGGATATGCTCGACAGAGCACAAGTTTATGCAAATGGCACTGTACGCAAGCATTTTTTAATAATAAGGCAGGAAGTCTGTAATTTTTTGCAGCAGAAGTAAGAACTGTGCATCTAATCCTGAAAATGTTACCTTTCAAAGGTGGTTTCCTTTGATTCTGAACCCTGGGATTGAAATTGTACATGATAAATTTTAATATTTAAGGTTTTAATTGTTTAAGATTTTCTTATTTTTAAGTTTTCTGGACAGTATATCTCAGGAGCATGTAACTTTGAAATGTTGCACCAATTGATTAGCATTAACTCAAGTAAAAATACTGAACCATGACATTTAGAAATGTAATCTTGATTCCTCTTAGCTGTTTCTGGCTGGTATCTGAATGTTATGCTACAAAATTAAGTTCTGATGACAGCATCAGAAAGAAATCCCTAAATCACTTGTTCAGTTTGGATTTCTTTTTTTGAGTGTGAGGCAAAAGGGAAACTTACCATGTTAAAATACCAATAGTAATTTTTTTCCTTAACATTTACAATTTGTCATCGCAGAAGTCCAAAAAAAATGTTTTAAGAACATTTTTATGACCCTGTGGGCCCTGCTACATCTGCAGGTTTTGTGTTTAATGCTCCCATCTCACTCTCAGACCCATGTTTGTGGGTTGGGCCATTTCCCCTTGTAGAGCTCAGCCTCCTCCCCAGACCTTTGCTGCAATAACCTTGCAGAAGTCGCTGATGGGTTGCACGCCGTAGCACTCTGGCAGCAAGTATGAGCTGCACCGAAGCCAGAAAGACAAAGTTGAACCGCCCTTGGATCTAGAGCCTGTGCAGTCACCCAAATAAATACCTTTGGATTTTCAGGTTAAGGAAAACTAACACTGAAATATTTAGAAATAAAAGACAGCAAATTTTAAGCATTGTTTTTTGACTTTTTTTTTTTATTTTTAAAATTTTTTAAAATTTATTTAACTGCTACATGTGGCTAGCTGATTTCCTCAGGGAAATGGGAATAAAAATTCGAATATTTATAAATTTTCCATGCAACAGACTCTGGGATTTTTGAAGACCTCTAGAATGGGAAATCAGTGCTATCACAGCTTCCAAAATAGAGATGGTCAGGGCAAGGCAGGGAATGCACTGCCTCACAGCCAGTGTAGGAACTTCTCTAGGGCTAAAGTACAAGTCACAGCAATTTAGGGCACAGGTTTAAAAACCTGAAATCTTTCTCTTCATGATGTTTTGAAGAATATCTAAGTGTATACCTCAGATATATAAGGCATATTTTTACACAGACTAAGGACATTTTTAGTACTTTCACAAGCTTTAAAAGAACTGCAGCTGTCATTGGCTTTGTCATTAAAAACTTTTAATAAAGCCATAGTGAGAAAATAGGAGTCTAAATCCAAGATTTCTTCTAGACAGTGGTTTTACCTTTTTTCTACAAATTTTATCCAAAGTCCTTAATTCCTAACTAATCAACAACTTTCTGAGTTTTTGTTTAGTTGGTGTGTGACATATATTGAGCAAAAAAAGGTCTTCAGTAGGGGAAAAAATAGGTATTTTTTTTTTATGACAACTTTGACTGTATGCAGGATTTAAAAGAAAATTTATTTCCTTGAAAGTTAAAAATAGGAAATAAATGAGGAGGAAGAGAATAAAAAGGAGAAGGAAGATCGAAAAACTAGAATGTTTCAGTGATAGAAGACCAAACTCATGACAATATGCAGATTGAGAACAGCCTCCTGAAAAATATGATCCTTCTTTATGGAATTGCTCATTTGCATTTGCACACAGCTATGAGTGTGTTTCTTCTGTAATTGGCAACACAGAAGATGAGATGGAAAGGGCATTGGCTCAATGATGTGTGAGGATTTCCTCACACTCCTTGCCAAGGTTGCTGGTTACAGTGACTGTAGCTGCAATCTTGTTTTGACTTTGTTTTCTCAAAATGACTGTTACAGCCTTCCTTCTCTCTCAATTGGGAATTAATGATTTTCTCAGTTAAAGCAAACAAAAATGTGGATCTGTCCTACTGTGGGTGTTTAAGCACAGCAGGTGTGTGTATGTGGATAAAGGGCACCAGGACTTCTTTTCTGGATTTACAAGAGAAGACATCTGGAAAAAAACGGAGAAAAAAAAAGAACAGTTTTAATTTTGCATCAGGTTTCTGAATATAACTCTCCAATGTGTCTTTTCCAGTTTTCTGTTATCTCCTGTCAGCCCACTTTCTTATTTTTTCATCTGGCAGCCTATTTGCATGCATGTGAATGATGATTCAAATGTTTCAGAAGCTGTTGTTTTCAACTTTTGTTAATGTTTCCCAACTCATTCTCTTGTTTTCCTACTGACAGGCTGCCAAAATCACCCTCTGGTGAATTCTAAAAGGGTCTGGGTAGCAGAAATTGGACCCAGCATTTGTTGCAGATAATTACTTGATGAGATCTTAGTCACAGAAAATATTTGACAACCCGCACATCTCTATTTCTTAGCAGTCCTCAACACAGGACTATCAGAAGTTTTCTTTCATTAAGTGTGAGAAGCACATTCCTAGATCAAATATACTTTGATTAATTGAGTAACATACTTGATTCTACATAATTTTTGGTAAATTCTTGTGATTCAGCTTAGACTGTATTTAGACCACATCCAAGAGCATACACCATTCCTTCCTGCTTCCGGGAATAATAAACTGTAGTGGTAACCAAATCTGAGTTGTTTCATCCCCGATGTCATTCAATATAGCATTACCAGTAATAGTCTGCCAAGGAACATTTCTGCCAGGTTCTAAATCTACATCTTGAATGAAGCAAAGAAAAAAAAAAATCTAAGAAACCAGTCAGAGACTGTGTTCTGATTACAATCTGTTTTAAGATAGATTTCAGCAATTTAATAACTGCTGTGTGAATACTCATAGATATAGACATAATCAATAAAATTCATACTTTATGTTTTCCACATGAATTTCAGTTGAATGTGATTTATGATTTTTTTTTTCCTAGTAACCTGGGACATCATATTGCATATTTACAAAATACAATAAATTTATAGTATTTAATTTAAACCATGCCGGGATATTGTACAAAAGTTGAGGCCACTAAAACAAGTTCTAAGTCATGTAAAAAAATACATATTCTTCCTGGTAAAAGACCTCCCATAAGAAGAAAATAGAAAACAAAAAAAAATAGGAGAGAAAAAGAATATAGACTTTAAAATTGTGAAGAAAATAAAATAATCAACCCACCATATAGGAACTCAATAAGAAAGAGAACATGCTGGTGCCTTGCAGAGGAGCTTAGGATTAAAGAAAGAAGAGAGACCATGAATATCTGATTGTAATACCAGTTATAAGTAGGACCTTACCAATTCCTGTGACATTCTTAGAATGAAGGCATCTGTTCTGGCCGTGGGATTTTAGAGGGCCAGTTAAAATTGCAAGTAAGGGAAAAGCCAAGCAACCAAAAACCAAGGAGAAATAAAAGGCAAAAGAGGGCAAAGAAAGTAAGATAAAACCCAGGCAGAGTAAGACTCTCCAGTGCTTATGGTAATACCATCCTTTTTTCTGTTGCTTCTTAACAATATTACAGCTGTGTGCTGCTCCACTTGTTCAGCAGGTCTTCTGCTCCTCACCTTGCTCGCATGCATCAATTGCAAGTTTCAGGGAGGAAGGTTGGTTGCAGCAACTTGAAAGAATTCATCTAATTTGTTTTAATATTTATTTACCACAGATCTTTAAGTGGTTCAGCTACAGGTTTTTTAAGTAAAAAAAATTTCTTGTTCAAACCTCAAATCTTCACTTACTAGCCTTTCTGTCCCGACCTGGTGCCCCTTGAAGTCTTTGATTAGTCTACAGGTTTGAACATCTGCTGGGGCGTTCTTTTAAACCTTGTTTGCGCCTGTCGACATTTGAATGAGTTGAGGCTCAGTGCTGGAGTCCAGATTTAAAGTGTGGGCTGCATTATTATTTCCAGAAGAGCTAGAGCTCTTGATGTGAAGAAATTGTAGGTCATTAAATAGCTTCATGTACTCCAGAGGGCATGCATTTCCTGGCAAACACCTTGCAAGAGATATCCCTTCACCTAGGGACAATTATTCCACTGACAAGAAATGCAGCAGCGAATCCTGTACTCTGCTGTCGCACATTCATACAGGTTAATGCTAAATCATCAACATCCTTGTCTTCAAACCTTAACTGATGAATCTGTTTGTAAGGTACTTATTATCTTTGTTTTATAGCCTGGGCAAACAACAAGGCTTAAACCAGTCATTTAGGGCTCAGACACTGTTGCACTCCCCAGACAGAAGGATTTCTGACCAAACACCAAACCAACAAATTAATCTTAAAATAAGCCTTATAGAAGGAAAAATAATACACTCTGGTCAGGTAAACACATTTGAAATGAATAAATAATCACTTAATTGGAAGGTAGTAAAAAAAAAATTCTTAAATCTTTAAAAGGTTAAAAAAAATAAACACTTTTTTTGAGTTTATTAAGCAAAAACATCTTATATGTGCATAAAATTAATGTAACCTTGGGTTTAGAAATTAATCCCTGTATAAGTTCAGAAACTGTGTGGTTCTTTGAAAAGAAGGCAGCCAAGAGTTTATCAGACCTTATTGTCTTCTATCAAGTGTTTGAAAGACATTTTTGTCCTAAATTTTAATACTATATTTTAGGCCAAATTATCTTCAATTACACTGAAAACTGATTTGATAAAATCTTGTTCTACACTGAATTCAAGGGGGAATTTATTGTTCAGAGGTCTATAATAGAAAAATAGAAGACTGCAAAATTATTCAACTAATATGCCTATAAATTATGGAAAATAAGGCAGATAAAGTAGAAAATAAGAAGAACATTCACAAGATGACACTCACACTACCCCAGTGCTGGATTTTGGCACAACCCTGTCAAAACAAGAGTGTATTTGATTTTTTCAGACTCTAGAAGTGTTTTCTGGATGTGTATGTGGGTCAGAAAGTTCAATCTACAAACAATTGACTCTGCACCCTTCCCATATTAGGAAGGCTGGGGCTGTCATCTTTTTATTGAGAGGGTCTATTAGGTTTATTAAAAAACAAAACAAAAAAACCCCCAAAAACCAACCAACCAAACAAAACGGATCATGTAGCATACTGTCTGTGAACAACAAGATTCTGACTGTCTTCTGGAAAACTCTTTGACAGGCCTTCAACAGCAGCTTGGTTTTAACCTTCATTATTTTAGCCCTTTTTTTGTAAAACACACAGTGAAAAATTGGCTACATCTGGGCTCAAGGTTGGCAAAACATGTCACATATAAATTATAGTAATTAAAATAAATAAATTAATTTTAAAAAACCCAAACAACAAAACCAAATCTCCTCAAAATGTGCAACCTTCATTTCTGGTATTTTGAGTGAGTCAAAATGACTTAGAAATTCATGTGTGAAATGCGGAAAGAGAGAGGGGAAAAAACATTGGTCTTTAAACACCATTTTTCAATCAGACCAATTCCTGTTTTTGTGTTAAGCCGGAATGATACAACTGGGGAGCCCAGCACAGCAGAAGAATACATCCAAGCACATTTCTTTTCATGATCTTTGTGTTATCCCAGACTGTAAAATATTCTTAATTTCTAGGACCTTAATTTACAGCCCTCCAAATAACTTTTCAATCTGCACATTTTTAATTTAAAAGAAGACCTGAGCATTAATAGCATGACATAATGCCAACTGGGTGATAAAACAGGAAACATAATGTAAACCAAATTAATAACTATCAATTTCTTCAACTAGGAAAAGTGGTGACTTCTTTAGAGGAATTCTTGTTACGTTTACTTCTCAATTCTTGTTAGGTCTATCTTTAAATATGACCGGAAGGCTAAGGCTTTGCTTAACACTGAGAGCTTTTTAGACTGTTAAACCAGTGCTTTGTCAACAATTACAGCATCCACAAACACCTCAAATAGTAATGATGGTAGTACATGAAAAGCTGATACAATGGTGGTCTTAAGGTAGCCAAGAAACTTGAGTGGGAGAGGATTATCAGGATCTGATACTACCAGAAATGTGAGGGAAGTTGACAAGTGAGCAAGGGTTGTCAAAGGCTATGAATGTGAAGAAAACCATATTATGGCAGAATTATAAATGCAGTGATTTTTAACAATGTGAATAGCAAAACAACCACCTGTTAAATCGTATTGATTTAAATCATAAAAGCTATTGAATTTTCCATAAGCAGCTGGATATTTTGCTGTCATGTGTTTTCTAAAAGAGAAAGTAAAATGAAACTGTAAGAGACAGAAACTGTGAGAGAAACAGTGGGGAAAGAAGGATATGGGACTTGGATTATCTCTTGGGTATGCCTCCTGGGCATATCTTGCAATATGCCTTTGCAGGATAACTGCTCTTTGGATCAGCTTGCTACCTCTGGAACTTCATTTGAAAGATGATTTTCTTTGTCCCTTGTCCCCAGACTTTTCCATCCTATTAGTTAAACTTAATTATCTTATGAAATCCTAATTGCCAAAGTGGGAAACTTAATTTTCCAAACTGCTGCCTTCATTATTGTCACCATTTTTGATTCAGGAAGACTTCCAGGGAACAGTTTTGCTTTTATGAGTAGTTCTTCAGCCCGCCATAGTCCGGAGCTAAGACACATCATGAGATCCCACATTTTTGTCTGAAGTTCATTTGCATCCCAAATTTATCTTCTTGCAGGTTTTGACAGGACAAGGAACCTGATGATGGTGGAAACGGGGAAAATGAAACAGATCTAAAATAATGTGTGAAGACCTTGCTTGGATACAGCAGATGCCTACCCTGATGGTAAATAGCAACTGACGTGAACCAAGCATGACAGATCCTGAATCTCTCTTATTTCCAAGCTTTGTGGAACTGCATGATGCCACATGAAACATGAAATGAAAGTGAGATGTTAATATCATTGAGTAGGTGAGTTGTTAGATATAGTTTGCTTGTAGGTTGTTTTCCCCTAAATGTTATCTCTTCTCTTTTTCTTCCCTTCACCTCTCTTCAGTGGAGCAAACAACAGCCTTATGAAGGCAGGTGGCCCTTGTATCCATCCATTTTTCCTTTTAAATAGAAATGACTGACATAGCCCACATCCTGCACACTTCCAAGACAAGGTGAGTGAGGTAAGACCTAAAAGCATGGGTATATTTGGGTGTTAGTATTTTTGTGCTGTTATGGAGTGATAAAAAGAAACCACAATAAAACCTCAGTGTGTGGTATATTTCTAAAGGCTATTTATATTATGTGTGGACCTAGAAACAAAGATCAGACCAATGCACACATTTGTCATCTATGCATAAATGTGGTTAGCTAAAGATTATAAAGATGGATTCATACTGAATTTCCAGGCACCACTCTAGATGCAGGATAGATGAATCTTTTGTATATGTGTCTACCAATATGTTATGCTTGTTTGTTTTAAAAAAACTCCTCAGTAAATCCCTTTCTGGTTCAGAGAAAATAACTCGGATCCAAGAAAAAAAGGAGCCAGCTTACCTAGGATTACTCTAATTCCAACACTGAGAAATCAAGAGACAACAGCTTGCTAAGGACTTTGTTCTGATGACATATTCCTGTGCCTGTGGGTGAAGGGTGAAATAGCATTTCATTTTTGAGCCTTATCCAGCACCAATTGCTCACGTTTGTCTTTGCAGAGCGTGTTCTTAACAGAGAATATAAGGACTGAGAGGCAGCTTGAAGGATGAATAATTCAAAGAGGAGACCATACCTTCACTGAGGTAAACTAATTTTAAGGAGAGTTTTACCAGGTGACACATGCTTAAGTTTTCATTTGTAATATTATGTTAAATTTTGTTAAATAATATTGTATTTTCTTGGACAGGTTTTTTGCATTCTATGGAGTTCTTATTTACCTTTGCCTTAAACCCATGTAGCTCTGTAGATTTCATTGGCAGCGTTTTACACTCTGTAAATTAAGTTATCATCCAGCACTTGCTTTCTCTGACCTGCTCAGTTATCACATTTCCTCCTTTATGAACCTCTGACTGATGTATTTACAGCAACAGTACCACTGTACCACACGTGTATTGTTATTGGGTTAATCTGGGGAAAAGAGGGAGTGGACAGCATTGCAAAGTGCAGCGGCAAAATCTACTTATTAAAAAAAAAAGAAAGCTAATAACTTTTGGGGGAATACTTCACGATAATGGAGCAAAAATCTTCACTTTCAAAATGCAATTTTAGGGAAAGAAATGGAAAAATAGCCCACAGTTTGTTGTGTACCTGCTCTGCCTGACTAAAGCAGATCTATGAAATACAAGATGATCTTCCTAACAAACCTGCTTATAAATTCAGCTGGAAATATAAAATCCAAACTGCTATAATGAGAATCAGTAAGAAATTCAGCAGCTGAAACTTTTCCTTTTGCAGTGGAATGTGACAGTTTGTCACAATTAAAATGTTTCTCAGGAACAGCACAGTTATAACCAATTTTTCCAGCAGATATATTGTCTTGTAAGTAGTTTCCAGTGATCAGATGCTCAGGCTCATGCTGGCTGCAGTGAGGGCACAGTTTCCCAGGGGCTCTCCGTAGCTCGCCTGTGGATTAGTCTGCCTGTGATTCCAAGTTCTTTCCTTATTTATAGCCAACCAGGTGAGCAAGTTGCTTTTGCTGCTGGTTGGGGAACTAGGTTAGACTGTGTAGAAAAATCTTACATGTAATATCAGTGTTTGGGTTTTCCTCTTAACTCTAGAGAAATGTAAATAAGGAAAAAAGAAAAAAGAGTAATTTTTTTTTAATTACATTAAATAAATGTGTTAATTTTTTTGCAAATTTTTTGTTTTGTGTTCCATTTACTCTAGGATTTAGTTGGTGATGGCAGTAGGCAACCAGAATATTATTAGCAAGGTGGCAATTCACATGAAAGTCCATAATTTCATCATTTCCTTCCTCTGAAATTTTTATCATTTTGCTCGATGCCTCAGTATGTTCCAGTTAGGCCTGGTGAGAAAGAAGCAGGAGTGGATGCAGTCTTGTATTTGGATTTTCTGCTGTGTTAAGAGTGTTTCTGATAATTTGGTGGTGGGGGGTTTTTTAGCAATTAGTTCTTTATCAAGATGGCAAAATCTCTCTTTGAGTGATTAAATCCTCAGCTGAGTCCCGGTTAACCACCATTTATTTTACAAACAATTGAGGTACATTTTAGTCCTTTCTTATTTTTGCCACTCAAAAATTGTCTCACTGGATTTAAATAGATACCTTGAACTTTAATTGGCATACCAGATACCATCCTCTGCAGTGAAAGAAATGTCTGATACAATTTTGGTGATAGGAGGCTTCTTTGGCTACTTGCATAGTTTTGTGAGCTCTGTTATGGGAAGGTTTTAGCTTGAAAATAATCTGTGAGCTTGGTTATATGAATGTTTTAGCTGGGAAATACCCTAGAGACAGGATATTTTTCTGAGTTGGTAAAAGTACTCAAATTCACAGAAGTGATTTTATTATGCTCTGCGCTGTTGGTGAGGAAGGCTGGATTCTTCCCAGGTCTGATCTTGGTGATTCTCTTGTGACATCCTATCTGCCTGAGCACAGTGGTTGTCCTGAGCACAATGGGTTTTTTTCCCTGGATTCTGGTTCCCATAGTTTCCAGGACTTGTGCACATCAGCACTTCTTCTGTGTGACGCTTGATGAGATAAAGGGCAAATTCTTCCAAACAGGAAAACTCCGTGTTTCTCTCATTTAATTTTTGCTAAGTAAAAGTTTACTGAAATTGATTTTATTCAAATGAAGACACAATTTAAAAAAAAAAAAGAAAAGAAAGAAAAAAATAAAAGAGCAAAATACATTGAGGCTTGAGGCTTCACATTATTGCATGATATTTTTCAATGTCACAGGCAAGTCTTCAGTTTGGTATCAATGTATTGATTTATATCTACTGAAGGTCTGGCCTCAATAAAATTAGCATGTATATATGCCTGTCAAGAAACTGTGGTCTTTAAAGAAAATCTCTTCTTGTTATCAGGGCTGTAACTATAGCAGATTCCTAATGTTGCACTTAGAAACCTTGTATTTAAAATGTACTTTAGCACTTAGGCGCCTTCTGTGCAATAAACCAGCTAGTCAGGGGGAAGAAAATCTGTTTAACATATTGGTGATATAATCCTTGTAAAACTAACTTCTGTTAGGCAGAGGCTGCTAAGCACACAACAGGCAAGAGAGAAGGGAAAGAAAAAAGTTGGGAAATGCTGCCAAAATGACACTAAATGTTAATGATCCGATCACAAAAATTGTCCTTCAAACTGGAGTGTGTAGTAAATAGCAATGAATAAATGTACTTGTCAGGAAGATTTGATTTGTCTAGCAAATCCTTACTGACATATACACTCATTTACTACTATATAGCCTTTTGAAAATGCCATTCCAGCAGAGCATAAAAAAGGTTATTTAGATTAAGTATAGCAACAAGATGAGCAGCATACTGAGTTCATTGGACTACAGGCACACTCATTTAATACCCAGTGCTCCATTACTCTGAATGAAGCTGTCTCTGAAAAAAACAATAGGAAAGAAGCAGCAAATAAAAAAGCATAATGATTTAAAAAAAAAAAAAAAAAAAAAAAGAGGTAGAGCTTCAGTGTAATGCTGTGTACCACCAGTATCTACATTCAACCCCTGTATAATAGTGCTGGAAAAGGCATAACCGTATCAGGCAGAGAAAAAACCATCACCACCCTGTCCCTCCTCTGCTTCCTGACGGCAAAATTATGACAATCAAAAATTCATCTTCATAAACATCATTTAAAAATATCTCACAGTGAAAGGAAAAGAAGGAATCAAATCCTACATTACATAGTACTCTCAGGCCTACCTTTTCATTCAGGGGAATTACATGACACAGCCAAATTCTGCACTCAACTGCACTCTGGCTTTATTGAAAGGATCATTAGGTGGCAAAAAAGTAGTCTCACTCTTTGATTGATTGAAGCAATACTAATATCTCATGATATACCACTGGCTTCAGGTTTAATGCCCACCTGCCAGCTTGTACTTTTTCTACTCCTTATCTTGACTTTATTGCCATCTAAAGCCAACTAAGGTCTTCCTTCCAACAGTTTCTGCTGTTACAGTTTAGCAGCTTCACGTCCTCTCCTTCAACACAAGCTTTTGTCAGGAGCAGCCCAAGCATGACAGTCAAGTCAATCATTATTATGATTGCTTTGTTGCATGCAGGCAGTGCAGATCTGCCACAGGAAGAAATGAGGAACATCAAACTAAATCCAAAACAGAATCCAAGGAATGCAAGAGTATGTAGACACCTGCACATACACTCTCATGTGCTCACAGACATGTAGTTGGCCCTTTCACATTTGTGAGCAGTACAATTGCACATTGCCATAAAAAAAATGTGCAGAATTATAAGATGGCAGCATGTCAGACATCCTAAGACTACAGCAGGTTTTTTGCTATTACGCTTTATACCAAGTAGTCTAAAGTAGTGTAAGGATGCTTTATTGTGTTCCTTTCCTGGAAGTCTGATTGCAGTCCTCATTTCTCCAGTTTATGTAGAACAAAGAGAAAGCAAAAGGAGTACTGCACTAAATTATATTAGCTGAAAAATAATACAAAATTCTTTTACTCAGGCCCCAAAACAAGATTTCTTCACCCATCTACAAGAATGCAGGAGGAAAATTTGAAGCTGCTTTTGCTTATGTGGCCTGAGTATGTTTTCTGTCCTACTCTGCCCAGCACAATTCAAAGGTGCATATTAAGGGCCAACTTTTCTGCCAAGGCAAACTAAACATCAGTTTATGCTCAAAGAAGAACACACAAGAAGTTACAACTGCTTTATCTGTCTGTCTAGAAGAGAAATGTAATTGTTTGAGCAGAATGTATTTTTCAGTTGGCTCATCACTATCTCTTGCCTGAACAGTGGAAAACAGGGAACAATTTTCTACTTCCGCCTTCACAGAAAGTAATTACTGAAATTGTTTCAGAGGGTTAAGAAGGATCCCTTAGAAGTCTGCATGAGCTCATTAGCCCCACTCTCCTTTTTCTTCTTTCTCTTTCCCCTGAGGTTTTTCCATTTTTTAAATCCAGTCTTGCCTATTTCTCTTCTCTTTTTTTTAAGAAGCAATGCTGTCATGCTTGTGACAGAGCAGAATAATCAGATCAGTTGAAAAAGCAGGAGATGTAGAGAGGAGAGGAGGAACATGCTCTTTCTTCCTTCAACTTCCTTTCACTAGATCCTGCTCTGGTATCATAGTAAAAATGAGGACCAAGTAAATTGGCTAATGCTCCTGTGAAGCCTTGAATTGGTACCGTGTTGTGGCAGTAGAACAACATGCACATAATCTCTAACCTACTTGAAAAAGCTTATTGTATCTATAGTTTACCTGCTCAAGCATCCACTTTTTTTTTTTTTTTTCTGTAGGACTTCTCTTTCTCCCTCTCTTTTTTTTTTTTTTTTTTGAAGGCTTAACAAAACTTTTTCACTGAAACATTCTTTTTATTCAAAACCTCATTTCTGTGAAAAGGAAAAAGACAGTTTCACACTAAAATACTTTGACTGGTTACATTCATAAACAAAGACTCATAGAAACCTCTTTTATCTTGTGCATAAAAAGCTAACCTAGGTATGCTTATATAAAGCATTTCCTGGGTATCTGGGTATGTGTACAGGGATGCCCTGTACACTTACACAGAATCACAGCACATGCTGAATTGGAATGGACTCATCAGGATCAACAAGTCCAACTCCTAACCCTGCACAGGATACCCCAAATATCACACATCTACTTGAGAGCATTGTGCAAATTCTTCTTGAAGAGGGTTAGGCTTGGGATGGTAACCACTTTTCTAGGGAGCCTGTTCCAGTGCCTAGCCACTCTCTGGGTGAAGAAACTTTCCCTGATATCCAACCTAAACCTCCCCTGACTCAGCTTCAGACCATTCTTTTGTGTCCTTTAACTGGTCATGAGAGTGAAGAGATCAGTATCTGCCCCACCACTTGCCCTCATGAGGGTGCTGAAGACCACAATGTCTCCCCTGAGTGTCCTCAAGGTTGAACAAACTAAGTGACCTCAGCCAATCCTCATAAGCCTTCACCTCCAGACCTTCCCCTCTTTCACCATCTTCATGGCCCTCCTTTGGACATGCTCTAATAGCTTAATGTCATTTTTATATTGTGGTGCCTAAAACTGCACACAATATTCAAGCTGAGGCCACACCAGTGCAAAGCAGAGCCGGAAAATCCCCTCCCTCAACTGACTGGCAATGTCTCTGTGCATACTAAACAACTCCGAGCAGTACCTCTACCTCTGTCTGTCTCTCTTTTTTCTCTCTTTCTCTGTTCATAGCAGTTTATTTTTCTTGGGTGCTTCACTGTAAATCTAAATTATGTGCTTATGTGCAGCAAAGCACTCAATGTTCACAGTCAGAGCCTAATTGAAGGAATGGAGTTTAGCTGAGCACTCTTAGTATGAAACTTCCTGAGGACCCGAATGCAATTTATTTTGAACTAACAAGGTTACTCAGGATTGTCCCTTTGCAAAGACTGAAATGTCAGGTGACACCTTTATCATAAGTCCACTTCCAGCCCGAGCAAGAGAGGGACAGTTAACAGGCAGATCCAAATCCTGCTGAGAAAAATAAGAGCTTTTGCACTTTTCAGAGCCAGTAGGACTTGGCCAGTAACTGAAGGACTGAATTTGGGTTTTCTCCTTATCACCTTTATGCAGAACTATGAATCACCATTTCAGAGTCCTCTTCAATGCAAAAAAAAGTTGTTATTGGAAAACTACATACAGCAATAAAGAACCCTGTCCTCATATAACCCACATCAATAAATAACTCACTTCTAATTGAAATTATAGAAAAGGTTTTGCACTTCTACTGCCCATTGTGAGAATACAAACCACAAAATCTTATTAAATTATTAAGCAGAAACCGATCCTTTCCAATTCCCTGTTTAGTACTCACGGTATGATGCAAAAGTCTTATTTCCCTTTAATTGGCTTATCTATAAAAATGATAATTTTCAGACAGTTGGTAGTAAAATCCCTCAGGACTTCAGGAAGCATAATTCCCTTTTTAAAATTCTCTACATTTATTAATGAACTTGAAAAATAACACTTAAAATTGCTTGGTAGGTTTTCCCTCCTGTGCATTGTACTCTCTACAGACTTTAGTGGTGAACTTCAGGCAGTTCTTCCTAATTTTTGCCTCCAAGCTATGCTTCCCAAGTGCTAACCTGGATAATCATTGTTAAATCCTGCCCATTAAATGTTTTTGAGAAGATGAAAAGTTGCATAGCTGATGTATTTCACCAAGGCCAAGACATGGGAAGGGAATGGCAAGATGTGGACAAAAAGACATGTTCACCCTGACTTTCATCACTGTCCTTTTCCAGTCTGCATTTTCTTATTTTCATACTAAGAGAGAACAACTGTATCAATTTCAGTCTTGACAGCACAGTTTACATTAAGGAAAATGGGAAGGTGAAAAAGCAGATTCTCTTTCAACTCTTATCTTCCAGGACTACCTTTTTTTTTTTTTGTTTTGTCATCTCTCCAAGATCCAGAATTAAGATTCTAGACTTGTCACTGAATTCTTCAATGTTACTGCAATGCAAACGAAAGATGTTAGCAATCATTTGAAAGGCACAAGTTGTGCCTACAAGTGACGTAATATTTTGAATTTTTTTTATCTTAGGTATAATTTCCTTAAGTTTGATCACCAAAAGAAGTAATGCTAACATTTTAGAATAAAATTCTAAATTCAGTCCACCATTTCAATTTTTGCTTTCTCATTAAGGACTGGGGACATTAACTCAGCTGAGATGCTTATCCTTTGAAAAGTGATCAAACTTTGTGTAGGCTCTAAAGCTGAAGATATTGCTTATTTGTTCTCTAACTACTTAAAATATTTTTGGATTTGGTAACCTTGAAACAAAAGCTGCTAGTTCCTTACTATATGCCAGCAGATAATGAGTATATGGTGACTTGGAGGACCAGCATCCTTAGTCTTGAGCAAATGAGATCATAAAATGTTGCCCAAGCATTATCACAGAAAATATCATGTTCTTAAACACTCTTTTATCACTTTTCAGAAGCAGAAGGCCGTACACTAAATGTTTACATGCTTCATAGGAAATTTTCAGTTAAAGTGAGGTGGGATTTCTAACACTGACTGGTATGAATGTTATTGAGGGAGAATTGAACTACTGCCTGGCAGGGAGACTCAGCTCAGTGAAGGTTGTGGTGAAGATTTGGAAGTGCAAGAGGTTTGGAACTAGTTGTCTTTAAGATGCCTTCCAACCCAAACCATTTTGATTCCAATGTGCTATGTCCAGATTAATTGGTGGTTACCATTTCCAGCTTGAATGAGTCCTCCTTCCCTCTTGAGTCTTGTGATAAAAACCGCTGTCCCAAGCTGCAGGCAGTTCAAATAGGTAAAGGGGGGAAAGAAGGAGGAGGAAGGGAACTACAAGATATTCACTCAGTGAGCAGAATGTGAGCCCTTCATCTCAGAAAGGTGAGTTTCGTAACATGAGTAAAGAACAAAAAGAGCAGATCTACTCTTGCTTTGCTTAGGCAACTACTCATTCACATTGCTCTGTTGCATACAGAGATTCATTTCTAATTGAATTGGAATGGCTTGGTAAAAGACAAGCCTGCAGTCACATCTGCATTTAAGGGAGAGGTGAAATATGACAGAGATGTGAGTTGGTCTTACTGGCTTAATTAGCCCACTGTTTGAAGAAAGAAGGCGAAAGTAAAGGGGAAAACAAAAAAAAAAAAGGTTTTTACATGCAATTAATTTTGTCAAAATAAATAAAGAGCAACATAACTGTAGTAAATGGAACTATAAACCAGGAAATTCAAAGGCAGAATAATGCTCAGGTTGTGTTAACAACCTGTATTTATGGTTTGTGGCTGCAAAAATAATGCAAATGTGTGATTTTTCTGCTTTTTCGTTGATGGATCGATGGAAAGACATTTAGATATCTATCAAGAATATAAAGTGCAACAGTATTCTATGTTATTATTGCAATTAATTTTCTTAGTAAATTAGAATACAAAATTCCTATATTTTGATAATTTATATTTCCTATAGCCTTCATTGCTAAGGTGTTATGCAGTTTTTGTTTGTTTGCTTTTTTTTGGCGTTTTGCCTTTTTAACTTTTTTTTTTTTTTTTTTTTTTAATCTATCATTCCCTTTTTGTTCTTCTCATTTTTTCCCTAGGCCAATACAAAAGTCTGGTGTGGATCTGACAAAGCAGGTCGAAGCTGCAGAAGACTTCTAAATTTTATATCTAAATTTAGAATTCGAATATTATTTTTATATATAGTAAGATTATTCTATGTCACAAAGAGCTTTATTGGAAAACAGGAAAAATGCTCATTTTTTAGATTGGGAAATTGAAGCAAGATAGAAAACAGTGATGCTGCAGTAATCAAAACATCTGTCTTTTTGAGTTCGAATACTTTCCCTACTGAATCATACTGATAAATAAATGGGAGCTTATTATCATCTTTGTGTTACCACTCTTGCATGATCATTTGCTCTGTGAATTCTATTAAACAGCATTTAACATAGAGCAAAATCAAAATCCCTCAGGTCTATCCCTAGCAAGGACCCAGCACAGAGTTTGAACTATTACCTGCGGCACTGTGAGGAAATAATTTTTGCCAACAAATCTAGATGACTGGGTGTATAATTTTACTGCTTCCTCACTGGCTGAATGATCATGTTAGTATTGCAAGCATAAATACTATCCTTCACTTTTGCCAATATCCTGCCAATTCTCATCTAGCTTGAATATAGAATTAGGTGGAAACAAAGCAAAACTGTTTTTCATTTATAATGTGGGCAAATATTTGCAGAAACTATTTCGCATTATTTTTCTCCTCTGTTCAGCATTCTCAGTTCCCAGTGGTACAATGAGAGTTTGAAATACAGAATGTCTCCCAGAGGTGCTCAGCAATTTGCAAGAACAGCCCCACAGCTAATATATTTTTGCTTCAACAACTTCAAAATAAATTAAAATATTTCTGGTTTCTACTGGCACTTATAAACATTTAACAGATAGGAGCTATTTGAGCAACTTATTAGGAGGCCCTGTCTTACTGAGTTTTCTTTCTTTTAGGACAAGTTCATCAAGGCAGTATTTCAATGTTTTATTTCTTTTCAGGACAAATTCATCAGGCAGTATTTTAATGATTGGCATAACTGCATATAAACAGATAGGGAAAAAAAGGAAAAAAAAAACAAAGGACACTAAATGACCACCTTGTACCTTGATTAACTGTGAAAATTTTCTGTATAAACTGCAACTCAACTATGCTTGGTACACAGGCCATCAAATGTGCAGGGAAGAATGCTTGCATTGTGAAAAAAGTGGTGTATTTTCCAAGATTCTTGAAACCATTGGCCAGCGAGCTAAATGTTTAATTGAAGATATTACAGAAAATGGACAAGATCCAACTGTTAAGAAAACTTTATTTCATTAATTTTTTTCAGAAATTTGTGGAGACAAGCCTGTATAGTTAAATTCAGGCATTTTATTACAATTTTATATTGACTGTGCAAAGGATTATAGGCTTTGACTATAAAGAATTAGAGGACATTCCACCAATAATTACTGTCTATGACTGAAGGCATCAAGATGATGCAAGTGTTACTGCAATACTGAGAAAACAAACTATAGACACGTGCTAAGGGAAAAATTGAAGGATATCAAAGCAGTGTGATTGCTATTTTTAGTTTTCCAGAACTTTTTATGTTCCTTACAGTTATTTTTCCTTTCGTTTACTGTAAAACTTGTAGGGATAAGATGCCAGATATCAAAATTTTGAAGTTTTCCTTAGAAAATAGTTAATTGCTGCACAAAATCAATCTTTATTGTAATGTTTCTCTAAACACACCCCAAACTTCTTGTGGTTGAGCAGGTCTGGAGATCTGAAGTTAAATCCAATGTGAAAAGAATGGGATAAATACGTTAGACAGGGATTACTTACTGAATACTTATGACAACTCAAAGTACCCTTGTGTTTGCTATCAGAATTTGCCCAATATTTTTTTCCTGCTTTTGTTTGTTTGTCTTCATTAGGTTTCTGATTAAAAGATTGATGTTGATATTAAGTCTACAGCATTCAGCTTTTAGGTGTGGGTAATGACTGATCAGATAAATTACGCATTTTTCAATTTCTCTGGTACAATGAGTCACTTTTTATAAACACTTGCAAACAAATTTATTATTATTTATTTAAATTACCAATTGACAAATAAATTCTAACTATAAGCACATGAAATTGCTTTATTTTTAAACATAGATCTAGCTCCCTACTTTCAGGCCTGTAAGTACTAAAAGTGCAGTTTTCCCATTTCAGAACTAGACTCTATTTTATTGACTTTTTTCCTTAGGTGTAAATTCCTGAATCTGGGTGCACAGGCCTGAAGTATCACAATAATATTTTTATTCACAACCTTTGGAATAATACCCTTAAAATATCCTCTCCGAAACCCATTAACATAAGCCCTAATTTTGACCTATTCAAGAATTAATCCAGCTATTAAAATTGCTAAAATATTTACCTGTTTAATAAAGTACTCTTGAGGTTAGTATTCTGCAAGTCTGACCTACTCATCATTACTATCACTGCTATTCCTCACTAAGTTTGTAGAGTCTATTTTTTATTTCCAAAAGTGGAATTTGGTAATATTTTATTTTAAATACAGGTGCTTAAATGAACTTCTGTACAGAAATACATCTTGTATCTATTTAAGGATAATGTTCTGAGCATTGTGGTACATGTAAACTTTTCTAGAATATAATATGAAATATAAAAAACAGATTATCTGTAGAAAAATGGCTCCCAGAGGGAAGTAGAAATAGCACAGCATGAAATGCCTTGTGCTCTGTAATGTCCTTAGCCACCAGCATGGCAAGTGTCCTGTGGAAAAGACAAATGCCTGACTTCATAGTATATGCAAGGATGTAGCTCAGGAGGGTTTGCTGGATAGATATGAAAGCACAAGTGGGAATTTGTTCTTCTCTCACAGCACTCCTAATGGCATAAGACAGCGGGAGAATAATCCTGACTGGGATCTGGATAAATAAGAGCAATGATTTATGTTTTACTTAAACCCATAACTTGAGGGTAGGAGGGCATAGGGAAAGAGAGACCATGCTTTACTCAGAGGAAATCATGAAATTACTGTACAGTATTTGTTTTACACAACTATATCCACCCAAAGATGTAGGGCTTGGTTTGTTACTTCTTTGCACTTTGTAAATTGCTTTTTATCATACCAGGAACAAGATACAAAGTCTACTAAACACTACCAATTCAGAAATGTAGTGTTTTACATACTTGCCTGGTACGTGTTCTTAAGAGCTCCGAAGCAATTGTGACATCAGTCTGTTAAAGGCATGCAATTTGCTTTACTACCATATACCATGCTGAACAGCAGTGAAGCATTGTGAATGTCTAGGATGAAGGACATAACAAACTCCTATTATTATTACAAGAAAGACAGGAGAAAAGCTACTGCCAAAAAAAAGCAAACAAATGAACCCAGCGATGAAGGATATGTATAAAGTTGTGTGATTAAGACACTTGGGAGCGTAAAGGACATATCTGTTACATGCAGTAATGTTAACTTTTTCCATTGCATGAGTACATGAAAATGAAAAAAAGTATTTGCAAATCCTAAGTTTCTTTAACATGTCTACACTCTGTGACTTTCAATAATCTTAGATTGTAGTTTGTTTCCTTTAAAGGCAGCATTGCCTGTTTAGGTAATGTTCAGTTGGTTTATATAAAGAAAACTTTGTATAAAGATTAAGACATCTCAAAGTTAAAAGTTTGCAGAGATAAAGATAGAATGGAATAAAAAGAAGCAATGGATAAACATAGAGTAGACAAAAGCATGAAAAGATGACAGGTGAGCAGAAGAAAGAAAGCTTACCAAAACGTTAACTTTGGAAAGGAAAAGACGTTGTTTAAACTTACTGTGAGTCTCAGTGTCCAGCTGAATAACATTACTGATATTAAGCATACAAAGGAACTGTGCTAAATGTGAAATTTTTTCACAGTATAAACTTTGAGTAGTGTTTTGCTTTGTTATTGTAATGGGTAAAATGAATGGAGTTATCTCCACTTCTACTAGGTTTATTCTCCTCCAGGTTGTGCAGAACTTTATCTGTACAAGCCTGTCACATACTGCACATCAGGGAAGTTTGCACTTGGTTTGAGTTGTGCTAGAACAAAGAAAATTAATAGCTTTTTAATTAGCAATATAATTTATAGGGGGTCAGCTCTTTGTCTTAAATTTAAGTTATATAATAGGAAATTCCAGATCTTTTTCTTTTCTCTTCTATTTATTCTGTCTCCAAATTGAGAAAATCAGTACTCCTATGGAGGGTCAGTTTTAACTATGCTCGAGGGTGGCTCAAGATTATTGTGCAAGTTACAAAATTATTGGAAGCTGTTCACATTATTAGTGTTATAATTGGAATGAATATTTTAAGTTTCTAGTTTTAGGGTTGCATTCTCCAATATGTCAAAATGTAATGCTTTGTTTCAGTTTTTTAATCTTTTTTTTCTTAATATGTTATTTCATTAGACTCTCTGGGGAGAATTGAAGTTGAGCTTAGCAAAGAATGAAATGAGTCCATACTTACACTTACTGAAAACAAATCTGTATCAAAAATTAAGAGTGAGAATTCTTGAAAGACCTTACAGGCCTTAGTAATCTACTATAAATTGAAAAGGATAGGAGTGCCAAAGATTCTCAGACTCCCTTAAGAACTCACCTTTCTAAATCCTCTTGAAGGCAAGAAAAATGTCAGAGGAAATGTCCAACTCCTTTACCACACAGCTAAGCAGATCTGATAGTTAACTTCATGCCCATCACAAGCAATACTTTTCACTTTTTTATGAAAGAAACATTGGAGGAAAAGAAAGATGATATAGGAGTCTTTGTAGAAAATTTTACCAAAAACAACTGTGAACTGGGGACTGTGTATTTATGAATAGGCACAGGATGTTTTAAACATTTTGTGAAGTATGATAAATTATACAGTGATCATGGTGATTACAATTTCTAACGGCACTTAAAATGAGGAGCAGGAGTTGGAAAGAGCAGAACTATCTGTGTGGTGGGGTAGATAACGCAACCTTTCCATGAGTTTCTACTTTCCCTAGTGTAGCTGAAGAGCATTTGCAATGTGAAGATCTGTCAAGCACAATGCATTGACTGATTTATTTTGCAGAAATATCTGGGGGGTTTTTTTGACAAAACTTGCATAGACAATTTTATGAATATTTGTACTCTTATTTTCAGAGTCAAGTGGTTAAGTCCTTAAAGAATGACCCAAATTTATGTACAGTAATTTCACAATTATAAGACGCACCATTTTGACTAAAATTTTTGTCTGAACCCGAAGTGCGGCTTATAATGAGGTGCGGATTATATATGGACAAAGAATGAAAAGTTGCTGTTTTAGTTTGGAGGACAGGTGTCTGCTGAGAAAGGCAGGAACTTCTTTTTGAAATGGAGAATGTAAACCCCCTCCCTCCAAATTATTATAATTTTGGAATCAAGGGGTTTTCAGGCAAAAATATAGGAATTAGGAATAACAGTTCTTTTCTAGGGAAATTAAAATAGAAATACAGTACTACAAAGAAACAAACCCCAAACCCTGACAAAGTCAGAGTACAACCTGACGCCCCGTCAGACAGGGTGTTGGCAGCAGTCCCATTAAATGGTGGCTGCATCCTCCTGCAGTGACAGATGTGATTCAGTTGAAGCAGTGCTCCTGTAGAAGGTGCAGTTTCCCTCTAAAGGTCCAGTCGTGATTTGGAGAAATCCGGTTTTCCTCGGGAGTCCAGTGGAGAAAGGGGCTACCTTAGTTTCTCAAAACCTCTGTTTTTATTTTGGTAAGAAATGTTGGGCTCTTCCCCCTGGCTGGAGCAACTTCCAATGGGATGAAGTAATTTTATCAGTCACACAGTGGGACTCAATGGGCCATTAGCAGAAAATGACTCGCTGGAGGAAGGATGGGTTGTGAAAAGATAAAGAGCAATGCCTTGCCTGGTTTCAATGGATGGCCCATTAGCAGAATATCTCCCATGGAGATAAGGATCACTGCCTCTGCCCTCAACAGG
The DNA here is from genome assembly GCF_009819885.2 of Catharus ustulatus. Taxonomy (NCBI): domain Eukaryota; kingdom Metazoa; phylum Chordata; class Aves; order Passeriformes; family Turdidae; genus Catharus; species Catharus ustulatus. The sequence continues at coordinate 75,595,759 of NC_046221.1, forward strand.
TGGTAATAGATTAGATACCTTTTATCACACTTCGTATTGTAAAGTGCGGCTTATAATCGTGAAATTACTTTAATCAATGGAGGACTTTTATTTTACTTCAACTTGCTTAGGATCAGTGATCAGTGATCATTTTCAAAAGGGAAAAAATAAAATCAAAAGTTTCTTTCTCTTAAACACCAAAGGTCAGCTGTACTAAAATTGGAATTAATTCAGCTTCCTCTAGTTTAGAAATGTATTTGTGAATTTTTCTTTCCATGACACACTTCAAGGTTATCACGAGACTTGTTAGCATATACAAGGAGACAAAATGCCTGTTGTGGCAGAAAAAAAATGTATTATTTTTTTAAGCATTGGTTTATCGATACAGGTGAAACAGGGCACAGATTTAGCATCAAATGAGCTACCCAGAAGACATATTAATTGGAACCGCAAATTTAAGTGAGCAATATAAAATGCATGCTGTGAGCCAAACCTGAATTCATAACAGGAACTCTTTTCATTGCAGAAACTGGAATATAAGAGCGAAGCCAATTCTGTTAGAGGACTTAAATTTATTTTATTGCTCACAGCTATCAAACTCTCAGTTAAGGTAAAGCATTATAATTTCATAGATTTTACTGGAGCTATGCAGTTTATACTACCCAAAGATCTCACTTATATTTGGCAAAAGCAGCACAGATTTGAAGTACTGAGTATACTGATAAATAACTTCAAGGAAGTTATTAGTAATTAATTCGGAATATTGAATTCACCCAAACACCATAGAAAATTCTATAAAATTAGAAAGTTTTCCTTTTGCCTGTTACTTTATCTGTAGGGACAGAGATTTGTTATGATTCATTTCTGAAGGTGGTTCAACCCATTTCTTAAGAGATATATCTTAGGTGATCGTCTGTCAGGGTTAGGCTTGTATCCCTTCAAAGGATATGATATTCTGTAAATAATATGTCTTTGGTAGCTATTGTTGTGGTTACTGTTGTCAGGAGAGGTAATAAAACTGACAAGTAAAAAGAGCTCATCCTCCTCAAAGAATTGACTTGTTAGAACCCTCTCACACACCTTGTTCCTGCCCTTTGCCTTGGGCATGGCCATCTCTCCGTTCTCGTGATTAGTCTGTTGCCAGGCAAGAATTGCAACATCAGTTCTGCTCCTGATAGGTGGAAACAAAAAGAGTGGGGATTTTAGCACTCAGTAACACAATTTAGAACACAGCGAGATCCCAATCTGGCCTTCAGCACCTGCATCTTACCAGAAGACACAGAGAGGCAGCATTAACTAGACCCTTTTCCAATTAAAATCTATATAGAATAGGGAAAACCATTCTGAATGGAAGATTGGGAAAGTTGTCTGAATTTTTACTTAGTGCCCTGCTCAGAAAAGAAGACAAGGCATGTTTAGTAAGCCTTATAATGCATTACTAAATGAGGCCCCATCTGGTTGTTGAAGTGAAGTGTAAGTTTTCATCCCAGACAGATTCCCCAGTGTGTCTGCACCAGAAACCAACCATCCTGCTAGAAGAAGCAATAGCAACAGAATATGCATAATAATAATAATAATGATGTGAAGTAAATATATGTCACAAAATGATTAGGTGAAGGTATATGTAATGCAGACTCAGCAGATATCCACAGTGTACTACAGCTGTGTCCTGTGAGGATTTTAGCCACATTTGGAGTCAGGGATAGTGCTATTACTGCTATATATCAGGATTTTATAGTTTAGTGTTTCATAATTTTAACTGAAGTTTGCTTAGAGGGTGGCAAGAAAGGAATAAGTTGTTTTGCTGTATTAAGGCTCAATATTTGGATCTATGGAATTCCTCTATAAAGCTGGTTCAGTTGTTTCATCCGTAAGAAAACAATTACACAAAAACATAGTGATACCTCACTATACTTAAAACCCCTTAGAAATTAGTGGCTAAGATCTCTTGCTTCTTGTCTTTTTAACTGACAGTGCAATGCTGCCCCATTCAGTTTTGAAAACAACTGTCACTTTTTTTAATGTATTCTTTTTTCCTTACACCACATTTGTTTTAAAGTTAAGTGATTTGACAACAAGTCTGTACCACTGGGAGCTTTTCTACAGACTTCAAGGGGAACACAGCTGAGATCTGTATAGATCTTTACCTTGGCTTGAATAGACTTTAGATGAGTGCCTCTGGTTCATGTTATACTCAGCTGTCAGTCTTTAGATAAAATGAAAAAATGCAACTCCCTCAGGTAAAAAAAAACAAAATCATGTTTTTCTTGCATCTTCTCTATACTCATGGACAATGCCTAGTTGATACACCTTTGTGTGTTTCTTGTAAATGAAAACCATAGCATTTCAAAAGCAGCCCTTCCATAGTCTTGAATTTTCAGTACATGACCTACCAGATTATCAAAACTGTTTTCTCTTAAATTACGATGAGCTGCAGAACTTCACAGGAATTGTGCCTTGCATGTCTTGGCATTTCTTTGCATGCATAGAGAAAATTTATGTGAGTGGGTTTTTTAGAAGGTTCCTTAGTTGAATATCACTTCCCACTCCATAATTCTATTTCTCCTCTTTCTTGGAGAGGAAGGACATATTTTCTATTATCACAAGAGCCTCATGAATGGTCTTTATCTACTTAAGTATTCCACCTCTTGAGGTCAGCAATAAACTTGAAATATAACTCACATGAAATATTTCAGCATTTTATAAGAAAATGTTTAACAGTTCATGTTGAAAAAGAAACCATAACTTTTTTTCTTACACAGTGAAGGCTTTTTCTTACACTTCTTTTTCTGAAGAAATTAGATAATTTTCCCATATACCACACATAAATATATATAATAAAAAGCTCTCCAAACTTTCTTGGAGAAACAGGGTTTACAAATTTATTTCAGTTAAAAGTAATAAAAGCAATTAAACAGCAAAGAGTTCTGAGGTTCAGCTAGTTTCTTAAGAGTTAGGGACATTATGGACATTCATCTCTTAAATTTTTTTTTGTCCTTGTTTCAGGATAGATAATAGCATAATAAACAGGTACACTAGATCTAATTTTGACTTAAAAAGCCAAAGGTAGGAGATAATCATACACAACTCCCCACTATAGTAGACAACTTAAGTCAGTCTTTATGGTTATTGAGAGGTGTACAATCTGATTATTGAGTTTTATATTTTTGTCTTTTTGAAGATGAGACTCCTTACATTTTGCAACTTACAACATGACAACCCAGGTTCATTTGATCTGCCAGCTGAATTGTGTTATACTCCTAGTATGTCTGGTGAGATGGTGCTTGATGAGGGTTCAAAACAAAATAAGAAACTTGGAAAATCAGCTCTTGACTGCAACAATCCACTTCAATTTGCAGCATCTGGAAATAAAATCAAAATCTTCCTGAGAAGAATTAGCACAGCAATAATGAGCATAACAGCAAAGCATAATGCATGATAATACGTTTTGGTCTTTTGTCAATGAACATTATATCCTCTTCAAAGGTAATGTGTAAGTAACAGTATCTTTTGCCACATATTGTTAACCTTTAAAAAGTGCACATGCAGCCTTAGATTTTCCCTGCCCATCTGGCTACTGAAATCTCTGGTAATAGAGACAAAGAAATCTAAGACATGGCAAGTTTCCATCTAAAATCTAGTGGGATCAAAAGTTCCTTCAGAAGTGCTGCCTCTGTTCATATCTGTTTCTTTCAAACAACACCACAGAGAGGCTCAACATTAGCCTCTCATTCTTCTTCATTAGTATCCATCAGATAAAGGACATTCTGATTGGACTGCTTCTGGTATTTAATGTATGACCAAGATGACATCTTTCTGGGAAGGGAATACTTGGTTCAGCTTTTAAAACACAAAGAACTCCTTCAAGTGAACTTCACATTCATGTTTTATTTAGATCATCCCAGATACTATGAATCACTTCCTATTATGGATAATTCAAACATCCAAATTCCTATGTTCTTAAACTTCAAATCCATGCCTTCTACCTCAAAATAACACAGCAGAAAATTAATATAAAAATCTGGCCTAATCCCTTTCATTTTCTTAAATGAAAAAGGACAATCTGTTCCCTCTCCAGAGGTTTGCTACAGGCAGAATGTCCAGATGGATGTCAAATAGTAGAAAAAAGTCAGTGACTTATGAATTGTTTCATTCATTAGTCCACAATCATCTTAAAAAATAATAAAGACAAATATGATTTTCACAGCTTAAGACACTGAAGTCAGAAGGTAAATACTCTAGTCACTCTTACAGTATAGAAGAGTTCCAACCTGGAAACAGAAACCAGAACTGGACTTAAATAGCTCCTTGGGTATGAAGTAGAAAACATGGCAAGTACTAATTGTAAAAGTTTGTAAGATATTTATTTATCTTACTGTCTTTTCCTTAGATCTTATGACAGGACAGATTATTTCACATGGTGTTATTTAGCTGATAGTCCCTTGTAAAAGAATTTTGAGTTACCATGGTCTTGCGTCATAATCTGTCTGTGGATTTTGTAATTTCTGTATCTTGATAGATTTGTTTCTGTTGCATCCACTACAGAGTATCCAGTGCAGGGGTGAATTGTAACCCCACAAGCCACTCCTCAGAAACTCCCCTTGTGCCCTCCCTTACCTTCTGACAGCACAGTCCATTACTAAGAGGACAGACCTGCTAATTCTAAGCGAAATAGGAACCTCAATACTAGGTAGCAGGGTAATGAAATAATGAGAAACACAAGAAACTGAGGTGAACTGAAATAAATTTATTCAACCAATAACCAGATTTGACCCACAAAAATGAGCTCTGGGAAAAAGGTTCAAGTCTATGTCTTAATTACTGCTAGGATTTCATGGTAGATTAGATTAAACATCTATGTGGAATTATATGCTGTATTATCAGACAAGATCAACAGCCACCTGTTTCAAATGGTGCTGACTCTAAAGAAGTGACCTTGACAGTGGCAACTTATACACAGTTCTGCCAGATTGCACAAGGTGCTCTCCTAAGGATCCAAATCTTCCAGATTGCCTTAAATTTATTTCAGATATGACTCAGTCTCAAAGTAGTTTAAAAATGGGTTAGTGATTTTGGAATAAATTACCCTTCCATAGTTCAGAATGTTGTTTCACGGAAAGTCCTACACAATTATTAATCATACCGATAGTAAAAAATTAAGTTGTTTACGATAAGTAGAAGACTGGGAAGAGATTTACTACAATAGCAGCCCTGAAAAGACTTTCAGAAATGTATTTACTCTGATGCAAATCATAGTTGTTTCTCCATTGCAATTTCCATGTAAAGTGAATCCAGGGACTAAGACGAAACATTACAATCCAGTAAAGAAAAAGCCAAATGCTAAATGTCTTATTATTAATTAATTTGCAGTCCCTAATGACAATTGAAATTGTCTTGACAGGAACCTCGTAAAAGAAACACTTCTAATTGTTAAAGTCAACAGCAAAATTAAATAAATGCCTGGACAGAGAGTGGTGTATCAACTTTGGAATAACTGTATTTATCAGGATTTATTTTTTCATGAGAAAGATTGTATTTAATACGTAGGTTTCAATCGCCATGATGTAGCTCCACATTGTCGGTCTAGAGAGCACGTTGCAGGACGATGCTATAAATTCATTAAATAGAGTGTGTTTTGTGACAAAGTAGATCATCCAATCACGGAAAAGAAGCAAGTACCTTGGCTTGAGGCAACCAAACACTGATACCCAAAGGAGTACTTGCAAGCAGTCAGTTTGCAATAACACAAGCTACAAGTTGCTTGTGCAGAATAATCAGCAAGTAGTTGGGAGGAACAAACAAATGGTAGCAATCATTGGCCCCTCATAGGTAATTACCATAAGAAGAAAAAGAACTGAAGTAATTGAATAAAATGTACATAGATTGTTTACTCAGCTCTATTAGCAACAAGCAGCACGCTCTCATTAAAACTAAAAGACAAGAAATAAAGCATTGCTTAGAGCCTCAGTGAAACAGTGATGTTGGTTTCCACAACATTACCTGACATTTTAAAGGACAGAAGACAAGAATTCAAAAGGACCTCATAAATACTTTTGAAAGTTTACTTATTCTCTACTGATTATGTACTATTACTTGAATGCAGATGACACTGCCAAAGATTTCACTGAAATTTGGGCAACAATTTAGAGCAGGATTTCACCCATTCTGATGTCAAACACAGTCTGCTTTTTATTTTGATAGATCTTAGCAACTGGTATGGAAAAGAGATAAAAACTTTCAAAGGTAAAATCCTTTTGCAGTTTTTTTTCTTTTTTTTTTTTTCCTTTTTTTTTTCTTTTTTTTTTTAATATGTCTCTACTTCTGCATTTTTTAACATTTTTTTTATGCCTATATTTTCTTTTTGTGGTAGGGGAACTTAAATGTATCTCCTTTAAAGAAATTTTTCTTGGCCTAAATGAATCTTTCTATATACCCTTCCACAATTTGTCAGCTAGTCCAAGAAACCTCTTCTACAAAATAATAAAAGCACAACTGGACAAGTCAGCTTCTCTTTACTCATATAGACAGTCTGTGAAGATTCTGCTTCCCTCAGGGCTATAGGTAAGCAGGCGTTAGAGAAGTGCTTTTGCTACTGCACCATTTATTCCACTGGAAAGATTGTCCTTAACAGGAGTCACACAGGCCAAACTTGCAATTTGTAGCTTGGTTTTACAGATGTTTCCTATAGTTTATGGACACATGTATAAATATATGTATGTTCATGTACACAGATACACATTTTTCTTGATATCCACTTTCGTCTGTTTCAAGTCTTTTCTCTGATACAGCTCTTCCTTTAAGCATTTTAAAGATACCAGTTAATTGATGACAAAGCTAAATTTGGGTCCAAAAAAAAAACCCTGAAAACCTTCCAGTATTAGCTAAGATTAGTTTTGAACTGCAACTGTGCCTTCCAAGAGAGTCTTTTACATTAGTAGGTCATACAACTGAGTCCACAGGGAAATAATCTTATTTATTATTTACATTTTAGTAGCACACCTTGTGTGAGGCTCTGTCCACAGAGACAGCCAAGCAGGTGGTTCCATTGATTTCCTGCAGCATTCCCAAGTATGGGTTTTCAAAAACCCCCCAAAGGACTGTTCAAAGCAGAGGAGCAAGGAGATGGCATCTGGATGTATACTTTGGTGTTGCAAGCAGTACTTAAGCTGTGCAACATACTATGGGGCAGAATTCTCCAAACTGGCTTCAAAAGTTTGATCTAGAGCTGGAAATGGCTTAGGGACATAAATTCAGAGTGCCAGTTAATTAGCCCAAATGAGAAGGAAGCCTAATTAGCTAGGACAGTACTCCCTAATAGCTGTGCATACCATTCTTATGGTGATTCTATGTACATCACTGCTACTTACAGTTTTCAGATGTAACCAACTTTTACTCCAAGAGAGCACTGGTGTGAGCTTATATTTAGCAACTAGGGTAGCAAAAAAAGCTTTATTATCTCCAGTTTTTCCTAGTTTTACCATAAATATGTCTCTGAATTCAAGGATCTCATCTTTCTTTTCTTGATTTTACTGCTCAGAATCAGAGACAGACAGAATTAATTTATAATTCCAAAAGTAATAGGAGGTTAGAAGAAAAAAAGTGTGATATTTATCTGAGGATACACTTCCCTTAAGAGTCAAGTCAATTTCAAATTATTCATAAAGAACAAGAGTATGCAACTTATTTTCTTCCTGATCCACCCCTAGGAATGGAAACTTGGGAAGTGCCTGGAAAAAAAAACCACTAATAAGCACTTAAAAATTAGGCACAATAAGCGAATTTGATAGTGGTTGCTGAAATATTGCAATGTTGCCAACTTGTCATGTTGAAGGGAAGGGAAGTTCCGGGAAGGGAAGGGAAGGGAAGGGAAGGGAAAGGGAAGGGAAGGGAAGGGAAGGGAAGGGAAGGGAAGGGAAGGGAAGGGAAGGGAAGGGAAGGGAAGGGAAGGGAAGGGAAGGGAAGGGAAGGGAAGGGAAGGGAAGGGAAGGGAAGGGAAGGGAAGGGAAGGGAAGGGAAGGGAAGGGAAGGGAAGGGAAGGGAAGGGAAGGGAAGGGAAGGGAAGGGAAGGGAAGGGAAGGGAAGGGAAGGGAAGGGAAGGGAAGGGAAGGGAAGGGAAGGGAAGGGAAGGGAAGGGAAGGGAAGGGAAGGGAAGGGAAGGGAAGGGAAGGGAAGGGAAGGGAAGGAAAGGAAAGGAAAGGAAAGGAAAGGAAGGAATTTGTGTACTTTAGGGCTCAGGAAAAAAATTATTCTGCTGGTGAAGTAGCACTGTACTCAGCTATTGTCTTAGGATATTCAAGGCTGAGACTGCTATGGTTTTCCTTCAGTACAAAAGAAAACAGAAAGGTGTGTTGTTCCTTTTCAGTAGAATTTTTCTTTTTTTCTTCACAACTAATTTCTTAAAAATCACAGTTATTTACCAGCAGTGTCACTTCCAATCTTCTCCAACTCCTCTCTGTTATCCCATTGCTCTCAAATGGAGAAAGGGTAAAATGTGAGATGAACAGTAAGATTAAAAAGGTTTCTGGGGATCAATTCCATCACTATTAAGGGCAAGAGGACGTGGGTTTATGGTCTGAAGGTTAGTTCAGTGCTTTCTCCAGAAGAAAAATTTCCTGGAACATAAACATGTAATTTAAAGTATATTGTGTCAGCAGCATTTTTGGGGCCAGATCCAGCAGTAATAATTGCAAGTTTCCAGGCAAGGTGGCCTTTGGGTTCTCATTAGTGCAGTAGGGTTGCAATTGCATAGTCACTTGCACTTCTGCTCTCTGTGATCAACCTTTGGCAGCTCACCTATCCAGCAAGAGGCCAGCCTGCTGCAAACATGGGGGCACACATTCCCTCCTTCCCTCCTGCCATCACTGTATTCTACCAAGTTGCTGCCACACTGAGGAAGAAAACCTTACATGAAAATGTGAAAGTGGTGTTTCTGTTTGCAGTATTCTGATATTATCTCTGAGGAACTAACTCTTTTTACCCTTTACCCTGTGTAATGCTCTTGAAGAAAATTATGTGGTCAAAGGAGATAGCATTTGTTTTGAGTTTTTATCCATTGTAAGAGACTAGGGGAAAAAGAAATTAGTAACATGAAGTCTGAAAACAGATAATTGCTAGGTAAGATAAAAATGCTGTAGCCTTTCAATGTTACCATTTTCCTCTGTGGGATGCACATTGTCTGCCATGTGGCTTGGAATTATATTCAGCTCACTCTTCCCTTACTCACAGCATAACTCCATTCATTTATCAGAGCCCATTTTTAGCTATTAAAAAACTTAAAAATCCCTCTTCCCTCCCCAAGTGAGTTTTACATCTAAGTTATTTCTGTGCTTAGTCACATTCTTTCAAATCTTAAAGTGTCTGCTGGAACCTAACACCATCAGCTAGAGATGTCTAGAAAGTGCATACACATGCATTTAGACACACACCCACGTACATATGAAAATACGTTACTCATTCAGATATATCTCCGTGCATTAAAACATATTTTTACACCTAAGTGCATAAACACAGAATTTATTGTGCCTCTGCCTTTAGTTCTAAGAAATTACATAAACTGTTTGTGTCCTTATCAAGCTGTAGAGATACAGACTGAATTCAGCCGCAGCATATGTATTTACATGTACTCGAATATGTGCATGGGCATGGGTATGTGAAGTCTGTGTGCATATGGACACACAAGAACAGTCTCCACAGCCTTCCTAATTTGTGAAGCATACTCTCCTGTTAAGGCACTATGAACAGCAAATGAAGCAGAAAGCACCCAGTACTTCTCAAGTCAGATGCTATCTTGAGGCTCCAAGGATTTCTTAATTGAGTAGGGTGAGGTCAGGAGCTAAAATGACTGAGCAGCAATGATGTGTGCAAAAACATTTTTGCTGCTTCAATTTCCATTCCTGACATCCTGGAAATATCTCTCAGAGAAAGAAGAAAACCTTTTGAGTGTCACCAGTGCAGAAGGACAGGATTTTACACTGAACAACTGAAAGAATAAATGTATCCAATGCAAAGATTTATGCAAGACAGCACAGGTAACATTAGTTTGCAATTGTGAATTCAGGATACTGGAATTATTTCAACTCCTGTCCCAAATATACACTATGATCACTTTAGCTTTCTTTATCCCTTTATCTTCCAATTAAATTGGAAATGCTTTGTTGCAGGCATTGCATTCTGTATAGCTCTAAATAAAATCAAGACTCAAGTCAGGAAGAGGGCCACTGAAAATATCATAGGTATATAAAACAATGGTCAAATCAAGTGATGCCTCACTTGATTATTAACCTGAAATAAGAAGAAATGATGATTAATTAAGATGGATTTTACATATCCAGTGAGTAGTATTCTCCTATGTTCATATAAAAAACCAAGTATTATAATTTGTGTATTCTTGTTGGTTTTAATTGGATAGCTAGTGTATAAACTATTATATAAGCATGTGCTGGAACAGACATACATCATAAGCCATCAGCATGACCCTACTCCCCATGCCAATTTCATACAAGCAGTTGTTTAAATGGTCTTCCTTTCCTCGGTCTTCAGGACCTTTTGTGGGTGACCTTTGAACTTGTTAACTCAGAAATTGGGTTAAAATTCTTCTTTTCATATAAATCTAGAACTGCATACATTTGAAATTATGTTTTCTGTGAACTTTAAAAATACTACACTTTCATGATGGATAATGCACCCAAAGAACAGAAATATTTTATGACTTCTTAAAACTGGAAATATCTTGAGGGAAAATACAGTATTTACAGATACCTTCTAAGAATTTATTTGTTAATTTACCTCACAGAATGTGTGCCAGGTGACTATAATATCTCCATAATTACCAGAATTACTACAGCTTATATGACTCTTCTATGTCCTTTTATCCTAGATTGTATCAGAACTTTCTCTGATGTTCCCTCTTTTTTTCTTTTTTTTTAATCAGTTATAATTTTCTATATTTTTTTTATTTCTCACTCCTTCAGATCTCCCTTTCATTGCATGACTGATTCTATGCCTTTCTAAACCCTTTCCTATTCAACAGTGTCTAAGTTCAGATCTACTTCTTCTTTCATCTCCTTTTATTCCCTAAATCCAAGATCCTTATTTCTCCATATCCTTATAATACCATCAATTCCATCTTGATTTTGCTGATACCACACATCATCCAGTTTCTGCTTCACAGTTTGGCCACCAACTGAAATTTGATTGACTGGCTGAGCATAGATAGGACTGAACACTGAACAAGCTGTTATTTAAATCTTTTCATGGTCAGCTTTTTAAAGTGCACCAGAAGAATGGAGACCATCAAACTTCAGCACTTGTCAGCAATTTTCAAACTCACTGTGTTTAATTGGTTTTGGAAAAATAATTTTACAAATCTTGCCTTTTTTATATATGAGACAGTATATCCACAGAATCACTCCAATCTACTCTGGAGTGCTCAACCCTGGCAGCGAATTTGAATGCCCCTCTCTCTAAAATCTTTTTTGCTGCAGCAAGTTTTCAGTATCATTGATGTCTTGGCATACTAGTTTATGTATAATTAATATAGACCACTTAGGTTTCATTGAAAAACACCAAATAACCCTGGTTTATGTTATTTGGACTCTACCTTGCCAACACAGATTAGGAGTTGAGATTCTGTCATGCATTAAATTTTTTATGGGACCTGAGTAATCAGATGATGAAAAGCAGGTCTTTACTCCCAGAAAATAAATCTTTAGTGAATTCTTCAGGTCTTTGAACACAGAAAAAATAAAATAAAATTAAGACTTGTACCACACACTGTGTTTATCCTAGATTAACACAAAGTAGACAGAATGTAAATATTTAAGATATGACCCATCCACTGAGGAAAGCAATTCTGCATAAACACTGTCAGATTTCAAAGAAGTGTTTTTCAATAAGTCACATAATTAATATCTGAGAACGCTGCTTTGATGAAATTCCCCTCCTAAATAGGAGTTCATCCTTGTGAACTTTTGTTTGAAAATTTTATTTTAAATCAGGCTGTACAAGCCTGCTTGTATTTTTTTAAAAAAGAACTAAAGGCATTTTTCATAAGGAGGCTTGGGAAAACAAAGCAGTATGAATAGACCAAAAATGATTGAAAATTTTTCCTTTCTGTCTTCTGACTTAAGCCCTTTCCAAGAACTGGACGGGATAAATAATATTGGATTAGTATAATGCATCTTTCTGGTGAGATCAGGAAGAAACACAAATAGACAGAAAGGTAAAATTATTATTTCAAAATTGTCTTCAGGAATAAACACTATGCCTGTTTTCTCTGGCCCTGGGTCCGATAGAGACCAGATAGTACTTTGAGGAGGAATAAAAAGGTATGATTAAAAAAAGGTGAACTTCATGTTTTGGTCAGACCAAAGGCCATGTTTCCCTCAATCTCACAGAGGGTTTGCTGCTTCGTTTCCCAGGGTTTTTGTCAGCAGAAGTTTGAGTCCATTATTCTTGGAAAAGGAAGACAACTCTGGTCTTCTAGTCAGATTGATTCCCATGATCCGTAAGGTTCTCATTCACAGTCCCTCGTTGAGATGTGAGATGACTAAAGCACCAGCTGATTACTTTGCATGATATTCCACTGCAACAGAACAGGGAACCTTTCAGAGCTTCAGGCACATCAGAAAAGACAGGTGGCTGCTGATACAAATGTTGAAGTGAACACAGTGTTCAAATACCTCTTTTTTTACTTGAGTTTTAATTTGGTTCATTTCTATGCTGTAAAATAATTTTTTATGTAACTTGGTTCTTTCTATGGCTAATATTTCATATATTATACAAGCTGTCAGAAGAAAGGTGGCTATATTGTCTGGGGACATTTAGAACATTTGGTAGTCAGCAAGCATAAGAGGCAGTTCAGATTTTCAGTATCAACTTATTAAACTCATATATCTTAAAAATCAGCACAGAGATTTCTATGCACAATGAGGAAAATGTTCATTCCTAGCTGAGATAGTTAGCATCTCATTAGAAGGAAGAGATTACTTGTTTTTTTCAGGAGAGTTAACATTATTGAGGAGTGAAAGTAAGAATGATGGAAGATCTGAGATGTGAGAGGTTTTGTTTCTAGGCTTCACTAAAAAAACATTAGTTGTGATCAGATGTCTGACTAGCCTCATTCACAGCAGGATAAGAACTCAGTTCAGTACAGACGAACTGCTTAGAGACTCCTCGTAGAAGTTTTGCTGAAACTAAATTGAACAAAAGAAAATTTAGTCTAGAACCCCTAAAGAGTATCTGAAACATACTCAAACAGTATTGCACTTATCTATGAGAGCATTTGGAGAAAAGGTACATTTTCAGGACACTCGGATAAAGCGGACTACTGATCTGTAAAAGGAGAGGTAGGAGGAAGCACGAACCAGGAAATTATGGATCATGCTTTCCGAGATCCTAGGAACATAAAGATATAGATAAATACAGATTATATATACATATAGATAGACATAAAAATCATTATATTAAAAAACTGCTAACAACAAACCAACTGAACAAACAATAATCTGGTTTTAACACTCTAAAAATAATTAGGGAAGTTAGAACCAGCACAGATTTGTCAAGAAGAAAAAAATATCCGGCAATCTGATTAGGTTTTCTGAGAAAAGGTAGTCTGATAATGTGTGAAGAAGTAGAAGGCATCATAACTGCCGAGATTAACAGATATGCTGCTTATCTGGAGAATATTCAGACAGAGTAAAACTATAATTTTCAGAACCCAAAAAAATTTTGAATGGAATAAGCTTTCTATTTATTCCTCACAGATAGAACAGGAAGCAATGGGTTTAAATGACAGCAAGGAAGATTTGGGTTGGCAGTTGGGAGAAACCTTTTCAGCTATAGGCATAGCAGAGCACTAATGTACACTGCCAAGGGAGAACGTGCAAACTTCTGCCACTGTAAGCTTTCAAGAACTGGTGAGACAAAAATCTGTCAAGAGTAGTTTACTCATAGTTGATCTTGCCTTTGGGCAATAAGATGTATTAGATGACCCCTTGGGACTTAATTTACTATGATTCTGTGATTCCCATGCAAACATAGCACTGTTGAATCAAATTAAATTAATGTCTAGAAACTTATACAAATTACTTTAAGAAAAAAAGAAGAAAAATGAAAGGCACATTTAAAGAAATGTTACATGTGAAGGTTAGACAGTTTTCATTTTCATTTTTATAAAAAATCGTAAGGATGAGGAATGCCAAATGAAGCTACATCTTCTTGATGAGCTTCTACCTCCGTGCTGTCTGCTGGTTACAGTTCCGTTTCACAGCACATTTAGGTACCTGTCTTTTTCACTACCCACCATTTAACTCTCCTAGTTGTAGCAGAACTTTCAACTCGAATAGTTTAGTATCTGGAAAATTGCCCAAAAGTAAAGATTCAAGGTAAATTATTTGTGTAATGACATCCCTCCAGAATACATCTCCACTATCCTCAACATCCAAAACAACAATTAGGTTTGCCATGGGGATATAAGAAGACACCCAGAAGGGCTTTTGAGGGTGCAGGACTGGCAAGGACTGTGTGACAGAGGTATGGTTTCTCATAAGGGCTTGGCCAACCCGGTTGCTCAGTCTTGGGAGCTGAATTTGCTTTAGGAAGATCATTGTTAAGAGCTTGAGAAGTCTGAAGAAAACTTCAAAAGCATTTTATTCTACGTAACAGAGGCTATTAGCTGGCACTGAGTACTGAACAGTTAGAATCTCCATCACTGCTTTGCTCCAAAGATTTCATTTAATCCTCTTTACTTGAAACACTTACCTGAGGAAAATAAAATAAAATTTAGGTATCTTAATCTCCTATTTTCCAACTCAACAATACTGAAAGATTCAGAAAATTGAAGTTACACTTCCTTTTTACTACAAAGAGAGGCCAAGCGTCTCATTCAAGCACATCAGAGAAGTCTGTCAAGATAGGAGTGAGGAAGGTAAAGTTCTGGGCCCAGGTTATCTGCGTAAGTCGAGAGAGATGAATTAGGGCTAACTCCTCAACACTTCACTCATCAGCCAGGATAACTTTGCGGTGTGTAGATCAATTGGATATTCTACAGAAAAGTACAAAGGCTCTTACAACAATGTACTGTCAAAACCACTTTCCTGTATCCTTGATCTTAGAAATGTGTGATAGGAGGTCTCTGCAGCGAGGATACAGCTTTCAAAAATATGAAGAGTTCTATATAATCACAATGAGATATGAAGGTACAGGAAGTGGAGAAAGTTGAAGGCATTGTTCTGATCTCTGCTGTTGGGTTGCATTTTCTGCAGGAGTATCTTTCTGTTCAAGACCACTGCACCCCTAAGGCTGATCCTATCTTTTCTTTATTTTTGTAGAAGAAACAATTGTTTACAGAGGTTGAGTTGTTATTCATGTGCAGGTCTCAGGAGGGAATCGGGCCCCATAGCAGGAAGTACTGAACATCTGAAAGCTGCAGCTGCCTTTTGCAGACTCCAGAGGAACGTAAAGTTCAGACTGTGTTTGTTTCTTCAATAAACTGAACACTACCTAAACTGAAACAAACTTCAGAAGCTGTTGGGGATCCGGGATCATTATGGCAGATGTCTGAAAATTAGAGATTATCATGAACTAACTTGTGTATGTGCATTTATGCACATCTTTGTGCAGATAGACAAATACAGTTATTCACTAGAGGTGTTAGGTACCTGAGAAATAGAGTCAGGTGTATTCAATTTTAGTAGGGGACAAAAATGTATTCTCTATTCTACAGCAATTCAGTTACTGATGGTGATGGCTGGAGACCCCTCTAGATTAACTTGGCAGTGGCATTATGGCTGCTCTGTGGGTATTTTAAAAGGCAATCTAGCAATGAAAAAGACCAAGCAGAATTGTTAACATGCAACAAAGTGTTTGGGTAGCTGAGCTTCTCACAGTGAGAAAAACCCAGTGTCTCAAAAAACCCAAGACAGGCAGTTCTGCATCAAGAAAAGTTTCTTAATTTCCAGTGCATCACAGAAGTTAATATAATTGCAAATAGGACTTCTTGTAAGTCTCATCTTCTCTTATGGTCTGGTAATTTTCCAATATTGCACCTTTAAAGTACAGAAGTGCAATGTGATAATCCCAGTTGGATCCAAAATCTAATTATTGCAGTGAAGAAACACAAAAACAAAAGCACCAAATTCCTCATCAGAGTGAACAAGAATGGTGCAAATTCAGGTTCACATCAACACAGGGACTCAAATGGCTGGAAACGTGTTTATAATGATGTCTGCTATGTAAACCAGTTCTGCACAGCAGTTGTGGGGCTGCACCTGGACTACTGTGCCCAGTTTTGATCCTCACTAGTGAAGAAAGATGCAGACAGACTGGACAGGGTTCAAAGGTGGGCCATGAAGGTGATCAAAGGCTGGACAACCTGCCCTAGGAGGAAAGATGGAAGGAGTTAAATCTTTTCTGCCTGAGGAGAGAGGGTTCAGTGGGGAGCTAATCACAGTATTCCACTAGTTTTAAGATGACTACAAAGATGACAGAGGCTCCTTCTTCACAAGGGACCATGAGAAATGCAAATGGCAGTGGGTAAGAGCTGTACTGGGAAAGGCTTAATCTCAATATAAGAAAGGAGCTTTTTACAGTGAAAACAGTCATTCCCTGGAACCACTGCTTGTGACAGTCCCCATCACGGAGAAGTTTCCCAAGATGTGATTGAACAGGGTTTTAGGTAATTTAATCTAGGCTTCCTTTCCCACAGAATGTTGGACTGGGTGATATATCAAGGTCCTTTCCAACCTATGTTGTTTCATGATTGATTCTATAAACACAAAGAATGCACAGATCTGTTTCTTCTCTTTTACTATCTTCTTATATTACTTTTCTTAACAGCAAATAATTCACAACTTTCTATTAGAAGAAAGTAGTCTATTCTTTCACAAGAATATGCATGACAAATCCTTTCTGGCAGAGGTGAGGCTCATGTGTGTAAGATAGTCCAGATTTTACTGCAAGACCTATCTTTCTACTACCTCTTTGTATGACATCATATTAGTCTAAAGTGATTTCTTGTGTACTGTGGATTATGTATACATTGGATAATGTGTCTGAAGGAAAGGCTTAAAACTTATTCAGACTGCTTAGAGCTACCTGTTCCAAGGTTCTCAACTTTGCTTTGGAATTGCAGTTGTAGTTTAAGTCTGAGACCTTATGTCTGCATTTGAATGCAGTGTTTTTCTTCTTTTTTCTTTATAAATAGACTAATCCCAGAAATGGGCTGCTAAGCATTCAGCTGATGAGAAGGTAAATAGGCAAGCTCCACTTTGAGTATCATGGCTCACTCCATTTAGTACACACTTTGCTGTCCAGGTTCAGCTCAAAGAAACATTTTTTCCTACCCTCCATTTTTGCATGATGGCTCCCAGGGGCAGTAGTTGCTGGGAAAGATAGGTTCTCCTAACACAAATTAGTTCAATGCTTCATAGCCCACTGATAAGAATGAGAATTTGAGGTTTTGGTCTGTTTCAAAGACTGCGCATGTGCTTGACTTTAAAAGTTGCTGAAATGGCATTGGGAGGACAGAATCTCCCAAACTGGTGTCTGGACTATCCTCTCAGCCTCATGTGGAAAAAATACATACTTAAAGAAAAGGTTAAATGGGACTTTGGCGTGTCAGATTTTTCAAAGTCGAATTTTCAGAGCTCGTCTGCAGCTGAAGTCCAACTTTAGCAGTGTTTTCTTGCTGTTCCTTACTACTTGCTCATGAGTAGTGATATTGATAAGCTTGGGTAGTTAGGCTCCCAGCAAATCCATGCCTAAATTCCTTTAAAGTACGCATGCTAAATTTTCCTTTTGCCTTCAATGCATTGACATTTATATAGTGCATCTGAAAATTTACAAAAACTATTGAGGAAAGCAAAAAAGCAAAGATATTTCCTTGGATTTCCCTGCTAGCCCAAGTTTATGAAGTCAACACAGGGTGCAAGCACAATTTTTATATCTCTACCGTTGAAGAGAAGTGGTTTTGACATCTGGAGCCTTTTCTAGACCTTTCATTTTAAGATCAGTTTAATAATACATATTTTTTCTAGATATCAACCTGGGAGTATTTAGAAATTTCTCTGATCTTTCTAAATAGACTGAAAACAACAATAAGGATCTAATACAACACTTTGTATTAATGACATAAATTAATACAGAGAGATCACTGCTGTAGTCAAAGGTAATAACAGAATTTGTAGTTTCCAGTTTTACCTTTACATATTTTTGGTCACTGTATGCAACATTAACTTCTGGTTATCCTATGTTCTTTAGAAATGATAAAAAAAGAGTTTAAACCATTATAACATATTTATATTAAAATAAATATAAAGTACATTATGCGAGGGAGAAGAAATATGTGAATATTTACTAGAAAAATTTCCATATAACTACTTAATAGAAGATTATAGGGAAAAGAATGAAAATTATACTTGCTAATTTGTACTGAGCTGTTAGAGAAATAACTTTGGAGGCTACTTAAGTGATTTTTTAAACACAAAAAAACAGTGAGGCAAGCAAATCCATCACTTAATGCTCTTTGTTCATTTTAAATGAAAATACAGTAATTTCACGATTACAAGCCGCACCATTTTGATTAAGGTTTTGCTCCGTACCTCAAAGTGAGGCTTGTATTCTGGAGTGACTAATATGTGAAAAAAATTCTGAAATTTGCCAACCGGGAGTGTGAGCATGCAGCAGCCCCAAGCGAAACCGAGCCTGCGCGGCCCCAAGCAGGGTCAGGGCTGCCCCCAGAGGCCACGGGGGAGTGGGGCCGGCAGGGGAGGGAGGAGCCGTGCCGGGTCGGGGCCATTCCCCAGCAGGGGAGGGGGGAACCGAGCTGGACCGGGGCAGTTCCACGGCAGTGGCAGGGAGGCCAGGCTGAGCCCGCACGGCCCCGAACCAGTAAATCCCGCATTCGATGATTCTGTTACTAATTGACCTCTTTGTGAAAGTTGCACACGGATCCTCTCTGTGAACGACAGTGCGGCTTACAATCTTGTGCGGTTTATTTATGGAGGAAAAATAAAACGTTGCTGACACCCCAGAAGTGTGGTTTATAATCTGTGCAGTTTGTAATAATGAAATTACTGTACTTTCTTTTACCTCTTTCCCCATACCTGAGCCACATGCTTTCTGTTTTTTTCTCCTTTGATTTTGTTCCTTTGCTTTGTTTGCAGTTGGTTTTGGGTGTTTGTTTTTTTGTTTGTTTGTTTTAAATTTGCACAGTCTACTCCACAGCACATGGATATTCCTGAAGGAACTGCAGCCTGTGAAGAGTCCAGGCTGGACCATGAAGGACTGCAACCCAGGGAAAGTCTCACAGTGGAACAGGAGAAAAGTGTGTGGAGGAAGAAACATCAGAAAGAAGTTGACTGCAGCCCCTCACTCCTCATCCCTTTCAACTACTTGGGAAAGAGGATGTATAGGAGTTGGAGATGAGGGAGTGAAACTAACCTGGGGAAGAGCAGGGAGTGGGCTTTAGTTCTTATCTGTTTTTTAGTATTTGTCTCTTCTTGTCTGTTTCTCACCATCAAACTATAAATTATTTTTCAATCAGTTAATTTCCCCCAGATTTAATCTGTTCTGTCCACAACAGTAAATTGCTAAGTGACCACCCCATCTTTATCTTGACACTCCAGCTTTTCCATCTCATTTTCTCCCCCTGTCCTGTTGAAGAAAGGGGGTGAGGGAGCTGCTGGGTGTGCATCTGGCAGCCAGTCAAGGTCAAGACACCACAGATTCTTTCATTCTCTGCAACTTGCAGAAAAACTTGAAAACCAACAGATTTTATCTAGTCAAATAATATTCCATATTACAAATACATGTGTCAATGTGAAACCTAACACATGTTTCTCTCCTTCAGGTTGAAATAAAAGATTTGTGTGGAAATACTTAAAACTTAGCCTGCCATTTTCTTTAACATATGTGAAGTCAAATTACATCCATAATCCACTGTCATACTCGGGCAATTTCTTAAAAATAAACATACTAAAGTGCATATACATTCCTAAACATAATAATTTATTCTAGTTTTGGTATGAGAAGGTATTTTTGCCCACAGCCCCTGATGTATACATGTCACTGAAACAGAATGTAAAGCCAACTTGAAAGACAACCAAAAAAATTATTTGAGTAAGAATGGGAAATACAGATTTAATTAGGGCAACAATGAATAACTAACCTCACGGTCAAGTGATTCATAGGAAAAAAAAATCCTTCTTTTAAAATATAATGACAAAGTAATTGCTTCTGATAGTGTAATACTTTGGTCAAGGCAAAGATCACATATGGTCTTCTCCTTCCCAAAGAGTGACACATAATAGAAGATGAGAAAACTGTCCCAATCCGGACATATCTGTCTGTGAACATGACTTTTCAAAGTGTTTAAGAGTAATATGCAAAAGTGATGACTTTCTGATGAAAAAAACTCATCATTGCTGCTGGAATGACTTAGGCTTTGGACCCATGTCTCTTTAATTTCAGTTTCAAACTCTTCTGTTTGGAAATATTAAATGGTCAGGATCCATTAACCAAGGATTGCAGCTCCATAGTGAGCCAACCAATCCATCCAAACACTTAATTAATTTCTTATTTATTTCACTGAGTGCTTTGTGTAGCTCAACTATTGAATGTACAGGTTTCAACACCATAAGTTCAAAGCATAGGTTTTTTCCTGTGTGTCAGAGAAAATTATGTACCTATTTGTTATTCAGAGGCTTCTCTGAGGATTAACAACTCACTACTGGCTGCAGTTCATGCTCTTCTGCAGCAATATTTCCTGTCCATTTGGCTTCAGAGGAATATTTTCTATTGCTGTTTTGGCCATCATGTAATAGAGAAGTCCTGCAGGCCAGATTCAGACACACAAAGCTGTGCCCAGAAGCATCTTTTCCCCCAGTATAATATGGCATAGAGAAAAGATGTTTCTTAATAAATTCATCACCATCTAACACTAACTTGTAAAATTTTAAAAATTATTTACATTTAGAAAACAGTGTACTGAATTAATTGTATTGAGTAGAAACACAAGAGTGACCAAACTTTTTTTTTAAGTAAAAGAAATACCATAAATGAGAAAATTTTAACTCTGAAGACTTAAATGCTTTTGTGGGCAGTAATGTTAGAGAAATACATGTACAATGATTCTATAATTTAAAAAAAAAATACAGAGATAATTGTATCTTACATCTTTTTGTTGGTTTGTTTGTTTTCCAGAGGGGATTATTATAATGCTAAGTTCATAAGGAAGCCCCTAAGGTAGGTGTTAAACATTCAGGTCTAGTTATAAACACAAAGGCAACCAATGCTTTAACAGAAGGAAATATTTTACCAAAGGTGAAGAGGATACATAATATTTGCCTATTTAGCTGACCTGTGTAAGCAAGTGACCATTTAGGGGGAAAATATAAGTAAAAACAAAAATATTTGTGCATTTTGGTACCCCTGAGGTATTGCCATCGAAAATATATAGTCTAAATGATGTATTGAAAGGATATTTTTCAAACTGAGAAAATTGAAAATATTAAAATTTGTCTTATTTTTCTGAATTAAGCTTATCAACAGCACTGCAAATATCTTTAGGAAAAGGAATTCAATGTAACAAAAATGAGTACTTGTTGCCTGGAAAAATGCATGAAAAGAGACACAAACCATTGAATCTCAGACGTAAAGTGTGTATTCATATGAGTTATGTCTGTGTACTTATGAGTTTTCATGTGTATCTATTAGGAATTTTGATATTCATATAAATTTACTGTTTAATAATCTAATATTTACATTTATTCCCATGTCTGTGAGAGGCAGAACAAGTGTCTATCTGGATAGATCCTGTTGCTACTGATCATTGTTCTTGGGAAGACTTGGAATCCATACTCTTCATGAAAATTAAAAATTGTGTTTTCTTAAAGATATAAATGGACGTGTCCATGCTATAGGTAGAATCTAGAGACAAAGGCTGCACCAAATATTCAGTTTCAGATATTTGAACTTGTCCTTCATTCAGAAAAAAAGGATTTGGGATTGGTATACTGTGCTGCAAGAATTCTATGCTCAATGGTCTTTTCCACATAATGAATTCTTAGGTAAAGTACATATTTAGGTTTTATCTTTTACACAATTTTAAATTTATATTTGCTTTCCAATTGTCCTGCATGATAGAAGAAGGTGAGATAACTTGATTTTCTTACAAAGGAATGAAACAACTTGATAACATTATAAAGAATAAGTACTCAATTTCAGTGCTTTATAGACAAGTAGAGAAACACATTAGATTATTATTAGGAATATTAATTACTGTGTCTTTTTGACACAAAGCACAGATCAACTTGTACTTACGTGCATTGATCAAAGTTTTCAGATCATTTGTTTATAGAAGTAAAGAAATCACTAATTGCAAAGTTTCATCATATTTTCTTTATTTATCTCATGTTTCTGTAAATATAAATACTGAAAATTATTGCCACAATAAGATATATGCAAGGAGTATATTTGCACAAACCATTGAGATTCGCTTGGTCTCTACAGACCTTTATATGTGACTAAAATCTAAAGCTAAAGTTACCTTTAAATAGACTTGTATATGGGTAAAGGCATTTGAAGCAAATTCTGTGGCTATTATGTCTTCAATGAAAATTCTACATTTCCTTAGAGGAATTTGAGAATGAGTGCTTCTAGCTCAGCACTGCTGACAATGAGAACCAAACATTTCTCCATCAGATTTTGTCCCTGCTTGTTAAGTGGTGGGGGTCCCCCAAAACAGAGAGTTCAAAGTGCTAATATGTGTTCAGGTGCTCTTGGGAATGCCCAAGCACCTGCCCTGGGAGGGGGGAAGTTTTCCGCTGTCTTTTCCAGCACTGGATGCCATGCAGTCCTCTGAAGCATATTGCAGAGCTGTGCTTTGGGTGATTGCAGAGTAGAAGCTGCTTTTTTGCACAGTTTCTACAGAGGGCAACATCCTGCCCTGATCTTAGTCTTGGAGGTAATGATGATCTTTGAGTCTTTTACACCGTTACCACAAAATTATTAACCAGCTAGTTACAAACTAATACAAATGTGATTTCTGAAAGGTAAGGAAGATGCTGTAGAAAACTGATTTTGGATTTTGTGTTGATTAACTGAACTAAAAAAAAACACACAAAGTCTTAGAAAATTAATCTTTTTATTTGGAGAAATCGAAATCAGAATTTTTAAAAGTTGAAATAATAATGAAAATTATTGGTATTGCCCTTCAAAGATCTGTCATTTTTACTGCAAGTAAGGCAGAAAAATACTGGGGAAAGATTTCGAGACTTAGCTAGACAAATTACTTCTTCTGTAAGAGAGTAAGAGTAAATAGGAAGTCTATAAGGCCTGTAAAAAGAGATCATCAACTCCATCAGGGAATCTTGAAAAGGTTGTTGTAACAAGTAAAAGCTACTTCAGCTATATAAAGGGGAAAAGAACAAGAAAAACAGAAGTGGGGTCAATATACAGTGGGGATATGTTGGAGATTAAAAGGGAGCTGGGAACTGCCCTCAAATAAATAAGCATTTTTGTCCCAGTTTTCAGTAGAATAATGATGTCTGGTAAAGTATGTCCTGTGGAGATAATCTCCACTAACACAAAAGACTTTCTCTCCTCCACTAAGTAAGAAAAATTAGTGTAGTAATTATAACACAGTTGCTTATTCAAATTTATAACTATTTATGGCAACATATCAAGCTAATTTAAATTCAAGCAAATTCAGTTTCATCCATTGTTATTAGCCTGGGATTACAGTAGCTGTTGAGAATTCATATGTCCCCTGGTTCTTTTTTTGATAGCAAGAATCTCCAAATTCACCCCATTTCTTTTGAGTGGATTTTTCCTCACTTCAAAATCAGTGAAAGCATTAATCAGCTTTTCCAGATGAATGAGTTTGAATTCCTTTGTTTCCTTCTCCCTTAAAAGTTAAGTTTAAAAAAGACTGACCAGGTTTCTAAATGGGTGATTTGAAACTTTCTCTTTTTCCAATAGGGAATGAAAAGATATATGAAAGGACAGATACTTCTCTTTCTGCTTTGTACGTTCAGCGATATAAAAACAAAGCCTCCTGAGAGCTGGAGCCTTCTCTCTCAAGCGTACATCTCCTTTTGCAAAAGTTGTATTAACAGAACTTTGGTTTTCTTTCAATTTTTACAGTCTTCAAAAAAAAAGAAGCCAAAACAACAACAAAAAACAACAACAAACTCAACAAAACAAACAAACAAACAAACAAAATCCCAAAACCCAGTAACAGCAACAAAAAACCAAAACAAAACCCCAACAAAACAAAATCCAAAAAAACCTAATGCTGAAAAGTGATTATAGCACAACAGATAATATGGTAAACAAAGACACAAACTTCTATACAGTGTACATGTATGTATACATCATATATGCTCTAAAAGCATCTGAATTTAAAAGTTACAGTGGATCCTTGCTGTAGTTTTGCAGGTTTCTTTCAAAAGGGACAGCTTGGTAAATAAAAATTTGGATATGAAAGTTGCCAATCTAATTTTGAAACAAAAGCAAAAAAAAAAAAAACTTTCTGAGTACTTTTTGGATGTTTAAGGAGGAATTAGTTATCTTAGTTTCTACACTGAGGAAATAAATATGTACACAACCATATGTCCAGAAAGAATAATTCTTTTCTCCTTTTTCCATCTATCATTGGGGAAAATGAACCACCACATTTTAAGCCAACATTCAACAATAATCAAAACATGAGCATGAACTCTGATGGAAACCATTACTAAGGAGATGGAAGTGGTGAAAAATGGCGTAAAGCCAGGAAAAGTCTCTTAGTGGTATATTTTACTATAGATTTTACAAAGAAACCTCAATTAATTTTAAGATAGACTTTACTTAGTCTAGGAAAGGAAATAGATGAAGGAGTTGCCTATGAGGGCAGATAGTTGTCCCTGATAACCCAAAAAACCCTTTCCACTTTCATCTGCCAAAGACATGACATACTTCAGGTGGGGTTATTGAACTATTCACCACAACTTCCCACGGGGATTGTTTGACTTCAGCATTACCTGCATCAATCAGGAGCTGGTGGAGAGATGCACAGCAAAGAAATGAAGAAGTAAGATCAGACTACATGTGAAATCCCAGACTGAGTCGGTAAACGGTTGTCTTTCTTGGTCCGCTTTATGTTTGTTAAAGACCTAGTTCCTCCAGAGTTCACTTCTGAACTAATGAGTTTTCTGATTTCAAACTGACTTGAGTGCAAGTTGAAGCCAGTATTTTAAGAGACAAGAGACAAGAGACAAGAGACAAGAGACAAGAACAGTCCAAGTTCACAGGGCATTGTTTAGTGACATAAGCAGAGAAGTTTTTCGAGATGGTCAGACTTTCTAACACCTCATATCCAAATTCCTGTAAATTCCACCTGGTCTTTACAGCTTTCTGAGCTATCTCAATTTCCAGAATACTTTTAAGGTGAAACCTTTCTAGTAAGATAGACAAATGTCATGACTCTCTTTGTAGAAACTGCCGTTTATCCCACTTTTCTGGTACCAAATTTGTTCTTCCTCTTCTATTTACTGTTCAGTTGCTGCTTTTAAGCCCAAAAGTAAACACATTTTTGGAGAGCCGTCTAGAGGCAGTATTGTTTGTAAAACTTCTTTGGGAACTATGTATTATTGTTGCACTAGTAGCAGCAGCAGCAGTAGTAGTAGTAGTGATAGTAATAGTAGTAATAATGATTATGATGATGATGACAAAAACGTTATTATTATTATTATTATTATAAATATTACTACCATTATCATTATTATTGGATAAGTTGTAAAAAAATCACATCCAGCACATCCAGTATTCATCCAGAATTTATTTCTCGTCTTATGAAAGAAGATAAGTAGCTAGGTGACATATCATGTTATGATACACAGTAGCAATGTGGTATTTGCCTAATAGAGAACAGAGAAGAAGAAGACCTGGCAGAACCTACCCACAAAGAAGATGACTTTTGGGTTGTTTCCCGCTTTACAGAAGGAAGCAGTGATGTTGGGAAGTGCCTGCACACCAGGGATGGGAAAAGGCTCAGACTTTCTTTGTCCTCAGAGCCTTAGGTGTCACCAAGTTTTGACTCCATTGCAATTCTTGTATTCCCAAGAATTTGAAATTGGTCAGAAGTAGACTTGGATAAGTGTCTGAAACCTCATTCCCTACCAACCAGTGGAAAGCAGAGGTCTCTCCCTACTGAGCAACGCAGTGAGAAGTGAAGGGAACACCTTGACTCCCTCCATGGGAGGGAGTCTGCTTCACTTCACTGTTGAGACAGGGACAGTGGCCATGGTTCCCTCTAAATTGCAATTCCTGCAGATAAATGATCAACTATTTTAAAAATAAAAAATATCACTAAGGTTTCAGAGCTCCTGATATGGAAAAAAACAAGAAGAGATAAACACTGAGAGTTCAGTTATCAATGAAAATTTTAGAAAGAAAATTAGCACTATTTTTAAATCTCATGGATTTTTTGTGGAGGCAAGGAGATGAGGGAAGAGTACAGAACTGAGAACAAGAAAGACTGATTTTGTGTTTTTAAAAACAATTTGGGTTTGGCACTCCTCCACCATCTAGAACACCTAGATGTACTCGTGAAGTTTCCTATTGCATTTTGTGGCTTTTTATGTATAGGATGGAACTATGAATGAAAAATTATTTTAATAGCCTGTGTAATGCAAAAAAGAGGAACAGCTTTTTCCTCCTGTCTTGCTTGCATAATCAGAGCCAGGTGAGTAGATTTTTCCCTTAGGTATCTAGAAAAATTTCTCCAAAAATCAGTCACACCCAAAATTTCATCTGTTCCCTAATGTGCAGTTAATACTTATCAGATAAAAGTATCTGATTTTTTTTTTTTTAGTGCTGTTAGTTTGTTTGAACATACTATTTTGAGAGCCACAGACACTTTTCTGTTTGTTGACTCATTAGCACTAAAATGCCATTTTTAAAAGGTCTTTGACAAAAGCCCAAGAAATCAGAATTAGATATCTGCAGACAGTGAAACCAGATAATTAAGAGGGAATATAGATATGTCAAAGCACATATTTGGTGGTTATGATATATCTTAAAAAAAAAAAATATGGCTAGAGAGGAAGATATTATTTAGGGTAAGAAAGAACAAAAAAATAAAAACTGGACAGAATTGTCTATTTGTATTTCTTATGATAATTTCTCTAAAGTTTCTTTTAGTCTTTGCATTCCAAGAAACACTAAAAATAATCTGTAAAGCAATCAGACTTTAAAAAAACCCCAAATATTTAGAGAAAATAATTCAAGACTTTAGGACTACATCCTCTGTAATCCTTGCGAGATTGCTGATCCTATGGTTTTCTTGGTTACATAGTTAGACAGAAGAAAAATAAATAAAGCTTTTTGATGCATCTGTAGTCCTGTGTGCAGCATCTTCCTAGCCAGAGGCTAAATGTTGAATGTATATATGATTGCAGTGGAATCAATTTTATTTTAGTTATATAATGTCCTCGCTAAAACAGTCCTACTTTTGATAATATTTTAAACTTGTAAGTTTATTTTTGGAACATTTCTACCAGTCTAACAGACCTGACAATTCCAATCCTTTTAAGGTCAAAGCTTCTGGGGAAAAAATGAAAAAGAACACAAGCTTCTAAGAAGATGTCAGAAGCCTTTTCAGACACCTAATAGACTTACTGAGCCAAATGCAAACATTTTAAGAAAACAACGTGCCATTTAGTGTCTTTGATATATCACTATTCACTGTTCTGAAGGCACAGATTAGTATAAAATCTGATCAGTTCTTCAGATAAGCTTTATAAAATAAACTGTTTTTTGGAGAGCAAGCCTCAAACAACATAATGAAATGAATTAATCTGGTTTTGACTTGTCTGTGTTTATACATTTCAGAAGAAAAAATAAAACCGAATACTACAATATATGCTATTTCTTAAAACAAAAGGGTTGACTCTTTCTTTTTCCATTTTTGTGTGGTTAAAAATATAATGGAAAGAGACTTAAATATATATATATTTAATATGCAATTAATCATGACAATATAATATACTGAAATTTTAAAAGCCCATGCAATCCTTGGAGCTTGAGAGTTTTGGAAAACTCTATATAGTTATGACAGTATATATGAGTGCATTTTGTTTAAATCAGTAACAGCACTGTCATGGAATCAAACAAAAAGGAACTTTTATGTTACAATTTTTACCTGCAAGTATGATGACATTCAACTCTCAGAAGGTAAAGGAAACAAGCATCCTCTCAGACCCAAACAAAACATACAATCGCTCTAAAACTTTGGTTTTTATGATAAAAAATATGAAATGCTTTTCTACTGCAATGTAGCTGTGCAAACACCTTCAAAATTAGGATTTTGCCTTTTACGCTGAATAATGGATCCACCTGTCAACGTACAGGAGTAGGTGTAATCTTTATGCCAAACTATTGGGAAATGCATGTCTGATTTTTATATTGCACTACACCTGGAACATTATATCAGGTGCAATACATATGACCTAAAGGAATTTTCACATAAACCCATAACTGCACAGTAAACAGGCAGTCATGGAAATATTATCCTGTGAAACCATTCTGCTGGCACTTGATCCTTTCAAATGAAAATATGGCACAGAATGGCCATTTTATCTCTTGCACTTCTAAAGTTTACAACAAGGCAGTTCTCCTGGCTGGTGGAGAAAGAAGCTGTGATCAGACACTCAGCAGCAGAACTTGAGCCAATAGTATTAATATTTCTTTGCAATATTATTTTCACAATAGTAAGGAGGTCTTTCAAAATTTAGGATATACATTACAGCTGCATGAAAACTTATGTCTCTGGAATTTCTTTATGAGTTATCTTTCTTGGGGTTCACATAACACGGCACATAACAGTCTAAAAAATTATTTTCCCTTTAAATTAAAGAAAAAATCTATAACATTTAGCTGAGAAACAGAAATAAGAAATAGTATTAGTTACTTCACTAAACTCTGTATAACCAATATAACTAGATTTGATTTAAGATTAATAGAAATTTTGAATTTAGAGAAAAAGCCCTCAAATGTCACATAGTTTTGTTGCTTTCAGATGTGGAGTCTATTTGCAAAGATTTTCTTTCTTCCTAGCAGAAATGGTGATTTGTTTCTGCTTGAGGTATTTGTCAGAAAGCAGACAAACATTAATATTTTAGAGACCAGCCTGCTCCAGAACATAATCCTGTTCCTCTTATTCCAGCCAGAAAACAAAGCTGGCTTATCAACTGTGATGTTATTGCATTTTTTTTAACATAGAAAAATATTGCAAAAGAAGTATTTTATTCTTTCTCAGCTTTGCTGAAGGTAATGGACTTCCATTCTGTCAGAAAAAGAGAATTTGAGACTTTAGATATTTTTCACTGAGGGGTTATTGTTTAACTAACACTGTAGTTCCTACACAAGGAACTGTTCTTTTGTGTTCCTGTAGCCAAAGGTGGTGTAAAATCCTACATCCATTAGAGTACATCTGTATTTTTCCAGTAGCTTTGCACACACATCAGTCTCACTGTTGCATTGTGTGAGGTAGATGAACTATTAAGTGTCAGAATTATGCTGAAATGAGGATGTCTTGCTTTCTAAGCTAACTTCACAGTTACATTGCAGGAGAAATGCAGGATTTAGGCAAAGTGTTAGGAAAACATGAGTGTTTTAATCTTGGTCTCAGAGTACAAATGCCTTGAATACATGAATTGTAGGAAGCAGGCATTTCAATGTCGACTACAACACTTTATTTGTTGTTAGTATGTCCTGGTAAATTTTATATCAAGCAATGATTATTCCCTGAGATAAGATGCACAGATAAGATGAGCTTTGAAGATGGATTCAACCCTGGCTTTAATGGCAACCAATTGTTAAGATCCCAAATTGTCTCATTATAAGATGTTTTCTGTCTTTTAATTAATTATAATGGGCAGTTATATTAATTAATTTGTGATAGAAACAGTGTTGGATTCAAAACAAGGGGGATCCTACTGTGTTTCGAACAAAACAGAGCACCTGGACAAAATTCACATATTATATACCTGTAATATTTTACAATCTTAAACATTTTGTTAATTCAAAGCATATCATCAACAGCAGAAAACATTTATTTTTATTGAAATACATGCAATAAACTAAATGCACTGTGTCTAGCTGCAGGGTTATTCATACATACTAACCAGATAACAACCTCATGTTCTTGATACTGGTTTGGACATTGATAGTTATTGCCACCCTGAAAGTGTTTATGTTTAAGAAGACAGGCAGATGTGTGATCATCTGTTTGAAAACAGAAGCAGGGTTTCGTCTCCAATCATACATTGTAATCCTTGTTCCTTATCCTTTGCTCTGCCACTTCCCTCCTCCTTCCTTGTTTTTTAAATGCAAAAGCATATCTTCTAATTTCTTCTCTTTTGCTCAAGGGTATAAAGAGATTTAGGGAAACACTGTCTGCATGAAAACACCAGGAATCTACACTATCGTTTCTTTTCTTCCATCACTGTGGAGCAAATACTTGATTATTTCACATGCCAGTTTTCATTAGTGTTTCCAGTGCTGTGTCCCTTTCCTTAGCTTCTGGAAAAATTCCTTGCAGCTAGCTGGAGTTGTGCTTATTCTACTACTGACTTGGCTCTGGTTTCAGATCAGGATACATGCAGAAGTGAGCCAAAATCCTGTTGCCTTTGGATTGTACATTCCAATAGCTTAAGACTACATTCTAAACACAATCGTATCCATTTGTAATTAGGGAACCTGAGTAATAGCAACTGATGGAAAAATCTAGGTTCAAAGGAATCTCTGGAGGCCATCTGCCAGAACTTTCTTGTGAAAGCAAATCCTTATTCAGGTTAAGATTTTCAAATCAAGTCTTAAATATGTGCAACAGAGAGATTATTTTGGGCGTCCTATCCAAAATCTCAGTTGTTCTTTGTGTGAAGAACTTGTAAATAAACTGAATTTGCCCTGAAGAAGCTTAGACTCATATTCTTTTTTCCTGTTGTCATGCAACTTCATGAAAAGAGTACCTCCATCTTCTCTTTAACCTCCTTTCAGATATTGGAAAACTGAGGTCCACCTGAGCTTTCTCATTAAAAACGAGTTCTCCAACCTTTCTATATATACCAGGTTTTTAATTAGCTCAACTCCTTACTGGAGATTGTACTGGACTCATTCCCACCTCCCTCTTTTGAACTGAAGAGATCAAAACTGGACATAGTATTCTACATGTGGCCTAAGAAGTCCCTATATAGTCAACAATAATTCTTTCTTCAGGAACAGGAGTACGTTAGTAAGAATATACCAAATAAAAAATATAGTGTGTGAAAGTTTAGCCATCATGTGAGTGTGATTGTGTACAGACACTTATGTTCACAGTATACACACATAAATGGGGTTGTAGGTGAGACTCGCAGCTTAAAAACTTCAGGTAGGCATTTAACCACTTCTATGCCTGCAGAAATTAGCATGAACATAATAAATATACAGTAATTTCACTACCATGGGGTGCATTGGATTATAAGGCACACTTTATTTTTTGCAGCTAGGATCCGCCCCCAGCTCCCCCAGCGCGGTTGCTGGCTGAGGCCCCGCCTCAATCCGGCAGCCACGGGGCCCTGGGCCCGCCTGTACCCGGCAGGAGCGGCGCCGCGGGCCCCCGGGATCGCCTGCACCCAGCAGCTGCAGCTCTGCAGCCCCGCCTCCACCTGGCAGCCATGGCCCTGCTGGCTTCCCCCACAGCTTGCGGCTCACACTTCCAGGTTGGCAAATTTCCGAACTTTGTCCATATAAAAGGCACACCGGAGTATAAGGTGCACTTCCGGGTTCAGGCCAAAATTTTAGTCAAAAGGGTGCACCTTATAGTCGTGAAATTACTGTACATCTAACGAGGTAGTTACTGACCAGTTTGTTTCTTCCTTTTATGTCTTCCTTAATTTTTTTCTGATTTTTTTCTTTTCTTTGCCTTTGAGACTTGTCTTCCATAACCTACATGATAGAGAATGAGAGTTTACCATAGAAAAATACAGAAGAACAACGGTATCATCTGTTTTCTATAAAAAATCTAAAGCTATTAAAAAAGGCCTTTAATTCAGAAGGTTTGACAAAATAATAATTTAAAGGAGTACGGAAACTAAATTCATGCTGTTTTAGGGGTACCCTTTCCTAAGTGAAACTACTTGATTTTCTTTCTAGATTGGGTAAAGCAAAAAAAAAGGAAGCTGAAAAATTAACTCAGTGGAAAATTCTTCTTCATATCCTTTGATCATGAAGTGGGCAGAGTACTTTTTTATTTTCTCTTCCTTACAATGTTGCCTGCCTTGATAAATAGAGCTTTCTCTGTCCAAGTTGCAGTGAGAGGGTTACTGCGGTTGTTCCTATGGTCCTCTCTCCTATGTTCACTGGTCTTTCAGCTACTAGGGTTGGGTTCTTAGCGATATTTTTGTAAAGCAGTCTCATCTTACCAAGTGGAAGACCATAGCCTAATGAACTCAGTAATTTCCTTCAGCCTTCCTGTCTGCAAAGCTGGTATGCTATGTCAAAAGTCCTGTTGGTTATCCTGACATTAACAATTTTAGAAAGATTTTTTTTTTACTGAATGTTGGATATTCAGTTTTGCTTGCAGACCTGTATAAGGCAATAAGATTATACTGATGCCAGAGATCAGCAGAGTATTTCCACTTTGAGGAGTTCTCATATTTCTAGCAGATGGGTCTGCCTATTTTGGAATTTAATCTGGAAAGCAGTGTGTGGAAAACATGCAAAGGCGACTGCTACCTGACTTGTAAATGAATAACTTGTACGAATTTATGCAATACTGCAAGTTTTGCAAAACTCTATTACAGAATTTCCCGATAAAAGAGTACATTTGCTGAGTACCAAAGCTTTCTGCTTAAGAGGTCCCTCCTGTAATTTCCTCTATCTGTTACCTAAGTGAAAAGACAAAAAACAACATTCGCTGTTAGTTTATTGCTTTGGCTCAGGGATTCTCATATTAGTGTTAACTGCCACTGAGAACAGCAGGTGGTAATTTCCAATGGAAATGAGCAGCTACTAGACCAGACAATCCTCATTCACTTACACCCTGTGCAATGCTTCTCGGGAATATTGTAAACTGTGGGCTCTTTCTCATTTGTCCTTGTTTTAGTTGACATTGTCATTCATGACTATACTGTGAGTGTAAATGATGATCTAATGTCACTTCTATAATTGCTTGGCACCCTGTATAAACTGCAATCCCCCTGGGTCAATAACTGCTCTCAGGTTGACATGCAATAAACAAGGTTTGGAGAATTGCTGTAGTTTTACTTTTTTTTTTTAAGTCCCTCCTGGTGCTTTCAGTGAATGCTATTCAGGAGTAGTTCAGGACCATTAAGAAAAGAATGGAAACAACTGCCCACAGTTCGAGATTGCTGAAGGGGCGCCTCTGATTTTTAACACTTACTAACAAAGACTTCTTACCTGTAGGGTCCAATTTTTGAGAATAACTTCGGGGGGGTGGGTAGTGAGATCCCCCAGTCTGGGAGGCTGCTCTTTGTAGTGTCATGAATCATGGTTTTAAAGGCACATATTACAGGTATTGTGACTGTGTCTGTTGTATCCCTCCTTTATGCCTCAAGATTTTGTCAGAACTTGGTTTTTGTTGTTGTAGCCTTGAATGTAGCTTCACATAATTCAACCCAGGTAGGTGCAACCAAGCCTTTCAGTTATCAAATCAATTGCCTCTGTCATGCACAAGGATGACATGCAACAAGGACAAATCAAGCATTGTTGCAACACTGTCTCTGTTGGTTTCTGCTGTTCCAGCAACTACCTAAAAATTGTTGCTCCATAACTACTCAGGGTCTACTTCTACCCCGACTGCCTACAGGTCACAGTGGTCTTGAGTTTCATTGTCAGTTTTCCTATATCCTTCATTTTCTACAAAATGGAAACAATACCTTGTTTACTTGTACATTATCATGTCCTATCGCATGTACCATTGTCTAAGAAAAACAAACCCAAGTTGTCCTTCTCCTTCTGCCAAACCCAAGAAAGACTTCATTGGGTGGTAGGATTAATCATAAGGCAATTGTAGACAAAGCAGCCACTGCAAGAAATTGCTAATAAACTAAGATTAATAAACAGAAAAGGTAAAGGAATAGGCCAAACCTGTCATAAGGTGAGGGCTGAGAAAAGTAAATCTGGAACTGCTTCGAGGACTTAACCTTTCAAAAGAGCCTTGCAAGACATAGAAATTCAGAGTCATCTGGACTTCTGATCTGTATGTTGTATTTTGAACAAAGAAAAGCAACTCATCTAGAAGGAGTGAAAGGGAGAAAAACTGAAGTGGTCCAGCCATTGTGTACAGAATTGAAAGAAACTGCAAAAAAGTGATCAGAGGAAAGAAGATGGATTTGACAATGGATGGTGCATGATGCCAGAAATTCTTGCAGAGTGGTTTTGTTCAGTCTGAGACCAATATTTTGTGGTTTTGCAAGGGCAGATGGACTCTGAGGACTCTTAAAATAAGCATTTCCTTTTGTAAATCTCTCCTATTTATATTATTTATATTTACTATTTATTATTTTATATAATATTTAGAGGTATGTTTTGCATACAGCTCCAGAAAACTTTGGAGTCACTGTTAAATGTTGATACTGTAAACAGTAAATAGCCAGCTGCATCCCTGCCAGCAAAGCTGTGCCTAACCACTATGAACAAAAACACTACAGCAAATTAATATTTGCCTAATTGAATATATGCGCTTTGATGAGCAATCCTGCACTTCTTGTAAAAAGAAATGTATCAAAATAGTGTATTGGTCCCAGATAGACCATTCATTAATGTGCTGAGAAAGAGGTGAAAGTAATATAGTTGGCACAGAAAGAAGGGCAGGAAAAGAGTGTTGCTTTTCTCGTGTGTGTTCTTAAGTAGCAGAAATACACCCAAGTCTTATGTTGGGGTGTCTGTTGGTCTATAGACAAACATCCTGGACACTTTAGTAGATGCTCTCAGTATTTTTAATAAAAATGCATGTAGATTTTTTCCCAAGATACTTTTCAGTGCCAACATGTGCAATCCACAGAGATTCTTTATATGTGAAATTAGGTAGCGGAGGGACAATAAAAAGTCTTAACACTCTCAGGAATAAAAATTGAAGCCTTAACCACATTATATGCAATAAGTTTCTTAAATTGTTCCCTATAGCTTTAAACTCCTCTTAAACACCATTCCCTGTGGTTGGGAACTAAGATCATCACACAGTAGAAAATCTCTGCACTTAAAAAGTAAAAGGAAGAAAAATACTTTGATCTTCTACGTGTCAGTAAGAGAATCTTTATAGGAGAAAAAGTATGGAGAGGAAATAGAAGTGTAGACATATTTCATCATAATTTTGTCCCCATTGAACAGTCATGTTGCCTTTCTTGATCAGTGTTTTTGTCAGAAACCCTTCACAGCATTCAAAGACTGACTCAGATCAGGGAGTCCAAATGAAAACTTTGAGTGAGCAATGAGGAACAGAGAGAATCCAGCAGTGGAGGGAAAACAGAAGACCTGTGGAAGAAGGAGCGGAGCCTGAAAGAAGCAGAGAGGACAGTCCCCCAGGACACCACAAGTCTTCAAAATTATGCACACAATTGCATAAATTGGCCCAACGTGCCATCCCTTCCAATGCACCACTAGCAGTATTCACTCTTTGTGCTGCTGTACGGGTCATCTAGGACAGTAAACACAACCCATGTAACCCGTATCTTTAACAACTCATTCTGGACATGCAGAGGATAAAATGAAGTATGTCAGTCCTGGGGGCTAGAGCTTCCATAAGTATAAGGATAAAGCCCAGGGAGAATGTCCTGTTTCTTTGTCCATGGAAACATTCAAAGTCAGGTTGGACTCTGAGAAACCTGATCTGGATGCAGGTGTCCCTGCTCATTGCAGGGTGGTTGGACTAACTGGTCCTTAAGTACATTTGAAATGTCGCTTCCAACCCAAACTATTGTGTGATTTTATGATAAACAACTTGCATTCTCTTCACACTGGTTTTATTTTTTTTAATTCCAGGAAAATATTGTTCAGTGTTTTTAAGAATTTTTAACTTTTCAACATACTTTTTTAGCACCATGATAAATCCCTTTTTTGCTTTTCAAAGGTCTTTTATTATGTTAATGAAATGTTTTTCAAATATTTTTTGTTATCTAACAGGTGTGGCACAATTCTATATTTGTTTTTCATAGAATGATTGAGTTTTATGTCTTTTACTTTCCTTTTTGCATGCAATAAAAATGTTAAGGACACAAAATGCATGCAATGTGTTGTATTATGTGTTAAAAAGCTTTCCTCTCAGAGAACTGTCAAAAATACCACATATATGACTAATATTTATCATTCAGGCACAAACAAAAGTATTTTTCTTCATAGCTCACTACTTAGTGATTTTTTAAAGCATATCATAATCTAACAGCTTGACAGCTGACTCTAATAAGTGGTCTTATTAATGATCACTCTGTCTGTGTCCACCTATCATCTCCCTGACAAGGTACCCCTCTAAAGACATTGAAACACAAAGAAATGCCAAGTGTATTGGCCTTCCTGAGATCTAGGCTACCACAAAGTCTTTCCCAAAGAAAGCTCTTTCTGCGTAGGCACCATATTATGGATATCCTGAGAAGAATTTGTTAGAGACTGTGGATTTAAAACCCCCCAAAACCTCAGGATCCAGAAAATGCTTTTTTTATCTGAAGAAAGTAAGCAAGCAAGAATGTAACAGCCAGATTTGCACCATGTAGTGATAAGGTAAGAAGTGTAAGGTGGCAAAACTTGCTGATGTAGATAAAGGCCTAGACAGTAGACACTACCTATGTGTAATTCTTTGGGACACCTACAAAAGCAACAGTTTTTTTGATGTGGAGAGAACAGTCTAAATATCCCTTCTGACAATGTATTTACATCTGATCTACAGCATTGTGTTAGAAGATGCAATGCACTTCTCCCTGGGCTTGTTCTCAGTTTGAGAAGATTCAGTGGGGTCCAGAGAAGCAGGGTCTAATTTTTCATTTTGTCCCTAAAGCTAGTCCCTATAGTCTGATCATGACATACTGCAAATCTGTGTTAGATATCACTGTCTTTGCAACTCTGGAATACCCTGCATGACTTAAACAATCAAAATTATTAAAAATTACTTATGAGTTTTACAATAGCTGTTATTAACAGACAGGACAAAATATGACAGGACAACTTCCTTTGAAAGTGAATAGTGAGACAGCTTGCTTCCTACTTTACATTGAAGGACCCTTGCTCCTTACAACCACATGGTACCATTCTGATGAGCTTATTCCCTAACTGTGCTAACTGCCTTCCTTTCTCATTGTTTTTTCCTAGGATGATACTGCTTTCAGAACAACAAAAAATTCCCTAAACCAAACCAATCCAAACATAAAGTAAACCAAAAACATGACTTTTTTTTTTCTCTAATTGTGTGGCCATTTTATACTGTCCTCTGATTCCTCCATCCTGCTGTGGTACAACCAACTGTTTAGCAAAAAGGTTGCTAAGAGCCTGTGTTTCATATTCCCTAGAGTGCAATCAAAGCTTGAAAAACCAGGGATGTGTTCCCAGCTGCATCACTCATTTTTTGCTCTATGCCTGAAACCAAGGCTGCTCTGAATATCTGTGGTAAGTGCTGAAGCAGCAATGAAGAGAGGCAGAAAACTGAGGTGGGAAAACATCTGTCCAAGTCATGAAATGGTAGAACTTTTCTCCTTTCAGACAATTCACAGACATGGTACCCATATTGGAATAATGAAATAAAGGAGACCAGATATTAAGCATGTTTCCACTGGATTGAAAAGCTCACGCCTAAGCCAGATCTGCTTGGCCCAAAATCTCTCATTGTTTAGCAGTTGTTCAGTGAGTTGTGTAAAGTGAATTGATAAATTAATCTGGTCTTAGGACAAATGTGATTTAAAGATCTTTCTCTGGTTGTCTAAGAAGAGACATTAAAGGTTGGGATAAACCAGGTAACATTTAATTTTATTTTTTAAACAATCAGAAAAATGTCCTTAATTTTTTGCATATAAATTTCCAACTCAATTAAAATTATTAGCACTTCATCTTATTTACTCATTTGCCTGATTTAGATGCAAAATCTCCTTTGGGATATTGGAAATAAATATCTTGCCCATCATTTTCTTAGATGGTCAGTTCTGGGTTATACATTGTTCTCTAATAAAAAAAAAAAAAAAAAAACCCAAAAAAACCCCAAAAAAAATTAAATAAATACACAGACAGGAAGGTGAACAAGGTGCCTGAAACGAGAGATTCTGAGAGTTTGGACAGGATTACATACATTTTTTGTTTCTTTTTTTCTTTTTTCTTTTTTAATTTTTATTTTATTTTATATTATATTTTATGTTGAAGAAAATAAAAAGCTCATGTAATACCCTTGAAAAAAAGGCAGTTCATACTTACCTTCTTTCACTGAACATCTTGAGCCACAGGTTCTATATGTGGGTACCAACACCCTGGTCACAGAGGCACTTACAGACCTCTGTTCAATGGGGAAAGTGGTTCCAAAAATAAAATTCAAAGGGGAAGGTTTATATTTTCCTTGGTATCAAACAAGAAAAGTCACTGTATCCTTTTATTGTAACTTTTATTATATTTTAAAATTTAAGTCATTGGTCACTTTCTCTTCCTTTTCTTGTCAACTTTTTACTGCAGCTAATGACCAATTTCTGCTCCAACATACAGAAAGCTTTGTACCTTTGATAAATTACAGCATTTGTCAAAAGGCTGTCACTGCTTTAATGATGCCCCTGTCTTGAGATGTCTCACTTGTGTTTTGCTTGCCTAGAGAAAACTTATACCATGTGCTTGGAAGTACAGTCCTTTTACATTTCTCTACCTATGAGAGTCTAATGAAACACTTCCAATTACAGTAATTTCAAGCTGCTTTATTTAGACCATATAGAATCAGAATATTGTGTCTTTGCAGGTGCACATTACTGATTTTTCCTTGTGCGCTATCCCTCCATTCCAGTAAGGGAAATACTTTCCTTGCACCATATAATATCAGGTTGCTTATATGACTAAAATCCATAACATATCTTTAAGAAAATAGTACCACTCAATATGCAGCTTTATACAGAAAGAACATGCACTGTTTTTGAAAACCACCAGGCCTTGACTGACAATAAGTGCAGTTTTTAAGAACTTATGGCCAGTTTTTGTCAGAAAAAATCCCCAACTAAACAAAACCAAACAAGACAGCCATCTGCAATAGCACCATCTGCTGGTCCTCAAAATTTGGTACAAATTGTCAGCCTCTGACTGAAAACCATATCGCCCATCATGGACACAGTTTATGAGCACTTACTTGTAGGGAACTGCCAGTGTAAGTGGAAAATTTTGCAGTAAAAAGCCGCTCATTCTAGTCCATAATGATTTTCTTTTTGTAGAGTGGTCAAGAGTTGGCAAGAGTTCTTGTTTCTTTTGATAGTAGTCTGTAGTCTTTAAAATGGAAATTACTGCCTCCTGTTTGCATTTTACCTGAAATTAAGATTAAAAATAAGGAGTGTAAGGAATTGTGATTAATGCATAAAATTTTAATAGGAGAGGAATTTGTACCACCTAACTTCTTTTCAAAATGTTTTTTCTTGAAATGGGAGATACATATCATAAAAATAGAGATGGGTTCACAATTGTGGTTTAGTTTCCATTCATTAAATTAAAAATATTTTTTTAAGACTGGGTAAAGAAAGACAGAATCAGACTAACTGAGTATAAAGCATAATAGAGAAGAAAATTTTATTAATGGAAAGAAAAAGAATGAGGTGAAATCTTAGTGTTACCAACTATCAGCATCCTTTAAAACAATCCAAAAAGGATGCTGGGTTGTCTTCAGATCAATTGCATTTTTTCTCAAGTACTTATAAAGTTAAAAGAGGTTGCTAAACAGAGAATGTCTACATTTCAAAAATAAAAGATAGTATAGAAAGAATTTGTAAAGTAAAATAGTTTGTAAATTCACCTTGGGTTAGCCAATATCAATCACTTCAGTCATCCAAGCAGTCCTTCTTCAGGACTCTATTCACTTCTTTGCAATAAAGAATCAAAAAACAATCAGTTAGCATTGGATATTCTGCCAATACTCAGAGTGCTTGTTTCTAGAATTTTTTAATTTTTTTATCCAATCAAAAGAGTTTATCCTGACAACTTACAGTAGTTCCCAGTCTGTGTCAGATGAACCCCAGAACAGTTTCTTCTTACTGAATTTTGGATTCTTACAGAGAAACAAATCAGAATGGACCTGAGTGATGTATTTCAGACAGTTATTTATTCACCAGAAATGTGTCTGCCAAAGTGGAGGGCTTCAGAGAGCGCCGTGTCTAAAGCTACATCCTACAAGGTTTGCACAAAATATACATAAAAAAAAAAGTGGCAGATATGGTGCAGGATTGTTTCAGAACTTCTGAGGTTTTTGTTTTTCACATACAACTAACAAAATGCAAGGAAATTAAGGATTAAATATGTAAAATTAGTATTATTGATGACAACATGAACATGAAACTCAACAAGGCCAAGTGCAAGGTCCTAAACCTGGGCCAGGACAATCCCAAGCATGGATACAGAATGAGGAAGGGGGTTGGATGTAGAGCAGCCCTGAGGTGAAGGAAGTGTGCTGTGGGTTGATGAGAAGCTGAATAAGACCTGGCAATGTGCATTTGCAGATCAGAAAGCCAGCTGTGTCCTGGTTGCATCAAAAGAAGCATGGCCAGCAGCACTAGGGAGGTGATTCAGCCTTTCTACTCTGCCCTCATCACATCTCAGCTGCACCCAACTCTGGGGCCCCCAACACTGGTGAGGCACTGGCATAGGTGGCACAGAAAAGTTGTCCCATCCCTGGAAATGTTTAAGGAAATGTTGGCTGTAGCTTTGAGCAACCTGATCTAATGGAAGCTACCCATTCTATGGCAGAATATTTTGGAAATAGATCACAGAATAATCAAAGTTGAAAGAGATCTTCTAGGTCATGTAGTAAAACTGTCAACCCAGCAGAACCATAACAGCCCCCAAACCATATCCCCAGGTATCTTATCCTCATATCCAGGTGTCATTCGGACACTTCTAGAGATAGTAACTCCATGCTGCCCACCCCCACCCCGGGCAACTTATTCCAACCACTCATTCAGTGATTTTTTTTTTTCCTAATATCCAACCTTATCTTGTTCTTTCACTTGAGACATGCCAGAAGAGCTGATCATTAAGGTCCCTTTGAACCCAGATAATTCTATGATTCACAAAGAGTGAGGAAGTGACCTGCAGAGGGTCTCCAAGGAAACCAGAGACAGAACCAGAAACTTAGGTTCAACCCACAGCGTCATACTCCACTTGCTATAAGTTAGGCTATAAAAAAGATCACTGAATTTCTTCAAGGCTTAAGTGTTTTTTTAATATGGTCTATAAGAAAAAATGTTTGATTCTTATTCATAGGTGTCAAGCTTGTAAGAAAACCCTAGCAAAAAGCACAGAAATATGCTGACCCATGGGAACAAGATATTATTCAATAAAAAGGTTTCCTTTTTTATTTAAAATGATTTGAACTCAGTTACCAGTTTCTCAGAAATTAGAACACCCAAATACATGGAGGAATTTTCCATGCATAGAGGTCCTGCAATTTTTTACATGATTTCATTTGATAAGAACCATCCTTTATTTACTATTAGAATATGCAGCATACTTCTAGCACTTCACCAAAGTTTTTTAAAGACCACTAACACAAGAGGAATGTTTCTTGCCAAAACAACTTGAAAATAATGTGTTCTATTTAAAAAGTCATACTGGAATTTCATCTTTTCCAAGAACCGTGTAGTTTTGTTCGAAATGCTGAAAGTAAGTATTTTATTTTATCTTTGCCTTCCTTTTGAACATATTCAGGCAGAAATTTTAGCCAAAATGCAGTAAACAAGCTTGAGTAGTCAGAATTGCCCTCAAGATTGTAATTTGTGAGATACATATTCAAGTTTATCCAGTTACTATTAATCAAATATTTTTCTAGCCCAGACAAAACAGAAGTAAATATACCATTTCATTAACATCCTGTTCTTAACCACTGAATAATAGGGCCTAGTGCACTACATGATCATACAGAGTGGAATAGCTGGCATAGTGCAAGTTGAAGAGACAAACTGAAGTCTCATTCTGGAGGTAAGTAGGATGCTCTAGTGCATTCCAGTAAATCTGTAGCATCCATATTCTTCCTCATATTTTTTTCCAGAAAGACATAAGGAAAGTTCACTTAAATGGAAATCAGAATAAAGCCTGTGTCACAAACAAAGCATAATTTAGTACACAATTATTTTTCCCTGCCATCTTGATTTTATGCACTACTTAGAGTAAAATAGTACTTTCATAAACAGAGGGATGCACATGTAAATTTGATAACACTTTTTTGTTCTGTTTTCTCCATTTCTCTCAACAGTCCAAAAAAGATTTCTCTCTTCTTTC
The DNA here is from genome assembly GCF_009819885.2 of Catharus ustulatus. Classification (NCBI taxonomy): domain Eukaryota; kingdom Metazoa; phylum Chordata; class Aves; order Passeriformes; family Turdidae; genus Catharus; species Catharus ustulatus. The sequence continues at coordinate 75,638,209 of NC_046221.1, forward strand.
CTAAGATCTCTATGTAGATTGGACCTACTGACATCCCTAGTCATTGAACACCAGAAATCCTCTCTGACTTTCTTGAAATTCTGAAGTGATCGCTGTTTAAAACAGAAAGATTCATTGAAATGAAGAGGGTGACTTGTCCCTCCATGATTCATGCTAGGTGTGTTTTGTACTATTTGTGCCATAGATGGATCATTTATAGAGGAAATTATTTAAATAAGTGATGATGCATGTAAGTGGAGCTATCACTCCAAAAACACACACAGACATAGAAATCTTACAAATGCTGAAATAATACACATGTAAGTTTGTTGACTTTTTTGTTCAGTTTTCTACATTTCTCTTAACTTTTAGAAAAGATTTCCTGGTCCATGTTGTTTTTCTTGCAACACAAAACACCTTCGAGAAGAAAAGTATGAATAGCTATATGAAAATTACTCATGGCATAGCCTATATTTTGTGATATGTTTAGACCAGCTTAGAGTAAGCCTTAATAGTTTAAATCATTTAGCTATAACTCAACGTGCTACGCATTGCCAGACAAACAGACAAGAATGTGTTAAATAACACACTGGACAATATAATATCATTTTGATATTTCTGCCATGAGTATAAAGAAACACTTTACTCCTTTATTCAGTGATCCTGCGTGGTTTATTTTTTGTGACACAGATTTCATTTTACGTAAACTAGTTACAACACTGCCTGCAAAAGAAATCAATCTCATCAGTGCAGAGGGGGCAATTTTTTCATCTCCAGTTTGACAGGAAAGGGTACTGCAAAATGAATGACTGGAGAAAAGATGTGAAGATTACTTCTAAGTACTTGCTGACACGTTCCTCCCAGATATCTTTTGGCACAGTTTGACTGAGAACTGACTCAAGCTTTTCAGAAAAATGTGTTTACAGAGGACCCACGGTTAGTATAATAGATTTTTTCAGAGTAACCTGAACCAAATCTGATCTTGCTATATTCACTAGTTTAGTCTGCCTATGGGTGCTTCATGAGTAATGGAGTCAGGAGAGTGTAACCCTTTCTTTCATGAATGAAGTTATTTAAATATGGGATTTCAGTCCTTTTTTGTTTGATTGAAACAAAGGAAGTTTATGACTGTTGTTAGGTGGTTATGATGCTGAGATGAGGATGTGGGGGATAGTTACAAATGCTAATGATCAATCTTCAGAGTGAAAAGAACATTGATCCACAGGGGACTTAAAAAATTTCCAAAATTCATACTCTTCATGTGAAATACATGTCACTCCCTGTAGTATGCCTGTCTCTTTTGCCCATGTTGCAGTTGAAGAAAAAGGTCTATGGTAACTCTCTACTGCTATTTTGTACATTATTTCTTCCTCACTATGTGGATTTCTTCTGTGACTGACATAGGAGACAAAAAAGTCTTCCTTCTTTCACGTATGAATGTACATACATGTGCAAACGTATACATTTCCATTTCTTACATGATTCATCAAAACCTCTGCATTCTATGTGTATGTGAAATGCTCTATTATAATTTATGAGAGCATTAGGGAAAGTCTTTAAGCTTCATATCATTTAATAGAAATTTTTATGTGTTCCGTTTATATTGTTTTATCTAGTTTATTTCACTAATTCATGAGGGAGAGTTCTGTTGTTAGGATTACTAACACAGGGCGTGAGAGAGAAATACCCCTGAGTAAAAAGCTTATTAACAGCTATTCAGTGAATTTAATTCTTCCTGGAATACTGCCACCAATCACTTTTGGCATGCTGACTTACACAAGTTTCACAGTATCTTATACCAGCAGTTGCCATGAGTACACACCATCACAATTACCGCAATTGGCTGAGTATTTTGAAAGTTTCAGTCTGGCATGACCTGAGCTCACATAGACTAGAAAAATGAGAAGGGAAAACAAAAAGAAGCAAAACTTGATGTTGACGTACACTAAGCCTGTCAACTCTTCCTGAACTGTAAAGATTTTGGTTTCCTTCCTTCTCTGCCATGTTTTAACCTAAGAGATTCCCATTTAATTATGAATAAAATTAAATTTCAAGGAAAAGAGGAGGCTCATCATGGGATGTTCTTAATGTTCTTCTATTGAATGATCCAGTGGCCTGGTTTTGGCCAGGACAGAGTTAATTTTTCTCAGTAGCTTTGCAGAGGAGGGGTTGAGAGTCCTGTGAAAATGTCTAGATAGTTATTCATACCACCTCAGATCATCATTGCAGTGAGAAGACGGGTAGGGTGGTGTAGGGAACAGTTGTGCATTGTTGCCAGGAGTCAGTAGTGAGAACTTCTGTACGTGAGTTCTCTTTTTGCATACTTTTGGTGTTAATATTTTTACTGTTCATTTTCTTAACTCACTCCTCTTTCCAGTAAATTGTTTCTTATCTCCATCCATGCTTATCATCTTTTTGTGCTTCCTGTTTTCAAGTCCATCCCCAAAATGAGAAGGGGAAGGGCTAAGGGAGAGGAAGGGAGCAAATAAGTGGCTTCTGATTTAGGATAGTCTTGGTGGGGCATGGGACACTGAACTGGGGAGTTCCCCTAAATCATGATGTTCAGCACAAGCAGAATTCATGTAGAAGGACTGAAAGGCATTTTGCAGATTTTAGACATGAAGTACTCATTTTAGGTGAGTAAGGATTTATTTGGCTGCATCCTGAAGGTAGTGGTCAACAGCTTAGAATCCTGATGGACATCAGATGAGTTGTGTCCCTCAGGAATTTGTACTGGGATTGGTGTTAATTATTATCTTATTTAATGGCATAGATGAAGGGATTGAGTGCACCCTCAGCAAATTGTAGATATCAGCATGCTGAAAAGTGTGGTTGCCACACTTGAAGGGCGGAATGTCATCTAGACATTCTAGAGGCACCTGGACAAGCTCAAGTGGGCCCATGGAAATCTCATGGAATCTGATAAGACCAAGACAAGGTGCTGTACCTGATTTGAAGCAACCCCCAGTAATAATCAGGGCTGGGGGATGAAAAGATCGAAAGTCCCCTGTGAGAGGAACTTGGAGGTGTTGGTGGATAAGAGGCTGGACATGAGCCAGTAATGTGCAGTTGCAGCCAAAAAGCCAATTGTTTCCTGGGCTAAATCGTAAGAAGCATGGTCAGCCATTTGAAAGGCATAATTCTGCCCCTCCATTTTGGTGAGATCCCATCTGGAGTACTGCCTCTACCTCTGGGGTCCCCAGCACATGAAGGACAAGGATCTGTTGGAATGAGTCTAATGAAGGAACGCCAAGATGATTAGTGGGATAGAGCACCTCTCCTATAAGGGAAGGCTGAGAGAATTGCAATCATTCAAGATGGAAAAGAGAAGGCTTGAAGGTGACCTTAGTATTGCCTTTCAGTGCCTGGAGGGAGCCTAAATGAAAGATAAAGAGTGACTTTTCACAAGGGCATCTAGTGATAGGACAAGGGGGTGTAGAAGAGACTAGATTTAGACTAGATACAAGGAAGAAGGGTGATACAAGGAGGTGATACAAGGAGGAGGGTGACAGGTTGGCCAGAAAAGCGGTGGATGCTCCATCCCTGGAAGCATTCAAGGCCAGGTAGGATAGTGCCCTGAGCAGCCTCATTTTAGGAAAGATAAACCTGTCTATGGCATGGGGATTGATACTAAATGATCTTTAAGTTCTTTTTTAATCCAAACCCTTTCATAATTCTGTGATTTCATACATGAATAAGTATTTTCATGACTCTTAATAAAATTAAGAACATTTTCATCTGGAGGGAGAACTTCCGAAATAATTCTTAGTCCAGGCCAGAAGTGAAACTTTTGAGTCCAGTCACCTGAGGTTTTTTCTGACAAGAACACATTTCATATATACGACAAGAACTACGTAATGTGTGATTGTGGACTGACATGGAAGAAGTTTTTCTTTATTCTACATTTCTAATGACAGTTTATAATTTTGTCACATTGACTTTGTGACTTTCCTATTGTAAGCACAGTTATTCTTGTTGTCCATGAATACATAAGGATGATTTGAATCCTATTGAACTTTGACCTAAAATACAAGTTGTTGAATAATTATCTCAAGCTAATTGTGAATTGTGTATATATTTATTTCCTTTCTATTCATTTGGAATGGGTTGCCATCTAGTTCTATGAACTGTCACATGTAGTTAATAGAAGAGATGATTTTATTTGCTGTCCCTAAATCATGCATTATTTTGAACGCTTCTATAATTTCCTTTTTATTGTCTTCTCTCTAATCCTATAAAATAAACTGTTTTTCTTAAATGCTGGGTTTTTTTGTTGTTATATATATATATAGATTCATATATATACATGTATATGTATATGAATGTATATTGTGCACATTCAGGAGTAGACGAAACATTGAGATCCATATGTCACTTAAATGACATAAAAACAAGAAAATTATTTAAAGTCAAAATAGTTTTCTTTCTCATTAAGATTATTGTAATTACTTTTATAACCTCTAATTTCTGAAAAAATGTTTATGTATGTGAGTCTTAGGTTTAAGTATACCAAATGCTCATTGCAAACAGAAATATTAATCATAAATTCTCTCTCAGTTTTCAAGGTCCATTGTTGCTGAGTTGAATTGATTTCAACAATAAAAATTATTTCTGTTGCTTTCCAATGTTAAATTTACCTATCTTCCCCAGGTATGAAGGACATTAAAAAATTAAGACTACACAGTATTTTGTGAAAATATCAATTAACTGCATTTATTTATATCAATGGTCAGTAAATAAAAACGAGAAAATTCCATGCCTTCTCCATTCTGAGTACCAGAGCATGAAGTGAAGGTTTCCAAGTAAATCAGCTGCAGGTATACAACTCTTACACAATTTGCATTTTCTTTATAAAGGTTTCATGTATCGCTTAATATCTAGAATGCCATGGGTCTAAAAAACAATACACTCTCAAGCACTAAATGCAGAGTGAAAAACAACCCTTACTTCAAAATGCTCAGAAACTAAGGGGGTTCACAATTGAAATGTTTTGGTTGAGAAACCAAAGTAAAGATGCTGGTGTACTAATGGAATAAAAAATTTTCTCATTCAATCAGATGAAAGGGAAAGAATTTGAGAGAAAGCCCACTGGAGAAAAAGAAAACCACTACAAAACAATACTGACTAGAAGAAATTTAAAATTCAGACATGCATAAGCTATACCCACTGTTCTCACTGAGAGCTGTCTGCCTATAGCAGAGAGCTGAGTTTATCTTTAGCAGTTTAGGCACAGCTCCTAAGTGATGCTCTGTATGTTCTACAAAGCTTACATTATTCCTAGGTTGACAAAAATAACAGACAAGATTCTCCCCTACGCTCCTTGGTTTTTTGCCATTATACCCATTAGTGAAACAAATTGTCCGGTGCTTGTTATAAGGATGAGGTCATGTCTCATGAGGAGTTTTGGGGCTAATTTCCCGAGTGAATCAGGAATGTATAGCTCATTTAAGACACATTCCAAAATCCAGCAAAATCAGGAGGGCTGTGTATTAAATGTTGGATTGAGCCAGGTATCTTTTACCAGTTAAAAAGAAAGATGTGATCTTTCTGACTCGTTATTAAAAGCAGCATCAAATGTATTACCCATTGAGTTATTGCATGTTGAGAATATAAGATAATACATAAGGACAACAGAAAATACTTGCTAATTTTGTGATAGGGATGACAATATCAATTTTTTAATGAGTCTCTCTGTACTTTGCTAGCATTTAAAATAATGAAACGCATTCATATTGAAGATAAATTAAAAATAAAGCCTCTGGGAAACTAAACTTTTGAATATAAACGAAGGCTTGAAAGCCTTATTAAAATATCCATACTCAGCTGATAATATATTTTTTACTTTCTGTTTCATCAAAAGGAAAAGCTTTCTGTCTTACAGACAATACTAAAGAGACATCAAATATATAAAATTTTATGCAACAGTAAATTCAGTAAAACAACTTGCTAATGGTCAGAAATTTACCTTATGTTCCTAAAAAGGTACAAACAATGGTAAATAACAAACTCAAAGAGGTCGTCTCAGAGAGAGTTATTAAAAAAGATTCTCAGGAAAACTTGTAAGATGATTATTTGAACTGAGAACCCGAGAACTGAGTCAGAAGCTCAAATGTATGGAAATATTTGTATTCCAATTCTGATGTTTTTTATCTATGTTTGCACTGACAAAGATAAAGTTCTTAGTGGAAAAAACATGGCTGGTTTGTTGAGCCTGTGTATTTTCTATTTTCAATGTCTCATCTACAAGACAGCAAATAAACAATACATGACACCTACCTTCAGCGTAGATGTGAGTCCAGCATTTCATAACAAGAACAAATTCAGCTGAAAACTCTGTCAAACACTTTGGTCAAGACTAAAGCTGACTGAAGGTTGAAAACACATTTTTAAGGCAAAAGAAAGGAAACTCAAAGGTTCACTCCACTTTAATAGACAGAAATCATAACTTTTTTCCCCCTAAATTTCAAATATCACAGGAAAAACTTAATTTGAAAGACAGCAAATAATATATTTATAATATTCATATATGTATGTAGGTGCATCCATATACATATCCATGAATATTTATGTGTGAATTTATAGAAATTTATTTTCTTTTTCTTACTCACATCCAATATATGATAGTGAAAGAAATAGCCCTACATATAAATGAGGATGGGAACCTATGTTTTTTCAGAGGCAGAGTGTGTATCGCTACCTCGATGTAACATTTGACACACTGGACAAGTTGAAATGCACAAGAGTGCACAATTAAACTTTTCTTTTAGGAAGAAGGAGTTGTCATGCGAAGAGATTTCCTCAACCCCTAGTGTTTGATTGGTCTGTCAGTGCCCCAGGAAAGGAGATCCTTGTACCTGACCAGTCTGTCAGAGCCCCTTTAGGGGAACCCTTCACCGAGCAATGTTGCTGAACTGGAATGCACTTTGACTTATTCAGGGATGCACACCAACAGCACAGTGGAAGCCCCTCAGCAGGTCTTCCCTCTTTATGACCCCTCAGTGGGTGTTGCACTTTACGGAAGAATGTTACCCACTGCCAGTGACTGCCAGCACCCGTGAAGGATTTACCAACACTTAACTACAGCATAACACTCTTTATTAATATCCTTTTGTGGCAGGTTAAGCTTCGAGGATTACCAGTGACAGTATCTGATTGCAAACACATGTTCAAATCACTATCTTGAATCCCCAACAAAAGTAGTCAGCATGCACAGAGTTTAGTTCTTACCCAACAGGCATCCCTATGAGGGAGAAAGAAGGTTCAGCCTGTTGACTGATCCCAGCAATAATGATGGTGTCTTCTCTAACTCTTCCTCTGTTCTTGACCTATTTTTATATGGTTTCTTTATGTTTAGGTGGAGCTCAGATGTTTCTAGTCCTGCCTCCCATCGTTACTGGTTGGTGTAAAATTCTCTTGTTTCACTTTTAAAGATACTGGTAAAAAAGCATAGCACACGTGCCCAGTGAGGGATGGTTGTACTGTGGAGGTGGGCAAATTTGGGACGGATAAGTGCATTAATCTTAAAATTAGGCTGTAATGAAATGAGTTCGTCCAAAGAGAGAGATTTCATCAGCTTTTGGCTCAACAGCAGGACATCTCCCTCCACTGGTTGACAGGTGCTATGTGGTTTCTCAGCTGCAAAGTACTACTGAGTTCCCTTCCATGAAAGTATTTCCACAGCCTGGACACAACATGGTGTCTCCACTCTGCTCCACCCTCCTTTCTGTCCCCCTTAGCAGGTGCTTACTGTTGGGAAATCGTCATGGAGTATACCAACTGTGCTCCATCCAGGGAGTACCAACTGCATTTTACCCTATAATTACCAGGGCATTTTACCCTATAATTTCTGTACCATTACAACTTATGTTAGGATGTGAATATAACTTCGTTTCATCTGATTTTACGCCCAACCATTTTCCATATGCAGCACAAAGTTCCAATCTCACTTTAGATCAAAATCCCTAGTCTACACGGACAATTAAAGCTCTGCTCTTTCTATGACTCTGTTTTGCACTTGTACTCCAGGCAGAATTTATACGAATATGACAGAGTCCTTCAAAGGTTCTGGCTTGCTTTTAAGGTTTCTATCCTTTGGCATTCTTTCTTAAACAATATAACACTGAAAACAATCTCTCTTCCAGATAAAAAGATGAAATGCTTTTTTGGTGGTTTAAAAACAAAAATAAAATCAATTCCATATAGAAGTAGCAAGTAAAAAGTCTTGAACTTCAGAGGCTTTATTCCACTTCATCATTCTGCTGAAAATATTTACTTATGAATTTTTGCAAGGTACAATGGCATTTGGGTAAAGACCATTACTGACTTCTGGTCTATAAAGTACTGTGTTGGATTTAAGAAAAGACCTAGAGAATCTCATCTGCAAAGTCCTGTAAGATCTTCTAGAATGTCACATTGTGAAATAAAACCTGACTGAGTACTTTCAATTTAAAGTCAATTTAAGCCTCAGGTGCTGTCAAACTGTGCTCAACACAAGAAAACAAAGTCATAGAGCCACAGAAGTGTTGGTGTTGGAAGGGACTTCCATAGGTTACCTAATCCAATCCCTCTGCTGGAGCAGATTGGTGAAGATCAGGTTGCAGAGGTTCACATCTGGGTAGGTTTTGAATATCTCTAGGGAAGAGGACACCCTCACTTATCTGGAAAGCTATTTCAGTGCTCTACCACCTTCACAGTAAGTTAGTTCCTCTGTATATTCTGAAGATATTCAGATCTATTCATGTTTGGATAACTGAAACTCGCATAACAAATTGTATTTCAGTTTGTGCATGTTACCTCTTATCCTGTCAATGAGCACCACTGAAAAGAACATGGTCCAGGCCCCCGCATTTGCCTTTGTTTCATTTCTTTTGGCTCCTCTCTACCAACTCTCTGACCTGTCCAGGTCTCATGGAATGTCAGCACAGGTTGCTGGTATGTCAGACATGATTGTTGTGAGAAGTTAATGATTCTCTTTTGAACTGGAATAGGCATGCCAGGGTGATCTATTTATGCCATACTATTTGCATTACAATGACACTTGAAATTCTCCATGATACACGAGCAACATTTAAAATTCTGATGTGATATGAGAAGATTCCCAATACCACCTTTACTACCTGGAGTGCATTCCAAATAAAGTCTGCCAAATATGTCTACCTAAATAGAATAGAAAAATGATGTATTTTTTTAAGAGAAGCATTTAATGTGAATCTATCCAAGTTCAATAAATTTCAAGGTGTGTGAGTTCAGAACCATCAGTAATAATACCAAAAATTCTTAAGTGATTTAATAGAAACAGTCATATCCAGCAACAATCTTCTGTAATCTTAGGTTTCAGTCACAATGTTAAAAGTAGCACTAGAAATTACTTTCCAAGCTTGAAAGAGAAATTGTTACAACTTTCCTGTGAAGAAACTAAAGAACAGTGTATGCTACTATATATAATTGTGATTAATTCAAAGTGTGATAGTGTCCTGATTTGCTAGTAATAAACTGGTGTGCAAAAAGGTAAAATTTTCTCTTTATTTATAAAACATCACCTTCTGAGTGTACCATCTAATACAAATAAACACATGTTTTCTCAGTTTCAAAGTTTCTTTAAAATTCACTCTCAGGTTAAGTCATCAACCTTTCTAGGCAAAAATCAGGTTTCTGAAGTACTGAGAATATTTAAAGACTAAGTTATTTTTAATTTAAAACATCTTTTCTATCTAACTTACTTTCAATGTCTAGGGAGAGTCTTCATTTTAGACAATATTTTCTAATTGTGAATAATTCAGATGTAGCTTATTGGTAGCTGACTTCAAGTGAGCACTCAAATGTGTGTGCATGTATAGCGTACACATATGTATTCATTATAAACAAATGTTACAAAATGAAAATATGTTCTTATATGTGCTTGATCATTAAAAAAATTAAACTTTTCTTTTTCTCTCCATAAAGAAATCCATATTTTCTCACACATACTGAGCGCCACAATTCTGATATCTAGGAGTGTTGTAACCCAATACCCTACTGTTTTGGGGATGGTATGTCCCTTTAGCCCTGTGACCCCTGCAGGACCGGTGGACTGGCTCCTGCAGTGGGATTGGCCAGAGGCCAAGGCTGACCCCTCCCCTTTCCTGACCCAGAGAAAAACCCTGAGCCCACGTGTGGGCTCTCTCTTTATCCCCATCTCTCGCTCTGACCACATGGAAGCCTAAGAATAAAGCAGAATACCAACCCTGGGAGATAGAGCCTCTAATGTCCTTCTGTTCTACATGAAACAGCATCCAAGGCCAGCTCTGCAAGGTAATTGGGGAGCAGGCAGGCAACAGGGTGCTGTTTCATAGGAGTAGAAACTGACAGAAAATAATTTTCACATTAATTTTCAGAATAATTCAGAAAGAATAATTTCTACTTTGCAATTGTTTGTTAATGTACATTTTGGCATGCCAGCAAAACATTAGATCAGAGAGAGCAGTAGGAAATTTATTGAAATTTAAGATGACTTCATGATCCTTTTCTTTTTATACACTGAAGACACTTGGAAGTAACACTAACGCAACAGTGGGAATTAAACAAAAACAATTTAAAATTCTCTGGAGCTAAACCTATACTTGCATAGGTAATAGTTGGCATAATGACACTATTGAAAAGTTATGTGAGACTTCTGAGGTTATCTTTAAAAAATGCTCTGATCATCTGTCCATGTTTCATCTGAATATAAAGTATTAATTCTGCTATTCACTTAAAAATAAGATCAATTTCTAAAGTCTCAGCAGAAATATACATAGTATATATTACTTGCAAGATACATAAAAGTCCCTTAGAAATTATTTGCTTTCAGTTTGACTTGAATATTTTAGATACAATAAGAAATCCTTATATTTTAATTTTTCTCAGCATGTATTGGTTACTATTTCTAACAGTACTTTAATATTAAGTAGTCTGGATCCATTCTATTTGTGACTGACACATTTTATTGATGAGGATTTTGATAGTGCTTTTAAGTTTACCCCTAAAAAGAAAGATGAAGACTAATTAATGTTCACATTAGTACAATAGAGAAGAAATATCCATCACAAAGTTCTGAGATTCATTGCCAGAAAAATATTTTCCTAATCCCTTATTGTTAAAGTCCTTCTTATATTATGAAACAAGTAGATTTTATCCTTTCTAAAATTCTCTTTTTCAGTCTGGATCTCACACCATTGAAGTTGTAGGAAACCCATTCAATCCAATTGGTGCAGGGTCAAACACTTAATCCTACTGATACGGGTTTGTATATTATTGTTATCTGTATAAATGTCGAATCCTGTTTTCAACCCTGATAAGCTCTTGGCCTTCAGGCAATTTGTTTCCGAAGGTGCTTGTGTGAGAATGTTTTTTCTTTTATCAGCCATAAAGTTGCAGCATTTCGGTTTTTCTGGATGTCTAGTCCTGTGAGAGAAGGTGGACACATCTCTTCTAAGTTTTCTTTATACTATACTAATTTTTCCATTTCTAACTTTGCCAGCCCTGTTTCTTCAGTAAACAGTTCAGCTCTTTTCAGTTATAGGGAGGCAGGATTAGGAGTGTCTTTCTGCTGAAAGTAATGCTGAACAAGTTTGTTCTTGGTTTAATTGAACTTTAACTCTCACGACTGCTACTTCCACATTCTGATCTACAACTTTTTTTATTTTATTTTTTTTTTTATGTCTAATTTAATTTTAAAATAAGTGTTAATTTAACTATTTTGGGAAAGATGTTAAATGATTTTGACATATGGGAAATGTTTTCCAGCAGCTAGGCTTCCTAAAATATATGTGAAAGAAATTATCTTGAAAAAACAATTCAGAATATAGAAGCAGACAAATAAATCAGAAGGAATTTTGGATTTATTTATACATTTAATGTATTTTAATTACACTGGCACTTTCATTTTTCGGTAATTGCACCTTAATTGCATATATTTTTCTAAATTTAAAAAAGTAGTTAAAATGGCATTGTACTAGATGAAATAATTTCAGGCACTTACTGCAGCTGTTTTAAACAATCCATGTGTGGAATAATTTCAAAGTCTTATATAAGGCATTTAAAAACCGCACTTGAGTAATTCTGCCTGCAATCAACAACAGTACTACAATATCATTTTTCAGTCATCAAAAAAGAAAAAAAGCTGAAACCTGTGAAAAGAATTTTCCTTTAGCCTTCTGGAAGGCTTCTTGAGGGTCCAAAGTTTTGAAAATAATTTAACTTAGGTGCCACTGTCTCAGTTTCGGGCACTGTTTTGGTTTAGCCCCAGCTAAGCTCCTTGCAGCTGTTCATTCACACTTCCCTGGTGGGATGGGGGAGCGAATCAGAAGGGTAGAAGTGAGAAAACTTATGGGTTGAGAAAAAGACAGTTTAACAGGGAAAGCAAAAGCCACGAACACAAAGTAAAACAAGGAATTAATTCACTGCTTCCCATAGGCAGACAGGTGTTAAGTCATACCTAGGAAAGCAGGGCTCCATCACATGATGGTCACTTGGGAAGACAAACACCATTGCTCTGGACATCCCCCCTCTTTATTCTCTCCCAGCTTTATGTGCTATGTGTGACACTCTACAGTCTGAAATATCCCTTTGGTCAGTTGGGGTCAACTGTCTCAACTGTGTTTCCTCCCAGCTTACCATGCATCCCCCACTTCCTTGACAGCAGGGCATTGTGAGGTGTTGCAGTTAGTGAGTTAGGGATGTCTCTGAATTTTCCAGAGAGAAATTAAAGTGCACGAATTAAATTAAAAATTTTAGATGAATTAAAGTATGTTAAGTCACTCACACCTAAAGTAAAAATATAAGTTTGAGTTTTAGGATAATTAAGTTTTCATTTAATTCTTGCATTTTAATTTCTCTCTGAAAAATTCGGAGACGCCTCTGACTCACTAACTCCAACAGTGAGGTGCAGAAAAGGCTTTGGCTTTGTGCAAGCACTGCTCGGCAATAACAAAAACATCCCTGTATTATCAGCACTGTTTTCAATACAAATCCAAACACAGTCCCTTACCAGATACTAGGAAGAAATTTTTCCTTTCTGTAACTGAAACTAGAACAAAGACAAATTCAAGGAAGTTTCCTTACAGATATGGCTCTTACTGTTTATTACTTTTTGATGCATTTTTATATTGTGCCTGTCTGAATATTAAGGCTACAAACCCAAAATTTATGCCAGATTTCTGTATGTGGCTGGTGCTTTGGATTTTCTTATGAGAAACACCTTACAACACATACTTCTTGGAAAGGTAGGACTTTATTTGAATACCACTCACGTGTGCAATGTGTGTCCTGTTTGACAGAGACCACAGTCAGTTTGTGGAATCCAAGATCACATTTCAGTTTAGAAGATTTCAGCCTTTGAATTGTAGATAATTGCAATTATCTAGCAGGTTGCTAACACTGCAGCAATTAATATTGCAATTAATATCATTTTAGTGCCCAGGCACCATACTGAAGGTGAAGACTCATTTTGTGCAAGGCATTAACATATTCTACAATTATCTTTGAAGGATTTGTTATTGAATCTAAAACTAAGGGCAAATGTAGCCATGACGGACAATCTGAAAAAAGTAGAGACCAGCAAATAGCACCTTTGCCAGAAATCTGTTGCTATATGTCTACGGATTTCATTACACCTTAAATGTTTATGCTAAAGCTCTCAGCTAATTCCTCGGGAGTTCTGTTTAAAAGTAAGACATTTCATTGTGGCTCTTCATGTTGGATGTTTGCTATTTTTACTGCCATGTATTTTGCTTTTCATAGTCGAGAGTGTGATTAAGAGTATGTAGTCTATTTCCTCTGGTCCTGCGATATTATTTATACAGATTCAGTATTGGTGAACCAATAAACTGTTTATAGGCAATTGCTAATGAGAAAAAATTATTTGTAATTTTAGATTTTGAGATGTTTATAGAGACATCATAATAAAGTTTATGAAACCATTAAGTTTCTCATAACCCAGTGATGTACACCATTAGCAACTGGCACAAAGGTACTGAAAACAAAAAGCAGACAATTACAGCTGGATGAAGTATGAAAACTAGAAAATGAACAGAGAAACTTTCCTGATTCAATACATACATACAACAGTGAAATGAATTTGCCATCTTTGTTCTGTTTCCACCCAGGTAAAACTCTCCCTTGGCTTTAATAATGGAAACAGATGGTAGGGCATAGAGCAAATGTTCCAAATACCTACATTATCAAATATGAGTTATCTATACATTTCCCTTTCCAAGCATAAACATAAAAAAGTAATGTGCAGTTTACTCTAGCTTAATATATAATAAATAATAACAGCAATACCATTTAGGAATTTTATAGCACTTTTCATCTGGAAATCTCAAAGCAGCTTACACAAGGGGGATAGCAGAGTAGCTCTGGCATCAAAGAGCCTTTCAAACTCACACATCATCCTTTTGAGGAGTGCAGAGAACACAAAGTCTGAGTAGTACATTCCTCCCATAGGCAAAGTTACAACTAAATCTTGCATTAGTGTTATGCTTGAGTTTATTTTAGCAACAGTCTAAAAGAGGTAGAATTGCAGCACTAAAGCTGTGAAGCTACACGGAGACCTAAAGCTTGGTATCCAAACTTCCCCCAAAAGATAGAAAGTGCATTCCAGGCCACTAAAATCCATGTCACAATGCTCTGACATCAGCCACAGAGGTATCTCCCCCTCACTGGGGAATGAGAATGGTGCTACAACTTAAATTCTACCAGTTCTAACTCTATGTGAAAGAAGTAGACAAGGAGTAAGTCCACCAAATTATCACAGATCTTTACAGATAACTAGCTTTCATATGGACAACCAAAGAAAGAAGAAAAAAGCTAAAAAAAGTCAGTAGAATTTTTTGCAACAATAAGTCTTAACAAAGTAAGTTACACTTACAGTAAAAATATATTATTTTAACATTTTGGGGGAAGAGACAGTTTTGTTAAAAAGAGCAATTCTCATTTCTACAATTCTCCTTTTTCTTCATTTTTTCTTGCCTCATCTCTTTTCTCAACCTTTTGTACTCAAATAATTGGAAAGAGTGAATTTAAAGGGTAAATGTAGAAGGAAAATAAGGGAAATTCAAAATATTTTGCACCCTTTTTTTCCCATAATATTTATCGAAAATATTACCTGAAAATCAAAATTTTTCACTCTTCTAAGTAAAATTCTTCAGAAATAAGGTCATATAGACCACACTTTGTATCTAGTATATTGTTTTGAATACCAAGGAAGACAAACAATAATTTGATATTTCTGACACAAATGCTTTATAAACTTTGTATTCATGGTGTTTCTTCTTCATGTAATTTAATGCTCTATTTGATACCTACGAAATTGTGTGATAACAGGAAGCAGTCAGGAAAGATCACGAGAAATTTCCTGGTTTCTTTGAAAAGCAAAAGAAAAAAATAAAAGGGGGAGCTACATTCTAGCAACTTTTGGCATGTTTTTCTATAATTTTCAGTTGATTTTTATCTTGAAGTATTGCTAGACAGACAGCAGGTTACATATCACTGATTCTTTGATCTCCTACATTAACTGGGGACACCAACAAGATCTTTCATGTTTAGAGGCCAGAAATGAGTAAAAAGCAATGTTTCATGTAAAGACTGACAAATTGTCTTTCCTACTTTTTCTTTTCCCCCTTTTTTTTCCTCTTTGTTGTCTTAAAATTGTCAAGTTCTGTCTCAGAGATTTAAAAAAAATGAGATTAATATGAAAAGCAGAACTGTCATTCCTAGAGTACGGTGACTAGCCTGAATCTCTACTGCTTTTCCTGATGAAAGCTGGGAGATGTGCTAGTCTGTCTGTGAACTGAACTCACTCCACCTAACGTAAAAGTAATGCATTTCATTGGTATGGTGAAATGATACCTATTTCACAATTCTACCTCCACATAAAATGAAATGCATTTTAAGAAAACTTATTGCTAGGAAGGCACGACTCTTTACACCAAAGATTTATAAAGAACCAATGCAATGGAAAGGAAGGTTTTTCCTGTGCTAATGGCCTGTACACAAGTCTGTACCTAACCATCCTTGGTTTTGTTTAAAGATGAAATCAGAACAGGTTTCTGACATGAATAAAAAAAAAAGGCATTTAAATTAAAATCCACCTGATAAAGTAAGATATTAATAACCTTTTAGGATTATATTGTCTTGTATCCTTTGGACTTTTACTAATGCATAAGAGAAATTAAGGACCTAGTTCTTGTTCTCTGTATTTAGATCTTGGTATTGAATCAGGATGTTTTATACAGTGTTACATCCTAACACCAAATGAATAAACAAGATTGTGTATCTAAAACTTACAGTAGTTTCACGAATACAAGCCACACAGATTATAAGCCGCACCCCCGGTGCCTCGACAATGTTGCTGTCTTTGTCAATAGATAAGCCGCACCCCGAATATTAGCCGCACTTTCGTTCGTCGCGAGAATCCGTGCGCAGCTTTCACAAATTGGCCAATTAGTAACAGGATCGCGGCATAGTGGGCTTTACTGGCTCGGGGCGGGGCCAGGAAGGCTCGGCCCGCTCATGGTTGCTGACGGGGCCGGCCGGGTGGTGCTGCAGCCGCCGCCGGGCTCACTGGCCCCCCTCTCCCGTCAGCACCGCCTCGCCGCTACGTTTACGTAGTCGCCCTGCCGGCGGGCCAGCCACTGCCGCCGCTGGCAGGCATGCCGGCCGCCTCGCCGCTGCGTTGTTTACGTAGTCGCCCTGCCGGCGGACCAGCCGCTGCCGCCGCTGGCAGGCATGCCGGCCGCCTCGCCGCTGCGTTGTTTACGTAGTCGCCCTGCCGGCGGACCAGCCACTGCCGCCGCTGGCAGGCATGCCGACCGCCTTGCCGCTGCGTTGTTTACGTAGTCGCCCTGCCGGCGGACCAGCCACTGCCGCCGCTGGCAGGCATACCGGCCGCCTCGCCGCTGCGCTGTTTACGTAGTCGCCCTGCCGGCGGGCCAGCCACTGCCACCGCCGCCGGGCTCGCTGGCCCCCCTCTCCCGTCAGCACCGCCCCGCTGCCGCGTTCCCTAGCCCTACCAGCGGGCTGCCGCCGCCCGGCTCGCCGGCCGCGCCGCGTTCCCTAGCGCTGCCGGCGGGCCAGGCACTACCGCCGCCGCCGGGCTCGCTGGCCCCCCTCTCCCGTCAGCACCGCCCCGCTGCCGCGTTCCCTAGCCCTGCCGGCGGGCTGCCGCCGCCCGGCTCGCCGGCCGCGCCGCGTTCCCTAGCCCTGCCGGCAGGCTGCCGCCGCCGCCGCCCGGCTCGCCGGCCACGCCGCGCCGCGTTCCCTAGCCCTGCTGGCGGGCTGCCGCCGCCCGGCTCGCCGGCCGGGCCGCGTTCCCCAGCCCTGCCGGCGGGCTGCCGCCGCCCGGCTCGCCGGCCGCGCCGCGCCGTGTTCCCTAGCCCTGCCGGCGGGCTGCCGCCGCCGGGCTCACCGGCCGCCCCCTCCCGTCTGCACCGCCGCCGCGTTTCCTCGCCCTGGCCGGCACTGCAGGCCCCCGCACCGCCGGGCTCCCCCATGCTGCTGGCCCCGATTCTGCTGGGCTTCCCCCGCTGCCAGGCAGCCCCACCCACCGGCCTTCCTGCTTCTGCCATGCTCCCCTGCACTGCTAGCCCCAGTTCTCCCAGGCTCCCCCGCCCTACTGACCCGGCTCTGCCACCCCCCTGCCCCGCCCTGCTGGCTCAGGCTCTGCCGCCCGCCCCCCACACTGCTGGCCCTGCCTCTGCCAGGCTTTCCCACCTCTGCCGGGGCCGGCCGGGCTCCAGCTTGGCTTGGGGCTGCCGCGGGCTCTCACTTCCGTGTTGGCAGCTTTTAGAATTTTGTTAATGTATTAGCCGCCCCGGAATATTAGCCGCACTTCCGGGTTTCCACCAAAATTTTGGTCAAATTGGTGCGGCTTGTATTCGTGAAATTACTGTACATGAATAATCCTCATGTGAAGCAGATGGAACCTTGTTGCATACAGAGGTAATGGTGAAACCTCCCCACCCCAGGATAAATGGTATAGTTGCTTCTTGATTGTGACCTTTTTCACTTGTGCAACAATTCTCGGCATTTTGACAGAGATTCTAAAAGATTTCTAAAGTGAAGGCCATATCTTTTAACGAGGGTCACTGGTTGACTAGGTAATTAGCAATGTCTATTTCTATTTGAGCTCCAAATACTGCTGTGCAATTATTTTGGCTGCATTGGATTGCTCTCCTAGCATTGAAGCACAAACTACAGAATTCATTCTTCAAAACAGCTTTTTAAAACAAGGAACAACAGAAAAAGATCTGTAATCTCCTCCTTTGGTACGAACTATAGTTGAACAAGCACGATGACCACATTCTGTTCAGGCAGAATTTAACTACTGAAGCTAAGTGGTGCTGATTAAGCCATTGTTCCTGCTAAAGCAAAAGGCTTCAGTGGTTAAGTGGGCTTTTTGAAAACTGACCTTTTTTATCATCAAATCTGATTGATGGCTTTTCTTTACAACTTACGTATTGCTAATAGGCTTCTTTGTGTCTGTCTTTTCAGAAAGATTGCATCCTTAAAGCAGGTTAATTTAAAAGGTCACCTTATCAAACATTTTGCTATTGACTAAAATTTGTAGTCAGCCAATTATGCTTCATTTATGTGGCTGCCTACCAGATGTCCTGTGATTGCCCATAAACTTTTTTCTGAAACATCTGATTGCTTTTAGAAAGGTGACAGTATTTAAATATACACAATCTTGAATATCTTTGCTCCTTGACTTCAGTCCATAGGAGTCTGGTGGGGTTTCATTTATTTTCAAATGTAATGGGTGAAATTTTAGTCCGACCACAGTTAAAAAAACTAAAAGGATGAAATTCAGTAAGGCCAAATGTCCACTTGCAAATTCAATTTATAGTAAGAAAACAGTCAAACCATCACTTATAGCTATTTGATCTAGCATTAATGAAGTCAACTAGGAAAACTATCACTGACTTCAAACCAGACATGGATTAGTTCCAAAAGGATTTCATTTGACTGACTGCAGATTCTCCAGCCTTTCGATTTCACTTCAGGAACAGTGAATGCTAAATCTAAATGACTAAAGAAAAAAATTATTGCCATTTCTCTCTTTTTTTTTTTTTGTTTGTTTTTGTTTTGTGGCTGGATGGAGGTCACTGTATGAATATGAAAAATTCATGCTACCATGTCCACACTGTAAGCATTCTCTAACATAAGTGATTCATGTGCACTAGATTGTCTGAGTTTTAACAGCGTATTGGGAGACAAAAGGTGAGATAGAGCCACATGTAATTCAACCCATTGCTGAGACAAGCATGGAAATTCTTCCCCTCTACTCAGCACTGGTGAGGCCACACCTTGAGTGCTGTGTCCAGTTCTGGCCCCTCAGTTTAGAAGGACCTTGAGACGCTTGATGACGTCCAGAGGAGGCAACAAGGCTGAACATAAACCCTGTGAGGAATGGCTGAGGGAGCTGGGGTTGTTTAGCCTGGAGAAAAGGAGACTCAGAGGTGACCTTATCACTCTCTATAACTCCCTGAAAGGTGGCTGTGGTCAGCTGGGGGGTTGGTCTCTTTCACCAGGCAGCAACTAACAGAACAAGAGCACACAGTCTTAAGCTGTACCAAGGGAAGTATAGGTGGGATATAAGGAAAAAGTTTTTTATGGAAAGAGTGATAAAATACTGGAATAGTCTACCCAGGGAGGTGGTGGAGTCACCATCTCTGGATGTGTTTGAAAAAAGACTGGATGTGGCACTCAGTGCCATGGTTTAGCTGAGATGTTAGGGCATGGGCTGGACTTGCTGATCTTGAAGGCGTCTTCTGACGTAGTGGTTCTGTGATAAAACTGTCTGAGAAAGCATTGCAACACTTCATAACAAATTAGCATGAGCTGTAATGTAGGACTTTCTCCGCTATCTAAATATGCAAATTTAATCACCTGAGATTATTTTTTTGTGTGTGTTTGATAACAGAACTGAAATCTGATTTCTCTGACTAACTTCTTTGAAAAACTTTCAAAACTCTGGAAGCAGTTCATCAGGCTTTGGGGAATATAGTCCAGCTTGTTTAATCATAGAAGAAGGCACAGATGCCAGAAATATTCCTCCTCATATACACTACACACATTTTTCCTAAAGCATGATTTATCACCTTGAATGAAATAAGAAGCATTCAATGTATTTTCATGTAACCAAGTAAAGAATTAGAGCTATAGCATGAAATTCAATTGCAATATTAAATTTCCTTATTTTCTATGAGTTTGTCATTGCTAAGAAGATTGATGATGATGATGATGATGATGATGATGATGATGATGATGATGATGACATAACCAACTAAAATTTAGGAAAAAGCCAAGCACAATGTCCTTGGACAAATCTTTCTCGGCTAATGAAAATATCTGGTACAAATTTACTATAGATTATATTGCAGATAAAAAATTTGGAAAGTTGTCAATATCATTAGGTCTTACAGTCAGTTCAAGGAAAGACTGAAAATTGCAAAACCTCACCTCCCAGCCTCCTCAGCTGACATTTTAACAAAAGTTCCCCAGTTTTAAGTGTCTGTCTGTCTTGCCCATTCTTCTAAAAAGAGCACATGCAAAATAAATCAACATGGTTGAAAATTTATCCTTACTAGTCACTGTATTGCTTCACAAAAGTAATTGTCAAAATATTTTTACATACTTTCATGAGAAAAGATTTTTGTTTTAAAATTGTTTGTGTAATTTAGTAGTTCCTAATACCACTGCAATTGTCAAGCTCTTAATTACTTCTGGAGGAAAACAAAATAATTCTAGATTAATTGATCAATCAAAAAATTAGCTGCTGACCACAATTCTCATTCTAACATTAAAAAAAGTGGCAAATTCAGCTTCCAAAATTAGCAAACAATGCGTCTTTTAGAAAGAGTTTGCTTATGTCTCTAAACAGCAATGGAAAAATTGATCTGAAAACTCCTAATTTTCTATAATAATCTGTAAGACTGAGATTATAAGAGAGAAGAAATCCCATTTTTTACTTCTGGAAATATATAACCACTATGTAGTTTACAGGATGAATTTAAAAGCACTTTTCCCAATTGCTACCTTCATGGCACAATTTGTAATTATAAGAAGTAAAGGTTATAAAATTTTAACTGTTGTTAGTGACTGCTGCTAAGAAATGCTATCCAACAATTGAAACAATTTAGACGGCAGAGAAAGTGTATAAAGGAAAAGAAGTAAATTATAACATTTTGTCAGAGAAATTTGACAGAGTAAAAAACTTTAACTGAACACATCAGTAACTGGAGAGAAATTGGTAAGAGAGGTAATTGAGAGTAAATTAGCAATTGCATGAGAAATTCCTTTACTATTCCCAATTTTAAAATTATTAAATAAATAGATAAATATGCACCAAACCCTAAAAGAATAAAATAAATTTCTCTTGACACTTAGAGAATAAAATATTTTCATAGGAGTTCTTTTTTTTCAAAGAAACCTGACAGAAAAAAATATTCCATTTAGTGAGTGTTCTCAAACTGACACTAATGAAGCAAAAAACTATTTCACAAACATTTGAGTCAAAAAGAGGGCACTAAATAATTTTAAACAATGATACAAGTAAATTTGCATTTTATCTTGTTTTAGATGGTACAGTTTTTGTTGATGACACTGCTTCACTTTCTTCATCTCAAAAGAAAACTTTATGTAACCTGAAAATAGTGCTGGGAAAAATACTCAACTCTACATTCCCTGATGAGCCACGCTGCTGTTCTAAGTTTGAAAATACGGACATCCCTTGCACAAATTCGGAATTTATTTCATAGACTAAGAACAAAAAGAGACTTTCTATTTCTGTTTTTGTTCAGCTAATTTGAAAATTTTTTCTCCTGCTACTTAGTAGATTTATGTACTATTGCAAGGTTATGTACAATAATAAAAAAGAAAACACAAAAAAAAAAATCCGAAACCAAACAGGCCAGACTGGGTATGCTGCCCATCTGATCCAGCAGGAAAGCTCTTACACTTCAGGGAATCAGAACTCCTCATGTGGTCAGGCTTTTGAGTTCTCACATTGAATAACATTTATTATTACATCAGAAATCCTTTTTGGGGTATGGTTGGTCAAGTTTTTGCATATGTAGTTTATATCATGCCTTCTTACATGGTTCTCAAGTGTTAAACACGATGAAACACTTTTTGGAGGTAGAATCCAAACGTAATTACCGGAAATAAAGTTGTATTTCTGAGCCTTTTTGCTGTAAAATCTAATAAATTTAAAAAACACATTTTTTTTCTCTGAGTCCTTCTGGTCAGTGTGCTGATGCAGTGTATTTAATGCAGAAAACAGAAATCCCTGAATAGATTAAGCACAAAGAATGAGCCTGTGAGCCATATCGAAGGCTGTATCTTGATGACCTTTTTCAAGACTCTTAGAAAGAAAATTCTTTATCAGCTGTTAGTTAATTGGTAATTTATGTCTCAAACAGCAGGCCATGACACAGAAATTATTCTAGATACTTTTCAGTTATCATTGCTAATAAATACATAAATATATACGCACCCCTATGTTTACATATTTTTTCAAACCTCAAATACGTTGATATGGTGATAGTTGGCTAGAAAGAGAGGATTCAGAGCTGTTAAAATTTATGTGCTTTTTAAAAACCTCCTGAAATTTGAGAGAAATATGGATAAGCAAACTTTTCTCTTTGTTCCTCATGTCTGCAACACACACCAAGGACTGAGCTCTCAGCTGGGATGGTTAGTAGAGATCTGAATTCCTGTCACTCAGACCTTATTACGATAATTTATAGATTGTGATACTAAGAATTTAGGGTGCTTCACCTTTTTACCAGAAAGACTCTCAAGGACTTGACAAAAGTTCATCAAAACAAAAACTTGAGCTTCTCACTGATATCATGATACCTTTTCATATTTAGTGAAGTGCAGGCACTATTACAGGAAGAAACTTGAAAATAATCAATCACACAAATACATTAAAATTTCGACCTAATGTACTATCTGAATGTGCTTCCAAGCAAAAGCTGATATGGCTTGGGGACAGCTAAGAAGAAGATCTAGATGGATGACATTCTGAAACATAAGCAGCAATTAAACCAGATGTTATGAGTTTCATGAGGAAAGCAGTGTGGCTTATCATGATCTGAACTACACAGGAGATCTTAGTGACTTGACTGATTTCATTGTAGGATGCATTATATTGCATGATCATGTGAATTAAAATGTATTGCTCAAATATCTCTGTACTAGAAAAGTCTGTTGGAATAACAATGTAGGTTGCTTACTGACTGGAGCAAAGCTATGACAAAGCTTAATTATGCATTTGATTTGGTGCTATTACTATCTTTATGAGCTCAGGTTCCAAAAGTAACACTTTGAATTTTGTCATAGTGATACTCACTACACACGTTCTCTCCTCTTGGTTGTCACACCTGGACCACCTTAGTTCTTTCTGCTAAAACTATTGGCATGTTTATTAGTTGTATGACATGAGAACTCACATTGATGTTTCTCTCTGCCTTGCTCTGCTTGGTTGTCAGTCTTTTTGGTTGTGTTAAGTCTGAGTCTGGTTCTGCTTCTGCTTCTGATGAGTGTGATTGTTCATTGCATTATATTAAATTCACTGTGGATGGCTGGGTAGCAAGTAGACAAGCCATAAGCTGGAGCCATAGGATTACTGTCAACACTGCAGTAAGCTAGTGTTATATCATCAGAAATCAAAGAGTACTTAAATGATACTGGCTCTAGTTATGGTCATAATTTATTGGCCTCAAATGACTACTTGCTGTATGGTGTCCTGCCTTTCTTCCTCTGAATTTCTGTTTTGCTGTAGTTGGCACTATAAAATCTCAGTTCTATTGGACAAGATCTTTACATCTATAATATAAGAGAAGGCAAGAAAGGATATGCAGCAGAGAGGTGGGGAGGCTAATAATACATTGAGACATTGTGGAGTAACTCCTCGGTCAATGTTGAATGAATATGCCCATCTTTCCTGACATCTCTTCCTTCTTAATGTTTTTTCTAAAAGGTTTTTGCTAAACAAGCCATTTTATTGCATCTGCATTTCAGTCCTACATTTTGAAAGAAACTACATGGTTTTCCTAAGCATTCCTAAAATTGGTCAAAAATTCATTGTTTTTACAAAGTTCAAACTGTCTTAATTTCATTTAGGCTTTCCTTCCCCATTTCTCTTGGTTTGTGAAAAAGCACCAATTTTTAATTTGAAATATTTCTTTCCCTAGAAATTTAATTACTTTTTAAAAAATAAAATCCTTCCCAAAAATTATTATATTTTCTCAAAAATTAACTGTTCTTTGGGCTCAAGTTAATGCCTAGGGATTAAATAATCAGCAAGAGCCTTTGTAAGGCGCTATGAACATGACATGACCTGACATAGTTCTGCCTCCAAAAACATTAGTTTCTAAAAGTAATAGTGGGATAATGTCATGAATGTGTTTTGTTTCTGCTAAATTATTTTCAGTTGCTTTGCCTTGCTCTGCTGTTGACAACATAAACAAGCATCAAAATATTGCAATGATGACCCTTTTCAAATGTCAACTATATGAATGACTGAGATGAAAGGACATCTCTCGGTACTTCACCTGTCATCATTGCCTTCTCAACCTTTCAAGAGAAGTAAGACATCATAACAAAAAGGAGATGATGAAACCCATCTCCATTTAAATTAATGCAGCTAGGAGTTTAGCATAGAAACAGCTTGGGTTTTAGTGCCCGTTGGAGAAGGTCTGAATAGCTTGTTCAGGCTTGTCAATGATTTAGTTGTTATCAATTCTTTATTCTTAAATTTTCTGACCATATTAGCCATGAAGCAGGTTGTTGGTAGGCATCTTTACTCCGTGGGTTCCCAGGGAGCTTTGCTGGAGTAAGTTATCCCATTTCCTCTGAGATGATCCCCAGCATCCTTGCGTCACAGCTGAATTGAGACCAATATCCCACAAGTCCTATTGTATGAGGACCTGCCTGGGGAGCTTTCAGCTTCAGGGTGTCTGTCCTCATGCACCGAGTGGAGAAAACTATTCTTAATTCACCCACACATCTATGTCTAGCCTATCACTTGCCTTGGTACTCCTCTTAGCTTATCATGTCATGTGAACAAAATAATCATGTTAGTCTCACTTTTTCTGCCTTCTCAAATCTATTCATGTTTTGTCATTGCATTTTTCAGCACAGGAAATTACCTTTTCTGGCCCTTTTCCTTCTACTGGCCTTTACTGTCCCTTACTGTCAACAACTGTCAAACAGAAAGGGAAAGAGAAAGTTGTTTTTCAGTTGGTGTAGTTTTCTAAATAATGTTATTTAATTGATTCTTTTGCAGTTGTTTTTATGCCCACACTTGTGTACAGTTTCAGCTACTGCGATTATTGTTTAACTTCAGAATAGAGGTGACCACAGCTTAGTCGGTCCCATAATGACATGCTATTATATTTTCATCACAGATTGCTTATCAGTTTTCCCCCCTCCCCTTTCTTTTCTATTATAGCCTTTTCCTGGAATTAGTTTTTGAGTTTCCGGTTTCCTGGAGAGGGGAATCAAGAGACTTTGCAATTTGACACAATATCATATTTTCCAGGGTGTCTAGATATATTACATACATATATTCTATATGTATCTCTGAAAATCAATTTGATAGATGTTTCCATTTACCAGAAATTTTGGAGGATTACTGTATGTAAAGAAAAATAGCTCTTGAATATGCCTGGAGCCTGCAAGATCAAGTTCTTAGTTTTAATACTCTCTTTTGCATACTGAGAATAAATCTCATGCTTGATCAATTATGCCATTTTTCAAGATTTCTATGGAAATAGCATGATAAAAGTTCTACATGAAATTCTAACCTTGAGAAGTCAGTAGCAGTATTATATTAGTGGTGGTCAGAGAGAGGTTCTAGCCATATCTACAGTTTAAGGCTTCTGTCAGATAATTTCTACTATTCTTCTCAGCTGTCTGGCATAATTCTGTCAGAAGAATGCTAAAGCAGTATACTAATAGTCTAAAACTGGTCCCTAGCAGTGTCACAGATTTAGTGTGTGACATGACAAAAGGCGTGTAAGTTTTTGGGTTTTTTTTCCCTCAAATATAAAGTCTCAATTAATTCTAATACTTGAGGCTAATGGAACATCATTGTTCCTTTAAATTTTGCATTCCCCGGAACACAACCTTCTTATTGCTATATGGATTTAGTTGAGTGTTTCTTAAATATCAATAAATAGTGAAATCCTACTAGCTTTTTCAAGAACCAAAAGAAAATTTATATTTTCTTGTTTAGATAATTCTATAGAATTAGACCTGAGAAAAAAATCCGCTTCCCAACCACCCACAGTGTTCCAAGAACAAAATGAATATTTCTACAGCTGCAGCCTGTAGCAAATACTTCATCAAGAATTACAGTAATCTCATGACTATAAGGTGCACCCTTTTGACTAAAATTTTCCCCCGAACCCAGAAGTGGGCCTTATAGTCTGGTGCGCCTTATATAATGGACAAAGTTCAGAAATTTGTCAACACAGAAGTGCGAGCCCGCAACAGTCCCGAGCCGAGCAGAGCCCGCCTGGCGGTGGCATTGGGGCAGCACCGGCGCGGGGGAAAAGCTGGCGGCGGTGGAGCAGCCCGGGTGTGGGGGGAAAGCCATCAGCATCGGGGCAGCGCCAGCGTGGGGGGAAAGCTGCCGGCATCGGGGCACCCGGAGCGCCTGGGCAGCACAGGGCTCCTGGAGCGCCAGGGGGGCACGGGGCTCCCAGAGTGCCAGGGGGCTGCAGGAGCACCGGGGCAGCGCGGGGAGGAAGGGAGCAGGCTGCTGCAGAAGCCACGAGCTGCGGCAGTGGCCCCAAAGCGCCGTGAGAAGTCGCCGCCCCAAGCCCCGCCTTGCCAGCCGGGGGCGGGCAGGAGTGCCAGGCCCCACGCACAGGGAGGGCACTTGGGGCTGTGTTTAAAGGCTACACCAATCTGTGAAAAATGTTTGCAAATTGAGCACCTGCCAGTAAACTCCACGATCGCGGGATTCCGTTACTAATTAGTTACTTTGTTACGCGCAGCACGGATCTTCACGACAAAAAAAAAAAAAGTGCGCCTTATATAATGTACAAAGTTGTGAAATTTGCCGACTCCCGGAGGTGCGTCTTATAGTCCGGTGTGTCTTATGGTCATGAAATTACTGTATAGAAAATGATACACAACTGATTACTGCAAAAATATTAAATACAGTAATTTCACGAATACAAGCCGCACCAATTTGACCAAAATTTTAGTGGAAACCCGGAAGTGCGGCTAATATTCCGGGGCGGCTAATCTATTAACAAAATTCTAAAAGCTGCCAACACGGAAGTGAGAGCCCGCGGCAGCCCCAAGCCAAGCTGGAGCCCGGCCGGCCCCGGCAGAGGTGGGAAAGCCTGGCAGAGGCGGGGCCAGCAGTGTGGGGGCGGGCGGCAGAGCCTGAGCCAGGAGGGCGGGGCAGGGAGGGCGGCAGAGCCTGAGCCAGCATGGCGGGGGAGCCCGGGAGAACTGGGGCTAGCAGTGCAGGGGAGCATGGCAGAAGCAGGAAGGCCGGCGGGTGGGGCTGCCTGGCAGCGGGGGAAGCCCAGCAGAATCGGGGCCAGCAGCATGGGGGAGCCCGGCGGTGCGGGGGCCTGCAGTGCCGGCCAGGGCGAGGAAACGCGGCGGCGGTGCAGACGGGAGGGGGCGGCCGGCGAGCCTGGTGGCGGCGGCGGCAGCCCTGCCGGCGGGGCGAGCGAAAGCGGCGCTCGCGAAAGCGCCGCTCGGCGAGCGAAAGCGGCGCTCGCGAAAGCGCCTCTCGGCGAGCGAAAGCGCCGCCGCTCGCCGCGAAAGCGTCGCCGCGAAAGCGCCGCCGCTCGCCGCGAAAGCGCCGCTCGGCGAGCGAAAGCGCCGCCGCTCGCCGCGAGAGCGCCGCCGCTCGTCGCGAAAGCGCCGCTCGGCGAGCGAAAGCGCCGCTCGGCGGGGCGGGCGCGGCGCTCGCGAGGCGCGGCGCAGGGCGAGTGAAAGCGGCAGCGGGGCGAGCGAAAGCGGCAGCGGGGCGGGCGGCGAGCCCGGCGGCGGCAGCCCTGCCAGCCGGGCTAGCGAACGCGGCAGCGGGGCGGTGCTGACGGGAGAGGGGGGCCAGCGAGCCCGGCGGCGGCGGCAGCACCACCCGGCCAGCCCTGCCGAGCCGTGGCGCTGAGCTGGGCCACCCGGCCCCGTCGGCAACCATGAGCGGGCCGAGCCTTCCTGGCCCCGCCCCGAGCCAGTAAAGCCCGCTATGCCGCGATCCTGTTACTAATTGGCCAATTTGTGAAAGTTGCGCACGGATTCTCGCGACGAACGAAAGTGCGGCTAATATTCGGGGTGCGGCTTATCTATTGACAAAGACAGCAACATTGTCGAGGCACCGGGGGTGCGGCTTATAATCCGTGCGGCTTGTATTCGTGAAACTACTGTATCTATTGAAAACACTCTTTTTGTCACTTTCTCCACGGCAAGGACACTGTTCCAAGAGCTTAAAAACTGTCTATTTGAGAGTCTTGTGTTCTGTTATTGTGATGTTGCATTTTAAATGAACCCATTAGACTAAGGATTTAAACTTTAAATATTGAAGTTTCAACCAAAGACGAAGTAAAGCTACTGAACTTGTTCAGCACTTTACCCCCACACTAACTGATTTTAAATTAAACATCAGTATGTTTAATTTTAAAAAATTTTTCTTAGATGAATATTCAATCTTTGGGGGGAAAAAAATAAATAAGCAAAAAAAAGAAAACAAAAAGAAGGCATTTGATATTATAAAAAAATCCTAACCAACTACATTTTTTTAGAATTACATTAAAGAACTTGGTTGTTCAACTAATATAAATCTGTTTGCAAAAAGCCCAATAACCTTCAGAACCAGGGCTTGATAATAATAAACCTCCTACATGAGAAGCTCACATATTGTTCTCATGACAACATTTTAATTTGGATAACCTGATGAACCTGAAAAATCATGGATCTTTCTAGAGGAAGGAAGGTTGGAACAGATGTTGTTGGGAAGAGCAGCTACCGAAGACAGGATATCATTACTCTTTAATATAATTAAAGATAAAAAGATAAATGCAGAATTTCTCATCTTCTGCAATAATTGTCAAGACTATATCATATTTGAACAAATATGAAGTTAAAGTAATCGTCTAGGTAGTTTCAGTATAAATGAAGAACTGAGTACTCCCATTTCTAGAACTTCATTAATTTTTTTCTCAGCCTTCCTTACCCATTTGGTTGCCTGGCAGCTTGCCTACTAAAACTTCTCTTTCAAGTCTTTCTCTTTAAAGTTTTATAGAGTGTAAACTAAGTTTTTTGCTAAACTCCATCTAGATAATTGTAGGAGAATATAACATATGAAGACATTGCAAGGAGATTCACAAAATGGGTAAGGTTGGAAAGGATCTCAGCGGATCACAGCTGGTGGAAATCCATCCATTTAAAAGCCAAAGTATGCCTGATTGCTCCTAATTGGTTTTTCATCTTTCAGTGACCTTAACTAGGCAAATATTCCTAATAAGTTCAGCATGGAACAGGACTTAGTATAGGCAAAGACAGCAAAAAAAGGAACACATTCTTGCCTCACCAACTGTTTCCTACCTCCTGAGCTGGCCAAGATAAATCTTAAATTTTACATATACAATTTCCAGTGAAAATAGCTTTCAATTTTCTGCACATTTTCAGCATCTGTCCAACATATACACAGATTTTTTTGCAGTCTTGGAGAATGTGAAGGAAAATAACAGCAAGAAAATTTGTGCCAGCCTTTTCCTGCAGCAGTTCTAGAGCTCAAGCCCAGGGTATATATTCTGATGTGTTCTGCTTGGAGGCTGGTGATTACATGTCCAAGATGAAAAGCTCCTCTGCATTATGAACCTTTTAGTTACAAATGAGCATTTCTTGATGCGTATTAAACTTGACACATCAACTCCTGGATGAATTGCTTACAAAGGGAGCTGCTTAAGACTATTAAGATATATACAGTGAAATCCTAGGTGCTAAGTAGAGTTAACATTATTCCAAAGTGTATTTCTTTTTAAAGTGTCTGGTTTAGCTTAAGTTTCTCTCTTTAATCATGCATAGTGCCCCAGGCTGCCAAAAAGGCAGCCATCAGCATCGCTTAGTGAAGGCAGCTTAGTGCTGTCAGCCATCTTATCTTCCCTGCTGCATGGGCCATAGCTTTTATCTGTGAGTATAAACATTAAAATGGAACTGTAATCCCACCTTAGTCCTACAGAAGATTTCCAACTGTTTCTCAGATATGGAGAAACTCCTCCTGTTACAGACAGGAATGTGTGTCTCCATGCTTTTTTGTGCATATATATGCTTGGACAGTAAAAATCATAATCAACTGGAATTTGGGAAAAATTAAATTCTACTATAGGAACTTTTTTTGGAAAAGCTATCTAAGCCAAGGAAACAGTTTTGTATGACAGTCTCAATCTAACATAAGTAATGCAATTTAAAATATTAAGTGTGACATATATAATGTCATGTTATAATGTGACACCATGGCCAGGAGTTTTAAAACTGCATTCTCTTTAATGAACCATTAATTTTTTTCTTTCAGGGTTTTTCTCAGTTTAATTATGGAAATAAAAGACAGAAAAGCCACCAGTATATGATATCCTAAACATAAGTTTGTTTCAGCATTATTTATGAAACAGAAAACAAATGTACTCAATATCTTAAGATAATTTTTTCATTTCTTCCTTCTCAGTCATCAGTTGAACGCAGTAACATTTTCCAAAGCATGTTAAGTATGCAAATCTAGAAAAAAAACCTTTTTTTGTTGTTGTTGTTGTTTTTTTTAATCAGTAAAAAACATGCAGGATTGTTTAGAGTTATATTGTCTCATCATTCTGTTAATATATTATTCTGTCCTCTTGTCACTGTCCCTGCCTGCAGCCACTTCATTATTAGATCCTTTGTGCTATAGAATTGCCATTTGGAGCAACCTCCCTGCATCGTTTTTACTGCAATAACACTTCTATTTTTTCTGACCATAAATTATTAATTTCTTACTCTTAGTTGCTTTCCTCTCCTGTTAATGTTGTATGAAACTTAACTTCGGGAATACAAGAAATGTTTCTGGTTGAGCTGGGTTGACAGGAAAGAGGAAGAGATGGATGGTATTGGGCTGTCTTTCTTTTGCTTTTACACTGTTTCCTCAAAATGGAGTGTGAATCAGACCAGAGAATACAGAGTGTGAAGATCAAGACAGAAAATTCCCATTTTCCCACCTGACCAGTGATTTCCATTGAAGACTCCTACTTCATTCTGAATTAAACCCCAAATTGGATGCAAATGATGATAAAGGTTATGTTTAACTTAAAGAGTATAAGTAATTGTCATAATGTCAATTCACATGCTTGAAGTAGAATTCTTCTCTAAACATTTATAGGAGTCCTTAAAATATTTGTGTTGGGTTATCAAAGCCATACAAAGGGTTTTGATTCCCAATTATCATTAGAAATTAATTGAAACAGGGTATTGAAATCCCTTACGTACAGTTCTGAATATGCAACTCATATAATGTGGGTAAGTAGAAATTAGTAGGAAATTACTGCCCCCAATGCACTAAAAGCCTTGGTTTTGGTTTCAGTTATATTGAAAATAAATTTTTTTTGTATATTTTTGAGATTCTAACAATTCTCTTAGAATTTTATTCCCTAGCACTAAAATGACAATGAAAAACTCCGCAAAAAATATAGAAATTTAAATTGTCACATTTTAGAATCTCAAATGTATATTTATAGAACAGATAGTTACAAAAAGTATAACCTCTGTTAATTTAACAAGACAGAACCACATTTCTGCGAAAAATGTACACAGAAGAGCATTATTGTGTTTAATAGAATCTCTATGTTCTTTCTTTCTTCTCACTTAATATCTTTCAAGGACTTTTGATTGCAACTGGTTTTAAGCCTCTGTGGAAGCATTTGACATTCTTACCCTGGGATTTGATCCAGGAATGTGTCCTCAAATCAAGACAAGTCTCATCAGACTGGGATTATTACTGTCCTCTCTCACTAAAATCAATAGTTTATACCAGCTAGACTGGAACAGACTGGATATATAAACCGTTCCTTGTCATTGCTAACTGCACAAAAGTAAATGCTTTAAACTAAATGAATTTTAAAAAGCCTTGACCATTTCCATTTGGAATATACCCTCTCGATGAAAAAAAACCCTAAAAAAATCCACTTTATTTTCACTGAATACTTTATATACATGATCACAAAACCAGAATTATAAAAATATTCTTGCTTTTATTAAAATTGGAAGAAAAAAATTCCTTTCTCATTCTGAAGATCAGGATCAAGCCCCTTACAAGCAGCTCCAGTAAAAACAGTGAAATTGCTTACAACAAAATTTGACCAGAACTTAGCAAATTGAATTAGGAAAATAAAAGGTGGAACTTGAAAAAAAAAAAAAAAATCTGTTTTTGATGAAGCTCAGAGGTTTTTTTTTAATGTAAATTTTTATCTTGTGATTATTAAAATGGAACAAATTGGTAAAATACTTCCCAACTTCCTAGTCATACTGAATGAGGGGAAAATTTTTCACTGAATAGATAATTGACATATTTAGTTAATCTTTTATTAATGTAACACAATTGTAACATACATCTTGTCTCAGAAAAGTCAACATGGAAATTTTTATGTCATTATGCTGTGGCTCCACTTTTTAATAATTCTCTGTAGATTCAATTTTTTGCAACAAAAATGAGACTTTTCATTTTTATGTGTACTGTATACTCCACAGTTTTCTTCAGTGAAGAAAGACCAGGTTCTTTTCATTGCCAAATCTTTATACTTCTATTGTGGAAACTATGTAAAAATTTTAGTTATACATTTTAATCTAAGAAAAAATAGTCATTTCTCTTTATGCTTTTGATATCTAGCATTTTATACAAAATCATGCTTTATGGAATGTGTAAAAAAATACATTCTCAATCACAAAATGTCACCTGATTAACAAGAGGTTTGTGACATCTCAAAAAGCTGTGCAGAAAGGTATCAATTATAAATCTTCAGTACATTAATGTGAAATGTTTGACTCCTAATTTTGCAATCAGTATTTCAAATAAAAGACATTTCTCCAAAAGTACAGAAATTCAAGCTATAAATTAATGATAGATATATATACTTGAAAAACTGTCACTAGACATAAAGAATAGGCAAGAATTCCGTATTGATGGAAGGACAAAACTATTGTCATCCACCAAAGTTTAAAGAGAGTGATAGTATTTAATATTCTTGAGTGTCCATTCCAGTGGTGTGGTGAGCTAGAAAGTTCGTTCAGAAGACATCGTTATGCACGAGGAGTTAGGCCCCGCCCTCTCCATGGCGTTAGCCAATCACAGCTGTATCGAAGTTACTTAAGCCCGTGTTTGCCGAGAAATAAACGCATTTCACCGTCGACTGTATCAGTGTAGTGAGTGATTTGTCTGGCGACTGGGATTGTAAAAGTGTGTGTGTGTGTGTTCGCCGTGGCCCGCTCTAACCAGGTCGCCACTTGCCTTCGTTTCCCCCCAACGAAGGCAGCATAGTGGTGCCGAAACCCGGGATCGACCTCAGGTGTTCGGGTGAG
This sequence comes from Catharus ustulatus, assembly GCF_009819885.2. Lineage (NCBI taxonomy): Eukaryota > Metazoa > Chordata > Aves > Passeriformes > Turdidae > Catharus > Catharus ustulatus. The sequence goes on from NC_046221.1 coordinate 75,671,788, forward strand.
GGAATAGCCCCCGATACACGCGGCTGAGGGCGGTCCGGGTGACGGGAGTCGCGCTGGAAGAGGTGGGCGGTCGAGGCAGCTGGATCTGACCCCGACGGTGAGGACGCTCACGTACCGCCAAGAAATGGATGCGCTTGGCAAGGTAGTTCCCCAATTGCATAGGCAATGTGGCATCCAATGCAAATTAAGGGATTTTGATTACGTAATCATGCAGTTGTTAAAATTGAGTGCGATAGACCGTACCACAGACACCCTGCATTCAGGGTGCTGGAGGGAGTGTACTAACGCCTGCGCTAACAACGTGATTGTCTCCAGCTCTGGTAAACGTTTGGAGAGCTGGGGAGCAGTTGTGAGGGCTCTGGAGGGAGCATTGTTGAAACGGGAAACTTGGAGAGCGGCCCGAGACTGTTTAAAAATCACACCGAAAGTGGAGGTGGCCACCACTCAGTCTGCGTCTGGTGATCGTGCTGGGTCGAAAACTGACAACCGCTCGCGGCCCCAGTCCCTTATCTCAACCCCCAATCCAGCTACTAATCGGTCGCCAGACTGTAAGAAAATATGTGAGCCTCAGGGCATTTTTAAAGAGGTAAACCCTGAAGAAGTCTTAAAAAAAAAAAAAAAACAAACCCTGCTCTACGCGTCACAAGATAGCGCCGAGCCTGAGGGCGAGGGGCGGGGCCAACAGCTTTCTCGCGCCTCACACACGGGCAGTGACGAACATGAGGGGCCACGCCGGGGCCGCGGGTGGAGGCTGCGGAAGCGCTGCTGCGGGAGCTGCTGAGGGAAGAGGCGCCGTCCCGCATTGCCGCCTTCGCTGAGGAGCTGTTCCAGGCGGCGGAGGGCATCTCTGAAGAGGATGGGAAGGTGGCGGAGGGAGAGCCCCCCGCTCCCAGCCTGTCGGGAGGAACGGGGGATGTCTCACACCCCACAACCCTGGCCCAGGTTGGTGCCGCAGCTCCGTAAACACGAACTGCTGCTGCTTCCCACCCTTCGCGGTGAAGCCAAACCTGTAGCACTACTGAAACGTAAAGAAAAGAATTAATTTCTTCATCGTTCGCCCCAATAGCGTGGAAGTTGAAAATAAAGTGGGCAATGTTATTTTTAAAAGTCAAAAAAAAAAAAAAAAACCAAAAAAACCAAAAAACACAGGGAAAAGAAGCGGGGAGAAAGACAGGAGATTTACCCCAAGGCATCTGGGCATCGAACCAGCCAGTCACAGAAGAAGAACATCTAGCTCCCATCCACGCAACAGTCCCTCCATCAGCTTCTTCTCGCACCAGGACTGCGGGCGCTCCTCCTGGAGGGGCACCGGGTCCCCATCCAGCAGTCCGGGCAGGAGCGTGCCCACACATGTGAGAATTCCTCTGCCAGTGCCCTGGTGCGAGGGCTCAGCTGCAGGTAACAAGCAAGAGAAGACATGGCAGAAACAGCTGAAGAACATTCTGATATTCCAGCTGTTGTTCCTTTATCGGAGTATGAAGCAGCAGAACAGGAAAAGACGGAAGCCCAATGAGTGAAAGATGTTGAAGCAATGAGAGAACAAACCTCAGAGGAAGAGAGAGCAGAAAAGTTAGAGGAGACCCTGAGGATGGAGTAAGGATCTGAAGGGCTGGTACATGCAGTTGCTGTTACCATTGTGGAAGAAGAAAGGGTGGTGAGCAGCATTGAGGAGAGATCACCATCATGGATATCTGCTGCTTGACAGAGTGCATTGAGCAGGCAAGAGAAGAGAAAGAAATTCAGAAAGCAGCCGAACTGGGTGTTACTGTGGAGGATGCACTGCTAAGACAGTGCCAGAGACTAGAAAGAATGTAAGTGATGACACCACAGCAAGTGAACTGGAGCTAACCTCTGAAGCAGTGACTGCTCTGGAGACAGCAGAAGCTTCCTGCGCTAAAGAAACAATGGAAGCTAGTTGTAACGGGCAGAGAGTACGCGGCAGTAAAAAAAATGATGATGTCATCAAGTGGTGCCCGTTAAAATCCATAAAACCCATGCTGTCTAACAAAACCGATGAAACTAACGAGATCTCTGAGTTTCTTTTGACAGGTTCGCTGCTGTGATCCATCTCATCAGCCTCGTGTTCCATCTTCGTACTTCGGTGTCCTGTTGTTGCCAAACCCGCTTCATCGGCAAAGCAAAGAACTCGAAGACAAGTTCCAACGTCATGGCCAAAAGCTCCGGCAATGAAATCAGTTCAACTCCCCTGTTTACCCAACAGCCCTGTTTACCACCCATGTGTTCACCCTAGTGGGACTAGTTGCAGTTGTTGTACCCGTGTTAATGTTCGGTTCCCTTTTCATTGTTGGACTGGATAAGTTATAACCAAGTTGCGATTGCATTTAGACGTTTAAAATAGTTCACGTGTTGTTACTAATATGTTTCACGAGTTGTTACTAACATCAGTTTAGCACAGCTGCGAAGGCTTAATCGGTCATGGAGAGGGGGGAAATGTGGTGAGCTAGAAAGTTCGTTCAGAAGACATCGTTATGCACGAGGAGTTAGGCCCCGCCCTCTCCATGGCGTTAGCCAATCACAGCTGTATCGAAGTTACTTAAGCCCGTGTTTGCCGAGAAATAAACGCATTTCACTGTTGACTGTATCAGTGTAGCGAGTGATTTGTCCGGCGACTGGGATTGTAAAAGTGTGTGTGTGTGTGTTCGCCGTGGCCCGCTCTAACCAGGTCGCCACTTGCCTTCGTTTCCCCCCAACGAAGGCAGCACAGTGGTTTAGGAGGAATGCAAACAACTGAAAGGGAAATAGTGTTAACAGGATTCATTTCATATTTTAAATGTGGCCACCTAGGACAGAATTTGGTGAATCTTGTTAGTGCTACATGAATACTTACACTAGAAAGATACTATCAATAACATCAATACCATTGCACTTCTGCACTGATTTTTTACTATCTGGATTGTAATACTCGCATTAATTGGGGTACAAATTTTCCAAAGGTTTGAGCACCAGGAAGGATACCTCATCTAGGAACAACAAATGTAATGGTGGATAGCATTGGTCTTAATAATTAGGTATTATGTGAATGAAATTAGGTTTTTAGAATCACAGGAAACTTAAGGCTAGAGGAGGACCCCTGAGGTCATGTAGTCTAAACCTGTACTCCAAGTAGAGTCATAATATTGCAGATGAAGTTGCATGAATGCTGAGTAGAGGGAAAGGATCCCATGGCCTGCTTGCTACTATTCTGCTCATGCAGCCCAGGATGTGAACAGCCTTATTATCTCCAAGGCACATTGCTGACTCTTCTCCAATTTGCTGTTTCCTAATCAGCCAATCCCCATCTTGTGCTGTTGAGCAGGATTATTCTACCCTAGCTGTATGAAATAGAACTTGCTTTGTTCCCTCCTGTTAAATCCCCATCAGCCCATCTTTCCAAGCTTGTCCAGATCATGGTGGCAACCCTGCTCTCCAGCATAATGACCATGAACCGTGACCCAGTATTTACTGAATTTCTACGGGTAGATTCAATTTTATTCCATGTCATTAATAAAGTCATTCAAAAGTTCTGATGCAAGAATCAATTCATAAAGAATATCACTAAATGAGCAGCTGCCAGAAATTCCTCCAAATTTCCATTACTTTGTAGTCCTCTTAATGTGTTCCTATCTCATTGATTTGCCCATAATGACACCATGGTAGATGGGGTCAGGAGCCTTGCTGAAGTCAAGGAAAACCACATCTGCTCTCCTTGTTCACAGAGTTGGCCTCTTCAACACAATTTAACCGAAATATTTGCCCTTAGTAAATTAATGAGAGCTGCTCCGGATCATTGTCTTGTTATCCATACATTTGTAAATGGTTTCTGTTGGATTTCCTCCATAACATTGTCATAGACCAAGGTGAGGCTGAGTAGTTTGCAGATTCCTAGTTCCTCCCTCTTGCTTTTTTGATGATGACTGGAATGTCTGTCTTTTCAAACACCAGCAAGTTCCTTGAGTGGTATGACCTTTCCATTAGGGTAAAGGCCTTGCAGTGGCATTTTCAGTTCCCTCAGTACCTCTGCATGCAATCCCACCACAACCCTTTAATTTCTGTATGTCTAATTGACCCAGGTACTCTCTAATGTATTTTTCTCTAGTGTGGTTACTGTTTCACTTGCAAAGACCGCAAACAGTACAAGGAGCTAAATCATGTAAGAGAAGACTCCAACAATTTTGGAAAAAGAAAAGCAAAAAGGCATAGAGAATATTGGCCTTTTCTGTACCCTGTATCAACAGATTCTTTACCCTACTGAATAGTGAATCCACCTTTTTCTTAGTCTTTTTGCTGCTGCTGTATTTATACTACTCAATATCTACTAAAAGTACACTAGAAGAGCAAATAATTTTCTATTGTTTTTATTTTCTTTACAAGATAGAGGGGAAAACAAATTTCAACCAACTCTATTTGTGATCAGAAACTAGAGGTGAGGGAGAACTACACAAAAAAATTGTACTTTTCTATGTTACTGATGTTAAAATACTAGCAAATAACCAGTCAGCTTTTTTCCACTAAGCTGAAGCCTATATTCAACAAAAATAATACTTATTGAATATCTATAAATAAAAAAGTTGCACAAGATATCACCATGGCTGACATGCATTTTTTTGTTAAGCATTCTAAACTGTTTACTTTTCTTGTGCAACTTGAAATAATTCTAGAGCAGCACAAACAGATTTAAATTGGACTACAGCAGTTTCCCACTTCCTCCCTCTTCTTTTGTAGCAGCTCCAGCTTTCACTTGGCCTACCAATGAATCAATTCAACTTACTGAGCTTGCAGGAATCTATTCTATTTTTTTTTTTGAGTTAGTTTTCTGCTGAGTCTGCAAGTGAACTGACACATCAGAGAGCCAAGATAAGCAAATGTGCCAGAGCAAAGGGTGCACTGACACTTAGACTTCCTTAATCTCTCATGAAACTTCACCCTGAACTAGTATCCAAAATAAAATGCTTGTCTAGATATTTGAAATTCTACGTTTTTCTATACATTTTGTTTGTTCTTTCTATTTATTATTACAGTAGCAGCTAGAAGTAAGTAAAAATTGCCTGTGAGTTATTGTTCAAGTACAGGGTAAGAAAAAATCATCATCTAACGGCCATGGCAAAGGAAAGCCAGAGAAACAGAAGAACAGAATCCTCTCCAAATAGTGTCAGTATCTTAACTGAAAGCAGAGCTGAAGCCTTCTTAATTCAATTTTAATGCCTGTCTGCTAGAGAGAAAACAGGATTATGAGTGCATTTCCCGCTCAGAAAAAGTCTGCTCCCTGCATATGAATATTGGTCTCGTTCTCTTCCCTGGCTGGGAAATATGTTCTAAATACTGATAAGGTTTGACAGTCCTCCACAAAGTCAATGGCAAAACTAGTAATTCACTTTTTTATTTTATTAAAACAATATCTGCTGAAGTTTGGACTGCAAACAGATAGGTCTTCCAGTGAATGACTATCAGTGCAAAGGAAAGGCTAAAAGCCAAGGAATAATAAAACACCCTCCATTTTATAGACATGACTCAATTTACAGAGAATTCTGATGAAAATATTTATTTCATCACAAACAGTAATTATGGCATCTTTCTAGTTTGTGGTTTATTTTTGTTTGTTTGATTGATTTCTTTTCTTTCCATTAGCCTTATTTGTTCAATAAATTACAAAACTTAAGGAAATGCTATTTGGGTATTTTGAAATCCTGGTTGCACAAAACCCTTGTATCAAGAGAACAATGCATTAACAAAGCTATGTGTAGTTAATTTTAATACTGGAACCGTATTTTACTATGTCTCCTGGAGGAGCAATAACGAAAAGCATTGAAATCCATGAAAATGTTCATTATGTGGCAAGATGTGGGTTCTGCCAGGGCTGCAGCCATTGTTACAAATTGGTGTAAGTTAGTTATTAAATAAATTGGCACTATGGAACATATAAGTTCTCCAGCAGATGTTGTAACCTATAGTTTTTTCTCATTCTCTGAAAGATTGAAGATGGTTGGAGAAACAGAAATAATAAATGGCATTAGAAATTTAGAGCTCCTCTTTTGTGTTTGCTTTGCTATTCAAAACTGAATGTAATCAGCTATAAAGTCAATGGGACATAAAACCATTTTTAATTTATTGATTGATAGGAATGCTTTTAAGTATATACTTAAGAGATTAAGCATATACTTAAGAGATTAAACCTTCGCTGCTGAATTACAGCCCTTTTGGGATGTTATGGCAGTAGTAGCACCATTGATCTTTGACAGGGATACACATGGTTAATTAATGTCTTAGAAGAATGGGAAAGATTTTCAAGCCCAAGTGCTTTTTTAGCACTTTCCCTAATTATTTAGATCTGAAATGAGAGTACATTTTATTATATAAGATCTCTGAGAAGTACATCTATAAAGAAGATATCCAATCTAACCACGCGAGCATTAAAAGTGGCTCTCCTTAACAATACCACTGTGATTTTCCAAATCAGCTTGCTAGTGATCTTGAAAAAATTAGAGCTACATCAGTGATGTATCCTCCTACAAACTTCAAAAGTCTTTTTCAGGAGTATGCCCTTGGCCCATTAAGCCAACAGAAAAATGTACAGTAATTTGGAAGTGGTTTAGATTTCAGCTAGAAATCATTGTTATAAATAGAAAATTTCCATCTGAAAAATGAAGATTTTGCTTTAGAAGTCTGTCTTTCTTCTGAGGAAGGAAAGTTGATCTGGATGGCTGCTTTTGGAGAAAGAAACATAGAGACAAGTGCTAGAGAGTGTAGAATCATAGCTGTTGTCTGAAGCTTATTTGAGCATTACAGTAATATAGTGATAAATAGAAAGCAAATACTATCTGAACTTTAAAATTGAGGTCAGATGTCTTTCTTAAGCATATGTTCTAATACCACGGGTTATTTGTTATGGTGCAGGAAGTGGGAAATATAGCTTTTGAGGCTGAACAATGTCCAAAGGTCAGACTGGTTCATTGCATTGTTTTTAACAGCATGTAAAATCTATGAGGGTATGAGCTTTGGAGCTGAACCTTGCATACCAAAGTATTTGTTCTCCTATATATAAAAATGACCTCCTTTATGTGCGAGGCATGACATACTGGAATAAAGTGCATCAACCCACTTTCTGAAATATTATGTATCAGAACCATTGTGAGAAAATTACCCTTTATGTATCTGGGGGTATACACATTACATAAATTGACAGGTTTTGCAAAAATTTCTCTGCTGTTCTTTACTATAATATAGGTTGCTGTTTAAAAGATACTGCGCTATTTCCTCTCTACAGCACTGAATTTTAGTATGTACTAAGATTTGAGTTGCAATGATGTTTAACACTTTTGTATTTTGCAGTTGTTGCTCCTGATTTGTACTTAACATATTTTATTAGCTACTGGTTTTGTTGTTCAGTACTTGCGAGGTACTAGGAACAGTTTCACTGTATTTGATTACACAGTTAGATAGTACAGTTTAGTACAATATAGTGCAATTAGAACTACTCAAAAAATCTACTTAGCCTTCATCTTGTAAAATCACAAGTGGTCTAAATATACAACGTGCCCTTTTCATATAGACCTTTTGCAGGAATCTGCATAAACAGGGTTTTTATTTTATTCTTTCCTGCTGCAAAGAGAGAGTAAACTGAAATAACATGATAAATCCTGTGTGAATATTCCCTCTGTGACTTTCAAGAAACATAAAAAGAAACCTGATTAATTTCTGGTCTAAAGCATAAAGAGTGATAGAAGTCAGAGAAGAAGGACTGGAGCAAAAAATTGAAAAGATTCAAGTAGATCTCTGTTTGGAGGTATTTCAGGGACATTAATTAAAAACTTGTATGCTCTTTGGGATTAGAATAGAACTGGTTTGTTTTGGAATCTGTTTCTTTCTCAGTCCTTACTTTTAGCTAAAGGATCAGAACATGTGATTTTATGTTCTAATGACCACAAAAATCAACAGGTCACCTGAGATGTGAAAAAATACTAAACAATTGTTGATTACAGTAATTTCACGACTATAAGGCACACCCTTTAGACTAAAATTTTGGCCCAAAACAGGAAGTGCACCTTATAGTCCAGTACACCTTATATAATGTACAAAGTTCAGAAATTTGCCAACCTGGAAGTGAGAGCCGCGAGGGGGGTGGGGCCACGGGAGCGCCGAGTAGCAATGGGGGGGCGGCTGCGGGCTGCTCCAGGCGCCGGGAGCAGTGGGGGCAGGGACGTGGGAGGGCAGCCCCAGGCACTGGGAGCAGCGCTGGTAGGGATGCGGGGGGTGGCCCCAGGCACCGGGAGCAGCACTGGCAGGGAGGTAGGGGGTGGATCCGTGTGGCCCCAGGCACCGGGCGCAGTGTGGGCAGGGAGGTGTTACTACTTTGTTAGTTTCTTGCTCGCGGCACGGATCCTTGCTGCAAAAAAAAGGCGCGCCTTATAGTCCGGTGTCCCTTATCTGATCTACAAAGTTGCGAAATTTGCCGATTCCTGGAGGTGCACCTTATAGTCCGGTGCACCTTATGGTCGTGAAATTACTGAACTTGATTAGTTTGAAGAGATAGCTAAAAGGATGAACAAGTCTGATCCATATTAATAAATCACCAGACGGTTAAAATACTTATGGAGAAATAACCAAGTCAAGTGTCCGTCTTCCTAAGTCAAGACTATCCTTAACAGGATTTTTTGGTATTTTCACTTCTGCAGAGTTAATCTCTAAAATCTTCAAAATCTCACTCTTGTCACACTCACAAAGAACTGGAAAAGCATTTTGGCCTTAAAAATGTACAAAGGCACAGGAGACATTTTCAACACAGCTCTAATGACCCGGATAACAGGAAAAAGAACTCATGTAGTGCTGGACTGGAATCCCTGATGCTACCATCACATAAGTCCTAACAAACTTTCAAAGTCACAATGCTTGTCATTATCAACAATTTTTTGCACTGGTGGTCTGAACTTTCTCTTTATATGTTTATCTCAGTTTCTTTAATCTATCTAACAGTTTTTAAAATGTTATTGTCATTTCCTAGTTATTAATAGATCTAAAATATAGGGGGATCATAGTTTTCAAACACTTTATTTCCAGATTTTTGCTCTTGATCTCAGGAAATAAAGGAAATTAAGTGCAAAATGATTGCACCAGTCTTTAAAAACTTCAGCTTAATTTTGAAGATTCAAAACAATTTCAACCTTAGAATATTTTTTGCTCCTTTTACAAGTATTTCAGCATATATTTACACAGCTTTCAGGCTACTGTAAGAGTAACCTACATACTAACTCTGTTGTTAGCACCAAGTAAAACCCTGCTACATTTAAAACCTTTTATTTTTTCATCTCCTTCATGAGAAAGATTATAGTATGGATGAAAAGGTGACTTTTGAAAGGTACATCACAGTATAACTCTTAAAGCTGATGATCACTAATGGTGATATTTGCTACTGTTACTCAAGGTCAGATAATCACTAGATTAAGCAGGTGACAATCCTCAACCTTGTCTCAAACACAAATTCATGTGAAATAAATGTTGTTTGAATTTTAGCTGGTTTGTGTTTTACCAACTCATGAAGGCTCATTCATGAACTCCATGTAACTGAGTCCTTACTGTTTCTCATAATTTTAGAAGAAATTACAGAAAATATTATTGACAGTGCATTTTACATAGAAGTGTTAATGGCCTTTTCAGTCTGTCTCTAACCTAGAGCTATAAGTACAGGCTAACTTGGGAAGCTGTCAGTTTTTCTGTAGTTTCACTGGCATAACTATGTCAGCAGTGCTTCAGAGCAGGCAATGTGTACACAAGCAGAAAGAATTTCTCCCTCAGTAGTTTTACTACCTGCATGCAAAATAAGCTGGCAAACCTATTCTGGTAGAAAAACTGCATTTATATGAGGGAAAAAGAATTATTTCAGCTGGAGTATGGATTTCTCACATTATACTGACAATACTAGCGTAGCAAAACTTGTGGATCAAGCTTAGGTATTTGTCATTGCTTTCTTGGTCCAGTTCCATCCACACGCCATCTTCCTGCCCATCCAATCTCAGCTCAAGTACCCTAATTTAAACAATAAAAAAAGAAATTATACCTAGGTATGGTTAGGCCTTAAGATAGCTGAATGCTATGAATTTCCTTAATTGTATTTCCAGTCAAGGAGTTTCTCTTCTTTCCATACATTAAACTATGCATATTGGTGCTTTCAAATATGCTTCCTAAACAGTATATCATGAAAACAATATTCCCCCATATCTGTAATTCATAGACCAGTAAAGGCTACAATTCACGTGAGGGGAAAAAAATAAACAAAGCAAAACAAAACAAAACAAAACAAAAAGGAGGAAGAAATAATAGAAATAATCTCTTTGCATTTCTTGGAGCACAAAGCTCTGTAACAACAGTAAAGTCAAAACATAGTATAATTGGTGAATGCAGATAATGTGATCCTTAGCTGAATTACAAAAGCACTGAAACACTGAAATATAGTCTTTGCTGTATTTTCTTGACACTAGTATAAAGAGAAAGAGTATTTCACACAAAAAAATAATGAAAATCTTCATGCCTTTCAAGAACCTCTCTGTCTTTATATATCTATATATATTTAAAATATAAAACCAAATGTAGCTAGTTAGTTTGTGTAGCAGACTGATATTGTGTGATTTCCAGTGCCTACTGCAATATTCCAGCTGCGACATGTTGGCATTTTTGTTGGTATTTTTGTTTATGTGCCCATATTTTCAGAAAATTAACTCTCTGGTATAACACTTCTCAGAATGGCCTACTGCACAAAGTCTGAGAAGTTTGGGCAGTTCCAACCTCAAGTGCCTCTTAAGTATCTTGTAATTTGTCTTTGATACATTATTAGAGTTCTCATTTTGTGATATTAAGCCATTTCCTCAGGCACAGGATGCCTTTTTTCCAGACTTGCTCCTTTGAGATCTGGGCAGCAAATTTGGGTTTAATCCACTTCCATCTTCATTGCAGTTTTACTAGAAGCAGCTGTTACCCCTTCTTTAACAGTTTGCTGGCTGTCAGGCAGCCTGAGGGATCCACCATATGACATCCGTCCTGGGTTCTAAATATACACCTGCATGATGTGTTTTCTCAGGGCAAGAGTAGAGCAAAGGGATTATTGCTTCCTTTTGCACAAATGCGTTTTCATCTCTTGACTGAAAAACTTTTATTTATTCCCTGTATTTATACTTAGAAACTTTTCATCTTTTGAATAGAAGGGTTAATTATACTTTTTGTACTGTCTGAAAATGTAGTACAGCTTCATTGCCTGCTTTGCTAGACATAAATATCAACACTACAAAATGTAAATGTGTTGCCCATTAAATCCCATTGCAGCTTTATGTAGAACATTTAGGCAAATTTTGGTTAAGAGAATGAGAGCCCATGGACATATCCCATGAGGTTTGACTTAATGATCATATTATTAGAAGTAGGCTCAGTAAAGATGTGCGTAAAATGGCAATAGTTTTGCTAAACAGAAGATAACAGTAAGATTAAGCATGATAGCCTATGTATCAGCCATAAATATAAAAATGTCAAAAAGTGAAAGGATATTCTCCAGCATGATAGGGACTAAAAAGACGGTAACAATACAGAAAACTTTTATTGCATTTTTCGTTTCCTGGAATGTATGACAGACTGATGGGTCATAGTAATGGAATCAAAAGTGAATGCTAGAGAACAACCCTTCATTGAAAGAAAAAAAGAAAATTAAAGAAAAGTCTAGAATAATAGTACTTGTCAGATAAATGATAATTCTAAATAGATGTGATACATATTACTTCTTGCAAAGTTTAACAGTGAATTTATAACTACAGTAAATTCACGAATACAAGCCAGACTGTGTATAAGCCACATCTACGGGTATTGGCAAATATTTCGTTCTTTGTCCATAAATAAGCCGCACCTGAATATAAACCGCTCTGTGGTTCACAACGAGGACCCACGTGCAACAAAGTTGCCAAATACTAACAGAACCGCGGCATGGCGGGGGGTTTACTGGTTCAACTAAGGCTGTGCAGGCTCAGCTCGCTAGGGGCTGCTGATGGGGCCAGGTGGCCCAGCCTGGCACTGCCACTTGGGGCTGGCCGCTGCCTCTGGGTTCGCTTGCCCCGGCCCCGCTCCCGGCGCAGCGCCGGCCGGGCACGGAGGGAACGACCCGCTCGCGGCGCCGGCCGGGCACGGAGAGAGCGCTCCGCTCGCGGCGCGGCACGGTGCCAGCCGGGCACGGAGCCCCCCCTGCTCCCGCCACGGCGGCGGAGGGCGGGGGCAGAGCCCCCCTTCCCCCTCCCCGGGCCATGGCAATGGCGGCGCGGGCTCCCCCCGTCTCTCACCTGGGCTGCGGCAGAGGAGGGAAGAAGAGAGCTCTCCCGTCTCTCTCCCCGTCCCCCGTGCTGCCTGCAGGGCACCAGGGCAACAGAGTAACACTGTAACAATCGCGGAGTGCCAGCTTTTACTGGCAGGTGCTTGGCTTGGCGCCCTGGCTGGCACGTCTGGGGTTGTAAATGTCAGAAAATTATTCACATATTAGCTACCCCCGAGTATTAGCTGCACTTCTGGGTTTCCACCAAAATTTTTGTCAAATTGCTGCGGCTTGTATTCGTGAAATTACTGTATTTTGTTTTAAATATATAGCTATTTTGTATAAGGTTGTCTCAGTCTTAAAGACACTCAAGTACATAAAGTGCAAAAAAATATATTAAAATAGTATTTTAAAGAGGAGGGGGAAATTTATGCAGTATCTTAATGAAAAAAAAGCAGTAGAAATCTCAAATTAGCTAACTTTGTACTAGTTTATAAATAATGTTCTTGAGTGCTGTTATTGGGGAAATGCATATTTATAAGATGATGATATTAGATATTGGAGATAGAAATGACCAAAATTATTAAACAGACTATTCTGTTCTTCATGCCTGTGTTTTCAATTGTCATATGTAGACAGAATAAAATTTACACATTGAGATTATTTTTTTCAACCTTGTCTTTCATGCTAGAACATGTTAGAACATTTATTACAACCAAGAACCTCTTTTCTCAGATAACAGTAAATAATAATTTGACTCTTATAAACTCATTTTTGGCGAGTATATCCATAAACTATCCTGGTTATTTCTAAAGATTGTATATCAGTAGCAAAACTCTCAAAAATGCTGCCAATATCTTCTATTTATAAGATTGTGGGGAGGAAAGGATTTATATAGCTAACTAGAAATCTCATTTGCATTGTTCCTCTTGTTTACAAATACTGTAATCCAGTCACTGAGCAGCAGCAGTAACAAATGACATATGGCTTAGATGATGCCATGTAAGTAGTCAAAGACAAAGATAAAGATGAGGCAAATAAGTGTGAACTGTTTAAACAAGATACATTAAGCACCAGCATAGGTTAGGCCTGGATCATTGCTCTATTTTCAGGACCAGGCTGAGACACTTACATAGCATAAATAGTATGAGAACTCTCTAAAAAGTAGCTCAAAGCATCTTAAGCTCTGAGAACCTCCATCCACACTTCTTATTTTCTAGTGGAAATCCACTGTGATTTCTGAGATCCTGAAGGCACAGAGCAGGTGTTACCCTCCTTTTGAAAGCTGATCAAGAGCATGTTAGATGCTATAAACAACAATAATGAAACAAAAAGTAAGTTGAGCACACCCAATGCTATCTGGCTGGTATTTTAAATGCTAAATCCCAAACAATACACCCTTCTCAAAAGTAAATTAATGAAACCAAAAGATCCATAAAGGAACTAAATGGATTGCTATAGTCTACAAACAGGTCTAATTAAATGGACAAATTAGCCAGTGAAAACAGCAGTTGCTGCATTGGTGATGCAAAATGAACATAACGATACACTGTTCTGCAGGTGTTTTACATTGGAGGAATGATATAAAAAAATATTTGATGGGGACTAAATGTTTGCATACAGGAAATATTTCCACATATGCTTTGAAATCCTGCTAAGTTGTATCCAAGAAAATCCTGTTTCACTATTCAATAGATTTTCAAGAATATTGAGGAATTCTCTGTTTTTAGCACCTATTTCACTAAAGAGTATGTGGTTTTTAGAAGATTTGAAACTTTTAACTTCCTCTAGAAGTTCAAGTGCGCAATAAAAAGCAGAAGTATCAGTTATCTGCAGTAATTCTTAAAGTGGAGCACAACACAGAAATGAGTGAAAGTAGAAGTGCATGTTGTTGAAATATTTCAGGCCTAGAGTCAGATTTCAAGATGAACAAATGAGAGGAGCAGAACTCTGAGGAGCTGGAGTCACACTTCTAATTTGAATTTGTGAACCTACATGGTGGGCTGAGGCTGTGGTCTGGAATTTTTCCACAGTTCAGTTCATCTTTTCATTTGGGCTGACTGCTAGCAGAAATAGGAATGCTACAACTGGCTAAATTAATCGCCATTTTCTTGTTTGCCAATACTGTTAGCTTTAATGATCTAGTCTATTTTCAAGACCTAGCAACAGTATATTCATGTACTTTTCATCTCCTTACCTCAGTCTAAGACTTTCAGTCAATTTGCCCTACCATACGTCACATACATAGCTACACTATTTATTGATTCCTCACTTCCACCCAAAAATGGCCTATAAAACCTCTCAAAACAAAGGGTATGATTTACAAGACAATCTCAGCAAGGAACAGCAAATGGTCTCATACATTTAAATGCCCCTGTAAGATTAAGTGAACACACTGGGCAAAATATAAGTTGTTCTGCACAAATCTGAAGTGTGCTTCAGGCACTTTTTTTATGTGTTGAGATCATGAGGTGACCTTCTCTTAGATGTAAAGATATTTATTATAAGGGACCAAGCTAACAGTAATGAGTGTTTCTTATTTCCCCATAAAAAGTAATGCAAGGGAAATATATGATTGGTAAACTGAGCTTAGTCTCAGGAAGGGTCTGTTTCCCGCAGAAGTCATCGTGCTCCATATTCCAGGTGCCCAAATTACTTGGCACAAAACACTCTACCACATATAGCATGAAAGAGGCATGTTTAAATTGTGGCATTTCAAGCAACGATTCAGTCCCTATACATT
The DNA here is from genome assembly GCF_009819885.2 of Catharus ustulatus. Taxonomy (NCBI): domain Eukaryota; kingdom Metazoa; phylum Chordata; class Aves; order Passeriformes; family Turdidae; genus Catharus; species Catharus ustulatus. Next base: position 75,686,805 of record NC_046221.1, read on the forward strand.
TGGAGACAGATTAGTGGAGTTGATAATGGAGTTGTAACGCACTATAAGAAACAAAAGTACAGTAATTTCACAATTATAAGCCCCACCATTTTGACTAAAATTTTGGTCCGAACCCGAAGTGTGGCTCATAATCAGGTGTGGCTTGTATATGGACAAAGAACGAGAAGTTGCTGTTTTAGTTTGGAGGACAGGTGTCTGCTGAGAAAGGCAGGAGCTTCTCTTTGAAATGGAGAATGTAAACAGGCTCCCATAAAATTATTATAATTTTGAAATCAAGGGCTTTTCAGGCAAAGATATGGGAACTAGGAATAACAGTTCTTTTCTAGGGAAATTAAAATAGAAAAACAATACTACAAAGAAACAAACCCCAAACCCTGACAGAGTCAGAGTACAACCTCCCCGTCAGGCAGGGTGTTGGTAGCAGTTTAATTAAATGGTGGCTGCATCCTCCTGCAGTGACAGATGTGATTCAGTTGGAGCAGTGCTCCTGCAGAAGGTGCAGTTTCCCTCCAGAGGTCCAGTGGTGATGTGGAGAAGTCTGGTTTTCCTCTGGAGTCCAGTGGAGAAATGGCTACCATAGTATCCCAAAACCTCTGTTTTTAACTTGGTAAGAAATGTTGGGCTCTTCCCCCTGGCTGGAAGAACTTCCAATGGGATGCAGTAATTTTATCAGTCACACAGTGGGACTCAATGGGCCATTAGCAGAAAATGACTCGCTGGAGGAAGGATGGGTTGTGAAAAGGTAAAGAACAATGCCCCACCTGGTTTCAATGGATGGCCCATTAGCAGAATATCTGCCGTTGAGATAAGGATCACTGCCCCCACCCTCAACAGATGGTGATAGAATAGATACCTTTTATCACACTCTGTATTGTAACCCAAGACAGTTGCTGACACCCAAACATGCGGCTTATAATCAGCTGTGTCTTATATAGGGACAAAGAATGAAAAGTTGTCGACACCTGGAGGTGCAGCTTATAATCGTGAAATTAGCTTTCTGTTGTGACCCTGGATAGGTGGCAACAATGAATATGAAATGAGAAATCTTCAACAACTCGGCAGTAGTACTCCTAAGGAAAATTTTTCACTGTAATACTTTTCTTGGCCTCATAATATTACTTTCAAGGTCAGCCTATGGCTCCATATAAAAACAGGGAATTATTACACTAAAAACTGTACAATTTTTCTCATTGTGAAAACTTATCCTATCACATCTTTTTCTATAAAATGAGAAAAGTAAGTGAAGCTTGCTGTATTCAACAAGCAATATGTCCTGCATAGTCATATGTAATACAACATTCAGTATTATAAGAAAATGTTAAATGTGCTTGTGATCATGTATCCAGAATTTTAAAGAGCAAGAGCCTGAACTAAAGTTCTTAAATGCATGTTTAAGCATCCAATAAAAGCCTTTTGCTGGTTTTGGCTGGCTTAATGCTCTTTATAGTAAAATATAGCAAGGGGCTATGTTTTGGATCTGTGCTGGAAACAGTATAGAAAACAAAGATATTTTAGATACTGCTGAGCAGGGCTTGGGCAGAGTTGAAATCTTTTCTGCTCGTCACACTGTCCTACCAGAAAGGAAGTTGGGAATATACAAGGAATTGGGGAAAACACATCTGGGACAGCTTATCCCAAAGGGATATTCTGGACCATATGGTATCGTGCTCAACATAGAAAGCTGAGAACAAAGAAGGAGGAAGAGGATGTTCAGTGTGATGGTGCTTGTCTTCTCAAGTCACTGTTAGGCATGATGGAGTCTGGCTTTCCTGGAAGTGGCTGCCTGTGGGAAGTGATGTGTGGAGTCTCCTTGTTTTGCTTTGCTTGTGTATGTGGTTTTCCCTTCCCTCTTAAACTGTCTTTATCTTAACCCATGAGTTCTTTCACTTTTACCTTTCCAATTTTCACTCTCATCCCACCAGGGAAGGAGTGAGTGAGTGGCTGCGTGGGGCTTGGTTGCCAGCTGGGTTTACACTATGACAGGCCTATTGTTTTAAGATGATAAAATATGTAGCTTTCTGTCACTGAACTGGACTTTTGTATTCTTTTGCAAAAAAAATGTTATGTTCCAAAAAGTATTTCAGTGTCAAATCTCTAAAAAGAGATTTAATAACATGCTACAGTGGAATTCTAATTAGCACAATGCAGCTTATTTGAATCAAGATATTAATTCCTACGAATCAAGATATTAAACAATTCAGGCTAGGTGTGTAAATAATGTACTTGCTAGCAATAAGTTTATTTGGTCCTGAGAATAGCTGGTTTAAAGTAGTGGAATAGTGCCAAAAGGTGAAAATAAACTGCAGAGGAAACATAATGAAAAAGGATGTGAAAAAAAAATGAAGAAAAATAGATATATTAATGTATCATTAAAATTTTCAGTGCGGTAAATAAAGCATGTTAAATATCAACCTATAAATGTGTAAAATTACATAGCTTAATTTTACTCAAGGGATTGAAGAATATTTTCAGATTTTCGTTCCTAAATAGCAAATATGTTTGGGGTTTTTTTAATGTCAGGTTTGATCCTGAATGATACCATTCAGGAATCTGACAATACAGCAAGATACATTCAGTCATGACTATGATACCCCAATGTCTAAATGTGGTATATAGACAAACATATGCTGTATTCATTTTTTATTTCTTGTGGGTAGAATTTAGTGCTTTTGCTTTCAACACTAAACAGCAAAATAAATAAAGCAACTGTATACAGGGTTACATGTGGATGAAGAGTTACAATTCCATTTATTTTTGTATTTTAAGGATATAAAGGGATAAAAATCAAAGGAAACTTCTCAATACTGGTATTATCAGATGATGAAATTTTTTTGAGAGAGATTACAAATGATTTATAAAGGTCACACCAAGTAGAATATCAGGGAGGTCTTAACATTAATCAACTTTCTTAAAACTTTTTGGAGGTATAAAAAATATATATTATTTTTACCAGCTATTCCCTCTTGCTGAGTCCATAGTTTACTAACTGTACTATATGATTGCCACTTTGAATTAAACACCTTTTCACACCATTTACTGTGCAGATGGTAAAGTGCTCTGAGAATGACAGAGTTGAAACCCCAGGAGCTCCAAGCAGGGCACTGGAAATACATCACAATAAGCAGATACCTATTATCTACTCTTGACTTGACTGTAATCTCCTCCTCCAAATCCTTGTCTATCTGCTCTTCCCTTTGACTTTTTTCTCAAAATACACTATCTCTGCACTTTTTTTAGAAAGCCTTGGAGAGGAGATTTCTGTCAAAGTCTAGACCACCCTCTGAAGAGTTCAACAGTTTGACAATTTGCACCTCTCACTGCCTGGCAGCAGCAGTGGGTATCATCTCTTCTGTGCTCTTAGCTGTGAACATGTTTGTCAGTGGTGTGAGAGAAAGAGCTGCTTAAAGCAGCTGTGGAGCAAGTCCTGTGGTGTTGCCTATGCCCCTGGGCCATCCAGACTCTGTCAGTTGCTGCTCTGGAAGATGAGTACAAGAGCAGGGACAATGCATCACCTCTCCTTGTATCCTCCTGATTCTGTGGCTTTCACATCTCCTTTACATTTGCACTCATCTCTTTCTTAACTTTCATGTCTTGCTTTCAGCTTAAACTTAAATTTGTACCAGATTTCCAAATGGCCATTTCCTAGCCAGATCTCAAGAATTTTTGTCTATCACCTTGCTCATTCTGCCCATGGAGGATCCTTGACAGTTGACCAGATTTTTCTCCACAAGATATTCTCTGTATTACATTGACTTCAGAGCTTATACCCCTTCCTGTGTCTCCTCCTAGGTTTTTATCAACAACTCTTTACTTAGTGTGTCTTTTAAGGGACTTTTTCTTCTTCAAATTCCTATATTTCTGGAATTCAGTCACATATCTTTATTTTCCATATTTCCTTAGGTTAACTTCAATCATGGATTCATATTTAACTCTTAACATTTTGCAAGTAATGTATTGTTTTAATTCCATACTCCTAAAGAATATCTTAAATTCTAATCTTGTCTCTCTAACGTAAACAACTAATACTTCAGCCTTCCTTCTTTCTCCCAATCCATTTTCTATCCCTCACCTCACTTCATGCTTCAACACTTTGATATCATTGGGTTTTGACATATTTCATCATCCACAAATCAAGGTTAAGTTAGATATGTACAGATTTGCTGTATACTGCTTTCAACTTTAGCTTTTGATAAAATGGCAGCTTGCCATCTCCTTGCAACACCTTTCACAGGTATGAGAACAGAATAATTTTCAACTGTCCTCCTTCAGAATGCCATTTATGAAATTTAATCCCTGCTTCCCTTTTGTCCATTTCTCTACTTGTTTTGTCTTCATTTCTCAAGCATACTATTTGTTTTCATTCTCAGGTCTCTCCAAGTACGTCTCTCTGATTTCTTTAATAGGAAAACTTCTATTTTCCATTTACAGAATAATTTTCTATTATATCTTCTTATTATTGAAATAGTCTATAAACATCTGGTTTTATCATACTTTAAGACCATCTTAAAAGTCCTTCTATTTAAAGATAACTCTAATGAACAAGAGAATTTTTATTAAAAAGATAGAGACAAACTTTTCAGTAGGGCCAAAGGATAATGGTTTTAAAAGACATGGCTTCATATTAGAGATAAGGAAGATATTTTTACAATGAAGGTAGGGGAACAGGTGAGAGTAGTGGAAGTTGGAACAGTTTCCCAGGGGGGTGGAAGATGTTGCATCCCTGCAAACATTCAAGGTCAGGCTGGATGGGGCTCCTAACAACTTGATCTAGGTCATGATGTTCCCGGTCAGTGCAGGGGGTTTGGACTTAGAAGACCTTTAAAGGTCCCTTCCAACCCAAACCATGCTATGATTCTATACTATGTAAATTTTATGCTTCTGTTGTACCAAGACATTTCATTCTCTTGTACTCTTCAAATTGACTGTCTCACACTGTTACTTCTTGTTATATTCTATAGGCCCTTTGCACCTTGGATGACCTTTCAATTTTGTTTTGGGTCAGTACGTTCCCGGTTCATTACAATATTTTTGCCCTGTCATGAATTGGCTCCCAAAATTGCTCTTTTTACTGAGGCATTGTTCCAGAAAAAAAAGCATAAAATGTTTAGATTTATTACTCAGATAAGTTATTATCATGCTATCACAAAGAACAGGAGGTCAACATTTAAATGCATGATGGACCTATTTATGTCTGGATTTCAGAGCAGAACTGGAAGCTGATCTGGCTTACTGGGGAGTTTTCAGAGACAGATCATACAATTAAGTGACTGTTTAGGTGCACTTTATGCAACAGTGGAATACTCTGCTTTGTCCTGCAGAAGAGAAAGAACTCAAACAATGTGCTAAGGGAGAGGGAGAACTGAAGTAAAAAATACCCTGTTACATTTTTTTTGCTAAGAGAGAAAAGAAAATAACAATTAACACTGCTGAAGAAAAAAAAAAATCCTATTTAAAGAGCTCTGAAAAGGAAATCGACCTGAGTCCAACTATATCTATGGACAAAAGCAGTAACTCAAGCTTGTTACTGTGGAATAACTGAACAAAATTATAAAATGAAAAAAAAAAAAATCTTACTATCTGTCCTAGTTTGGAGGACAGGTGTCTGCTAAGAAAGGCAGGAGCCTCTCTTTGAAGTGGAGAATGTAAACCCCCTCCTTCCAAATTATTATAATTTTGAAATCAAGCGACTCTCAGGCAAAGATATGGGAATTAGGAATAACAGTTTTTTACTAGGGAAATTAAAATAGAAATACAGAACTACAAAAGAACAAACCCCATACCCTGACAAAGTCAGAGTACAACCTGACACCCCGTCAGGCAGGGTGTTGGTAGTAGTTTGATTAAATGGTGGTTACAGTCCTCCTGCAGTGACAGATGGGCTACCATAGTATCCCAAAACCTCTGTTTTTATCTTGGTAAGAAATGTTGGGCTCTTCCCCCTGACTGGAGCAACTTCCAATGGGATGAAGTAATTTTATCAGTGAAAAAGATAAAGAACAATGCCCTGCCTGGTTTCAATGGATGGCCCATTAGCAGAGTATCTGCCGTAGAGATAAGGATCACTGCCCCCACCCTCAACAGATGGGGATAGAATAGATACCTTTTATCACATTCTGTATTTTAACCCCAGACACTATCACATCTAAAAATTGACATAAAAAACACTTTCAGAAACAGTCTTTTTTGTAGGCACTTACAATTAATAATGCATTCTACTTTTCCAAGAAATCTTTTTGGCAAACGTGGAATGGGATATGAATATAACATATTGTCCTCTCCTCACCCAGCATAAATACATATTCTAAGAAAATGAATCATTATAAGCACTCTTCTGACCTGGCACCTCATGCCCTGGGAAACACTAGATCTCTTTCTCCAGCAATCAAACAGATAGGCAACCCATAAGTCCTCCTCTCAGAGTCCAGAAATGGTGTAGCAGAGGTTAAATAATGTATGCAGTGTGGGTATGAAATCACACACCAGTCTTAAACTCCTTACTTTAGAATGTTAGCAGTAATCTGAAAAATACTGCAAGTTTTCATGTGAGATGTGCTATTTTTCTTGCTGAAATAAAACCATTTTGATGTCAACGAAGAAAAATAGTATATGATTTATCTGTACCTAGATGTCTACTATAGCATGACATTAATTATTTTCTGGAAGCATTTATTTCTCTTTAATGACTATGGAGAAAGACCCTAGGGTGATTCAAATGTAGAACTGCAGATAATAAATATACAATAATTTCATGACCATAAGGCGCACCAGAATATAAGGCGCACCCCCCAGGAGTCGGCAACTTTCACAACTTTGTAGATCATATAAGGCACACCGGACTATAAGGTGCACTATTTTTTTGCAGTGAGGAGCCGCGCGGCGCGCAACAAAGTAACAAATTACTGGCAGGTGCTCAATTTGCAAACATTTTTCAAAGATCAGTGTAGCCTTTAAACCCAGCCCCAGGTGCCCTCCCCATGCAGCGGGCCCTGGCACTCCCACCCACCCCTAGCACCGGCTGGCACTGCTCATGGCCCCCGGTTCCCACCGCTGCATCCTGGCTTCCCCCCAGCCAGCGGCGGCGGCACTGCTTCTCAGTGCTTTCCCTCGGTGCTTTTTCGTTGTTTTTTTACGGTGCTTTTTTGCCACTTTTTCATGGCTTTTTGCCACTTCCCAGTGCTTTCCTGCAGCACTTTTTTGCGGCTCTTTCCCATGGTACTTTTTCATTGATTTTTCGGCTCTTTTTTGTGGCCCTTTATCACCTCTTTTCAGCGCTTTCCTGCGGCGGTTTTTAGCCACTTTTTGGTGCTTTCCCGCAGCACTTTTTTGCCGCTTTTTGCAATTTTTTCACTGCTTTTCGGCGCCTTCCTGCAGCACTTTTTTGCTGCTTTTCAGTGCTTTCCCACAGCACTTTTTCACCGCTTTTTTGCCCCTTTCCCACTGTACTTTTTTGCTGCTTCTCAGTGCTTTTCTGCGGCGCTTTTTCGCCACTTCTCGGCGCTTTCCCGTGGCGCCTCTTGGCCCTTCCCTGCGGCCATGCTGCTTCCCCCTGCTTCTCCCCGGCTGGTGGCCACGCTGGTTCCCGTTTTCCCCTGCACGGCGGTAGGTCCCGCGAGTCCCGACTCAGCTCGCAGATCGCACTTCCCGGTTTGCAAATTTCCGAACTTTGTACATCAGTCCGGCGCACTGGACTATAAGGTGCATTTCCAGGTTCAGGGCAAAATTTTAGTCAAAAGGGTGCACCTTATAGTAGTGAAATTACTGTACTTGGATTAGTGAATGTCAGATCTGCATGGCACTCAACTCCATGTGTTTAGCTGCAGCTCACCTGAGAAAAGACCCTTAAATCAGATTTACCATAACTCACAAGCTGGTTTAGCACTGCTTTACTTGTGTTCATTCAGCTTTCACACCTGTGGAAGTATCAGTAAGAAAAAAACTAAAAATAAATGCTAGCCCAAAACTGAGTTGTAATCAAGATCTCTGCATTGCAGCTGGACACAATCAAATCCCTTACCTGGATTCTGCATCAAAGAGCAATTGCTTTTCTGTTATGCCCAGCTCTAGAGTGGGATGGCATCCAGCATTAATGGCCAGATATGCAGGAAACCCTCCTCTTTCCTCACATTGGGATGAGCCATTTCAAAGGATGAAAGTATCATAGATCTTCTTCCTATGCAGAACCTAGGTATCTATCTGGGGAGTAGAAGGGTCTCATTGTTAATTTAATCATTAATTTTATCATGAGTGGTGGTAAGTTTATTAGTCAGTGGTTCAGTGTTTAACAGCATGAACTCAAGATCAGCATCCCCATCTGTCAGTACCTTGTATTACTGAGATTGAGCAGATGGCAAAGCTAATGGAGTTGAAATTAGACCCCTCAGCCTAGGTTTACACCTAACTGCATCACCTTTTACTGTCTTATGATTGGCTGCAGAGGGGTAAAAACTTAAGATTCTTTATTTGTAGAATACCTGAATACAGGCAATGGGAAGGAATGCTACTGCATTGCTAAGGCCCAAGAGAAGAACTGTGCTCCTGAGAAGTTGCCCAACATCACTGATGAGTTCTCAGATTTTATTGAAGCATGAGCTTTTTTTTCTCTGAGCATGAATATGCTGAAATACAAAGTTATGTTTCTAACTCAGCTAAGCCAGGCTCAGGTGCAAAAAGGATAGACACTTTCACCCATTCCTACAATTACAGCCCTATCATTTTAAAATGATTGATTTTTCATTAACACTAAACTTGATTGCAGGCAACTTTAAAACAAAATAAATGTCTTTTAAATTGGAATTAAGTTATATAAAAGGAAAATAAAGCTGTTTCTTTACAAAAATTTAATTAGTTACTTAGTATGTTTTACTCCGAAGAAAACACCAGGTGTATGCATTATATTTTCAACTTCCAGCAGCCTGAAGAGACAAAGTTTAGTTAATAACTTCTATCATAAAAACTTAAATGTTATATGCAAAGGATCCCCATCTTTCTAATTCTTAAAAGTGTACATAGATGAAAAACTGAATTGTGCCATAGAGATAAGTTATGTGAATTTTGACTGCGATAGTTCTTACCTTGCAGTGGCACTAGACTTTTCTTTACAGAAACAGAACTCAGCACTGAAGTTCAATGTTTGAAAAGTTTTGGAATATTTTACCTGTAATACAGTCATCTCTTCAATATTTTTAGCACCACATAAACTTAAGCAAATAGCACAATATAATCTTCAATTTTTTACAGATTTTCAATTGTGACAGAACAGGAGGTTTTTTTACAGGTGTAGTTCAGTATAGGGTAGCATTGTGTGACAGAAATGTCACTGCATCTGGTAACTATAAAAATGTACATGATCTTCCTTGAAAATCTACTTTTTGGAAATTAGTTAATGCAGATCTGTATTTTGGTTTAGTTTGTTTGTTTGTTTCTTTAATAGTTTGTTGAGGTTTTTTTGTCTTCCTTGATCACAAGGAATTTATATTAAAATTTTCAGCACATTAAACGTACTAGAAGTACTTGGATTTTTTTACTTCTGTCACTCTTTAAATGAGAAATTACAGTTCCTTCTTTACCTTCTCCTTTCAACGAAATTAAGGAGAGTTGTGAAAAAAAAGAAGCAAGTCAGTAAACTTCAGCATGTGGTTTTATCATTGTTTGTTTGGTTTTTGATAGATAATTCATTCTTACATCATTGGATCATTAATCTATGTAAGTCCATCATTTTTGTAATTACTGCAGTAGCCTCTGAAATAAAATATTCTTCCCCATAAAAATATACTAAGGCTTTTTTCTCATATTTCTTCACTTTACCAAATTGAGTGGTTTAAAAGTTACATTTCTTGCCTGAGTAATTGAGATTCCTCCATTTGTCAAGTCTCAAGATTATTATCTCCAGGCAAAAAGAAGCTTTGAAGACTAAAATGGTATAAACTGCTAATTTTGGAATGCCTAAAGTTGGGGGGCAGGAATCCCATCTGGACTCATAATGTTTTTTAAAATCATAGTTTTATCATGACTTAGAACTTAATGTTTTTCTAACCCAACATCTAAGTACACTCTGGATGCTACACAAGAAGGATTATGCAGTATGGTGGATTTAATTGAAACATATTATGACTTAAAATTTCTAGTGATTATACAAAGGAAAGTATCCAAAATGAATAAAGCATCTTTCCATATTAATCTCTTACACTTCTACACTACTTTTGAGTGCTTTTTGTGTTTCATCTAATTTCTGAATGAAACATGAACAATATTTCACCAAGAAAAATTAAAAAAAAAGAAAAAAAAAAGAAAAAAAAAGAAAAAAAAGGAAAATCTATTGTGATGAGAAGTTAAAATGCATTTTGTGTTGTAAATACTTCAAGATATCTGAAAATATTAATTTATTTTAATTTTATTGTTGTTTTTGTTTTTATCATCTGTTTTGATACATAGTAAAAAAAGAGGTTTTTAATCCTTCTGGAATAGTGGTTCCTCAGACTTTCTAACTGCGTTAAAACTCTTAGGGGGTCCTGTTTGGAATTGCAGTGAGAGGGTGCGTATGGCTTTTCCCTTCCTCCTGATGGAATGGTTAGAAATGGGGAAGCTTCTGATTGCTTTTACCTTTACTGAGACTGAATCACTATACTGTTCCAGGATTATGTTTGTCTTGCTCATATTCCTTACTTTTTAACTACCATAAAATCATTTCCCCTTCCCCCTGATAAAGTTTATCCTGATTTTGTGCCTAATTTTGGAATAAGCTGTTGGTATGCTACCACCTTTTTATAATTTATCTTCCTCACAATTTGTTTATCCATCAGATACTGCAGAAAGGAAAGACAGAAGCTTTTTTCTTTATGAACAGAGGTTTTTTTCTTTATGGGCTTTCTGCTCTCACTTCAGTCTTCTTGCTTAAAGGAAAAAAATAAGTGGTGACTTAGAGGTGACTGTTCTCTCAAGCATTGGGACAACTCTGCTGTCTCACAGCAATGGAGCAGCACCATAGCCGTGACACCTGACCAAATGCTAGAGCCCTAGTTTTTAACTTGGAGGTCAAGTCAGGGGCGAAAGCCACAGTAGCCTGAACCGATTACCAGCTTGGGGAAAAGTAACCTCCAAGAAAACACACACAAGTAAACCCCTTGAAAATGCAGTGATGGTTTTACATAAGTATCCGTCTTACTGATCTCTCTCTACCACAGAGCAGAGAGAGTCGGTGCAGATATGGAAGAGATAACCCAGGGTGAAAGGCCCAGCAAGGGGAATCTCTGGTGCCAAAAAGGCTCAGGTCCCAGCTAAGAATCAACATCTTAGTCTGGGAAGAGATAAAATAAATATCTTTGACTGAGAGACATTGTTTTACAAACTATAAAAAACACATGAGCTATCAAAGAGGAAGAAGCCTCTTACACCCTAACAAGTGTTTGAGCCTTCTTCCCAGAGTTTGGACACAGATTCTGCAGTAACTCTCCTGGTAATTGAGGGAAAGGATCTTGATCTGTCCCAGCAACAATTGAATGGTAAAATACATTTAATCCTAAATTACAGTAATTACAAGCTGTACCTGATTATGAGCCACAGCTCCAGGTGTCGGCAATGTTTAGGTATTTGACCATATATAACCCGCACTGGATTATTAGCCGCACTTTTGTTCACAGCAAGGATCTGTGTGCAACTTTCACAAAGTTGCCAATTAGTAATAGAATCGTGGGGTTTACCGATTCAGCCCCACTCGGGGCGGCCTCCAGGGAGTGGCCCTGGCCCCGCTTGCCGCTGCCACCGGGAAGCAGAGGAGCGGCATGCCCGATCGCTGCCGCCGGGAAGAGGGAGAGCAGCGTGTCCGGCTACTGCCGCCAGGAAGCGGGGGTGCGGCATCCTCGGCCTCTGCCACGAGGAAGAGGGAGAGGGGCATACCTGGCCACTGCTGCCAGGATGAGGGAGAGCAGTGTGCCCGGCTACTGCTGTTGGGAAGAGGGAGAATGGCATGCCCAGCTGCTGCCGCTGGGAAGCGGAGGTGCGGCGTGCCCAGCCGCTGCCACCGCCGTGCTTCCTGGGGCCAGGCAGCTCTGCCGTGCCTCCAGGGTCGGACAGGCTCCGGCTCAGCTTGGGGCTGCTCCGGCTCGGATTTCCGGGTTGGGAAATTTCCAAACTTTGTGCATATATTGGCCACTCCTGAATGTAAACTGCACTTCTGGTTTGGGAGCAAAATTTTAGTCAAAATGGTGTGGCTTATAATCTTGAAATTACTGTATTTCTTTATCAGTTGTAAAATTAGTGGTACCTTTAACCTCAAGTTGAATATACCTACTAGTATATCTTTTTGTCCTTATTCCTGTGTAGTACATCATTCAAGTCTTAAGCTTGTTAGTTTTGAGTCTATAAAATAAATAATTCATTATTTAATAGACCAAATCAGGCATTATTAAGCAGTTTGTGTATCAAAGTGGGTTTTGGGGTGCTGGCCACCTCAGTAAAGCTGCGGCCTGCTGCTGGAGACCTGGGCAAAAGGCAGGGACTTATCTAAACTCTCACATCTATTTGTAATAATTGTGACTGTTCATGATTTGACCTAAAAGCAAAGAGAACGAAGTTAATGCTACCAACATGTAAAGAACTGTTGTATTGGAAACAAAAGTACACACCATAGTAAAACTACAGGAAAGTACTCTGGAGTTTTAGCTCGCTTGATTATACAATAACGTTAAAGTATGTATCTGTATTTGCTATTTATAGTGATGTCCATGTCCCACTCTCAAGAGGACCAGGGAGATTGTAATGATTCCTGTGGAAAAATTAGACACAAATGAGGTCAATGTTACACCCACAAACAGTGTATTAATAAAGAAACTAACCCTAGAAGAAGTGACAGGAAAAATACAGATAAAGAAAGGAGAAGAAACAATATTTCAGAGAGCTGAGAGTTACCACCACGGATCCAACAGTGTCCTGTCGATCTAATTTGATCAGTCAGTGGGTGGCTGGTGCACTAGCAGGGGCAGAAGGCTGATAGGAGATGCACCTCATAATTCCTTATATACAGCATAGCCCTTCCCACTGTCCGATTGTCTGAAGAAATGATTGGTTCTCAAGGGGATTGCCTGAAGAAATAATCCTAACAGCAGAGCCTCCCTCTGCCCTCAAAGGGGCTGTCCAAAGAAATCTTCCTAGGAGCAGAGCCACCCAGCAACAGAACCTCTCGCTGTCCTCTTTCCCCTGCCAACCATGGATCCCAGAACACTCCTTTTCATGTCTGCTGCCATAGGTCAAATGCTGCTTCTTCAGTACTTTTCTGAATACAGAAGTGGAAACTAAACCACTTAATATTACTCCTTGCAGTAAAACAGATTTCTAAGCAACAGTTCAAAATAAAGTTCAAACAATATTGAGATATTTTCATCTTAACATTCATCAGTCCCTCAAAAGTTGCCATAGCAATAAATGTTTATGCTGCTGTATGTTTTTTATGAAGTCTATGGTTATTCTTTTATTTTGCGGTTTTCTGAATATTCAGGTATTCATTGTGCAGCGTCTGAACAGGAACCACAAGTTCACATTGTTAGGCTTTGCTTCAGAGGAGGACTAGTCAGAATCACAACTGCTTCAGAGAAATCTCAGAAAAACTTTTGTCACATAAAATATTACATGCACTAGAACCAAGAGGAACACAGACATCAAGATAGGTCTTGTTCTTCTTCAAGACTGAAATAGAGACGTAACCCCTGCTCTTCATCCACTGTGCAGAGAATGAGACGTGTCCGTCCCTGTATGACAGCTGACTTTTCATACCTGCGGACTGTGCTGGCTCTCTCTTGACTCCCAAGGACCTAGAAGGAGCTAAAACTTCTTTCAATCCTAAATAGATTTACACAAAGAAAATTCAAAAGGATTCATCCAAGAATGATGGCTCACTCGGTCTCCCTCTCTCTGTCTAATACCTCTTTTGCACACTGTAATATTCTGGTGTTATTAGGAACAAAGCTTATAAACTTTCCAGGGGTAGAGAATTGTCAAGTTGCTGTAAACATTCCACCACATTGCATTGACACTCTCTAGGAAACTTCAGTAGTTCTGTTTATTGAAAAAGCCTGGAATAATCAATTAAAATAATAAAAAAAACCAACTCTACCATGTATGTCTATATTTGAATAAAGGAATGTATAATTTATATTTTAAAATTTATGTAGGTTGAATTATATATATCTTATAATTTCCAATAATTGCACAATAAGGTTACAGGTGCAAGAATTATGTGAATTCAATGCTAAATATTTTCAACAGATTTTTTTCCTCTTCATTAGTAGGGTATCAGTTAGACTTGTTTCTGCATAACTACTAAATATATTTGTAGGGTTGGTCCTTACACGTTTTACTTAGCATGAAGTCTTTTTCTCAAAAAATATCATCCTTCCTAATATCCAATCCTACCACTTTGATATATCCATTCCACAGAGTTACCCAGATTACTAAGAATTATTTTCTTACTTATTTTGTAAATGGTTCTGCATTTCCCTAAAAATCAACTTCCTCCTCTGCAAAAAAACCCATGAAAATATCAAAACTCAAACAAACCACCAAACAAACAAATAAAATAGAAACTCAAAACAATTCAACAATATCTTCTTCTGCTTCTGAGTCTCATTCAGGAGAAGGGTGAAAAGATTTTAAAATGGGTTTGGGAATAAAAGTTTTGATATTAGATATGAGAGAATAAACTTAAGACCAAGTTGGATAGAGCTTTGAGCAACCTTGTATAGTGGAAGGCGTCTTTAACCCCGACAGGGAGGGTTAGAACTAGGTGATGTTTAGGGTCACTTTCAACTTAGGTCATTCTACAATTCTCTGAAAAATAGACAGTTTTTCAAGATGGGTAAGGTATTTTATTGCTATATAAGTTTTCAGAATCAAACGTTGCACCCTTTAACTAATAGATTAAAAATCCCTTTGACTTTCAGAAGTCTGGAGTGCTGAAATCTCATTGACTTACCAACAGGAAGAATACTGGTGTTGTGAAAGGTGAAAAAGTGAAAAATTTGGGCTACCTTTCTAAAAGGCCATGTTTTAATACTGATGTGGTTTTCCTGATTTAAAAAAGAAAACCAAAATTTATAATGCTAGTCTACTGTATAAATGGTGCCTATATTTTTTGAACTCTGGATTTTCAGACGTGCCTTGCAATTAAACTACATTTTATTATTCTAGGAAAAACTGAGAGGAGAATGAAAATGCTATCAAAAAACTAAATAGTTCCTGGAATGTGCAGTCTGGTATTGCTATGAATCCTGAAATAAGCATATTTGTTTCCTCTGACTACTCCTTTTTTAGTGGGAAGGAGGGCATCATATATTTAAAATCTGTCGAAAAGTCAGATCAAGCAAACCTGGTTACCTCTGTACACATACACAAACAACTGGAAACAATCCATTTGGAGGAGGAAAACACATGGAAAAGAAAGACTGTAATGATCTTGCATTGAAATAACAATTCTATGCAGCTTAGAGAACTAAAAAGCTTCCTTGGAACAGGTTAATTTCTTGGGCTTGAACTTTATAGTTGGTAGTTTTTTTACAGGGTTAGATAATTTTATTTCATCTTTCTGTGTTGTTTTTTATTCTTGTATTCATTAAACCTAACATTTTGATAAAATGACCCAGAAAATGGGAAAAAGGGTAGAAAAAAATTCCTTGGAACCAGACTACTTCATAAATTTGGGAGAGTACAATTAATTTCTCAAGCAAGTATTTATTTCATATTTCATGAAAGGCGTGAAAAGATACTTTCTCTCATTTTTTTAAATGATGTTTAGTGTACAAATGAAAAATAATTGAAAGAATTAATTTACCTCACATCTAGATCTGAAAGCAGAAAAGGCAGATGCTTCTGTTATTGACTTCTGAACTTGTTTTTGTATCTGTCCATTAGCTCCATGGAGATGTGAGCAACCGATGACCCGTTTTAGCAGGAAATTGAGGTTAAAGGCCACATTTCTGTTCCCAGTCCCCCATCACAAAGTTTAAGTAAAGTTTGTCTTGTTCCAGCCTTGCTTTTGAAGTTCCTCCTGCTTTATTCATGTCTCTGAAGCCAAGCTTGAGGCAATAGCTGATGTTCAGTAAGCAAAGTGGTAAAAAAAGCATCTGTTATTACACTCTACTGTCCTGATTAGCAGAACAGGAGCTGCTTTATTTTCCAAAAGGGGAACTGGATTATTTGAAATATACATCTTTTTTTTTTTTTCCTCCTCTCTGATGAGGATTCAATCATCCAGGAAATTTTGCCGAGAAACTGATTTAACAAAATACAGAAAGTTGCTAACAGAAACTGGGTGGCAGCCAACTGGTTGACATCTAGATATGACAAAAAGTGAAAGCAACATGTAATTCAAATACTAGAAAAGGGCAGAGAAATTTGTTCTATCAGAGGTGGTTGTTCTTCAAGGAGAACTTGTCATGAATGTTCATCTTCTTGTCATGAGCAATCTTCATCTTGAACATCACTGCTGTTCAAAATTTAAAGTTTATAATGGTTTTTCAGACATGTCAGTGTCTTAAAAAATGCTTCTGATCACTAAATATTCATGCTACTAGAGAACAGAATGATTAATGGAAATGCTTAAGAGTAAGAAAAAAGTAGTTCTCATTTGTGATATCCTCTATTATTACCACAGTGGAAAATGAACTCTGAAAAAATCCAAATCCAAACAAAATCAAATTTTCAAATGAGGTTGTGGAAACTGAACATGGTTCTTCAGTTAGCTGTCTATTCAGAGATAAAAATATACACCTAGGAACATTTAATTAATATTTTTAGCTTTGAAACTAAATTTTATTTTTTCGTGCAGTTCTGATAATAAAATATCAATAGCACTGACGTATGGCAAGATGACAAGTAGTAGAACTCAGTAGGTATAGCTCTTCCTAGGAAAATGGTTTCATTTAGAAGAAATTTACCTTCTGCTTTGAGACTTTTGAAACTATCTGCCAACTGTGGAGTCATGTGGAGCTATGACTTCTGAGATGCAGGGTTTAGATATTTTGCTGGATCCTGAGCCATAAGGTTTATATTCAAACTGTGGAACATCAGTGCATGATTTCATGCCAGGGCAAGGTCTGGAAGCATTCCAAATGCCTGCCTCTTGCCTCCCCCAATTGGATTCCCATCAAAAGGCAGAGTAAAGGCCCAGGGCATTAGGAAGCTGGACACGGTTTGGACAGGTCTAGAGGAGTCCGTCATCATGCCAGGGTATCCAATGACCTGCAAACTAGTTGCAGCATAAAAGTCTGCCAGTTTCACCTTATCAAGAAATACTTTACTGATATCAAGGCTATTCAAAAGCAAAGGAGTCATATTCTATACAGAAGGCTGCCCATCTTCTTTGCAATTTGGAAATAATATGAGCAAGCAGGAGAGTTGTTCTAAAATATATTGTCAGGGTTGCCTTGTCCTTACAGGCTGAACCAAAGCATCTATTGCAATCCTTCCTGGTCTTTTCTTCTAGTTCTGGTGTGATATTTATATAAACTGTTTGGAGCTGCCCATAGTTACCCAAAACACATTATTTGCAATTGGAACTGTTACTTGCAACTTTGTGGTAGCTCATGGTCACTATTTTCTGATTGCTTGAGAGTAGAGAAATAGAATCCCCAAATGTATTTTTCACCCACCAGCACAGACTGCTCGCTCAAGTGCAATGACAGTCAAAGCAATTGCATGAAACTGACTCAGCTGGTTGTGTCCTTACCTGCTTATTCTAAAATGTATAAAAGTGTAGACACGGTGAGACACAGCACACATTAAAACAAAATGGTGTTAGATGGCAAGCAAAAACGTAGTAAAGACAGAAAAGGATGAAAACTGTCTAAAATTTTCATTGCTATGTTTTGGTGCCTTTTTTCCCCCTTCAGAGTAATGTCTGCATACATCTCTACATTTACAAAATTATTTTAATTGAGCACAATTTCTTCCTAACCAAAGGATAATGTAATCAGTACAGATAGTGGAATGGATTCTTCTGTATTACTATCTCAGTTGTCCTGCCACAATAATCAAATTTGAATAAGCTATTCCAGCACAAATGTTTTTACACCAGTTCACCTATACACATCCTAGAGCTGGTAGTTTATACGGTGAAAGTCGTGCAAACATCGCATGTAAACAAACCTGTTACATTCCATAGGTGAAATTGTGTTTTACCAACTTCAGGGTGTCCGGGAATACCCAGCTGTGCAGATTTCCCATTAATCAGATTGGATTAACAATGTTTGCTTACCTCATAGCAGTTCAGGGAAGACCATAACAGTTCAGGGAAGATTATTATATTTTCACTCTTTTTGGGATGCAAAGTGCTACACAGATAGTAACCACTGCAAAAAAACCTGTGATGACCTACAGAGCAAGGTACTTCTTAGCTATGCCATGCTTTCCACTGGAACTGCCTCTTCACAGGCATTAATCTCTTCCAGAAATCTAGCAAGTGAATGCTTTCCAGAGTTAGGATTTTCAGGTCTGAGCAAAAGCAACTGCAATGCTTTGCAGTGTGCAGTGAGTGAAAAAATCCAAATTTATGAAATAATTAATTGTGTCTCTTCCAAGCTGAAACAGTAATTTTGTGAAAAGACAAAGTTGCATTTTTGGCCCGAAGCAAATTCCTGGGGCTGCCCCAACCACCTACATTTGTTACCTCACATTGGGCAGGACTTCATCTTTCCATTATGAAGCTATAGGCACTTCCCCTATGATTTACAGCAAGAAATATTAACCTCACAGATGTCCTAGGTTTTACACAGTACTGCCACCATAAAAATGTAAAAAAATTACTCTATAGTATTGTAAATAATCAGTTTCATTTTCTCTGATGTTTTACAATTAACAGCCCTAAGAATTGCATGTGCTGCAGATCTGGCCTTGAAAATGCCATTATACATGAACACGCTTGATGCTATAATAACAAAGTGCAAAGGATACAGATAGAAAAATACTGAATTAGTACCTGTGTCCGAAGAAAAGCAAAGAGCTTATAGCTGTATTTGTTTCTTAATTTTCTGTAATCTTTGAAAAGTGAAGAGGAAAGCAGGAGTGGCAAGATGTGATGTTTTCCATGAAACTAAAGAACTAGATCACTCAAACAACTGTAACATAAAGGGAAAAAATGCTGCTGCAGAACAGTTTACAGAAGAAACAACTTTGTGTTGTTTGACTCTTTCTTTTGCTAAGGAGGAAATTTTTGCTGACACTTAGATTTATAGTTCACTGTTGATTATTTAAATTATACTTCTTTGTCTTCAAGAAAAGACTATTGCTATTTGAGAGATAAAACAAATTTTGAATTTATTCTTATTATTTTATTATGTTACTAATCAGTGGAAAAATATGCAAATATTTTTTGTAGCATGCTTTTAATAACCATTTCATGAAGAAGTAATATTCTTTAAGTTTTCATTTAAAACTACTTTTATTGCTAAGCTCTGCTGCCATTATATTACATAGGGATTTAATCACTATTCTTAGTGTGCACACAATTTCTATTAATGCCAATTAATAAGCACTGATTGAAAAAAGAAATATATAATTGTTTCTAATTTTTATATTTCACAGGAATTGTTTCAGCAAAGTATTTTTTACTTTTATAGTGACATAAATGCATTTCCATTAAAACAGTAGAAGTCAACAGTAGAAGATTTATATATATTTTTTTCCTTTTGCTTACAATTTGAATATATAAAACATATTGTGAATTTAATAATGTGAATTTCTGTGAATTTAATGGAAATTTTAAAAATTCAATGAGGTTGGATCATGTATTTTCCTGACATCAGGGAAGGATGAATTATATCTATTAGATCTGAAATTGTAGAGAAAGGTGTAATATTCATGATTTGTCATTTTCTCACAGAAGCAAGACTAAAGTTCTAGTGGAATTTCAATTCCCTTGAATTTTGTGGGAAAGTTTGGGGAAGACAGACCTGGATTTCAAAATGCCTTTTCAGAAGCATTCTTCTCACATGTGATACTAACTCACTGTGAAAATACGTGTCAAACAAAAAAAAAAAAGGCTTCTAAAAACAGACAGCATAGCCAGTTCTGGTGTATGATTTTTGATACCTGTATAGAGACAGTTAATTTTTGATTCAAATTCAAATAGCCTCTGTTTGGAGTCACCAGAGCAGTAGAAATCAAGAGCTGCTTGCACAGAGAACTTCCTGTACTGCTCTCCTGCATGTGCTTTTAAATATATTTATAAATAAGTGCACTGAAAGATATTAAAAATTTCATCTGTTTCTCACAGTTTTACCTTCATATTGCTACAAAGTTTAAATTTTCTCCTATCTCTGCAAAAATAGATTTTAAGACAATCAAAATTTATCAGAAATTTTTTAATATGTTATAATTTCTTGTCATATACATATACATATATATATATATATAAGAGTTCCAGCAAGGGAACAGTTAAAGATCACCTGAATGTTGATTTTTAGTGTTAAGTCGAAGTTGCAATTTTCTCCTTTGAATGTCATTAGCCACAAGTAATATTAATTACAGTAATTTCATGAGTATAAGCCGTGCTGGAGTATAAGCTGCACTTCCGGTGTCGGCAAGTTTTTGTACTTTATCCATATATAAGGCGCACTGGCATATAAGCAGCACTTTTGTTCGCGGCAAGGATGCTCATGCAACAAAGTAACCAATTTGTAACAATCATGTGATTGCGGGTTTTATTGGCAGGTTCTCAATTCGCGAGCTTTGCTCCCTTGCGGTGCCAGCGGAAGCCCGCTTTCCCCTGCACTGCGGTGCCAGAGAGAGGGAGCCCCCATCTTTCCCCGCACTGCCAGCAGGAGCCCACTCCCCCAGCTGCGCAACAGAGTAACCAATTTGTAACAATTGTGCGATCGTGGGTTTTACTGGTAAGTTCTTAATTCACGAGCTTGGCTCTGCCCGTGGCTGGAACTTCCAGGTTGGCAAATTTCCGAACTTTTTCCATATATTGGACACTTCGGAGTATAAGTCGCACTTCTCGGTTGGGACCAAAATTTTAGTCAAAAGGGTGCGCCTTATACGTGTGAAATTACTGCAATTTTTTTTTTTAGAGGAACTTGCTACTCTCTTCTAAACAAATAGAAACAACTATGTTCTGAATCTGATTATCTTACAATAATTTATTGACATGTGCAGGTATCCACCGTAAATATCACATATTACTTCACAAATGTACACATATGTTCCACCTGTATCCTGAATGTTCCTTCTTGCAATTTTTTACATTTCTACTGATTTTTTAAAATAAGTTTTTATGGGTGGAATAACCCATTTATATTGGAAGAGTATTTGTCTCTAATATATATACATAAGTTTAAAATCTGATGTTTTGGTAGGCAGCATCGGTTTTTTTTCCCACCCCCAAAATAAGAATGTTTGGTGACAAAGAAAATTGGTGTAATTTACTCTTTTGTCAATAAGAAATTAAATAGAAAATGCAAGACTAGTATATTATCAACCTGTGACTGTTTATAATTGTGGACATCAATCCTAGTTTTCAGGATAGGTTGTTTTCCTTTTTTGTTTCAAAAGGCTCGATAAATAATCTATACAGATTTATTGCAAAGTACAAAAAGTTTGGCTACTAAACACTATGGTAGGGGGGCTGATTTATCTTAAAAATGCACAGAATTAAGGATACTGCTGACTCTAATCACACATTTCTCTAAAACTCATTTGAGTGTGTTTTTTCAACAGAGCAGAAGCTGAAAATCTGTCTCAAGTGGAGCGTCAAATGTATCAGTATGCCAGAGTGGCTCAAGGCAGGAGTGACTCAAGTGTTATAGTATCAATACATACATACTTTCACAGCTTTTCTCAAGTTTGCAGCACTATTTGGGTTGAAATATATGTATACACATACTTCATAATGCCATACCAATTATTTTTAATAAATCTACTGAGAAAAAAGTGCATTATTCAACAAGAATTTTTAAATATTATAATGTTAAATAAATTTAATTAAAATAAAAAATTTCAACATATTGCTGTGTTAAAATATAATATAATAATAGATGAATTGTACCATACAGGCATGGTAGACTGTTGTGAAAATTGAAAATCAGTTCTTAACATACTCCACTTCCCTCATCATAATTTCTGCTTTCTAGATGTTCATTGAATTTTACTAAAATGCAATCTTATTAAACTAAAGCTTATACGCAGGGTTTAGTTTGGTTGGGATTTTTTAGTTGGTTGGGGTTTTTTTGTTGTTGTTTTTTATTTGTTGGTTTTGTTGTTATGTTTATACAGTGAAAAAGCATTTGGATTCCTTAAAACACAGTTTTTTAGCTTTCATTATGCTACTGTTTTGGTTTAAAATATGTGTAACAATAAGATAATGTATTAAAAGCACACTGTAAGCTGGATCTCAACCGAAGAAAGAGAGACCAGTGTTCTGTTCCTAACTGATCTGTCTCCCCTCAAAACAAGCTACAAACTACACGACTTTTATCTTTCCATCTGGCTGAAAAACCAAAAACAGTGGGAAGAAACTAAACAAACGGATCTATAACTGTTCATAGAATCCATTAAATTGTCTGGAGTAGGTATTTTTGAACAGAGAATTGCAATGTGTGTACAAAAATGGGGGTTTTGTTTATTCATACCAGCCATAAGATTATACAGGTATGTTTTAATAATTTTCCTCTACCACAGTTTGTTTCTGTAAAAGTATATAGACTACAATTAAGAGTATGTATATTGGTTTCTTTCTGTATTATTTATACTAAGTTTTGTTTTGGAAAATAAAAGAAGTATCTGTAAACAATGTATGAAAATAAAACACCTTTTAAGAGAGGATTTTAAAGAAAAAGGAGATTTCCAATTGTTTTGTGGACCTTAAAATATACATTTTCCAATTAAAAGATGAAATTAAAAACCCTCTTTGTAGTCAACCAAAAAAAAAAAAATTTTTTTAAAGTGACTCTTGCTTTTTAACAACATAATGAAATTTCTATTCATGTTCTCGAATCCATATGTTCCATATACTTATTCAAACATATTTTTACTCAGAATTCACAAAATTTGCTGTTCTAACTCTAACCACTTTCAGAAAATGCAATTATAAATATTTACACCATTTTGGTAACTATTTCACATGCATTTCAAGAGCCAAATTGCATGAATTTCACATCTTCCAATTAACTGAAGAAGTTCAGTAATAGCCAGTTTAAGAGTTTTTTTCCCTTCTTCTTCTCAAGTGAAACCACCTGGCAGCTATTCAGCTATTACTCTTCAATTTTTTTTTTTTTTTTCTTTTCGGTCATTATTTGTAAATCAGTATTTGGAAAGAAGCATGCTAGTAAGGAGAGCAACATGAAAAATATTAGACTGAGGAAGATAATACCTAAATATATTCAGAATAAATCTGTGTCAAAGAAAGCTATCACATTATTAAGAAAATATAGCATATTCAGGAATCATCAATGAGAAACTATTTATATTCCTTAGATTTCATTTTTTCACTTGAAATAATGAGTTTCATTGCCCTGTAGTTATTGGTTGCTTATTTGAAAATCAGAGCAAAAGAAAAGCCAGATTCATGTCAAAAAGATGACTTCCAAAGCATCTCTTCATCTTCATGGATGAAGAAAATACACAAGAGCCCAGGCAAGTGTATTTCTATTGTCTGAAAACCTGAACAGCTGAACAGGATGTTAGGTAAGGCTTTGTGTCTAACAGAAGACCTTTTTGTCTTCTACCTTATTCAACTTATTTCTGATTTCACACTTCATTTCTGCAATAGTTTTGGGAGGCTTTTTGGGATGTTTTTTTTCCTCTTGTTAACTTTCCAAAGTCTTATTTTTGGAGGATTGGAACAGAAAAGAAGTCAGGAAAACCTTTAAGGTTATCTAACCAAGATGGTTGGACAGAAAAAGAGGTGCAAATAATTAAATTAATTTCAAAATGGCATAACCAAATTTTGCATATAAGGTTAACACATAACAGTGCAATATGAATACAAATGTGTGTGTGCAGGGCAGGGTACCAGAAACCTCTCCTTACTATATTTTATCAGAGAATATGAACAAGTCAGGGCTTATGCACAGAGAAGTGCACGTGCCTTGTACATATATGGAGCTGGATCTGCTTTCCCCAAACCCTGAAACCTCCTGCAAATCTCTTGATATTTTTTGCAACAGGTATTACTTCAGTTGCAGCTCTCAGTTTGTTGTCAGCTTTCTGAAAACACCAACCAGAGTAGGCCCAGCCCATGGTGGAACTAAGCTCTGAGATTTGGTTAAGATATTCCTAAATTTAGACTCCTGCTGTTGCAAACTCTCAAAATGAATCATTACAAATGCAGATCTAAAAACCCCTAGCTGGTTTCCTTTATCTGACTGAAAACCATACATAGCTCTGGAATAAACAGAACAGCAATGACTGACTCATCCAGCCCATCAGGTTTCTGTGATTCCTTTCGAAACCCACATTTGGAAACATGGGCAACTTCACCTCTATGACAAAAAAAAAAATTTCCTCTCCTCCCAAATCAATATAGTGAGGCACATATTTTTAAATTTAGAAAATAAACATTGGCCTTCAATTGTAGCATCCCCACGTTTGCAAGTGTCTGATAGAAGATGGAAATTGTGTGACAGATGACTTCAGGGATGCAGCCATAAAAATGACTGAAGTCTTAGAGATGCTGAGATGCTGAAATTAGAAAGGACACACCCTAGAGAGAACTACAGAACCAGGAAACTCATGGTTATAGGACAAATGGTACAACTCTCATTGTTCCTTTTTCCTACCCTCATTCTGTAATGTCCCCCAGAGAAACTGTTTCTTTTTAGCTGTATAGGATTTCAAATCACTAAAAGATGGAAAGCAGAGAAAGATGAAAAAAATGTATTTTCAAGATTCAAATTAAGTATTCTATCTCCAAAGCTAAATTTACTGTAGTCTTTCTTCTGACCAATTATTCATAAAAGGACAAAACCAACAATAAAAGCCCCCACTATCAAACTTTCATTCATGGCCAACTGAGGATATTAACTTTCAGAACCTTTTTAAAGGTTTTTCTAACTTCATGGAAAAGTGCGTGGCATGCACTGCATAGTCCTAGTCTAATCAAAAATTATTTCATTAAAAAATTGCTGCATAGGTGTTTTTTTCCAGTAGACTACACACAGCATTTTAAGTTATCTATTACTTTTTCCCTTTGGAGTTTACCGCTTACAAATGGAGTTTCATGCTTCATGAAACAAAGACTTTCAGGTGCTTAGGCAACCACAAGCAACAGGATAGGAAGATGACATCTGAGTCAGAATCTGAAATGCCAGGCAAAAGCACATCAGACTGGCAGTGGTTTTACAACACCTCTGGTGCCCACCCCACAGGAGAGAGGAATGGCAACTTCTGTGATTTCAGTGAGGTTTTTTACAGTTCTACAAATCACTGTCTCTGTGCATCACGTGACCCAGCTCCTAGAGTAATAATATTTTAGAAAAGATTGTCTGTTTCACACTCGTTTAAGGTACCCTATTATTTTTGGAACAAGTGTTGCTATTCTTGTTTTTGGCAGAACAGTACTCATCTAGCTGTATAGTCCTGTCCCCAGTGATTCCCAGGGATGACTCCCTTTGAGAGGATAACAAAGAGGGCTGCTAAGAATAACATGAATGAAAAAATTATTTCTGCCCCAATGAGCAGAGCATTGCATACCCTGAGGGCAGTGCACAATTGCTGTGTTGACTCACTGAAAAGCAAGAGAATTCATACTGTCTTGAGGGAATGAACCTCTGGTATCCCAACATGCACATAACACATGCTTGTTACTTTCCTATTCAATCCAGTTCACTGCCTCATTTTTTCCTGGAATGAATACTGAGTAGCAACTGGATTCACATGCTTTGTTTCCTGTTAAACAAAAATAATAATAAAAAATCCTGTAAACGTATTCAGATAGAGGAGAAATATAAATTCCTCACACAGAAACAAAAAGTCTTGAGTTAATGTTATTCTTTAAATATGCAACTGTGTTTTACAGTCAAGCATTCTCTATACTACTGAATTGCTTGATGTTGCATTAGAGTGGTGCTATGGAGATAGTTGAATCCATGCACTTTTAAGCTCATGTGGGACCACCCTGGAGCAAACCTAACAGGATAAATCAGAAATTACTTCAAGATGAGGAGTAATTAAATTCATAGGGCTGGATAATATAAGAGAAGGAACTAAGCAATTAAGCAGACAGAGCAAAAAAAATTGTTCATACAAATGCAAAGCATAGCAAATTAACTTGAAGATACTCAAGAAAAACCCTAATATCACACCAAAGTTAGAGATACATGTTTGACATTGCATGGGGTTGTTTTATACATTGCTGTGAAGGTTTCTGTACAAACAATTTACTGTGGGTGTACAGTGGGTCCCACATTTTACAGTGAATAGTCTTGATGGTGGTTTTTTTTTTCTCAGCCAATCTGACCTAATGTGTGGTCTCTGGAAAACAGCTCATAGCTTCACATTGCTGAGGATGAAACAGGGAGCAGGCACTACCTGGACTGTTCTTCACAGTATCTCTATTGGCTGCACCCTGCCAGCACACCCCCCACCAAGTAACCAGATTCTGTTGTAAGCACAGGCATTTTTATATATAGAGACTGCAATGTGAAAAGAACCAGACTAAACTCTTTCCCAAAGGGACACCTTATGTCTGTATTCCTGTAGGAGTTATGCCTGTCCTTAGAGGTCTCACACTCCATTGAACCCATATGATTGAAATTGCTCTCTCCACAAAGATTTTGAGAACCCTTTTTAGCAGTCATATTTACAAGTTTTTACTTCTATCACTGTTTTACAGGTGGCTTAAACTGATCTGTGGACAGCTTCTCCATGACCCTGTATTGTCTCCTCGTCTGTGCTGAAACTTAGGACCACCATAGCAATGGCAGTCACACAATCTGGACCATGTGGCAAAGAAAGCCAAGGCACAGGACTCACAGCAACACTCCCCTCAAGTGACATGATTGACCTTGGTCATAACTGTGACATTTGGGCATGTCACTGCTGGTAGTTTAATAAATTTTAAGGATATAAATAAAATAATCAAATGATAATCACAGTTTTTCTATTTAAATATCCCCGTGTCTATTTCAGCACACTACAAATCCTGGGTATTAGAAGGATTTTCATGCACTTTTTTTCTGAGAAAATAGATATTCTTTCCTGTGCCCAGAAAAAAAAAAAGTTAGACTTTCACAAACTGCAGTTCAAATCTTGCATTAAACGTGACTGATTTTCTGTCTTACTTCAATGGTAGAGATTTCTGGAGATTTCAGTAGGAGTTTGCAGCACACATCAAAACATACGTATCTATTTGTCTGGATTCCCACAGACTCACTTAATTCCCATTGAATGACTAGAAATATTCTGGTTGACTTAAACAGTTTTTTGATCCATACCAGTTTCCTTTGGAGTAGCCAGATTCTGTTGAATGAGAACTAGCCCCCTAAGAGTTATCACAGTATGCATCTATATCCTTGTTTCATTAAACTTTTTCTTCCCCGCTAACACCATTAACTTCTCGAAATTGTACCAAGGGTTCTTTTGCTAATCATAAACCTTAATGCTAAATTCTCTCTACAGTCATCTAATTCCAGATACAAAGAGATTTTGATTAACATGATAAAAGACACTTTGCATCATCAAAATCCATTAGAAAAAATATTACACATTCACAAATTCCTGGTATCCTTTAGTCAACATTATTTTTCTTAATATTAATAGCTTTATTTCCTGTCTTTTTAAAGTATTGACTTTGCCTATATATTTCTCTCAAATGGAACAAAACATTAGATTACAAAGACTAATGGCCACCTGTGTACTACTTCCACGAGCAAATGCAGAATAAATTGACCAAAATCAGTCTGTACACTGCTCTGTGCTTGCAAGATGAAAATTTATAAATTTGGACCCTTTCTACTTACAAGAAGTACTCAAAAAATCTATTGCTGGCACTTGGCTGTAAGAAAGTATTACAATCAGAAATAGGCAAGAAAATTAGTTTCTGTACTGGACACAGTTCCACATTTATATTTAGTTTAGTCTACTTTTTCTGAGCAGAAATTTTCCAAATTTTGGCCATTACATAGTCTTTCATGACATGGAAAGCAATAGACAATTTTCTTCTATCAGATGCTAGCAAAAAAAAAGAACTCTAAAATATTATCATTAGTCTTGTAATCCCTAAACCAATCTTTCACATTTCAAATAATACAATAATCATATTCAATAATGTGTTAATATTTCAGCCTTAAAACTTTTAAGTGCTCAGGATTATCTCCCCTTCTAACAACTCATTTTATAAGTCTAACACAGTTTATTCACTTTCTAAGGTCTTTGACCCTAGAATCCTTTAAATAACAAGATGAATATATTTTAATTTAAAAACTTCAGAAAATTGAAGCATTCTATAATTGTTGATAATCTACTCTGTCTAGGCCACAGTGATGTCACAGTGGTGTCATATTGGATGATATAGCTGTTTTTCATGCAGGATTCTGCATCTCCTCCAAAGATGCACCTTTCATATCATGACAATATGAACTTTGTTACCAGTCCAATTATAATAATTTTGTTATTTTTTTCCTTTTATAAATTCACTATGAATTTGCAGCTTACTGCATGCAGAATTTTTTCATTCTTACTTTTCCTCTGGTTAAACTGTGTTATTCCTCTGTTAAATTGTGGTTTTTAGTACTTGTAAATAACTGCATTGTATTTGGAATTTCAAGGCTCTGCTCACAAAATAGTTGTAAAGGGATGGGAGAAGTTTTCAGCTCTCCCGCAAACATGCAGATGAACATGATGTTCCACCTGCACAAAATGCAGCAACTCCCACCCAAGGAAAATAATTCTTTATTGGAACCTCTAGCAGATCCATGCACCAGCCCATATCCAGACTAGAGGCTTAAATGCTAATCCCTAAGATACGCTGAAGTTTTCCATGTGAAAAAGTCATTTATGAAATTGTATGCATTTCTATTTAGGCTGTTTGAAATGAGCATTTCATTTTCAATAATATTTTTAGAACATAATACAATACTTTTCAATTGCAAATGAAAAAAAAATTCTTTTATTTAGAGTTCAGTTTTATAATTTATCTTCTTTTTCTTCATTTGACTGAGTAAAAAAAACCAAAAATACCCAAGTGTGAAAAAAATTTTGTCATGTAACATTTTTATATTTTTTAAAAAACCCTGCTTTCTGGGTTATCCTAGTTGGAAGCCAAAAAGTATGGAAAGTAGCTCTTTTTAAATTTTCTCCTTTGTCTTGCTTCCTTCAATACACTTAATTAATTGATGGTGGCTGGTTTTTCCAAAAGAATTAAAGTGGCAGGGGGCAAAGGGGCAGGAGAAGGTCATATCTGTAATGTGGATAGTTGTAACAAGGCCCAGGACCTCTTACCACAGCATTTTAGACCGGAAAAGAACAGAAAACCTGATAATGCTCAATATTCGTTGCCATTCCTGCCTGAAAGTAGATTATCTGCCTGAAAGCTAAACACCTGGTAGAAGTTGCCATGCATCATCTATAATCAAGCATATGACTGTGATATTCTGCTAAATTCTATTTATGTGTACTTAATCATATAGAGAAACGCCATTGTTATGAGTACACGAGGTAGCTCCAGGTAGATTAGCACTGCCCTTTTTTTTCTTTTTTTTTGGGAATAAAAAAATATAATGGACATTTTAGGTGAATTTGGTCCATCAAATGAGAAAGATGGGAAAGCTTAAACTTAAACCCTGCTTTCATCTCCCAATTAAAAAAAAAATGTTAAGTGCAAAGTTTTATTTGTTGAGATTATTAAATGTTGATCAAGAATAAGGCAAGGGAAACTACAGGCACAGTTGCTTCCACCAAATCACAAATGTGTGTCTCAATATGCCAAAGTATGATGAGCCATGCTTTCAGAATAAAATATATAATCACAGAACAATTGCAACCTGTGGTACACGGATCAATGCATTGCAGCTGAGCTACCTACTACACCTATGAGCAAATGTGTATCAGTCCCCTGGGCTCTGCCAGAGTATGGAAAAGAAAGCCAAAACCCTGTAGTCTATTAGGACTACAAATTCAATATATTTTTCCTAATTACTTTTTAATTTCCATCTCATTTATGTATAGTAGCTACAGAAGGAAAAAGAGTGCTATTCCTTATTCTGCTGCTGTCTTACATATTTGACCTTAGTCATATTACAATTACTCTGTTGCTTAATTGATTCTTCTGCATCATATGCATAATTAAAACTGCTTGTCTTGTAGGTGTTAAGTGGACCTAAGATTACCTTTTACACTGTGAGAGAAATGTTGTAAAGGAGAAGCTCAAATGAATATTTTTATTTTAAATTCAAATCGTTACTTTAGAGTCCTGAGCTCAAAATTAATTTACTAAATTATTTAGCTTTGTCCATGAGCTACATATTGCTTTAAAATGTTCAATGCTAATGCAATTTAACTGAAACCTTCCTTTTAGAACTAGAAATATCTTTTATTTTTTTGTTCAACTATTGAGCAAAAAGGAACCCGCGGACTAGGAAAAATGTTTTTTTGTCTTTTTTAATACTGATCTGTAGGATATTGTCCTGACTATTGAAAGAAAGGCCTCTTTTCAAAGTTTTATATAAGGCAAGTAGGATTGCAGAGTACAGATCAAAGTGTGTAGATTCTTCCTGGAAATTAAGACAATGGAAATCAATGACCATTATAGGAGTAATTTTTATAGAGAAATAATTGGTTTTTTTCCCCCTAGATTGGATCTTACTTTATTAAATGTACTTATTGACTTGTGTGATCATCTATACACTAAGGAAATAATGCCATGGGATTTTATTGTTCCTTATTGTGCAGTCTCATTCCAAATAGAGGCAACCAAAATATCTAAGACTGCCTGGGATATGAGAAAAAGCAAGCAAATACAATAGGCAAAGAGGTTGAATATAGTATATTATGACTAGATAATAAATATAGAATATAAAAATTTTGGTATATTGTGTGTTCTGTAATGAATGGTAAGACAGATGAGTGATTAGCACAGTTATTGTTACTTCACTCAACACTTGCATTAAATTTTATTTTGAAATGCTGACCCTGCCATTTTTCTTATGGATAAAATATACCTCATTGTCAGTTCTATGCTTGAAGCAGTCTTCAAAAGAAAATATAATTCTAGATGCACTGTATGTAGAACAAGACGTAAATCAAATCTTCTCTCTTGATCCTCTTGTTTTTCTTCCTTGTGGTCCTCTGCAAATCAGCAGTATCTCTTGTCATGATAAGTCACCTCTGTCACTCAGCCTTCGTCTTTGTGATAGCAGTCCAAAATATCCAAAACTGAAATGCAGAAGACGCTTCTGCAGACAGAATACAATATCAGTGCTGTATTTTCCTGTTCCTACTTATCAACTGAATTTACTAAATGCAGAATATGCTGTGTATGAAATAAAATACATCCAGGAAAATAGTGCATGCCAATTGGTAAAAAATGAGAATTAATGCAAGTCTTAATGGGTATTTCACAGATATATGATTAAACCTATGACCACCATGATATTATAAGAAAATTTATACAGAAAGACTAGAATATATCTATTTTTAATAATTTGAAATATTATGTGAGAGGATATTGCTCAAAACTCTCCTATGAAGAATGGACATGGCTCACATGATTTAAAGTTATTCTCTGAGTTGTGCTGGAACATCCATCTGGAACTGGAGGTAAATGCCTTGCACCTTGATAACAAAACAAAGGCATGTGTTCTGCAAATGAGCCACAAATTGAAAATATCATTTCAGCCTATTAGGATAAAAAATCTTCCAACATATAAATTTGCAAAAATTTAGGACGATTTTTAAATACTTATTCTTTCTGCTGAGAGAAGTACTTAACCTACTTTTAATGTATGGCTGTTGTCAAAGCAAATCAACAAATTTCAGTCATAACTGTGTATATTGTGCTTTCTTTAAGATTCAGAGCATTGTAAAGACCAGAATCTCATGCAACAACCTTGTTGGATCTCTCAAATTTTTGAAGTAAAACAGAGTTCTTTTAACTATTGATGCAGAGATCGTAGTTATAGTACTGGTTCTATCTCATTGAAGTGAATGGAAAATATCAGTATAAAACAGGGTAGGTTTGTCGCTATACCACAGGCAGAACACTTACAGCAAACAGTGAGGTGACATAAGAATTCTGAGGGCTTAATTTAAACATGAATTATTTAACACTACAAGCCTTAAATTTGCGTTGCTAGGGACTTTATGGTAAAACTCATGCTCACTCTGATTTGAGCTGCTTGAGCGTGCTAAAGTGATAAAGTTGATCTTGCTTACAAATTAAATTTTTAAAGCTGGTAGATTAGTATGACCATACTTGATCCATACAAAGTACTGAAGCTTTCTAGATTCACATGGGATTAGGAGACAAGCCTCAAGAAAAACCTTTCTCTAACTGAGACTTGTATAGACACTCAAAACCCAATTAGGCTGTGCTGCTTGAAGGTGTGAGTTCTATTGCCAGCATTGCTTCTATCAGATAAGTTTCTTAACCTCACTACATGTCGTTTCTATATTCTATAGAAAAAGGATATAATCGTCTCCCATATTGTTGAAAGGTTTTCAGATAAAAGACTTTATGTAGTCAAAAAGCAGTGGTAAATAATGGTTATCAATACATGAGTTTAATTTAAGCAAAGTGGAATATCACTCTGTGTTCCATTGTATCATTGTATGCCTGCCAAAACTGTTATATGATCTGTTCTCATGATAACTTGAGATGTCTTGTGACACAGGTTGAAAACATGAAAAAACTCACGTTATAATGCATACTGCGGAATTCATTTTCTCATCACTTTTATCTAACATAGCCTCATAAAATACCCTTTATCTAAAATAGCTTATATGTTCAAGAATATGGTCAAGCCTGGATGCAGACAAATCCATCTATTAAATTTTTCTGGTGTTGGAAATCAAAGGGAGTTATTGAATGAGGGAGATAAAAGGATAATAAAAACCCCAAAACTCCAAATTACCATCATCCTTATGCAGTCCATTCTTATGTGGTCCATGCCACTGACTACTTGCTGGATGCATGTCCATGCAAAGTTTGTGGTGCATCCTGAAGGTTGTGAGACAAATTTTCTAAAGCTTT
The DNA here is from genome assembly GCF_009819885.2 of Catharus ustulatus. NCBI lineage: Eukaryota > Metazoa > Chordata > Aves > Passeriformes > Turdidae > Catharus > Catharus ustulatus. The sequence goes on from NC_046221.1 coordinate 75,719,974, forward strand.
TTACTCTCCTTATCTACAAAAAAAAAAAAAAAAAAAAAAAAGACAGAAACCTAAGATTAGTATTTTCCAACTTTTACAAACTGAAAATTCATTAGGGAGCTGTGATGCAAAAGTTGGTTTGTCTGTGTGGATATCTGAGGCATGACACATGGCTGCCTGTTATACCAGTGCTTACCTGCATTAAAAGTCTTGTGGTGTCTTTCCAGACAACTGCTCCCAGAACATCACATACTCCATCCCTGCATAGAACTAAGTCAGCTTGTCTACCAACAGATTGGGATGGACCCCAACACAGTGTGACAGATGCTTTCAGACATGTCAACAACTGCCTTCTAGGCAAACATTGATCCACAATTTCATTAATAGTTTAACAGTCCTTGTCAAAAAAAAAGAAAAATTGGATCACTAACTTGCAATATGACCATTTGATCCCCTCTTTTTTTTTTCTGCGCCAGTATGGATACTCTGTTAGTTACATGATGCTGATATACTGGAGAGACATAAATTGTCATGCATGTTCATCCTTTTTTTTCTCAAATTATCTGCCCACTTCTCTTCTATATGTCTTCTAAAAACCCACATGATTCCACAATTAAGTGTTGTGGATTCTTGCCCTTAATAGCCATGAAACTGTCTTTAGGGAGAGTCTGTTTTAGCTTGTATCAAACAGTAGAGACTTTATCAACTCTTAGTGTAAGAGTGACCAGGAGAATGACCTGACTTGGGTCAGTCACAGTGACACGGCTTTAGTGGTGAACTGATAGATGCCTTGTGCATATGATCACAAGAGTGGTCCCAAAAACTGTGGCTTCCACACTGGGAAATCTGTCAAATCTTTGTGCCAGCTTCATGAACCTTCTTTTCACTCACCTTGAGTCAAAAAATACGAGCTATGAATGTAGCACCAAAACAGGTGAGGATGCTGAAGGGCTGCGTAGTGATACTGACACAGGCTGCCAGGGACTGCTTTGGCCCACAGCAGAACAAGGTGGGATCCTGGTTATTGGTAGCATTATATTGGCTGAAGTGCAGTATGAATGTTACAGATCCCACAGTTGAAATACAGGGATGTACATGGCAGAATGTGGGTCAGGCAGCCCAGGATTGCTGTCATGAAGACTACTCTCAAAAGCAGCCTGTAGCAATTACACCTCTGTGATAGCCTCCACGCAGAGCCAGAGAGGATCCTTGGCACATGAAAATCTAAAATTATTAATTTGTTCCTCCCTTTTTGTAACAAAGGCAAGTTGTATCACACTGTCAAACTATTTTGGCAAGTGCTGCATAAAAGCTGGTGGAGCGTAACTTGCATGTTTACCTTAACTTTTCTCCTTGTTTTATCCATTTTTAGCAGGTCCCACTGGGATGTCAGAAATGGAATTTAGGCCTGGAGGTAGTAGAAACATCAGCAGAAGATAACGAGAAGGGCTGCACCTTTACTGTTGCTTTCTGCGGACAATGTACAACAACTGCTTTTGTAACCACTGGAAGGAAATAAGTAGCATAATAAAAACATATGTTATAGTGTTGCATCAAAAACTTTTCAGCAAATGAGGCCTTGGTCTTCAAATATCAAGAGGACTAAATATATTGGAAAGGATTCTTTCTAGATGAAATCTAGTTGGCTATAAACAGTGAGATAAATGTCATTTCAGGTAAGCCCCTGACTTCTCTAGTAATTTTGTTACATGCTAGTCACCTCACTTATTCTTTGGCCAGCAGATACTCAGAGTAACAGGAGAAGCAGAGCAAAACACAGAACACAAAGGAGATGCAATTCACTCTCTCTTATTTAGCTGACAATATTCTGTAGTTTCTGATAAGTTTGAGGGATAAGTGAGAAAAGTAGCAAAACTAATTTATTAATATAGGGATTTATTAAATTTATAAATAAAACATACCTATCCTTCAATTTATTGAACCTTGTATTCTTTAATTTTGTCTTTCCCATTAACAGACATCACCAACATAGGATTCTCCTGTTTACTTACTTATAAAAGCTGTGAAAAACTAGAGACATTTTCCTTTTCCCTATTTCCTTATCATAACACTGAATCCCTCTAAAGTAATGTAAAACCCATAATATCCCCAACACAATGGTAAAAATACATTTTCATTTGAAAAGCACCATGCTTGAAATCCTCTTTGTGTTTATAGAATCACAGAATCAGTTAGGATGTAAGAGGTCATTGAGTCTGACCATAAAGTTAACACTGACAATTCTACCATTAAACCATGTCCCTAAGTTCCACATCTACAGTGCCACATCTCTAGTCCCATGTCTTTCTAATTCCTCCAGAGATTGTAACTCAAGCACTTCCCTGGGCAGCCTGTTCCAGTGCTTGACAGCCCTTTGGGTGAAGAAATTTTTCCTAGTATCCAAAATAAAACTTCCCTGGTGCCCCTTTAGGCCACTTCTTATCAAGTGGCTTGTTACTTGGGAGAAGAGACTGGGAGCCACTGCACTGCAGCCTTCTTTCAGGTAGTTGTACAGGGGAGTTTGTCAAAGAAATTAGTCAAAGAAGCTACTTCAAGGATTAACATTTATTTACTCACTAAACCACATTTATAATTTAAATTATGAATTATATCTTTAGTACTATTAGAACATGAAAAGGCATCCACAAATATGACAACAAACATAGGTAGTAGACAGTTTCTAACAGCCAATGTATTTCCCCCTGTCTTCTGATTTTAAATAACTTCAAGTTCAACTAATATTAACAAGAGACACCTTTAAAACCCTGTGCTTAAAATTTCCATATACAAAACTGCCCACTCTCATTAAAATGACTAGAAAAACATTAAAGAGCATTAAATAGCAAATGAGGTCAGGTAATTTGGGATGTTCATTTCAATGCATTAAGCTGTCCTATGTTGTTACAGGCTTTTGGAGATGGAGCTAAATAGTACCAAGTGAAGAATTGCTTTTTGATTTTTTTTTTCTTAAAGGTAGAATGATTGAGCCATCCAGATTATAGTCCAGGATGATTGAACAGTATAAGGAGGAGATGGCAAAACGTGCGTCACAAGTTGGCCTCACAACAATGATGAGTAAGAAGGTCCCTAGAGATCTATCAGCATCAGGGGATGGTTGCAGGATACAGCACCTTTTCATTTCTGTGGCATGGGCTCCACAGAACATCAAGCTGAGCACATGGGGCAGGCCAGGATGGCTGTAGTCATGCTGGACTTTCTCCATCTGCCACCCATACCTACTCATCAGCACCTCCAGATGAATGGGCAGCCACCACCAGGATAAGTCTTACATCTACTTTCTGACTGCCACATCCTCATGCATTCTTGTTCCTATGGAACAATAACCATGTCAAGAAAAACTATTTCAACTTGCTGCCTACTGTCTGCAGAATCCCTATATGGTTTCTTTCCTCAGGGCAAATGAGGTCCTACAAACAGTCACAGACACTGAAAGGAATGACACTAATGATCACAGGAACCTTTGCCAGGGACAAATCATAGCAATTGGTTACTGTCAAATCTTCTCTTCTCCTTGTTTAACTGAACATTAGAGAATTGTCAAATGTTTTTACCTTCAGACTAATGCCAAAGCGAGAGCAATAGGTTGGTAGTTTTGCCTATACATTTCTTCTCAATGTCAATAATTAAATTTAAAAAATAGAATTCTGTATTTTTTTCCTCTGAAATTATCAAATACCATTTAAAATCTATATATATTATCATCTTGAAGTTCTTGACCATGATATATTTTGTTTGGAAAAAAAATATCTCTAAACCACTTCAAAGTTAAAAAGAAAAACGCTTCTGAAAAAGATCACAAATGTAAACATCACATGAAATAAGCAGATAGGTAGGCACAAAAAAATAAAGGAAAAAAAGATTAAAAAATGGCATGCGACAGACAGATATTCCATGCAAATAAGTACTAGTTAATGTCTTTTAGCAAATCTGATTCTATTTCCATCCCAAAATATCCCTGTTCAAGAGAAAATGTAAGAGAGATCAGTCGAAGAAAGCTTTGGATTTTCATAGTATTTGTTCTTATGAAGGTAAAAAAAAGAAAAAAGGTTAAATTTATTCTCTTTGGAAAAGGAAAGACTTTGAGGTGACCTACTTAACTTCAGTGGTCTTTGTTACTTGGCAACATATGAAATAAGATGGCAAACAGAATAAATGTGTTTAAGAGTCAGGAAAGACATTTTTATAGACAAAGGGGCTAAATTATATAGTTACAAACCAGAGAGGTGAGGTTAAAATAAATCTAAAGGATGCAATGTTACCGAGGCATGTGGCCTTTTCCTGACCAACAATCTTTTATGTCCTTATGATAGGTTTATTATTCGAAATAAAATACAAAGTTTTACATGATCTGGCTCCAGTGCAGTAAGTGAAATGGTAGGTGTAAGAAAGAAAAATATGAATTTCATGAAGCATTTTTCTCATTAATGTCTACATTTTGTTTTCAGAAGTGACCACATACTGTTCACTGATAGGAGGTGTTTAGGGAGGCATCTTTAAATCTATTAGGACTGACAAGTATATGACTATTTGAAACAATGCTTTTTTTCCCATTCCAGATCTCCCTTGTCCCCAAATGTCACTATTCTAATCTAAGTACTGTTCTTCAGTGACTGCTCAAGTCATCTAGACACAGAATCATGCTTTGGACTTTTAAAATATCTCAAAAATGTGTTAAAAGACTTTTTAATCCTGTGAGAAAAAAACAAAGAAAATTAAAAGGATTAAACAACAACAAAGACTTTTAAGGTGGAAGACCAGAAGAGGCTACTCCAATCCTGCTTGACATCTATCTCCCACATTTTGGTGGGTTTTACAGTATTTAATTCAATTAATTGCTATCTCTGATTATCTGCATAGCATCACTTTAGTAAACCAGCTCAAGATCAACCTTAGTACATTGTATGAAAACAGCTATTTTGAAACATTTCCAGTGGGAGGGTTGAGGTAAGAAGAAAGGAGTTAATTCTGGAGGCAGGATCTATTAGTGACTGTGGGCAATTCCATAAAATTGGATTTCTGTGTACAGGAACCAGGAAGATACTGCCCTTGGCAAGGTCAGGAGGGCTTTTGGATGCTTTCTTGGGGAATATTCAGCAGAAGGCGACATCAGAGAGCAGATGGTGCAACCCAGAAACTCATGGTTGTTGCCTGCGATTTAGGCACCTCTGACAAGTGTTTGGCTGCTGCCCAATCTCCCTCATTTCCTCATATCTGCTCTGAAAATAATTACCCTGGGCCCCCCCTGGCACAGTTCCTGGGGAAGGCAGGAAGGGCAAGATCCATATAGACAAGATAGGTTCCTCATGAGTTTGGAAGATCCAGACTCATACAGGAGAACAGGAAAGTTTGTGACGAGGTAAATTTGTTCTCTCTATGTACAAAATGGTATATATATCTGTATGCATGTATATGCAATATATTTTGAACTTCTCAGAACTAGTGAAAATTATCTCTTTTTACCTGCAAGGAAGCTTCACCCACTCATAATCTTAAACAACTGTAACTAGATTTTAGGAAAAGATATTCTTATATTGTAACTTCCTAATAGAAGAAGAGATAATTGAAACTACAGTTCATTGTAAGCATTCAGGTTTTTAGATGAAATTTGATCCAATTAAGCAAATTAAAAGCCATCACAACATTTAAATTTAGCAGAAAATTACATTAAAATTGCAGTTACATGATTTGTTAAGTTCTAATGCATTTACAAGTATCTGCTGAGGTGAGCTGTTACCTTGGAAAAATACTACTAGAGAATAATATGAAACAACATGGAGAGATGCTACATCATTGCTATAAAATGCCAGTAGAAAAACTAAATAATCAAATTTTATCAGTCATCCCCTTTTACCTGCAAATCATACCAGATTGGTCTGTGATTTTGTGACTGTTTAATGTTTATTGTCACAGAAGGAAATGTGAGGAGTGTGCAATACTCCGTTGTCCTGTCTCAAGAGAACAGAGAACCAGGAAATCCCAGTCCAAAAGATGAGAGAAATAATGAAGCTCAATGTTTTTCAAACAGGCTCAACACAACTTGGAGATAAATGCTAATCTCAATTGTTTTAGTTTTGATTATCCAATAGTCAACTTGTTGAAAGTTGAACATATTGTTCAACTCCTATTTCAAAACTCAAATAGAAACACATTTTGCTTACAATGAACTTTAATTGCCTGAATTTTTCAAAGTACCCTTGAGTCAGCTAGATAATAAGGTTTTAGCACTATTCAGCAGATATAAGCAGAAAATACATGTCCATAGAGCAGCATGATGCAGTTGTTGCCGACTTGGACAACAGCAATGCTTTCTAAATATGTAAGATTTTACTCCATGAGGGACTTGAACTCAATCTCCTCATTGAAACAGGAGAAATTAGATACTGAGATGAAGAAAATCATCATATTTTCATGGCTTTTAATGAACGCTATATACATTAGTTAAGAATCTCTATTCCTTATAGCAATAATCTGTGCTTCAAGAAAATCTTTCTCCATCAAAGTCCATCTTAATGGTTGATTACCTTTTGTAATATGGTAACAATGTTCACTTACAATCAATTGCATTACGTGCAAATTTTAGGTTGAGTGTTAGTGATTTTTCCCCTGTAATTCATTTTTAGCACACCATTTATGATAAATATATGGACTTTTATCTATTGAAGCAGAGATTGTGTTTGAACCCCAAACATGATAATATTTATGATAATAATGTGAAAAGGACAAAATGCTGAGGTGGATCTTAGGTCCCCTAAAGGGCTATTTCATAGATTAGTAGCAGAAAAATATTGATACTCCTATGAACTGATACAGCTATGCTGAAAATCTGTCAGATTTGACTCATGTTGTGTACTTACTAGCATATCTAAATTTAAATATCAAGAAAGACTTTTATGTTTGCATGATGTATCTTCACCTTAAAACACTAGAAACGCGTCTTCAAGTTTACAGGACTCACGGTTAGAAGTGAGCATAGTTTATGCCTCTCCTGTCATGAATTTATCGACTAAGAGGAATGACATTTTCTTGTGCATTGTAAGTTTGTCTGTTTCCGTTTATGTATAGGTACATAAATGTTTTCCAAAAAACAGTAACAACAGTAATAAAAACCAATACCACAAGAAAAGCACCACCCAATCCCACCCTCCCATGAAAACCCTCTTTGCAACTTGCTAGGAATACTTACCTGTACCTAATCTTGTCTATGAAAAAGGGTAGTGATGTGATTAGTGCAAACTCCTGACCTAAGCAAGACACCATTTCCTTCCTGTTCTCCATTTTCTCCCAACACCTGCCACTGCTCCTTCACATTGCTTCATTTATAATAGTTCCTCCTTACTGCCAAACTGCTCAGTACTTCAGAATCACATCAGCCTTTGGCCCAGAGATCTAGCTCAAGCCAAGAAACATGGCAGAATTTCTCTCCTCCCCAAACTTTTCTTTTTTTGAGCAATTGAACATGTAATAGCAAAATAAATTTTGTAAATAAATTGTCAGCAAAAAGTGTAATTCTAGTAGGATATTTGCATTCCTAATCAACATCACTTCTCTGTAAGGAGTAGTGGGCAAGTAAAGGCAAGGAAAAAGTTGGCTTTATATTGTGATGTTGTCAACCATGCCTTTGCAGGTGCATGGGTTTCTCTTTTCAGATAAAGGGATATATATTGGTGATAGCTACAGGGATCTGTGGGTCATATTCCTTATAGAGACATAAATTTGAAGATTTACCAAATGTATACAGAATATTTCTATCACTGATGGTGGAAACAGTGATTATTTGCAGGAAAAACCTTTTTTAAAAAGCGTGGAAATAAACCTAATGCCCTCACAGATTTATAGTACACGAGACATAAGCTATTCACTTAATACAAGTTTTTTATTTGTAATATGAAAAGAAAGCGTTATTCAATAGAATGCATCTTGAGAAAATCCTAAACCCTGTCGGACAGAGAAGTCTCAAGAAGAATCATAGCTATGAATATTAAAGTCTTCTACAAACCCAAGCAGGAAAACAGAATCCAGAGATTTTTAATAGGAAATGACAAGTGAATTGTCATCTGAAAGGATTAAGTTAAATCTTTAATCTCCCCATTTCTCTATATGGAAAACACCATCCAAACAATTTCTCTCAAAAAATGATGAAACACCATTGCAATGTTTTTCACAGAGGCTAGTCATTTTCATCAAAAGGTTGTTTTTATGGTTCCATCATCTTTATTCCACATGCATTACTTGTTTAAATCTGTTGCAACATGATGGAGGAATGGATAAGGTTTACTTTTTTTAAAGACTTGCTTTTTTACTACATTCTCAGTTCTTGTTGTACTGTCACAATACCAAGAGTAAACAAAGCAAAAATTACCAAAAGCCCTGCACCTCCATCTTTCAGAAGGAACTTGGAGCTGTATCCACTACTAATATAATTCCAATTCTGCTGCAGATAGTGTCTGGCAGGTGCATGCCAGTGGAGTAAAAACATTTGGCCAAGAAACTACACTTCAAAATGAGATGATTTTTCTGTACACTGTTTAGGTCTCTCATGTTAAAAGATATACAAAATCTGTTTTAACCATCATACAAGATTTACATAGAACACATGGTGGGTTGGAAATTTGTGAAATGAAAATCTCATACCTTTGTTCCTACATGTCTTAAACAATTTCTTGTAATTCTTGTCTATTCTTAAAAAATGTCCACTGATGAAAATGTCCAAATACTGATGTATTTGCTCCAAGGCTCTTCTCAATTTTTGGTGACAAGGCAGGAGAGATATTTCTTCCATCTTTGTATCATTCTTGAACATTGAGGATTACTGTATTGACCTTGAATTTGCCCAGTTTCTGAAGGGCTCACTGCTTTGTTTTTTCCAGGTTTGTTACATGTCTAAATTTTCTATGCAGTTCTTCCACATCCAACTTATCCTGATTCAGAGCAATGGCCATAAAATAATTATTAATAAACATCACACATATAAATTGATGCAAATATTTTGCAAACAAATTTAAGAACTCTGCCATGGTTTGCACAAATGCTCATTACAAATTATCTGTACTTTCAGCTGCTTAAGATTCAGTAGTTTATGTGAGGTATTACAGCTAGATCATTAGACCAGGGCATCTGATTTTCTCTCTCTACCAGCAATATTTCAGTAGACACCTTATTTCAGACCTGTACTTTCATATATACATATATATAGGTATTTTCTATTCTCCATTTAAAATTGGATTAAGATCTGTAGCTGAAAATGGATCATTTTCCTAACCAAAAGATGAGGTCATTTTACATGCATGGTTGTTTTTAGAAAGAAGCTATGTGATTATTTGCTTCACTGCAACTGTGATTGTATTATCCTTGGTGGCTTTACTTGACTTCACACTTGAGTTTCCAGAGCCATGTGTTCCAGGAATTTGTATCTACAAAACTTGTGAGGCACAGTTTGAGTGTGAGGCTGCCCTCTTCTTAGCCTGCAGAGCTATCTGGCTTTGGGCAGAGTATTCACTGGAATATGCTATATGAATAGCCAAGTATTATGAAATGATAACTCATGGAAAATTTATTTATGACATTTGGACAACCAAACCTGTTCAGTGTAGTGCTGACTTAGATTAACACCCTCATCAAATTGATAAAGCTTTGGGCAGTTATTCCTTTCCCTCCTTCCCTCCAGTAATTTATGCAGCAGAAGACCTTGATAGGTCACAGTCAGACAGGACTAGACAGGGATGAGTGAAGGAAAAAGAGCGGGTATGTATTTCAACAAAACTATTTCATACAGTTCAGACATTAAATTAATCTCACGAAATGGTAATAGGAAAGATGAAACATTGTTTCTGTTCACTTGTGGAGAGCCAGGACAAATTGCAAATCTTCTTACCTTACTGAGCAGTTCCTGATACTGTCATTACAAGTGAATCCTTCATCTCCTTTACCCTCAAGGACATTTGAACATTTTAGTGATTCCAGTATCCCTTAAACCTGTGAGAATTCTTGCCTAATTTCTAGGCAACACTGGTTCTTATTAGTACAGCTAAAGCTTCAGGTAGACACCTGACTTAAAAACAGCTGAAGCCTTCAAATGTCCTGGAGTACTTAAATGCTACAAGTGTTGCTGCTAGGAGCAGCCACTGTTAACACTTTCAGAAAATCAACAGCTGATAAATATGACATTCACATCCCAAGTCATATGAATTATTCTTGAAGAAACTTTACTATTTATACTTAAAATATGAAGTGTCTATTTGCAGAGTTAAGAAGATTGAGGGGAGAAGAATGAAAAAACAATCCTAAAACTCATGCAATCTACACTTGCTGTGTAAGGGAAAAAATATTAAATTAAATTCTAAGATTTTGAAAACTGTAGTCCAAGTAATACGTCAATGTTACATGAAGACCACAGAATACTGTCTACAAAAATAAAACTATAAAAAGGAGGGGAAATTAAGCAATCTCCAAGTCCTGAAGAGAGCATTTTTAAGTAAACCAATAGCTACTATTCTTATTCTTATTCTTATTCTTATTCTTATTCTTATTCTTATTCTTATTCTTATTCTTATTCTTATTCTTATTCTTATTCTTATTCTTATTCTATTCTTATTCTTATATTGTTGATGTTGCTTTTGTTTTATTTTAGTTTTTATTTCTCTTCCTATTTCTACTATGCCACTAAATCTAGAGTACTTTTCTACAGAAAAACAACAACAAAAAAAAAGGAATCTAATTTTACACTGATATGTTTCTTCTGCAGTAAGCATCATTACAGTTAATTGCAAGCACTAAATGGAACACAAGAGTGAGTCTGTTTTGCAATTTTGACTACTGCATTAGCATTTATATTTGATTCAATGTAAATGATTTTTTATTTTGAATATATGCTCCTCACTTTTTATCTACATGTGTATTGCCAATGAATCAAGATGTGAACTAAGTGCCAAAGGTAAACTGCAATATCTCAAGAGGTTATAGCCTATTTTCATCTCTGATCAAAAGTCTGGGTAGCTTGTTCATGTAATGAGATTTTGTTTCATTCAAGTTCAGAAAATCCTGGCCTACCTGGTTAACTTTTCACTGGCAAAATTCAAATTTAAGTCTCGACTTTAAAGAAAGCAAGCTGAGCACTGAAATCTCAGTCTACCAGGAGCACAAATCCCTGGTGATCACCTGAGCTACTGAGTCTTCTACTTCGTCTTTCTGTGAGAGCCATTTCACTGTTTAAAAGCGATCAATCTTTAGAGCAGGGACAGAAGTAATTAGTGGTTCTTAGGAACAGAATTTTGTCTTACTCATGTCCAGCCACATCCCTTCTTCGCTTCAGAGCTTTGACCTCTCTGGTGTTATATATGAGCCGTCTCCATGGATGTATATATGGAGAAAATTAAATCTCAGGGCTCTTGAATAGTGAGGGTAGCTATAGTGCCTCACAGTATCTGTACTAAGGAGAGGCTGTCACTCTTCCAGTGTGTATTTATAATGCTGCCGGTGGTGGTGTGTATGACCTTTCTCATGTCAAGACAGCATAAGTGACCCGTGGAGGAAATATATACTTTCATAGCCATTTGCAGATGGCTTACTCGAAATACAGAACCTGAGTTCCTCTGATATTTTCAATATGCAGGCTCTGACTTTAGATCTTCAATTTGCTCAGTGGTTTACAAACATTGCTGATTTTGACTTTCAGGATTTGGTTCTGAATAAATGTTCTTAACTCTAAAGCCATAATTTCTTCTTTCAGTACATATCAATTCTTACTAAGCCTGCAGGTCTAAGTTAAATGCAACAATGCCTTACTTGTAGAAGTTATCTTCTGTTTTAAAGAATACTAGATGAGGAGGGCAAACAAGTTCCCATTTCTCTCAGGTGCTTCTGAATCTAGATATCCTTGGTAATAGCTACTAATTATGTGTTACTGCCTAATCCAACAAGCTGCCGTCATAAGCGCTTCTGGCAGTAGCTCTGCTATTAATTTATATGTTAATTTTCCAGTGATGTTGAAAATTGTAGCCAAAATTTCTTACAATACATTTCCTTGAGCAATCTTCTAATTTTAGATACCATGACTTCATTAAACTTGCATTTTACAGTAATCCTGTATAAGGCTTGATCCAAAGCCATGAAAGTCAATGCATACCTTAATTTTAGCATATACAAGCACACACAGACTTTCATATAAGAATTTTGGTGTTGATGCTAAGAGATAAGTATAACAGAAAGTTTTTGCAAGTGTTAGTACTTTTCCTGTAACTAACATTTGTCTCAAATTTGAGATTCCTAACCCTTTTTTTTACTTATTTCTGATATTTCAAGTCCATTCAGAAAAATATTTAATGAGAAATAAATAGAAAAAAAAATAAAATTAACTAAAAGTTCAGTACTGCCAAGCTTGCTATTTAGTTCAATATTGAAGTTTATATTTTGAAGTTTTATTAAATTTATTCAACTTCGCATTTGAACTTTGACTTCTTAATTAAAATGTAGGCGTTCACATGGGAGTTTAGAAAGAAAACAAAAGGCAGGCAAAAACATATAAACACATTAATTATGGTGATGATGTCAAATATAATTGTTTGGGCCGAGTAGACAATTACAGTGCAAATTTAGACAAACTTAAGACTACTTTCTACTTTTTGAATACTAAGACCCGATTAATTTTGTCATGTCAGGCATTTTCTACAGGAAGTTCTTTGATAATATAGAGCCAATCACTAGTAGATGTTTGTTCTTCCACACTAAATCTAGATGTGCTTGATGCAGCATTTTCATTATTTCACTTAAAATGCCATTTCTCTATGTCAGCTCTCGGCATTTATTAAGAAGGTTTATAATTATGAATAACTTTTAAATCCATTTAAATGTAGCATTAAAATATAGTATATGGAATTCAATGACTAACATTTTATTGTGAAATTTCAAAATATCTGTCTAACCACAGTATTTAAAGGCCCATATAGTGATATCAGTGGGCGCAAAAATATCTCAGAATATAAAATACAAGCACCTATTTCTGAGCACACATATAATAGTGCTGTAATATTTTTCCTGTTAAATTATACAGACTTTTTAATATCCATGTGTAATACAAAGATGATTTCAATGTGGCATCAGAAAACAAAATATGAGAATCTAACTTTTAACTGGAAGCTCTGGCTTTGGAGTGCAGAGGTTTTTCCTTTAAGCAATACAGAAGTCAACCACAGACACTTTGAGGAAATGTGATGGTGAACCAACTATCCACTTGGGCCTGCAAAATTTCTAAAATATCACCTGGAAAAAAAATATGAAAACAAATAATTATCATACTCAGATCCAACCCAATGGAAAACTGACAGTCTAGGAAGCTTAAAAAATATTTGTGCTTCCGTCTCTGGCAGAAACTGCCTTTGACCAACATGCTAAGAGGTACCTTTGTGTTATATCCTGACCACAGTAAGCCTTGCCCCACAGAAATTTAGAGCTCTTCTGCTCTGCCTTCTATTCCAGCTTTCAGCACACCTAACTCTCTACAGAAAGAAAAAGAAGAGATTAAAGCTTTCATCCTCAATTCTGAGGAGGTCTCTCTTATATTTGAAAGAGTCTGACGCTTTGGAATTTAATATGTTGAGTCTGTCTCCATCATTTATCTACCTGTCATAGTTGAGGCTTGGGTATTTTCTTTTTTTTTTCTATTTTTTTTCAAGTGCCTTTTCTTTACCCATATTTGATTGTAAGAAAGTATTTAGTAATAAAGTGCATAGACAACCATGAATCAATGTCCCTGGGCAAAAGCTTATTATATTAAATATTAGAAACTGTGCAGAAAAGACAGTTAATAAACAATATCTTGCATAAGATCATAAAAAACAGATATCTGAAAGAACAATACAATACCAAAAGTGTTAACAGAAAAATAGTCATTTATCTGGAAATGAAGTAGTATCTTTTTTTGTGTGGCACCTCCTTCTTTCACTCAGTGCAGCGTGCTCAGTATTTACATTAGGGTTCCATGAGGAGCTAGTATCTGCTGTCAAAGCAGTAGTTACATAATTCTGTTCCCATCTCCACAGAGCCTTCTGCTATAGATTTCTGGTTGTACATGAGAGAAGGAGAGGGAAGAGTAACAGCTGAAAAAAAGGGGTGGTGGGAAATGGCTTAGCATAAAAGCAAAACCGTAAAAACTCCCTCTACAGCGGTTCCCCAAAACAGTGTTCGAAGGGTGAATCAAATTAAGAATATCAGAATATCAGGAACATTAGTTGAACCTGGGCTGAGCAATGGTTAATAGACATCACTTTAGACACAGCTATTTTCATTTTATATGTTTTGTATTCACCTCTTGTCTGCTGGCTCACCAGGAGAGAAGACCTGTACTTATATAAAATAAATATGAAATACGCTGAATATCATGGCTTTCAAAATCACCATCATCATTGTATTTTCTAGCAAGAAGTGAGTAGTGAATGAGCTGTGAAATAGTTTAGCTTGGTTCTTGTTTCCCATGAAGTATTCACCAGTTTCTCTCTCTGCATTACTGCCACAGTTGTAGGGCTGGCTGGCAGCAAGGAAGCTGACAAAGTGACGGGAATCCTCTCTGCTGCTTACCCTGAGGGTGTGTGCAGAGCAAAACAAAAATGAGGGCTTTGACCTCACTGTTTGACTTACTTGTTCGGAGCAGGTTGAAATTACAGGCCACATATCATTTCTCCGTACTCAAAAATACAGAACACAAGTGCAAATGCAGTTAATGAGAGCTTAGAAACAGATTTTGTCTTTTCCCAGCTAAATACAGTGATAGAGGTAACACTAAGAGATCCTTATTTTCATGCTAGGGCTGCATAGCATATTCTTTATGGACTTGTGTTTCTGTCAGAGGTATCCATGCCAGGGAAATTAAAGTATTACAAAGGTTAAATTACAATAAGAAACAGAGGCAGCTCATCTTTCAGGTGATGGCCATAAAAAGTAGTTTCTGATCCAGAATACAGTGACTTATGCTGGACCAACTTTTCTCCTTAGCAGCTTATTACAGGGGTAGATGAGTCTTTCTCAGGTGTGAGTGTCTAGCATGTTACCACTTAATAGATGAAGTCAAGCTTAGCATTCTGTACTACTAATAAGGACTGGGATTGCAGTACCTGGATTGAACAGGGTCAGAAGTAAATGGTCTTTAAGGTCCCTTTCAACCCAAATCATGTTATGATTATCATGCTGTGATTCTATGATTATATGTACTGGTGCACTGGTATAACCAAACTAAAATATACAGTAAATTCACGAATACAAGCCGCACTGATTATAAGCCGCATCTCTGGGTCTTGGCAAATATTTCGGTTTTTGTCCATAGATAAGCCGCACCTGAATATAAGCCACTTTGTCGTTCGCAGCGAGGACCCGCGTGCAATTAGTAACAGAACCGCGGGAGGGCGGGGTTTACTGGCTGAGCTAAGGCTGTGCAGGCTCGGCCCGCTAGGGGCCGCTGACGGGGCCAGGTGGGCCAGCACGGTGCTGCAGCTCGGGGCCGGCCGCCGCTGCCACTGGGCTTGGTCACCCCGGGTCGGCGCTGCCCTGCGGTGGCAGGCAGGGACGGAGCTTCCCCCGCTCCTACGGCAGCGGCGGCGGGCGGGGACAGAGCTTTCCCACGCCCGTGGCGCCGGCGGTGGGCAGGGACGGAGTTTCCCCGCTCCTGCCGCGGTGGCGGCGGGCGGGGACAAAGCACCCCGTCGGCTCCCCGAGCCGCGGCAATGGTTGCGCGGGGCTCCCGTCGGCTCCCCGGGCCACAGCAATGGCGGCGTGGGGCTCCCGTCGGCTCCCCGGGCCACAGCAATGGCTTGCGCAGGGCTCCTGTCGGCTCCCCGAGCCGCAGCAATGGCTGCGCGGGGCTCCCGTCGGCTCCCCGAGCCGCAGCAATGGCTGCGCGGGGCTCCCGTCAGCTCCCCGGGCCACAGCAATGGCTGCGCGGGGCTCCTGTCGGCTCCCCGGGCCACAGCAATGGCTTGCGCGGGGCTCCTGTTGGCTCCCCGAGCCGCACCAATGGCGGCGCGCGCTTCCCCCCCCTCCCTGGGCCGCAGCAATGGCTGCGCGGGGCTCCCGTCGGCTCCCTGGGCCGCAGCAATGGCGGCGCGTGCTTCTCCCCCCCTCCCCGGGCCGCGGTAGGGGCGGTCCGGGTCCCCCCTCTCCTCCCCGGGCCACGGCAATGGCTGCGCGGGCTTCCCCCCACCCCTCCCCGGGCCGCGGTAGGGGCGGCCCGGGTCCCCCCTCCCCTCCCCGGGCCGCAGCAATGGCGGCGCGGGCTTCCCCCCACCTCCCCGGGCCGCGGTAGGGGCGGCCCGTGTCCCCCCTCTCCTCCCCGAGCTGCAGCAATGGCGGCGCCGGGGCCCCCCCGTCTCTCCCCTGGGCTGTGGCAGAGGAGGAAAGAGAGCTCTCCCGCCTCTCTCCCCGCCCCCCGTGCTGCCTGCAGGGAGCCAGGCTCCACCCACGGTGCAACAGAGTAGCGATTTGTAACAATCGCAAAATGCCGACTTTGCAACTGCTCGGCTCAGCACTCTGGCAGGCACTTCTGAGGTTGTATTAGCTGCTTCTGATTATTAGCCGCATTTCCGGTTTAGGAGCAAAATCTTAGTCAAATTGGTGCGGCTTGTATTCGTGAAATTACTGTATTCAGCTTTTACCAAAGAATTTAAGATATTTTTCTATTCATAGAAGGAAAAAAGAATAATATACCAAAATAAAGGACAAACAATTTCAACAGCAATTTTTTTCTCAGAACTGGTATTTAGGCATGCAGACTCATGATAGAGAATTTTCTTTTTCAATTGGCCTTTAAGATATGAAGATAATCCATGTCTGGCTAGAGTCAGATATTCTAGGGTTTCTAGTAAATCAATTTTCCTAATGCATTTGAGGGTTTTTGTTAGACATATTTTCCTTTTTATTGGGGAAATATATATTAAAAATGTATTTTAAAAATAATAAAGTAACGAAGTTTCCAAATTGCAGGAAATTACAAAAGCTAAGTGATCCATGCAATTTTGACATTTTCGATACTCCACATGGCAATCTCTAATTACATGTTGTTATTTCCACGGGACATAATGCCTCCGTGGGGGAACTGAACAAATGGAGACAAATTGAAAAATTGCGTAATTACAGAATTCTGAATTTCAAATAAATTTTGAAAAAACAAGGTCTATGTATCACTATCAATATAAGGTACACTATAGATTTAGAGACAAGGCAGTTTCAGAAATCTCCCTTGTGGAGGGCACATGAGTACATGAGTAACATATTTGATCTTTACATGTAATCCTTTCTCAAATGAGAGCACATTCTGCAGCTGTTGAGAACAGAATTGGTGTTTACACAGAGAGCAAGATACTTACATAAGAATAGATCAGCAACAGAATAAAAGTATGTACAAGCAAAATCCAGCTATAGTGGGGTCCTGGGTACAGTAGACAGCTAGTGGGGGGAAGGAAGGAGGGAAGGAAGGAAGGAAGGAAGGAAGGAAGGAAGGAAGGAAGGAAGGAAGGAAGGAAGGAAGGAAGGAAGGAAGGAAGGAAGGAAGGAAGGAAGGAAGGAAGGAAGGAAGGAAGGAAGGAAGGAAGGAAGGAAGGAAGGAAGGAAGGAAGGAAGGAAGGAAGGAGAAAGAAAGACCATTAAAAGCTGAATTCATCTTTCTGAGCTGCAAAACACAATAATCTTTGCATATTTTCTAAACTGCAGAAATGATAAGTCCAATATCCTTCCCTTTACATGAAAAAAATATTAGCTAACTAGAATTTTCTGGTATATCTCAGGTTCTCAATGGCAATTTTTTGGTGTTCAATTTGATTGCAAGAAAAAATTGTAAAGCAGAAGTAGGAACACTGGTCCACTTCAGAAGGAGCTCTGCTTCCTGAAGAGGGAGTAAACTGTAAGTGGCAAATGCAATCCTCATAGTGTGCTGTTGCTGAGAAACACGCACCAAGGCACTACTGTAGATGTCAGAAAGATGAGGAAAAAAAGCCAAAATATAACCCACACATGTACTCTCCAAAAATAATTCCAGAGAACAAACTACCTTTTGCACATCAGGTGTGAACTATAAGCATCAGTCCAAGGGTATTGCAAGTCTGTAATTTCACCACAAACCAGGATGCAGGAAGGAACTCCCTGATGCTCCCAGTACCTGCTGAAGATGCTTCATTCATTGTGCACAGCACAGTGCAGAAGGTGCTCAGTTTTGGCTGACCCCCTCTCTAGTGCATGCAGGATTCAGTATCTGTGAGTGCAGTTGGGCTTGCTCTCCATGATGCAAGATGTGCCTGTCTGTGTGCAGTGTGTGGGCACTTACCCTGCAAGTACCAGGCACTAGGGCAGAAAAATGTGTGGGCAGGAGGCAGAGGCCAGCTGGGCTCATACTCTGGAGACTGCTCTTCCAGAGCTGTGTACAAAGCTGGCAGACCCTGCCTTATGTGTGTGATTACCATAGCACACCACTAATGTACTTCCTTTTCTTTCTGTCTTCCCATCAGTGACCTTCTTCCTTAATGTCTCCATCTCTCTACTTAAATGTCTTCCACAATCACCTTCCTCTTTCTGATATTTCCCTTTCTTAATATATAAATACAATATAAATATTCACAAATAAAGCAAATGTACTGTCATTATTTTTTGTTTCCAATTTATTCAAAAGACAAATTTATTGGAAGTCAATGTGGTATATTGGAAATAAATCATTCAGGCAACATGGCAAGCTCAGGAAAACAGGTCTCTTGGTAATTGAAAAGCTAACTGAGCAGGTTGCATTGTAATTGATCACATAGGTAGCTTAAACAATAGATTAATTCTATTTTACTGTCTATAGCTTTTTTTCTTCCTAGTCTGGATGCCACAGAAAGTATTTTACATGCATCCCTAAATACATTTCCAATTTTCATTCACAAGATATTATAAAAAAATAAGGTTCTGTTTTCAAAGATTATGCGGAGTTTATTTCTATTCTCCTTCTTCATGCTCTTTTTCGTCATGCAGTAGTTTACATGCAATGCTTGTAACTTTATTACTGTGGTTAGTTTCATCTCCCCTTACATGACCTGTCAAAGCTTAGGTCTACTTAGCAAATGTAAATAAAAATAAAACTGCAAAACAGGAATTGCTGAAGTACACCTTTCTGGTCATGGACAGGAAGATTTCTGTTTTCTGTAACCTTTTTTATTCATTCTGGGCAGATTTTCATTTTCCTCTGCAGTAATGCTTGAGTGGATTGCAACCTTGTTCCTCATTCTGACCAATGTTCTCTTACAATCCCTTCTTGCTTTGAAACATCATCCATGGGTCATCCATCATGCCAGATAGGAGGATTAGTATTTCTTTAATCCTATTAACTTTAATATCAATAGGTTATTTTCACAGAGGCATCTTTTGCTAAGTCCTTTCCTGTGCGATGTTTAAAGTTATTCCTTGGCTGTTTGCTTAGTGTGTTGCCTGATGCGTGGGCAATCTCCTCAGAGGTGGGAGAAGACTGATCAGACATACTTTCAACTTGATTTGAAGCAGTGACAGGAAACTAAATCTCTGACCTTCCAGAAAGGTACTGTCTGCATCCAACTGCAGAATCCAGTCTCTTAAATAAGCCATTCAGCTTTCGAACACTCCTAATCAAATAGAGGTGCATGGGCAGAACTGAGACCAACCTTTGCTCAGCTCAGCAAATAGTCTGGCAATTGAGGCAGGAGGAGTGGAAAGGTTAAAGAGGAATGTGGAGAGTTTCTGTCATCTCAAGCAGAAGAGAAAATCCTCACTGACTCTGTTACATCATGGATAATGTAAAAATAATGGAAAAATTCCTCCTCTTACTGAAATGTTGCATTTTGTTTCATTATCCTTTATTACACTTACTTTCCTGTTTCATCATTTAAAAATGTTATTTGCGTAAAACAGACTTCTGTTTTTAAAAATGTCATTGAAATACAAGAATGTATTTACATTCCATTTAAATTGTTTTTTATTAATATAATACCTATTGAATAAAAATATTAATCAGTTCTTCTGCTTCATTTATAACACCCATATAGAAAATCTCCCCAGAATCCAAAGCTGATAGTACCTGAAGAAAAATACAACTTTTTCACAAGCAGCTTCAGTATGTACCTCATTGGAGATCTGTATGTTACTCATGCCAGGAGCAGATGGTGGCCATTAGTTCTTTCAATAATTCTTTCTTTTGATTTCATTTCAGATGTGATACAGATAATTTCTTTCTCAAAACTGAAAACACCATACAACCATTATATATTTTTCTTTGGCATGCAGTCTAATCTGAGTAATGACTTAGATTTTTAAACCAGAGAGTTTTACTTTACTTGTATTAGCTCTATCATACCTGATACCCTGGAATTTTACTTGTTTCTTGAGATAATTTTATACCTCAGTAAACATTGATTGTAAAACAAGCAAGATATTAGCCAAGATTAACTTATGTGCATTTCTCTAACAGTACAGCCAACACAATTCTTAATCAATTTATATTCTGGCACTAATATGTAAAAAGATAGGACGATGGTATACATTCTGAAATCAGATGTTTAATTCAAAACTAAGATGCTCCATACATAACTCTAATTTAGCATACTTAAGAAATCCATTAGAGATGCAATCTATTATGTGTAAGACAGAGTGCAAGAAAAACAATGCAGAGAAATAAAAAACCCAAACCAGCTCTCCTTGCCTCCCTAATATCTGAGATTATATGAGATGAAGGAAGATTTTGCCATTGACAGGAAAATGAAGTACTATCAATTTCTAAAGTCTAAAGAAAGGCAGAAGGAATATGAAATTTCAAACTGTGAAAAGACACTTTCAGCAGGTTTGGGGTCAGGAATTGTATTCAATTTTGTGTGTCCCATTTGTTTCTAAGTTTTCTATTCTCTTCTCTTTCTGGCTCAGATCTCCTCTCTCTGTGGCTCAGGACATTAATCATTATAGTTCTAAACCAAAGATTTTAGCTAGATCTGCACAAAACTTTTGTAATGAAACTGGAAAACTTCAGACTAACCTGCTTTGGGGTTTTACTCCTGCAAGCAGCAAAGAGAAATTCAGAAAAAAAATTGTCAAAAGAAAAGTGAGCTAGATGTTTAATTTCTGAATTTATGAAAAAAAAATAAAATCAAAAGTTCAATATGTGTTCATTTAAAAAATGACTTGTTAAATTTAATTTAATACTGTTTTTTACCACTTTCTACTGGTAGTCACTGCCCTTATGGCAACAGGGCTGTAGACCTGGAACAGAGGAGCATGTCCTTTCCCAGTCAGCACACTGCCAGCCAATTTGATCTGGAGCCACCTATAGATTGCCATGTGAACCAGTTGAAATGAAGCTGTCTCAGCCTCCAGTTGTGGGACATAACCTCACATTTCTCTGCAGTGTTGTGTTCACCTCTCCAGAGAAAGACATTTTATCACGTCTTCACTCGTGCAGGTTTGGTAACCAAAAACGTGGAAAGGCACAATCCTCTGCTGGGCCTGCTGACACGTGCAGATACTGCATGGAGCTTTCACAATGCAAGAAGCCAAATTTCATGAAGGAAAACCCTAAACAGAGATAAAATGAGGAACAGCTCTGTTGGAAGTAGTGACCAAATGAAAAGTGACAGGTTTTGGCAGAGTCCTGCCTTTCTGCAGCTGGTCACATTGTTTCGAGTCAGAACCATGTTCTTGGAAATTATCTGACATTACAATTACAATGAAGTTTTCATGGTCAACATTGTAAAACATAATTGGAGTGTAAGCTTCATCACTCTGCATTTGTATTGTAGCAGAACATGAGGAAAACAAAAGTTCATTGCAATTCAAATTATAGAGATAATCTTTTAGCTAAACTAGTTCATGAGGCAAATAAACTCTCAAGTAAGGGAACTAAGGGAACAACTCTGCTTTTTTTTTTTTTTTTTTTAAGTTTACATTCCCTCTAGTATATAGTAAAAATACACAAATGTATATATTATATGTATTAGAAATATAACACATACTAATATAATAGATATACAAATATAATTAATATGCTGGTATAATAAAACAAATACCACTGGTATTAAGCAATTAGTGAACTTCAGAAAAAATACTAAGACTAAGAAATTGAAATAAAATCCTGTCAGGTATGGGAAAACAGCTGATGGATTCAACAATTCTCTGTGGTGGGATCCTTGTGGAGTTGGTTGGTTGCGCTGGTCTCTCTTGTCACAGAGGCTACCCCTGCAGGCACATCACATCAACCCCAAACCCCACCACTGTCCCTCCACCAATACCGACAAACAAGTCAGTAGAGACAAACAGGAAGGTTTTAAGGTGAACTTCATTTTATATGTTGTCTGAGATGATCTGCACTGGAGAGGAATGTGTTTCGCGTCCCTGCCTTTACAGAGAGACCAAGCAATTTGATCAGATGTAGATTTTTATATGGAGATTATCTGAAACTAGGCGAGAATGTCATCAAATAAGAACAAAATTAACATCTCCATACAAACATTCTAGAAGATGAAAATCATCAAGACTTATACCTGGGGGCTGATAATACTTATAGACATTATTTGTGACAGAAAATAAAATTATTTGTACCAGAAGTAGATCTATGTTTCAAGAAGAAACTAAAGTGGCTTAATTTTGATTTAATTTTTGTGGCAGTATGCTTCATTCAGATGATAATTTGGTATGCTAAAGGATATGTTCATTTCTCATAATATTCTGAAAAAATACATTATCATTATGAAATAAAATCTAATTATTTCAAATAATTTATAGGTGATAATTTTCACTTCAAGGGAAATTTCAGAAAAATTGATATTCTATTCTGATAAATTTTCTGCTCCCCCAATATCCCCACAAGAACTGGCACACCCAGCTAGCTTAACTCAAAGTAACACAAAAGGAAGCCTGGAGCACCAAGCAAAAAGTATTTGACAGATCTGAAAACTCATTTACTGTTGTTTGCATACATACTAAGACACATTCCAAATTATTTATCTGTATGGAAGAAGACGTTTGAATGCATACAAAAATTTATTTAATCATACTTAAAAAGAATATTTTATCACACATATGTATGCATTGCTGTTTTGCAATCAATATCTTTAAATGTTGCTGTATTGAGATTGCCTCTGCTACATAATTTCACATTCTTCTTTTTAAATTCCCATTTATTAATAACATCTGTTAATGGAACCAGCATTCCTACTTGGAATGTATTGACTGAACTCTCAGCTGTTGTTAGCCAAATTAGGCTACACAGTTGAAAAGTCTTAAATAAATAAATAAATAAATATTTTGCTGTGTTTAAAAAAAAATTACAGTAATTTCACGAATACAAGCCGCACCAATTTGACCAAAATTTTGGTGGAAACCCGGAAGTGCGGCTAATATTCCGGGGCGGCTAATCTATTAACAAAATTCTAAAAGCTGCCAACACGGAAGTGAGAGCCCGCGGCAGCCCCAAGCCAAGCTGGAGCCCGGCCGGCCCCGGCAGAGGTGGGAAAGCCTGGCAGAGGCGGGGCCAGCAGTGTGGGGGCGGGCGGCAGAGCCTGAGCCAGCAGGGCGGGGGAGCCCGGGAGAACTGGGGCTAGCAGTGCAGGGGAGCATGGCAGAAGCAGGAAGGCCGGCGGGTGGGGCTGCCTGGCAGCGGGGGAAGCCCAGCAGAATCAGGGCCAGCAGCATGGGGGAGCCCGGCGGTGCGGGGGCCTGCAGTGCCGGCCAGGGCGAGGAAACGCGGCGGCGGTGCAGACGGGAGGGGGCGACCGGCGAGCCTGGCGGCGGCGGCGGCAGCCCTGCCGGCGGGGCGAGCGAAAGCGGCGCTCGCGAAAGCGCCGCTCGCGAAAGCGCCGCTTGGCGAGCGAAAGCGCCGCCGCTCGCCGCGAAAGCGCCGCTCGGCGAGCGAAAGCGGCAGCGGGGCGAGCGAAAGCGGCAGCCGGGTTGGCGGCGAGCCCGGCGGTGGCAGCCCTGCCAGCCGGGCGAGCGAACGCGGCAGCGGGGCGGTGCTGACGAGAGAGGGGGGCCAGCGAGCCCGGCGGCGGCGGTAGCACCACCCGGCCAGCCCCGCCGAGCCGTGGCGCTGAGCTGGGCCACCCGGCCCCGTCGGCAACCATGAGCGGGCCGAGCCTTCCTGGCCCCGCCCCGAGCCAGTAAAGCCCGCTATGCCGCGATCCTGTTACTAATTGGCCAATTTGTGAAAGCTGCGCACGGATTCTCGCGATGAACGAAAGTGCGGCTAATATTCGGGGTGCGGTTTATCTATTGACAAAGACAGCAACATTGTCGAGGCACCGGGGGTGCAGCTTATAATCCGTGCGGCTTGTATTCGTGAAACTACTGTAAATGGTTTTTCTAATAAAGTTAGGTAATTTATCTGAAATCTAAACAAATTATAATTTTGTGGTGACAAATGTGCCTAAGGAAAAAAGACACAACAATGAGGTATATTCTGTCCAAACTGTCTGTCCTAAGACATAATTCACATTTTATTTTTGTGCAATTCTGAAATTTAAAAGCTTCCTTGTTGACACTCTGACATTAGCAGTGTGTAAAAAATATCCCAGGAATAGGATCCCTCAGCAGTCGCACACACACTTTCCCAGACATGCCAGTTTCTGTACACTTTCCAGGCTGATCAAGCATTATGGAAACTTGATGTCAGCTATGTCAAAGTGCTCTGCTTTAACTGCAAGTGACATTGTCATTTATGCAAAAGGTTAAGGGGGAAAAAGGAAAAAAAAATCCAAACCAACTCAGTGCAAGATTTGAAATAACAGGGAAAATGTTGTTATTCTCCTTTGCAAATCATTTCACATTTCATCCTGTTCCAGCAACATTGATTTGAAGCAGTGTCAAAGCATGGACAGTTACCCTAATGACAACACTAAGAAACAAAAGTCCTAAGACCAGACAAAGAGCTTTAGTATTTATGTGGACATCACTGAACTTCCAGAGGACATCAATATGGCCCAAATAGCCTTCCCTCCATCTGATATTTCTTGTAAGGAGAAAATGGAGAAACGGTCACTAAAGCTTTTAGCTTTAATTAGTGAAAACTCTTCATTTTAATGTATATGCTCCAGAATGGATGATGGTTGCTTCTTTTTTATACATTTTTTCTTTTTTTAAGAAGCAAAGATTTAAGATTTTTGCATAACATATCTAATATACAGATGTGCAAAAGATGTGAGTATGGGTTCTTATCTTCAGCTTCTCCAGTTTTAATAGTCTTATTTCATTCTCTTTTCAACTTCAATGCCCAAAGCTTTTCCCTAAGCAGAAGAAGGACTTTTCAATTTGTGGTTTGGTGCTCCAAGTACTGTATAGGTCTGTCACTTCAGAAGATGCTTACATAAAAGTAAATGCTTGCTTTAACCTTAACTCTGTCCACCCTGTCCCTAATCTTAAGACCCTTTTTCTTACATGTCAGCATTGCTAATGCATTTACTGTTTCCCATATTCATAGCTCTGAAGAGAAGATGTTGTTTCATTTTTTGTCTTTTTCACTGACAACACATTTTACTATTTTAGAAATAATTTCATTAAGAAATCAATTCTGTCATTGAAAACCAAGGAAGTGGATGAAATAACTGTGAAGAAATTCTTCAGCCCAAAATTATTAACTAAAACCTATGTAGAGAGTAGGCTGTTTATGTGGTTAAAACCAGGATCTAATGCTTGCTGTCACTGTTTTCCAAGGTTAAAACAGATGTTATTCATGGACATGCAAAATATTTAATCAATAGTGTCGACAACAGTGACTTTTCATTATTAATTTGCTGCATACACAAATTTACCTTTCCTTTTTGCATTCTTAGCCCGTCAGTTTTCATCAAGACCTTCTTTTAGTAAATTTTTTCATCTTTCCATTTCTGTTACTATATTTTATAAATATATATTTTTTATGTGGTTATTCAAAATGCATATTGATAGGAGTTGAAAATACCTAGTGCATTTATATAAATGTATCTGTAGGCTTCGTGGTTTTGTACTACCTACATGAAGGTGCCTGACAACAAATACACAGAGTACATCCATTCCCTCAACACACCTAAACCTGAATCTGTTTGATGCAATTTCTTTTGGTCATATGTATCATGCAAAACAACAATTTCTTGCAGCCAGTTTAACAGTTATTAGATAAACAAACTGTTCTCTCTAATTTCATATTTTAGACACAGCTAATTAGAGTATTTCATCACTTGTAACAGGTTAACTTATTTTATTTGGTTAAATCTTCATTGTAATGAATTTACTTGTGAGCAGATCGTAAATAATCGTAAATAACCACTACAGAAAACACCTTCATTTTAGTATTTGACATGAACAGGATACTTAAACAGTTCCTGATGCCGGCAAGTGATGCTTTATACAAATACATATATACGCATCAACCACTCTGCTAATGCATGAGGATAAGTGTTTGCTTGTATTTTCCTATTGTTCAATGCCAGGATTCCACTTTCTGGGCCTTCTTGTTAGCTTTTTCCCCATGTGAAGCTCTGGAATTCTCTGTATAAACACTCCTATGCATTTTGGTCAGATGAAGTATGCTGCAGCTCGCTGCAGTTCAATAAAAATTCCATCTAATTTTAAGCATGTATGTAGCTTCTTAGCAACCTACAGCCTACAGAGTACCCTTTTCAACCTTTATTAACAGTAAACCTAAAACATCTAAGATAAAATATGAGATATATAAAGAGAGAAATTAAGTCAGTTTAAAAAGAAAAGAGGGACAAAAACGTTATTTTCTCAGTTATTGCAATGTGTCTTCCCCCGTTTTGGCCAAAACTTTCCCGTGTCTCGGTCGGGCCATTTGACGTCGCAACGGGCAATTTGGCAGCAAAAAAGGCCAATTTAGGACTGCCTCCACTCCAGCCAATGTCATAACAGCATTTTTACACTTTTTAACAACACAGAAATAAGTAAAGATTAGATGACCTTTGTAGAAGTCAGAGAGTTTGACGAAAGATGTAACCTCATGAAGAGTGGAACTTCCAGAAGTCTTATATAGGACTGCAACAAATTAGAAGCCTTTAACCATTTTTTTTTGTACTGACTTGAAATTCAGAAGCCAGAAATACAGCTACAGTATTTTGACATCAGACATCAGATGGTGATTCAAGAATCCATGGAAATAGAGGAGGCTGATGAAACATAGGATCTTGAACTTGGAACTATCAGGATGCATCACATTATAAAAGTACAGTAAATCCACGAATACAAGCTGCACTGAGTATAAGCCACATCCCTGGGTGTTGGCAAATATTTCGTTTTTTGTCCATAAATAAGCTGCACTCGAGTATAAGCCGCTCTGTCGTTCGCAGCGAGGACCCGGGTGCAACAAAGTTGCCAATTAGTAACAGAACCGCAGCATGGCGGGGTTTACTGGTTTGGCTCGGGCTGTGCAGGCTCGGCCCGCTCAGGGCTGCTAACAGGGCGAGGTGGCCCAACCCGGCACTGCCGCTCGGTGGGGTCGCTGGGGGCCAGTCGCCGCTGCCACTAGGCTCGGTCACCACGGCCCGGCACTGCCCCACTGCGGTGGCGGCGGCGGGCGGGGATGGAGCACCCTGCCTCCTCCCCGAGCCACGGCAATGGCGGCGCGGGGCCCTCCCATCTCTCCCCTGGGTTGCGGCAGAGGAGAGAAGGAGAGAGCTCTCCCTCCTCTCTCCCCGCCCCCCGCACTGCCTACAGGGAGCCAGGCTCCACCCGCGGCGCAACAGAGTAACAATTTGTAACAATCGTGAAATGCTGGCTTTGTAGCTGCTCAACTCGGCACTCTGGCTGGCACTTCTGAGGTTGTAAATGTCAGAAAATTATTCACATATTAGCCGTTCCTGAGTATTAGCCACATTTCCAGCTTGGGAGAAAAATCTTAGTCAAAACGGTGCAGCTTGTATTCATGAAATTACTGTAATCAGGACAGAAACCTGGGAAGGTAGATCAGAGGTAGCTATATGTAAGCTGCAGATCAGGAGGTGAAGAAACTGCTAAATAGTCAATACTTAAGTGAACCTTCAGGAAAAGCTTACACAGACCCAGGCAAAGCCCAGAGACTGGAAACATCCATACGCACAAAACAAACTTCTTACCTCATGAATTTAAAGGAATGGTGTGAGACATTAGTGCCAAACATGTTTGGAATATCTCTTTGAAGTTATTTTAAGGATGCGATGAGAAAAGTCAAGAGTTAATCTGAGATTCAAGACAGTGTAGAAAGATCAAAATGAAAGGAAAAAAAAGGTAGGCTAGCTCCATGCAGCAATAAAGCCAAGATACAACAGGAAATGCAGTAGCCATGAGCAACTAGAAAGAAGGTCCAAAAACCTCTGAACAGATTTGCTTTCAAAATATATTTTGGAGAAATGTTGAAATTTCTGAGTTCCAGTCATGTCTGGAGCATTGCCACCATCAAAGCTCATAAATGAAAACTATTTTACAGCAAGCAATCATTGAGTTCTGCAGTTCATAGCCCTGCTGGATATCCAATCCTACCTCTGGCACATATTTTTTTCCCTTTTTGCAGTTTTCGTTTGCTCATCTCTTCACAAGGCCAGAGTTTCAAGGCTTCACTGTTACTGAAATTTCAAGAGAAGAATGAGAATAAACCTCTTGAAAATTTACCTTGCTTTGCTATATAAACTTTAGTGGCAGTGAAAATGTGACAAATAAGGGTAGTCAAAGTCAAGTGTTTTATGATTTTTCTTTAAAATTCTACCAAAATATTTAAGTACTGGCCAATATCACTCTTTTCTGCCTTGCAATATTGCCTGTAGCACTCCCTATGGAACTACTCAGAGATCACAAGAACAAAAGGAAGCTACGTGGAGACTTTCAGTTTTATTTCATGAGAGAACTAGCTGCATGTTGAGTCCTGATGATCTTCGGAAGTGAAAGCTAAAGTATTGAGCCAGTACAGCATTCCAATATGCAGAGCACCAGTTTATGATAATTACTTTTGCATCTGCATTTAGAGAACCACATGTAATTACTGAAGTGTATACTTTTCTCTCAGCAATGGTATGCAATTTCCATTAGTGGTCTTGGCAGTCATGCACATGCATTATAAGACCTCTAAGTAATCTGTAGCCCCTTGTAATTAAATGCAAAAAAATTACAGCCAGTAGAACATGGTGAATAATTCACAAGCAATAACTTGCCTGATGAATTTAACCTATTTTTATGTGACAAAACACAATCACGTATTCCATTTCTTCTTATGCATTAAGTTACTCATTTATTACTTCATTCATCTGTGGTCCTTTTGCAACTTTGTGCAAAATATTTCAAAAATAATATTGGAATGATACTGATTGTTTACATATTTCTTTGCTAAAGTTTTGCACTAGGGATTTGAAAAAAGATACTGAAACTTTGAAATATGAGGCTATTCTCTTTACCTGGTTAAAAATTCTTTCTTCTGTTAAAGAGCAAATGGTTCAAACCCTATATTGAAACAGTTTTCACTAGAATTATTAAAAAGCATATCTTCCACTCAGCAGTAGTCTTATAGTTTGAAATTCAAGCAGTACACAATTGGAAGAAGCCTCCTAGGTTTTTGAATCTTTTCACTCACATTGAGGGTTACCATATTATCTCTTTAAAAACTAAAATTGTACCTTCTTAAACACCAGCTACATTATTTTCCTTACTACAGTTTCCTCATACACTTTTGTACAGGTTCAATATACAAAAGTTTCCCATCTGACAAATCAGTATTTTATGAAGTAGCTCTTCTTATTCTTTTATGAACACAAAGCAGATGCATTTGCAAACACTAGTAATTTTTCTTTCAAAATTTATTTTGCTAGGTTTAAAGAAAAAAAGAAATATACTCTCCTCATTTCATCTGGAAGATTCATCTTTTTATCTAACTAGTTATTTCTGTATGTATGTATCTTCTCTGGACTTCTTATACTCTGCATTCATACTGCTCCTCAAGTAGGAACGACTAGAATATTACATGGTATTTTAAATGATGTTAGACGTGTGTTTAAACCAAAAACACTATAGACTATAAAACACCATGGAAGTAAATATTTCATAAGATCCATTTTGAAATAGAACAACATAGTAACTCCTATGCACACTATAATACTGAATTCTATCAAGAAATTTCATCAACAGAATGGAGCAGATGAGAAGAACATGGATTACAGCACAAGAGAAATTCTGCAACTGCACAGAAAATTTCAGAGCCAAAAAACTTCTTGGTAGACAGCAAAGCATTCTACAGAATTGAACAGTACCTTGAACCCCATTTAAACCAAGTGTTGTAAAGTGAATTACCCTAAGAAAGATAACAGAAAGGCCAGGAATACATATTTTTAAGCCAAACACTGTGTTTTATGCACCATACTATTAATCTCTTTTCTTTTTTTTTTTTTATTATTATGAAAAGTTTTTAGTCAATGTTTTTTACAGAAAATTTCCATTTTTAGGTCTGATTTTCTAATCTAACGTTGTCACTAATAAATAAAGTGTATTACACCTAGATTACACATATTTAATTATTTTTAGAACATACTTAGAGTTCTGTAAAAACCTTGTGCTATGAAATTATTAAAATAATTTATGAAAATTAATAGTGAAACTTTTTAAAAGATGTTTCAATATTACTATAAATAATTATTAGGATTGATAATATTAAATTAGCAGTATATTAAGATAGATTAAATTTATTTGTTTCAATTCCATTGCCCCTGTTGAATAAACAATGACTCATAATAGTGAAAAGGCAAAATAGTAAATCAATGAAAGTTTGCTAAGTTATTTTTCCTTTTCTCTTAACAAAAATATTTATGTGCACCTGTCTACAGATTTTTTTGGGTTCTGTGCTTTGGTTTGACCTCATTGTTTGGGTTTTTTTTTAATGTGAGGCTATTGGTTCTAAGTCTCTTTCCAATTAAAAGGCTTCTGAGTGGAGTCTTGTCTAGAAAGAATCTCTTTCCTAATCATGACCAAATGGGAATTTTAAATTCAAGTTTCATCTCCTATACTATTTACTGTAAATATGCTACAATATATGGAATCAAAATCTGTGTTTGTCTGATATAAATTTTTAAAAAATGCTATTTTAAAACATCAAAACATTCTATTCTCTGTCACTGTTTTGAAAGAAACATCTGTTTAACAGGAATTGAACTGATTTTGTTTGTGCTCTGGGATGAATAAAAAGGAAAATTTGCAAGCCATATACAGCAAGGAATCAATTGGGTGTTCTATGTTCATGGTCTTTCATAAATAATTTTGTTTTCCTTAGACAAAATAAAAAACAAGTTATGAAGTTAAGGAGTTCTTTTCCATCAGCATCAAGGCATTTCAAATATGCCCAGTACAATTGCTAAATGGAGTAGAACTCACAGTTTGTATGATTACACACTAACTCAAGAGAACAGAAGAAATGCTTGTCCTTAACTACAAGTAATTCCTTTAAAAGTCGTATTTTAATTCAAGGGAAAAGAAATCATAAGTGCTTTGTTAGAGCAAGATTTTATCAGACACCCAGAAGGAAGTCATGAGTGCATATCCTCAAACGAGTATTTAAAGTTACACAGAGTGATGCAGATTATGATTTTCAAGGTCTTGTTTCATTTTCCTCTTTTACTTTTTTCTTTTGTTAATTCAGTATGTCTGAAATCAGCCTTGGGAGTCTTTCTAATTTATAATTAATTTCTATTATTAGTAAGTCATTTCAGCTTGTCTCAAAAATGGAATTTGATTCTACACTTGCTGAAACAAACTCCTAGGGTAAGAATTCTCTTCTCATGTCCCTCAAACATCACAGGGAAGGGAACATCAAAAAGACCATTATTACCATCATTTTCCTCATTTTAGGATTCCATTTAGTTCATTTTGGGATTCCATTATTTCATTTTAAGAGGGCACAGACAACTAGATAGGAAAGATGGGAATCCAAATGGAAGGTGGAAACTATACAGAGGCATGGATTGTACTACTTTAAGACTTTAGATGTAAAGCATTAAGTTTAAATCCTAGCAAAGTCTACTGCCTTTTGCAGTAAAAAAGTAATTTCACGATTATAAACCACAGCATTTTGACTAAAATTTTGCTCCCAAACCGGAAATGAGGTTTACACTCAGGAGTGGTTAATATATGAAAAATGTTCTGAAATTTCCAAACCCGAAAGTGGAAGCCGAGGTGCCGAGCTGAGCACCTGCCAGTAAAACCAGGGATTTCGCGATTGTTACAAATTGGTTACTCTGTTGTGCTGTGGGCGGAGGCGGGTTCTGTGCCAACAGCGCTAGGGGGGATACGGGGGGGGGGGGCTCCCTCCTGCCGGCCCTGTGGCCTGCAGGAGAGGTGGGGGTTCCATGCCTCCCGCTGCCACCGCAGGTGAAGGTAGTCTCTGTGCCTCCCTCCCGCTGCTGCCATGGGTGCTAGCGGGCTGTGCCTCCCTCCTCCTCCCACCGACACCACGGAGCAGCACCGGGCCAGGGTAAGCGATCCCGCGATCATTACTAATTTGTTACTTTGTTGCACGCAGGTCCTCCCTGCGAACGAAAATGCAGCTTATATTCCAGTGCAGCTTATATCTGGACAAAGACCTAAATGTTGCTGGCAGCTGGACATGCAGCTTATAATCAGGTGCGGCTTGTAATCGTGAAATTACTGTAAATTAATTGTAAACCTTTTTCTTACTCCGAAGAACAGACAAAGAGCCCATACACTGAAATACCACTCAAATTAGCCTATTCATTTATCCCTCCTTCCATCTTTTCATTCTATGCATCATTTGCACATACACAAATGCACAACCAGAGATTAAATATAGTTGCATGTAATTATGAACAAGAATCTTTTACTTCCATAAAAATAAGTTACAAGTGAAAAAAAAGAAAAAAAAGATAAATCCCTGGGGGTATTCCACTCACTTTTATACTTTCCTGGAAGAAACAACAAAGCATTTGGGTTAGGTATCATCACCTCACTCCACAATATCCCAGGACATTTCAACCACTGAATGCTTAACCATATCTAAATGAATTATGACTTGCCTTTAATTGCTTTCAGAACAGATACAAAAATGTTATGTAAATTTTATATGGACTGAATATGTAAGTGTGTATGCACAAGTATATTATATGCATTCTACCTCTTACACATGATAGTTACCTAGGCCAGGAATGCAACAAACACAGTTGTATACTAAGGTGTTATTTTAAGACAGTAAAATATTGACATATCTATTCTTTAAAAACAAACCACCCAAGTAATTGATAAAAGCATATGTTTAATTGCTCTGCTTAAAAAAAAAAAAGAAAAAGAGATAATAAAAGTCAGCTTCTACTTAAGAAAAATAAAAATCTTATACACACTACTTCGTTTCTTATGACACAAGTGGAAGTAGTTATACTAATTCCTTTAGAACCTCTACAGGAGTCAAATACTCCCACTGGCTGTGCATTGAATTATTATTTTAAAAATAATCGGTTCAACACCCTTGCAAAGTACATGAAATAAGTTTGAAATCAACAAATTATTTGCCTGATCTGCATAGTTATCACAAACTCTGTTTTCGATAAACTTTGTAAACAATATATAGAAATATAATCATCTTTATGGAGCTTCTTGGTGAAATAATATAGAAAAAGCAATTATTTTGAAAGATATATAAAAAATGAATCTATAACAATTTATTAACTTTGGAAAAATGCAATGATTAATCAGTTATTTGATTATGAGACAAACTAATTATATTACTAAGATGTCTAGTGGAAACCCATTAGTAACTGAATAAATCTATTGTCTTTAGGGAATTTATCAATTGCAACTACATACATATGTATAGACTTTCATTTTGGCAGAATGGTTAAAGTAATTAGGATCATGAAAAGATGAACATTTCAGATTTTCCAAATGACGAATTATATGCCAAAAAGATTACCTGTGACAAATAGAGATTGTAATAATATATAAATTTTCAAGGCAAAATCTGCCAGTCTCTATTCAATACATGGTCACAGAACGAAGACTCTGTTCTCAGCAAACTACGATTGAAAAAAAAAAAACCCAAAAAACCCCCAAAAAAACAAAAAAAAAAAGCTGCAGACAGCTGTAGAAATTGTGGGGTTTTTTACTCTCCTGGAATAACTTTTTACTTTCAAAACTAAACTTGACCAAAAACCTGCTGAAGCTAATAGAGCCTTTTCAGCTTTGGAAGAGACTTTGAAGAATATTCTTGTGCTGGTTTTGGTTAAGAATACTCCTTTCCTGGTTTTGACTGGGTAGAGTTCACTTTCTTCCAAGTGACTAGTGTGGGTTTACACTTTGGAATTCTGCTGAAAACAGAGCATGGTTTACACGAAGGCAAGGCTTTTCTGCATTACACGGTGTGGAGACTGGGAGTGCCTGGGATGTTGTCAGGAGACAGAGAAGGTACAGGTGACTCAAAGTGACTAAAGGGATATTCCAGACCATAAGTTATCATGCTCAGTATATAAATTTCAGGGAAGAAGGAGGGGGAGGGGGGAAGTTTGGAATGATGCTCTTTGCCTTTACAAGTCACTGTTACATGTGATGGGGCCCTGCTGTCCTGGTAATGACCAAACTCTTCCCAGCCATGGGAAACATTATTTTGCTTGTTTGCCTGAGTGGCTTTTGCTTACCCTATGAAACTGTCTTTATCTCAACCCATGAGTTTTGTTCCTTTTACCGTTCCAACTCTCTCTCTGACCCCACTGGTGGGGGAGTGAGAGAGTGACTGTGTGGGACTTGGTTGCTGACTGCGGTTTGACCTCGACAGCCCTTTTTGGTACTCAGTGTGGGGCATAAAGGGTTTGAGACAAAAACAAATTTGACTGGGATGTGCAAGATAGAATTAATGGCTGTTAGTGTTCTTGTGCTTGCCATGGGGCTCACTTTCCTCACTGTATATTTGCAGCCAGTGCTCACTATAGTCCTCACAGAGGGGACAGAGCAATTCTGTAAACTTTTCTGAATGAAAAAAATATTTGCCTTGAATTGTTGCTTGAAGTATAATCATGGTGAATACTCCTTTTCAAGCAGACAAAGTCTGGATTAAAAATATTTCCCTAAACATACCTTCCAACTCTATTCAAAGGCAAAACTGTAAAATATGGAGGAAAATTGGGCTAAAATCATCTCAGATGGATGTCACTCAGAACTATTTCTACAACTAAAATGCAAATTAGAAGCGTGATAGAGTTAATACAAGAACTTTATTAACCACAGACATAAAAAGGGTACAAATATAATTTCTACATGCCACAGAGGAGAAAAGCATTTAGCATTGGGCTAAGTCACACTTCTGACAATATGCATTTCCGTGTATTTGAGTGAAATGAAATGCATGCATTATGAAGTTTTCTAAAGTGCCTCTGGTTTAGAGTCAGTAAATACCTTACTGGGTGTCTACATTCCAGATCCATGAAGATATATGATTATCCTTCACTAGTAAACCACAGAATTAAGAGTCAATTTTCTATTATTTTTAATAATACAAAAGGATTGTATTTAGGATTTAGGCTTGAATAATTTTAACCACAAAAAACTGCTCATAAACTTTAATAAAAAATACTAATTTCCTGAGGGGATGATGAGAAATATTTTTAATTTTATTTCTTCTTCCTGTTCTGAAGGGGTTAAATTATTTCTTAGTCTTCTGTTCTTATGAATCCTTGTTGTTTAAAAAAAATGTTTATTTCAGCTGGCAAACTGGAAAGCTTGATTTTATTAAAGAGTATTCACACTGTCTGATACAATGTGTTTGATAGCCAGACCATTTAAATATTTAGGTGGACTGTTAAATAGTGCATGGTAAAAAAAAATGCATCTAATCATATTTGTTTGTCATGTTACTGTGCTACTTTTTCAATTTCCAATAAAAATACTAGTAGGGAGCCCAATGAAATGTGGTTAAGTGCATGAAGAACTAGAGCTTGCCTAAGAATTTGTGGTATTTTGTTTACCCTAGTAAGCATGCCAGAAGAAAAACAGATTTCATGTTTCAATCATTTTAGTTTGTTCAAATGAGTAGACTTACATAAGGTATACTCCTAGGTATAATTATTCTCCACAGATATCAGTTTCTTTTTTGCCTCACAAGAATGAATTGCTAATTTTAAGAAGTAATTCACCCACGTCTTCTTTCTCAGGTAAACATAATTTATGGCTGAAGATCAAACTAAATTTTTAGATTGTGTTAAATTTGTGAACTATTTCTGCAAGTAGTTATATCATCATATACGTATCAAGAAATGTATTTTAATTGCCACATTGATAAGTTTCTGCTCACAAGAATAGAGCTATGGAGAGCTGTGAATAGATCAATATTTTTTTTTTTTAGAATTGAAAATTTATTAAATCTAGATCATTCTGACCTTACTTAAATCTAACAAGCTTTTATATCTCAGAAAAAAAAAATAACAATGTTTACTATTAGGTCTGCCAAATACTGGACTAAGAATTCTTAAGCTCTCAAAAAAAATCTGGAATAAACAAAAAGAATAAATAAGCAATTGGTAAATAATCAGGAAATTTTTCAAAAAGGTATGTTTTGCAGAGTTTCTGCATTGAGTTTCCCTGCTGCTCTTAGTGGCATTTCAGGGGATAAATCCCTATTCTCTGCTTGTGTGTGTACTGCTATGACGAGCATTCATCCCAAGACAGTGTGCATTCTTCTGAAACGTGACCCTCTCTAGGCAGCAGACAGTGTGAAAATGTCAGCATGCAAGTCCATGTTTCCTTCACCCTAAAATAAGTAAGCAAATGCTGCAGAAAAACAGAAATAATATTTTCATGTGAGATTACTGCCCATCATAAATCTATGAATTCCACTCTGTAAATCAAACCATCAATTAGACTAACGCCAGGATGTTTCTATTTCACACCCTTGTGGAGTGACCTCAACAAGCCTTCCTGAACTGATTAATACAGTGGTGTTGAGAGTGAATTTATTTTCCTGGACTTAACTACTCCAGCTGTCTGCCACTGGCGATAGATATGGATGACCATCATTCAACTAATTAACTAAAAGTTTCTAAGTCATTAATGAATCTTGCATTCTAAAAGGAAAGTAAAATTAATCTTCAAGGATTAACTGATTGGATGTTTTTGCTAAGGAATCAAGCTAGCAGTTGGGGATATGTTGTAGGTTACATCATGATTTACTGCAAAATTTCATTTAAAGAATTATAAGAAAGCTCTAGACCTATTACTGAAGAGTGGAAGACGGAAAAGATGAAAAAAAAAATTAAAAGATGTTTGAATCATAGTAAAGTATGAACAGAACCATAGCTGAACAGGCAGGTCAAACTACCTATAGATTTATAGTGCAGTCTTCCCTTAGATCCCAGGCTAGTAGGACCATTCAAGTAAATGCTTAACCCTCTGTTTATAACTAAATAGCACAGATTTCTGGGGTCCTGAGAGCCTTAATTAACTGTTTTTTCACAAGGAAGGGGCTTAAACTAATGTTTAAAAGTTGAACTCATCCTTAAGCCCTTTGCTTAATGCAAGCCTAGGTCAGGGTTTGACAGAAAAGTTAACAATCATTCTGATATTCTTTTTTTTTTGTCTTCAGAAACCCTATCTTGTAGCATTAGGTAACAAATAATGCAATGTCCTGTTTCTGTATTCACTTGCTGTGTCCTAATGCAGGCAGTCAGTGAGCATTGTTTATACAGGGATGTTAACAATTACAATTAGATGATAGATAGAAAATTTGTGTGCAGCACATACATATACCTCACATGTGTCCTTATTGATTTAAAACTTCTTTATCTATAGCCTTCTGGGAAAAGCAGTATGGAAATAATAGAATTAATATTAGCTAAAATAAACGCAATAACTTGATTGCCTTCAAGATGTGAATTAGTCCAATGATGCATTCTTTTCACGTTAATAAATTAATCGCATCTCTTTAGTTGAACTATCTTCCTTTTTAAATTACAATTCTATATTCATGGAGAAATATTTGAGCTTCACAGGCCATTCTTACATATTAGTTAATTTCCAGTGTAAAAGGAACATACTTCAGAGTCCACCAGGGTTACTGAGATCTTATCAGCTATCTATAAACCTAAAGAAGTTCTTTCTAGCAGCAACGAATAGATGTGTAGACAAATTAAAATTGAACTGATGGTAACTGAAAGAAGAAATAGGAAGAAAAATTATCTGAAGTGTGTGACCTAAATTAAGAATTAAAACAAACAGTTCCTCCCTAAAAATTAACACATTTAGCAGGTTTTTAGAGTTTGTACTTGTATTTTTAAAATTAACTGAAAAAGTCTAGTGTAGTTTGACGTCACTAAGTAGATCTCAGAGAACTTAATATAAGTAGATTTTTGGGGTTTTTTAAATGAAAATAAATTATTTTAAAAATAAATGTATGATGCTGATTTCAGTTGAAT
Organism: Catharus ustulatus; assembly: GCF_009819885.2. Lineage (NCBI taxonomy): Eukaryota > Metazoa > Chordata > Aves > Passeriformes > Turdidae > Catharus > Catharus ustulatus. Next base: position 75,758,334 of record NC_046221.1, read on the forward strand.
TATACATTTTACATGGACTTAACAAACCAAGTAGCTTCTGGCTGCCAACACCTCTAGATTTATATATTGCAAAATGATACATGCTACTTCATATCTAACTCATTAAATACTTGCCTTGTAGTATAGTGCATGATTATATTTTCATTAAGTGATTTCTATGATTCTGCATAGAAATAGTTCCTATTAGTTTTGTGGGAGTCATCTGCTTTCACAAGAGGAAAAAATCAGTGCAGTGCAGCGTTGCAGTTGAAATTTAAATAGTGCTACAGGTTTATTTTGCAACTTTATAAACAGGATCATTTTTCAAGGTATATGACAATTCAAGTAAAATGTGCGGACATGTAATGTGAAAATATGGGTCCTCAAGAATAAACAAAATCTCCTAATAGTAAAGAATGTGTACATTTCTTCAGCTTTGGGGAATGTTCTCAACATTGGCCACATTGCTGGTGAGTTATTGAGCCTTTTATATACATGGGAGGAAAAAAAAGAGAGATAATGGGTACAATAATCATCCTAATAATACCACAAGCTGAATTTCAACTTCCAAACCTCTCTTCAAAGGTAAAAGTTAGCTTCCAAAGCTTTTTAAGAGGCTGCTGCCCTTTTCAAACCACATTTCAGGTGCATCATTCTTGCTGATTTATGCATGCTAAATTCTGTGTGACCTATTCTTCCTGCTCAAAACCAAAGAAGACTGTGTAATTTCATTCTGCACCCTGGCAACCTCATTCACTTCAGACTGGTTGAAAAGTTCTAAGGCTAATTACATGAATTTTGGCTATGGACTGAACTGGGGATAGATAGGACCTATATGTCTGACACACACATACGAGTTACAGGCAGACCAGTTCTTCCTCTACAAAACAGTTGCGATTCTTCCCCCTTCAATCAGAAGTACTGAGATAATACAGCAGCGGAAAGTCATAGTAAGGGGAATAATGATAAAAATCTAGGACAGCATTTCAGACAGTGTGAAGTCTCATAAGCAGAAGCATCTTTCTTGTTGGTTTTGTATTTTTCTTTTTAAAGAGCGAATTAAAACCCTTTGATGACTCTGAATTATACATTAGGCATCCAGGCCAGAAGTAATTTTCACTTGACAGAAATATGCATAAAGCCATGTTATTACCTATACATGAACACCATAATAGGATCTATGGCTAAGAGAAAGATGAAATTGCTTATATCATAACAAGAAACTGGGGGAAAAATACTAATAAATTATTAGACTCTTCAGTGGTCAATACTATGGCTATATATCCATCATCAGTTTACAAAGAGTGAGATTGTGAGATTTCTGGGAAATATGAGCTTTGCTTAAACTCTGTTCCTTCTATTATGTGCTCATCAGAATCTGTTATCACATTTGTCAGTGTTATGATCACTTCAGGTTAAAGCCCAACTGAAGATCAAATTGAAAGGAAACAACCCTAGTTCTTTCTGTTCACAGTTGCAATACTGTAATCTGATGATACTGGAAATCTTCTGTGGAATTATTGAAAAAAATGCAGGTAAACTTATCAAGACACTACCCATCAGTTAATCAATATAAGTAGGGATTTAAAAAATAAGTATCGTTAAGGTAGATGCGTGTGATACTGTTTTCCTGATTCAGTCTCAGATTTGCTATGACTTTTTGTACAGCGGTTCTGATATTAAAAAAAAATCCCAAAACAACCCAACACAAACAACAAAAACTGTACTCTCAGTATTTTCTAATGGACAACTTCCAGTCATGTCATAATGGAAGAATTAGCAACAAAGAGAATAGCAGAACACTGGACCTACTGCTGGTCTTTTTACTTAGGAAATTTATGATTTCCTGATTTGTTGCATATTTTTTATCTCTAACTCTCAATCTATAGTCGGTTCTCCTGGTCTAGAAGTCAGACTGGTTAGGGGCATGGAGCTAGATGCTGCTGCTGGTTCTGCTACTAGTCTGCTAGATGATTTTGGACAAGTTAAATTTCTCTCCATTTTCTCTCTGAACTACTGACTCTCTCAAGTGTCTTTGTAATCAATTTTTGCCTGTTTTGGACCATATATGAACAAGTAATGCCTACCTAAAGAGATGGTTGTATTTTTTAAGTTTATTTGTTGGTTTCTGGGTCGGTTTTTAAAATAATTATTTGGTTTGTTTGGCCTTTTTTTGATTTAGTTTTTTGTGTTCTGTTAGTTTTCTTGGGTTTTGTTGTTGTGTCAGGTTTTTTTGTTGTTTTGGTTGGTTGGTTGGTTGGTTGGTTGGTTGATTGGTTGGTTGGTTCATTTTGCATTTGGTTTTGGTCTTAAATGTAATGTAAGAACTTTTTTGTTTGAAATTATCCTAACTACAAACATTTTGATGCCTAGAAAGAGTCTGAGCACTTGGAAGCTCCAAGAGTCATTACTTGCAGTGTCCTAAGAAATCTTTTGATTTTTATATGAAACTGAAGAAGTGACAGCAGTGACTGCAATAAGGCATTAACAGTGTTGCCTAAAGCAAATGTTGCTGTTTGTACAGATGAAGAGGAATCTGCAAGCACTTGATGGACTGAATCATTGCTCTGTGTGTCTGAGGAGAGGATCACTTTAGGTATTTTTGTGCAAAGATATTCAGCTGCAGAGCCAGTAGCTTCTCAGTGCTGAACATTTTTCCTGCAGACACTAATGAAAATCACACTGGAAGTTAAGCCAAAGGGACCCTTTGGAAACAAAGGAAACAAAAACTAGGAAGACAGCTACAAAATGGGAATCTCTGTACAGTGATCTCTGTATATTCTATGAAAATGTCCCAATGTGACACTATCCAGGAGGTTTGAACAAAATGGGACATGTATTACACTCTGCAATCAGCTTCCAGTCTCCTTTCATATACAAGTAAGGGAAGCTTGTAAATGCCAGTATCTAACTGCTCAAAAACTAGAGTTGAAAATTTTTGCATACAAGAAACACAATAGTGTCAATACTCATTAGAGTCTCCAGTCATTTCTAGAAAAACCCTCAGTTCTATTTTGTTTGGCTTGATTGTAATTTTCAAACTCATGGAAAGCAAGTCTAAAAGAGGAAGAAAAAAAGGACTATTTTGGTTGTTTTCTAGTATTAAATTTTTACAAAGCAGCTTCCCTCTAGAAATGATCTAGCTGTTATTTAAACATCACTGGGAGTTCTAATAAACTTGCTCTCAAATATCAATTTAAGCCACCTACACTCTAAGTAAAAGAAATTAATTATGTACAGGAAAGAGAGGAAAAGTTGTTATAAATACACTGTTGCCCCCATCAGAGAAAGAAAGGGTAGATACTTTTCTACTCTGTAGTGCACAGCACTAAGGATTTGGAGAAATGACAAAATGATCCTAACCTAACATACATCCTTAGATACAAAACAAAGTATTAGTAGCATGAACTTCTCTACTTCCATGGGCTCTGGGTCAGGGCATAAGATTTCACAACATGAGCAAAGAACTTTAGAGAAAGGCAGTGAGAGCTGACCTAAAGCACAAGAGGAGAGAAAGTTAAAGTTCCCCCCTCTCCATGCCAGCCCTGTACAATTTTCTTTCATGTATAAATAATAGCCATACTGCATAAAAGGTGCAAGAGAGTTCATCTTTAATGGCTTAAAACGGCAGTAAAAATAGAATCTTGGGAATTTTTTTTTTTTAAGTCCTTTTAGCACATTCTAGGACAAAGCCCTTGTCAGGAGAAATAGACATTTTTGGACAAGCCAGCACATTTGTTCCCATAACCTCAAATGGAAATTCCCAACCATCCGTGAAATCAAAGGGAAGACAGGTTCCTCCTACAAGAAGACATTTGTAATTATACTGTTAGGGATCAGCATTCTCTCTCCCTCTTTTATACTCCTACTCCTCCTATTCTTTCTTGAGATCTCTAACCAGGTCTCATTAGAAGAGAAAATCAGAGCGAGGAAAATAGACACAAAATATGCAACACTTACTTAAACTGACTTAGAATATGAGAAGTCTTTTAGTTGCACAGACAAGAGAGTTAATGCGCACATACTGAAAAAATAATTTTTTAAAACCCCAAAATATAAATACTAAAAACCAATTTCTATATGCACCAATTAATACAGAAACCTTATAACATGAAACAATACATAAGTCCTATATCCTCTAGACAGTTGCAGCCTGTACATATTCTAATTTAAGCAGATCTCTTTTTCAGTTTAACTTCAGGAGATGTATATGAAGGAGTCTTCCCTGCAGTTGAAAACTGAATTTACTGAATGTTGATGAGAGTTTTACTGTTGATTGTGCTTGATACACCAAAGGCCTTTAACCTTACCTGTCAGATTAATTGCACTCTGAAAAGGCAAATTGAAGGGACTTCTATGCTGTGTTTTATATCACCAGGATGGTTTGGGGCAAGCTGTGCTTATCTCTAGTCAGTGACACACAGAAGACATGGCTTCCCTGCATTCACGGAAAAGTGCATTGTGCTACTGCCTACAGGAAGAATAAAATATCACCTGATGAAAGCTGGGTAAAATTCAGAAGTGAAGAGCATCAACAAATTTTATAAAGAACATAAATCACCTGTGCATGAGCTGGCTGAGGAGGAAGTGAGCAACACTGGAAAGAAAAAGCAATGGGAGTACTCAGAATGGAATGAGGACACATTTAGATTAAAGGTAGAAAAGTAGCTATTACCCTGTATTTGCCCTTCCCACCTGTGTGTGTATGGAATTATGCATGCTACCTTGTGAATGCCAGCATCCATGTGATGGAAAATATCTCAGAAAGGCTATAAGCTCTTTCAAGTTTGTGATCCAGTGTATGGCAAAGGCAAGGTAACTGTACCATTAGTGGGATCTGAGTGTCCTTGCAAACCCCTGGATATGTGATAAGGTTTGGAGGGCATGTCTTGTACATTTTTCACAGAAAGTTATGCAGAATTGTCAGGTTCTGCATGATTAGACTCAAGAATTTCCAGAAAGCATCCTAAATTAATAGCTTTGAAAAGAGTAAATGCAGACTCAAGATATTTGTCATCCTGTGAATCATGGGTAAACTACTTCAGACAACTCTGGACACAGGAAAACTTTCTTACCTTTTCAAAGCCACAGCCTACTCAACAGAACATGAAATAAGGGCTACTAGGCATTTCAGAGAGTGTACATGCTCCTTTCTTTTCACTTTTCCCTTCACCTTCCCTCCTGCAGTCCTCCCAGATTTTATTTTTTTCTTTTATCATAAGCACAGCTCTGTCAATCTGTTTCAGCTAATCCCTGGATCAGTACAGCTATACTAGTTCAGTACAGCTGAATCTAACAAGGTGTTTACTTCTGAAGTATTTGCAGATAATTCCCATTGCCTATGGACTGCCCCAGGAAAGACAGATACTCTTTATTTCCTGGCTTTCAGAAATCAGCATCTTGGAAAGCCAGAAAATACACAAGAAAACCTTCCATCTGCTAAAGTTTTTGGCTTTCTTTCATTTGATATGTAAGATGAATAAACAGGCTTAACATGGAATCAAGTTAAAATACTAACATCAAACACAGAAGAGGACGTTACTTGTCCAAATGGGCAAAAAAGACACCAGAAGGTTTGTACAGAGCCAATAGTAAAGTGCATGGTCTAGCAAAGATAGGCAATCAGAACAGACAAACCATGTCTGCTCAGCTGTTTGGAAATTCTTTTTCTCTCCACAGATAAAATGCGGGCATGAGAATGTTTCTTCATATTTTTATGATAGGAATACTAAAAGTTCTGAAGGACATAAGAGCTTTACTGTCCTTCCTTTACACCCGTGTAGCCCAATTAGACAAGAAATAGGTAATTATTATCATTTTATAGATGTAGAACAGTGTACAGTGACAAAATCATTGATTTTTCTGAAAACCTGCAGCAGAGGTAAGGCAAAGAACAGACATGCCTTGAATCACAGAACATAATGCGTTGCTATCTTCCCCTGCTCTTACAGGAAAAAGAGTAGGCGATTCTATTTGATGTTTCATCCTTCTGTTTCTTCATACAACAAAATTAATTCCCACAATGAATTTCTGTGTTGATACGCCTACTTCAGGTCTGATATTGTTTCAGTTTAATAATTTCTCCTCTATGTGTGTTTTATTAGCTGAAGGTGATTGTGAAATATCATCTGATTTTCTAGTGTAAATGCATTCAGGATTCAAAGATCACCCCTTTGTCTTTCCTTTGTCTTTGTGCTATCAACTAACTTCAGGATACAATTTGAATATGGATGCTGTGATTAAATTTTGTGGCATGATGAAGGACTAAGTTTTTTAAATTGTTAAACGACTTCTCTTTGGGGCTCAGATAACTTAAATCTTTCACTGTGTTATGAAAACATATCTTCCTTTGACAGAAAGATTTGTTTAATATACATAAAAGCTTATGGAGTCCTGAAGATTTGGATTCTTACAGCCATACATGCTATTAAGCAGGCTTTATGTGATAAGTAAAAGTATTTGTGAGAGACAGAGTTTTCCAGTTTTATGCAGAACAGACATTCTTATGATTTCCAGTACCTTTATGAACTGGTGGAAAATCAAAGAACAAAGTTCAACGAGATTAAAGTACATGGATTTACTTCCTCTTTCTCAAAGACAGAAAATCTGTAATTCTGGAGCTATTCATCCCCTGGATCAACTTTCTTTGTACCCTCCACAGATACCAGGATTAGATCATCTGTCATGAAGATGGTCCACTTATATCCAGGTTGCTTTGTAGGGTGTGGAAAGAATTATCTTATTTAAGGCAAATACAGAATAATTCCACTGAAGTTAATGTGATTTCTCTGATTTTTCCTTCCACTAGGAATGAAAGAAGAATATATCTCAGTTAAGTAAATTCTGAATCCCAGCCTTCTAAGGAGAGCTGAAATGGAAAATTTAAAGGTGAGAGACTTAATGTATCCATGTCTAATAGTCTGTAATACTATGAGTGCATGTTCTTCTAGCTATTTGTATTAATCTTACATATTTTTAAAATTTCTATCACTTATATGATTTAACCAACTGAAAATGCAGTTGAGCTGAAATCTGGGTGACAACAAAACAATTTGAAGCAGAGCACTCATTTTCTCTGGGGACAGCAGTCCTCTCTTTCCACCCTAAAATTTTTAGTACATCTTAGAGACAGACCTGACTCACCAGTTAACACTGTGTAGCAGGGATAGAGAAGAAATCGCGGTAAGATTGAGTTTTCCAGGTTTTATGAGACAGAGCACTTGCATAAGTAATTCTATTTATTTAATTGTGCTGCTGTGTGTAATATTTTAACCTCTTAAAATGGGTAGGCTGGGTATTGGCAATAATCAACTCAGCTGTATTGCTTTCTACCTGGAACAGGGAAGCATAAACCTTTGTGTCTAATACAAAATTTTATTTAGTTTGTATGGCATGTTATAAAGTGTGTGTACCTCTGACCAGTGGCGCCTTCCTCTCCAAAATGCAAGTGTAGATGACTAGGAGAGGAGCTGTTTCATTGGACTTTTTATTTGCAGAGTACAGTAGTTTCACGAATACAAGCCGCACGGAGTATAAGCCGCACTTCCGGTGCGTCGACAATGTTGATGTCTTTGTCAATAAATAAGCCACACCCGAATATTAGCCGCACTTTCATTCATAGCGAGAATCCATGTGCAGTTTTCACAAATTTGCCAATTAGTAACAGAATCGCGGCATAGCGGGGTTTCCTGGCTCGGGGCGGGGCCAGGCAGGCTCGGCCCACTCATGGTTGCCGACGGGGCCAGGTGGCCGAGCTCGGCGTTACTGCTCGGCGGGGCCGCTCGGGGCCGGCCAGGCGGTGCTGGCACTGCCGCCGCCGCCAGATTTGCTGGCCCCCCGCTCCTGTCTGCACCGCCGCCGCCGCGTTTGCTCGCCCTGGCCGGCACTGCAGGCCCCCGCACCGCCGGGCTCCCCCACGCTGCTGGCCCCGGTTCTCCTGGGCTCCAGTGGACTGCTAGCCCCGGTTCTGCTGGGCTTCCCCCTGCCACCGGGCAGCCCCGCCCGCTGGGTTTTCTGCTTCTGCCATCCTCCCCTGCGCAGCCGGGCTCCCCTGCACTGCTAGCCCCGCTTCTGCTAGGCTCCCTAGCCCTGCTGGCCCGGGCTCTGCCACCCGCCCCCCGCACTGCTGGCCCTGCCTCTGCCAGGCTTTCCCACCTCTGCCGGGGCTGGCCGGGCTCCAGCTTGGCTTGGGGCTGCCGCGGGCTCTCACTTCCGTGTTGGCAGCTTTTAGAATATTGTTCATATATTAACCGCCCCCAAGTATTAGCCGCACTTCCAGGTTTCCACCAAAATTTTGGTCAAATTGCTGCGGCTTGTATTCATGAAATTACTGTAATAATTGTTTTCTCCAACCCAGAAATGAAGATCATAAGGAATTATTCACAATTTTTTCTAGGAATGTTGCCAAAGTATGTGATATAGTATTAAAAAAAATAATATTCTGTCTCTAAGTTTTCTTTTGCCTATGGTTGACTTTCTGAGACTCTAAAAGCAAATTTCTGATATTCCCATGGTAAAAGAATATCCCCCTTATGCAAACTCTTTGTCATTCCAGTAACCCACAGTCATTAATAGTCACCTTGATTTTGATGGGATGCAAAACATTAGCAAGGTAAAAAAAACATCTTCACTTGAATGCAACCGGATTCTTGCTGAGCTGTACTTTAACCCATAAATAGTCCCAGTGAAGTCAAGAGGAACAATTATTGTGTAAAGAACTCCCAATAAGCATAGGTATCAGAGCTGGGCTTACCCAAATAAGTCCCAGCCCTTTAATGAATTTTATGCAATTGCTATTCTACAACCACGTACAGCCCCATTAGCTTCAACCAGGATCCATCAGAGACTCATTGCAAAACTAGGTCTTAAAGGCAGGTTGCCAAGAACGAACGGTTTAACTTCAGGGATGATGTTAAAATGATTTAGATTGACAGTCAAATTAAGTGAAACTACCTGTGTAGACACATACCAGTTTAGTATGCCCCTGTAATTTACAGTTTAAAACCCCAGGAGCACCCACACACCACCTCAAAGGGACTTAATACTGCAACATAACAGACTTTGTTTGCTAACAGCACTCAAGAGGCACATTCTATCTGACAATTTCTCCCTGCTTTGTGAATCAAGAAGTCTGAAGCATGACCTATGCCTAATGATGTGCTTCTTTTCTTTACCAGGATGCTTTACCCTTCTGTCTTGCCCTGCCTGCTCCTTCACTCTCTGATCACCTTGCACATCTATGTAGGGGATGGGCTGTTCATTTCTGACCATGTTTACTCTTTTCATTATCCCATTTGGTCTGTAAGAAATAAGTGAGCCTGTGAGTGCTGTCTCTTTAAAACTCATCAGAGATATTTTAACAGAAAATATACTTTTAAATCTTGCATCAATTAAATAAGAGATCTTTTCCTGGCCTATAAATCTTGTGCTGCATTCAGTAAATAGTCTTCCATCACTTGATACAGTATAATATGAAAACTACATGGAGATACCAGCATTTACTCCAATCCCTGCCCCAGTGATTTTATTGAGCTGTGAGTAAGACCCAATAGCAGATAATTTATTGGAGATGTAATGCAATAAACTATTTTTCAAATATTCCTGTTCTCTGGTTTCTTCTTCTGAATTTGGGAATAAATTGCTGGTCCTCGATCTTGTAGTCCTTTATCCGTCATAAGCCTGTGCCAGCTTTACACAATATCCCTAAAGAAACACTATGGTGTGGCAGGTAGCTAGTAATATTTATAACTTGTAAACTAACTTGGGTCAGGTTTTTTTGTTTGTTTGTTTGGTTGGTTGGCTTTTGTTTGTTTGTTTGTTTGTTTGTTTATTTTATTTGGTTAGGTGTGTTTTTTTTCCACTGCAAAAAAGGTTGGGTATTTTTGTGTTGTACTCTCTATTGAGTAGAAGAAAATAGTGTGGGCTAGACAAGGGGTTTTGTTTGCTTTCTTTTCTTTCACCTCTCCTTACCCCCCAAAAAAACACTTACAAACATTTTATGACATATTTCATGTTGATTAAAATAAATATTTAAAATTATTTCGAAGTGTGAAGATAGGACACAAAAATTCAGTATTTTGTACTGAACTCTGTTCACTCCTTCAGTGGTATGCACCTAAACTGTTTGGACTCACGGTAAGAGTTTGGACTAACTAGAAGTGTCAGCAAACATGTTTTTAGAAAACAAAACAAATTAAATAAACCTCAAAACACAGAGAAATTGATGGATATGTTTTTTATTTTTTTAATGTAGATACACAAGGCCAGGTTGGATGGAGCTCTGAGCAATCTGATCTAATGGAAGGTGCCCCTGTTCATGGCAGTGAGGATGGAACTAGATAGTCTTTAAGGTCCATTTCAACTCAATCCATCTTATGGTTCTATGATGTGATTATTTTCCATTATTTTTATCTCTTACTTCTCAATGTCTCTTGTTTTCTTTGATCTTCCATGTGTACAATACCACCTCCAGAATAATCCTCCCCCAGAAATTCTCAGGTAAACTGTCCTATGCAGAATGTCATAAAAAATCCACTACCTCCAAACTGTACACATCCCTCCATGAAAAACTGAACCCTGACATAAAGGCTGAAACCTGTGGCTAAAGATGAGTTTTTCCCAGAAAAACTCGGTAAAAATTCATTTCAGAATTACAATTGGCTCTAATATGTCTCTAATGGAAGAACATGACTAAGATAAATGAAAACTGTGTTAATTAAATTCTGTTAGTATTCAGTATTCAATTTTCATCCATTTATTTCTCTTAGGAATAGAGATCTGTGATCTTCACATTTGCCATAAACACTTCTCAAGATTTTGTTCTCTCTAGCTGCTCTTGAAAGTCCCAACTTAAGGGACTATTTGCAGGTTCTCTGAGCTATATTAGTAGGCCTGGAATCTAAAATCTATAAATTAAATATATATTTAAGAACTTCCCTGAAAGGGAGTCAAAATTCCTGAACTTGGCAACAGTTTTTAAGTCAACAGTAACTAAACATTGTAGAGTCCATGAAAGTTTTTTAAAACATATATATATATATATATAATAGAAATAGAAGAATAAATATAAAGGAATAGAAATTAATATATATAATAGAAAAAGAAAAAAATTACATGCTAAATTAAGAAACCATACAAAGAAGAAGAAAATATATATACATGTACATATAAAAGCTTCTATACTCCCTATAGGAAGCAAATCTTTTGGGAGTATGAAAATCTGTGCAATCAAGAAAGGAAAGAAAAGCTGTTTTTAATCCAAATGCTTTATGCATTTTTAGTACTTATTGAATCAGCTTAGAAAAGCCCAGCAAATAATTCGTGGTGTATAATTTATAGTAAGGGATCAAAGATCTTATGTTCTAAGCCTGTCTAATTTCAAATTTTTATTGACAGGAAAAGTACACAATGTTTATGTGTTGTATTCTTTCAGGAAAAAAAAAGGAAAGAGAAGCATCACTCTAAACCCACTCACATCTCATCAGATGTAACCTGCATGAATGATAATAGGTATTCCAAGCTCTCTAGTTCTACGTGACAATTCTAATAATGCAGGGCCAGATGTTTAAAATGTCTGCAATACCCAGAGGTTGCAGTGAGGTGACCTCCGTGGTGTTCCATTCAGTGGAACTGGTTGGTAAATCAAAACATAATTGCAGCGCAATCCGTTTCTAACAGGCATGATTGCAACATAGCATAGAAAAAAACAACTTAAAAAGCTAAATATGTTAAATGAAATGTATTGTTTTCTCACTACAATAGATACTCTTTGGGAGTCTATTATTACTACCTCCTATGAAGAGAACAGGGAAGGCACTCTGAGCATGTTTGAGAGATGGAAGAACATCAAGAAATGTAACCTTTGTGCTTTCATTCCCACAAGCTGTGTAAACCACTGAGTTAAAACAAGTATTTCTGAAAAACAAAACCTTTATTTTTTTCTGCTAAGCCTCTTCAACAGCACATTGAGCATGTTCTTACTGTCCAGAGTCCTTGGCAGACAGCTGGAAGAGCAGCATTCTCCTTATCATATTTTACCAGCAAACTTGCTGTAATAATACTATATCCTCGCTTTCAAAATTAATTTATCAAGCATGTAGAATTAATGCACAGCCTTTTTCAAGACCCAAAGACTGACCCAAATCAAAGGAGAAAATCCTCTTTATTCTTGAGGCTAAAAATTTGGGTAAAATAAATAAACAGAGCACTCATTGGCCTGTGTAAGGGGTTATCAAAGTATTTTAAGTTACATTAGTTACACAACCAGTGTCTGTGAAATGACGACGTGAGAGCCGTCTGTTGCAAACTGGAATGGTTTGTAATGACCATCAGGTTGCTGTAGTTAGCTGTTTTGTCTGTGAAAGAGTAAATGCTGTGTCTATTGCTATCACACTGTTGTTATTAGTGGGATATGAAAAGATATTACAGGGCAGAACCGAAGAGGGTCTCTTTGGGTTCAATACTCATCACACAGAAAAGCAAGTGACAGTGCATGATGGCATTTCAGCCACTCCTACAGCCTGAACAAAGCACAGATGAGGGGTCCCTCAGAGGAAGCAATACATTTGTGTAAAACAGAGTAAGCTGGTAGATAAGGAGGTGAGGGCTGGTATTGCCTAAACTGATTCTTCTTATCCTCCCTTTTCTCCAGAGAAATACAGTAGATAATGAGGAGTTCTGACCAAGTCTGCCCTCTCCCGTGTGGAATGCAAAGGGTGAATTTAATCTGGTGAAGTTTTACTTAAATCCTGGTAACAAAGTTCCCATGACCACACTTCTGAAACGCCGCTCTTCCATTTTTTAAGGGCTCATAATGCCTTTCACTCTATGATTTTCATTTCAGTCCTAGCCAAGAACAGTGTTCAGACCTTCCTCTTTCTCCCTAATTTATTTATATTTTAAATATCATGACCAGAGTGGCTCAGGAGAAACCTCTCCCACCTCCACTGTCTGCCTTATTGCACAAAGCAATCACAGATGACCACGAAGCCTCTGTCTTCCAGACCATGATGAGGTTTCACTGAGCTGCCTTCCCCAGCTCACCATCCTTTCTCAGTGACAACTAAGCCAGCCCCAGAGTTCTCAGAGCTGCCTTCACATACAATTTGGCTGGGGTGGGAGAAGCATTTTGCCTCTTTCTGCTGCTCAGAGGTATCTGAAGCGTCCACTCTCTTGAATGCAGAGTCAGTGACTTATCCCTTCTCACTGCAAAGCCATTTGATATTGGGACACTTCTCCAGGCACCAAATTCTGCTGTTTTCACCTAGAAACCTGGCTCTGATTGAGTTTTCTACCACAGGAGAAAATTAAACCCTCATTCTGTAGAAACTTTCCAAAAAGTACAAATGCTTCATGCTTCTCAACCATCCCTTTTAGGGTCAGGGCCTCATTTATCATGTTCTCCTATTTCCAGAGATAATAATTTTGGCATGGATAGCTGCCCACATGGGTTCAGGGACAAGTTCACAAGTTCATAAAAACCCCTAATCATGGAGAAACCAGTTTTGAGACACTTGTTGTGTAGATAAGATATTTTTAACACAATGTGTGACTCACTCTAAAGGCAAATAATTTCACTTTGTGGAGTTACAAATATTCATGTAATAAATTTGAAGCTATAAAATATGAAACAATGTTGTTTTTGCAGCATTGAACTATTTTGGAAAGCTAAAGTTTGATGAAAAAATGTGTTGGCTTGGATTTTTCTGTTTTGTTGTTGTTTTCTTTCCCCGAATACATCAATAATATTCCATTTAATTTATATAGCCACAGCTGTCAGCTACCTCCAAACCCTCTTAGTGCAGTGATATGGAAACATTTTTGCTGAAAACTTCTTAGGAATACCTTAGAGAGCTCACATTCATATCTAAGTCAGCAGATGAATGGAATCTACCTAACCTAATTGGGGCAAAGCAAAAAAATCAATAAAGCAAGTTTTCTTCTTATCAGTTTGTATCCCATTTCTTGTTGGCTACTGTTTGCACTGTGGCTTATTTGGAGGAAATCTTTGTCCAGAGTTTAATTTGTGCTGCTCATTCCATGGTCATATCCCTTGGATATAAAGTTCTCTCTCTTTCTCTCTCTCTTTCCCTCTCTGTCTCTCTAATAACTAAGGAGTAGTACATGGAAATAAAAGTTTATGAAATACATCCACCTGGGAAACATAGCTTCATTAAGTGTTTTTTCATAATGGGAAAAATGTTAACATTTATATTTAGTTAATTAAAGCACATCAGAGAAAATTCAACATACTGTCATACAATAAGTGTTTGGGGTTTTTTTCAATATCAATACTAAATATATCTTCCTTTTTCTTATCCTGCCTAGTGCACCACATCTGCCTAGCGGCATTCAGAGAGTCAATGAAGGCTCACAGAAGCAATTAGGACTCATCATCCCAGGAGGCCACATTTTACACAAGGATACATGACACGAGAAAGTGTCTTAGCTTTGGTTTTGGATAGCAATGGTTCCCTGTGTTATAAAGTTTCTGGAATAATTCGACTAGATACAAGTTACCTCACCCTGCACCAAAAGGCAGGGATTTAGCTCCCTAAAGTTTGCATTGGATCTGAAAGAGACCATCAGCTTCTGTGCTACTACCTAGCTTCTCCAGCTTTCTCCTGACATTATTATTCTGGATCCTGTACAAATCACACTGCTACAGCATCTTCTTTTGACGCATTGCCTTTGTGAGTCTCCCTGAATGAAGGTAGAAGTAATATAAATGGCAATATGAAATAATTGTATGAAGTATCCCAGTTTTGAGTGATCCTGCCATTCTTCAGAGCATGTAACAAGAATCTCATCAGCTTCAACTATAGCAAGGGAAAGGAAAATATTGCACTTGAACTTGCAGATCAAATTCTAAGATAATGACAGAAAAAGTAGAAAGAACAGTATTCATCACCTCTTGCTTCCCAAGCCAATCTGTGATTCAGTGAGGGAAAAAAAAAAAAAATCAGGGGGCTCAAAGAACACAATCTTTGATCATCACAGTCTTACAGTCACAGGTGTTGCAATGTGCAACACAATATAATGTTGTTACTTCGAGGAAATATCTGTTAGATTCAGGAAAGTAGTGTGCCAGTGATGACACAAAATGTGTCTGGTTTGTTATTTTGAGCTAGACTTCTGGGACCAGGCTGGTGTTATGCTTGCTGTTGTAGATACTAGTTCCCAGGAAAACAAGGACAGCAGGATAAATCACAGCAGGTCATTCTCTAAATGCCCTCGGTTTCCTCTCTCACAGTGGAGCGCCCAAGCTTTGGTGCCTTTTTATTGCTGGAGAAAATAAAATTAAATTGTGTAAAAAAACCCCCAAAATAAAATATCTCTGTTCTTGTACGGGGTTGAGGAAAAAAAACTTGGCTAAATGGCTTTTAGGTTGTGGTGCTATCAATTTTATGAATGAAGTTGAACAATCTTTTTCCTTAGACATATTGCACATTTAATTACAAACACATTTATAGGCTTATTTCCATCTTCAACAAAGGGAATATTACATCCATTTAAAGGTTTACAAAAAAAGCTATAAAACTGATATAATAATAATAAAAATAATAATCCCTTGTGTTCCTATTAGGAGAAAGTCTGATGAGTAATTGTCTAATTTATCCCCTAATGTGTTGCCATGATACTGTCCTTATCTCCACCTTTTTTTTTTTTTATAATTTAAATGCATAAGAAATTGTAAAGAATGAGTTACAATTCAGTTTTTACAATGATAGTTCCTACATTTGAAGAAAAGGCCCACTCTGCTTGATTTGTATATGATTTTTTTCTATCTCTTGTTGCTAGGAAAAATCATATAGGCACTTAAGAAAGGAAATCATAGAATAAAATGATCAATACTGTAAATCTTACAGACTTTCTTCCTAATTTAGAAAATGGGTATATTACAAACTGTAATTTATTTCTATGCCTATTGTTAAGAAAGCTCATAGCTCACCATACTTTCCAGGGCAGGAGAGTTAAAAGGACCTAAAGATAATATGACACATGAGATTTCTGATAGAGCTGCACTGAATTCCCATGGGCAGCTGCTTAGAGACTATTTGAAATTACTTGCTTTTATAACAATTTCATTGTTTTTATGCTGGTCTGGATTCTGCACCTTCATGGCATCAGACTTCATGACACTGTTAACACTGCTAATTCTTCTGAAGATTTGTCTGCTTAAAATTACTTGTTCATGCTATCTGTATAACGAATTGTCCTCTTCAAGGTGATAAATTATTTATTAGTCTAATGAACAAATCAATCACTAGAGCTGGATAACTGGGACACACAGCTTTTGGCAAAGTAAGGTCTGCATGTTTACATCTATCACAGAAAAGCCTTGACTTTGATGCAGACCTTTCAGAGGTGTTTATTAATCATGATCTCATTACAGTTTTGGTAGACTAATAGCTTTTAATTTGTCAGAATGGGTTCTGATGATGTAGTGCTGTTATCCTAAAAATACAGATCTATTTACACTATTTAACCTTCTATAAAATTGTTCAAAGGTAGCTTATTTCTAACATTGTGCTTTATATTAAAACAAATCAAGATTAATAACTTAAGTCAGAGGGATTTCAGAGCTGCTGTCTGTGAAATGTCATGGTTCTCAGGTACAGAACTTGGAAGCAGCTCATGGGTCAGCTGAACACACTGTAGTGACTCACAGCAGACTTGAAAGTATTACTCTGGTCTCAGAGTAATATTCTAATACTTTTGGAATATGGTATAACTGCAGAAACATACATATTGAGCACATTAAGCATATTTTAGGGTTTATTAGTGATAGATATGGGATTTAGATCAGAATG
Source organism: Catharus ustulatus (assembly GCF_009819885.2). Classification (NCBI taxonomy): domain Eukaryota; kingdom Metazoa; phylum Chordata; class Aves; order Passeriformes; family Turdidae; genus Catharus; species Catharus ustulatus. The sequence goes on from NC_046221.1 coordinate 75,775,124, forward strand.
TGGTCTGAAACTAACCTAAATGCACACCTTCTGAAGGGTGAAATGGCATGTGCTGTACCTCATCAAAATAAGAAGTGTGAAGTAGTTCCTGAACCACAGCTCTAGAACTTATTCACATCATATTTGGCAGGAACTTGTTAAAAGAGCATATAATGAAATGAGTAAATTCAGACCAATGTAAGAATTTAGCCACAATTGCTATTAAATCACTTAGTGTTTGATAGAAAAACTTCTAGCTGTTTAACTCTGCAACCAATGAGTTCCATGTTTCTTTCTACTTGTTTTTTGGTTTTTTTGAGGTTTTTTTTGTGAAAAAAATTACTGTAAAATGCCAGTTTTTACTGCTATGGCAGAAGGTGATCAGAAAAGCAAAATATATTGGGGGAAATGTTCTAATGTCAAACTTTTAATCTGCTTTAGAGCAAATATTCAGCAAAAAACAGTTGTAGCATGAAATTAAATTATCAGACTGGTTAACTGTGATACCATATATTAGACAAGTGAAACTAGTCATGTTAACAGACACAACTTTTCTAGTGTTTGTATTTAGCAGTAAAATAGCTTGGTTTAGCAAAATTGCCTTAGCAAATAAACTGAGATGCACTTAACTGTACATACAATTAATTGCAAACATTATTATTAGTGATTAGAAACTGCAACCTTCAGCATCAATTCATCTTGGCGGCACATGTTATTGATGATGAAATGCTGTTGATAAATACCTAGTTTTGACCTGTACTTAGATTAATATATGGAGCAGTCTGTTTCCTTCATGGGATCTCACTGCTGGGTGTTGAAATCAAATTGAAGTTTTAAACTGGAATCAGGACATCTAATGAGAGTTCATGGGCGAAGTTCTATCAACATGAGGAATGTGGGCAAAAAGCATTGATCAATGAACTATTCCCTCTTGAAAAACTAAATGCTTTAATCCTGAGGCAGAATATGCACTTTGTGTTGGTCTCATGCATATAAATAGCCACTTTTGAGTCCCAGTTTAATCTGAGTGAAAACGCCTCCACATAACTCTAAATGTGAAAATTTCCCACCACTCCCTTCCCCACTTCAGCGTGATCAATGGGGAATTGACTTGAGCGGCAGAAGGGTCTGACCTACAAATTCAATTAAACACATTCTTGGTTGCTTGGTATCAGGCACAAGATACCATTTTTATATTATTTTTATCTTAACCTAGTGGTCTAACTGAACATGTAAACACATTTCTGCAACCTTTGAGCACTGAAGTAAAAGAGGACTAAATCCTTATATCCGTTGGAAATTTAAGGATAGGGTATAAGTGGGATTTCACTTCTCTCAAGACTTTTACTCTCTCTTTTACCTGATGCTTCTGGGCAAATGTATATCTTTGTCTGACTTCCAGTAAATTCTTCATTTTGGTGCAGCTTCCCTCAAAGTTACAAAGTATGCAACACTTATCATCACTGCTGTGTTGCAAGTGCTGGTGAAGTGAATAATGACTTGTGGATTTTCTTGATTGATGTGCAAAGGTGTTTTAAAAAAATGAAAGGTCTCATTTATAGCACCTTGGATAACCACATAAAATAGTCTTGGACTGGAAGAGCTCACTTTCATGTGGACGTATAGTGGAAGAGAAACAGCAGGGAAATTATTTGTGTGGTTTTGTTTTTTGAGGTTTTTTAACAGGGAATCTGTGTTAACTTGCCTGACTCACAGAGAGTTTTTGTCAGATATGACAAAGTAAACACCTTTACTTGAATCTCTGTGTCATTTTTAAATTGCATGCTTTTGTGTCATTTGGTTTTTCAGCTACTCGTAGTTTCCATTCGCTCTAGCTGAAAGTGGTTGAAGTAGTGATGCCTTCTGAGAATCCAACACCACCAAAAATCAGGTTGACAGTATAGAATTGCAGACTGCAGCATTAGCATTTTATTTTCCAGTACCTGTGCACCACAGTTCATATTCACTTTAGGTAGTGACAGCACCTTTGAAATCCTCACACAAGGCACCATACTGCACTTTAGCCTTTTATCTCATGCTGCAGTCACTTTTTCCATTTAACATGTTTACTCTGTGCAGGGTACATGATCCTTGTGGGTCCCTTCCAACTCAGGATAATCTACAATTTTATGGCTCTATGGGGACAAAAAGAATTAAATAAGGGGACACAGGAAGGGAGGGAAAAGAACCAGCCATATTTTCACACCACCCAAATTTGGGGATTCATAATTCTTGGTTCCAAATAATATAGATGTAATAAATGCTAGTTTATACTATAAAATACAATGCTTCCTGATACTTATTCTGCTTTACTTTTTTTTTCTTTCTACTCTTTCAATAAAACACTCTGATTTTCATACTGCTGAGGCTCTCAATCTGCTTATACAGCAGAAGTGAATAAAATGGGCTTTTAAGGACTTGCTTTCCCCCTCTCAGCCTCCACCATCTTTGCAGTATCATTGTGGGTTTTTCCTGAATAATGAGTAGTTACTTTTTCTCTGGTGCTGATAACTCTCTTAGTAGTTCTCTCATGCTTAAATTTGATGCCTACACAAACACTTTCTCCTGTTCTCCTTTCCCTGAAGCGCTTTGGAATATCGAATATAACCTGATCTGAAGTAGGAGAATATCTACTGAAATATAACTCAAAATAATGGATACTGAAGTGTTCTAAGATACCAGTTAGTTTGAATTTTATTAAAGAACATGTTACATTTTTACATTAATATCTGAGCCCATTTTGGAGAAAGGCAAGTATAGAGTACTCACTTCACAAATGGAGAACCTGAGACAGTGACATCTCTTTTTCAACGTAGCAAAGAAAGCACAGTTCCTCAGTTTCTCCATTCATACCTTAGTGCTCTGGTCACAGAGCAACACTGAAAAGTCAGTTCAGTCCTTCTGGATGTGAACCATCCTGAAGATTTAAAAAAAGTCTTAAAAGTATTTTCTTAAGAAAGAAAAAAATATTATGTCCTCACTAAGAGCCTCATCTATGTAGTGACTTAGCTGAAATTAAATAAACTGGCAACAACTCATCCAATCATGAAATGCAACCAGTGTTTCAATCAAACATGAACTTCCTTTAACCATACAACAAAAACATTTTGACGTGTGGTTACAAAGATGGACAAACAGCTGGTTGACAGGGAAAGGCATGTTATTGAGTTACTGCTTTTTGGAGGTGGAAGAGGAAAGGAGAGTATAGAAGAGAACTGGTCTTTTCTGTGATTCTACTGCATTAGTTGGCTGCAATGTTGCTTCGAAATGCTGACACTATAGAGGTAGGTTCATGACTCCAATGAAAATGTATATGAGGTGCCTGTAATTTAATCAGACATCTGTTAAGCAATGGTATTGAACTACATATAAACCAATATATGCACTGCCATAATTCTGCTTAAGTATTATCCTGTCAAAAGTACTGAGCAATTAAGAAGCTACTAACCTCAAACTGGGAAAAAAACAAAACCAAAAAACAACCAGCATATTTTTTATAAGGTTGTTATTATTAAAGTTGTAAACTGGAAGACTAAAAATTACAAAAGTGCATGAATATTTGTTGGCTCAAATCATAATACATAATGATTTAGATATTCTATGTTGCAATGGAATATCACAGATGCTTATCTATGCACATATTATTATAATCAATATTTTGCTAAAAATTGCATACTGTTAGAATAATCAGAATTAAGCCTAATCTCTGCTGGTCCATTGGGTTATTTCTCCCCAAGTGGAGATCTTGGCAATTTCATTTGAAATTCATGAGGTTCCCGTCGACCCATTTTTCCACCTTACTTGCATTTTCATTTCAGCTCTGCCCTTTGATGATCAACCAGTTTTGTGTCTGGAAACATGTAGAGTGTCATTTATTGCATCATCCAGTTTTTAACTAAAAAAAACATTACACAGAATTGGCCTCAGTATCCTCTGGAAAGAGCACCACTAAGTAACCAGGTGATAGTAGAATTTTCTATGGCTGTTCACCACAGTTTGACCACAGAGATACAGTAAATTTTCAACTCCTTTTTTATCTCACAAACCTGACTCTAAAAAATGTTGGAAGCTATGCTGAAAACATTTCTTAAGCAAGTTGCTTAAGCATACTGGAGAGGGCCAACTCCAATCCAAGATCCAATGAGTGTGATAGAAATGTGGGTGGGAGTCTGAACAACCTGATGTAGCCAATGGTAGCCCTGACCATGGCAGCATGGCTGGAGCTACATGATCTTTAAGGTCTCTTCTAACCCAAACCATTCTCTGATTCTAGGACTGCCTCTGGGTGGAAGATGTCAAAAGACAGGAAAGCACAGATTTACTGGGGTAGATGTCTAACACCAAAGACTAAGCTTCTAAGACCATATAAGAGTAAAAATCTGCAAAACCTGTTGAGAAAAGAAAGAGTAAAATGGCCAGTTTATTTTTGAGGAAAAGGAGAAACAAGGGAATATTGAAAGGTAAATAATTTGACTGGTTAGGTTGTTAGGGAGAAGCAAGGTTGGTTATTCTCCAGGTGGGAAGGAGAACTGGGAGTTGAAACAACAAAACTGTCAGGGCTGTGCCCTCACTAACAATGGCAGTCCCACAGTAACTGAACAAGAATAGTAAAGCAGAACAGAGGATGGTAATCAGGAAAGTGTCCAGAACACTAGGAATTTCTAGGGTGACAAGGGAGATCTGAGGTCAAGCTGTAAAGTCAAGTCTATGGGTCAGGTTCAGAATGAGCAGGGTATATGATCAGGCACAGCTACATCAAAAGTGTAGCTTGGACGAAAAACCTTCAGCACTGCTCCAAACAAAGGGAGGCCAGAACCTTGCTTCATCCAAAACTCTGACATTCACATCTTCCCCGGAAACTGGATCCAAGATTCCACAGCTGCATTAAATTAGAGTTGGCCTTGAGCACTGGAAGCAAAACCCTGGGAAGGAGGGGTGAAGGAAGACCTTGCAGACCGCATTGATGAACCTGACTGGTCTGGCAGCTGTAGGGCAATAATGCTGTACCAACTGTACCCCATGAGTGCAATTTGCTTCCCTGGCTGTGGGACCTAGTGCCAAAAGGGATAGACCAGATACCCCTAACACAAGATAAACAGTAGTCAGTGCTTTCCTCATCTACATAGTCAGCCACATCTAAAAAGAACTAAATCAGAAAAAGTATGCCTCATGTATGTTTAAAAACCCCTATAGAAAAATATCCCAAAATTTCCCACATCAAATAAAATTCGTTTTCCTTTTGCATTCCTCCTCTCTTCCAAAACTCTCATAGATATCCATATACTTCTTCCTCTGTTACGAGGATATTGGTATCTCAAATTTTTTACAAGTGTATGAAGAAACCTGTTATCCAAGGACTTACTTTCAAGTACTGCTTTTTTTTAAGAATCAGCTTTCATACACTTTTTTATGCATAGAAAGCAGGATAATTTTATTCTTAACTCACAGGAAGTGTATTATAATTTTAATATATTGACCTGAGAATGTCAGTGTTGGGAATGTCAATACTACAGATAAGCTGTGAGTCTTCAATAATATTTGCATTATAACCTAATCAGAAGAGATAATGATATTAGAAGAGCACAGTAAGTCTTTCTCTTCACATCAATCCAGTCTACCCAGCAGTTTTAGGTGTAAATACTATTCTACAAGTAAGCTCCACAACATGTCCTTCACACCTGTCAGTCTACAAAAAAGGGACATCAGTAATGTGTTCTCAGGACATCAGTAACAAACTTCCAGAGGAGACTGTTGAATCTATACTTTGATTTAATTTTTCTCTTCCTTTAGTGTGAAGAAAAGCACAGTTTCTGAACTTGAATGTGCATATTCTCTGAAAGCACACTTCCTACAAGCAACACAAATTTTTATTGTCACCCTAAGTATACAGATGACTGCTTCCTTCAAGCACCTTCCTTGAACTACCATCAATTATATGCCAATATCTATGTAGATTAGTATATATTTAGGTATATATCTTTGATACTGGGATTTCTTAAAAGTTAAAGATGTAAGGTACATGTGTTATACAAACCACTACATAATGTCAGTTCTTCCAAACTCCACTATTATAAACTTTATCCCATCACCTCTACTCTTACACCAAAAATAAACACAAAACCTATAAACACAAAGCTTTGAGATTCAAAGTGCCCAAAGAAGTTCAGCTGAAGAGAAGTATGGTCTATGCACAGCCCTATTGGTATTAACATTTTTCCAGAAAAATCCCAGAGAACCATGAAAAATTAGGTCTATTTTTTGGGTTCCAAGTCAATAAGGTTTGCTGGAACTACACAGTTACAGCCATTCCTCAAGCTGTAATTTGTTCACCTGGGCATACATAAGATTTTATGTAAGTATGGCCCATTTTGGAAAGGTTGGTCTCATCACCTAATTTTTTCAGGTGTTAAGCACGATATTCTAGGCAAATGACAGGCCAGTCTCATTTAAGATTACTCTTTCTCAGATCCTGAGCTGCACAAATCAAATAGAAACACAGAATCAAAATGGTTTTGGTTGGAAGGGACCTCAAAAATCTCTAGCTCCAACAGATCCCTCCTCTCACCCCACTCCTCTGTGAGCAGGGACACTTTCATTAGATCAGGTTTCTCAGAGTCCCATCCAGCCTGTCCTTGAACGCCTCCAAAAACAGGGCATCCATCACTTCACTGGACAACCTGTGCCACTGTCTCGTAACCCTCATAGAAAAAGAGCTCTCCCTTACCCCTCACCATAGCCTAGGATACAGAGGTGAATAAACAGGGTTGCAAAGAACTCTGTGGAGAGCCTTCCTATGCTGAGACAGAATTTTGTGTGAATAGGGAAAAAAAAGAGAGCAGAAGGAAGAAACAAGAAGGTGAGTGACACAAGATAATATAACAAGCCCTATTCAATCAGCTCTTAATTGGTCAAGTAATCTTAATGAAAACACTGGAAAGGGTGGCATGAATCAAGGTCATCCGTGTCAGGACTACACTTGGATGATGAAAAGTGATGAAAGCAGTGATTCAGAGCACAAGACCTTTAAAATATACGAAGAAGGGAAATTAAAAGAGACCTTAATCTGCCATAAATTTACTCTTAATTACGTGTGATTTTGAAAAATCATATTGTCTGATTTAAAGGTCTCTGGACTCAAGCCCTGATTTAGACTAAATATCAAAGTATTTGGGATATGGGAAAAATAAATTAAATGAACTATGAATTTTTATTTATCTTTTAATCCAACCAGGAAGCACCATCCCTAGAGAAATTATGTCCTGCAAACAACCTACTTCATTTTAACCTGCAGTGCACAGAAAGCAAACAGTGCTACCCTTCATTAAAGTGTTGAACCAGTATTTGAAGAGCAGACAGCTGTGGTCTTGTAAGCCTCTGGATTTTTTTTCATCTCAGTGTGCTTAAGTAAACAGAAGAAAACTGTTTGCTTTGTATAAGAAATAGAAGGATTGTAAAAATGCTGTAACTAGGCTTGGAATTCATCCAAACTAAAGAAATTAAGTTTCTGTCTGTAGCAAAACTGGCATTCCTCCTTCTTTGACCCATCACCCTCCCTCATGAAATCTTAAAATGTCAGCTTGAGCTGCCCACCCCTACTCTTTGGAATTTTATTAAGTTATTTATCAAAACTGCCTTCATTTATATCTGCTAGATAATTCCTATGAAGAAGGAGAGGAACATATGCAGCAGTCTCCTGAGCTGCCATTCACAAGAGATGATGTGCATTTTATATAAGAAATGATGTTCCTTGCACTCCCACAACTTGAAGTATGGTGCTTTGATTTTTTTTTTCTTATTACAAACATGTTGTTGCTTCTTTTCAAGCTTTTGTTACCCATGGGAACACTATAGGTTTGGGATTTCTTTTTTTTTTTTTTTTTTTTTTTTTTTTTTGCTACAGGGCATTGAAGTAGGAGATCAAACAGAAGCAGCAGGAATAGAACAGTCATTCATTTATCTTCTCTATTTTAAAATACAAAACCCAAAACTAAACAAATAACGTTTCTTAGAGTTTCAAGAATATATTTTTAGAGTAAATAAATAAAAAGGACCACACAAATAAGTTCAGTTTTCAAAATTTCTTTAACTGTAATTCTATTGTGTTTGAAGGGAGCCTACTATGAATCCCAATGCTTTTCAAATTCCTCTGAAGGTGAAGTTAGTTGAATTCTCCTGTAAAATATACAAGAAAATACCACTGATCTGTATAAACAATGCCACTCTTTTTCCTTAATTGTCCATTCATTTCACAAAGCTGATCTTGGAGGAGCCCTGACATGACACCATTAGAGAGAAGAAATCTGCTCTGCACAAGCATATGTACATTAACACAAGTTTCCTTTCAACATGCAAAAGTGTAGGAGGTTGTCAATGTGTAATACTTTACCTGTGCCACCTGGAACAATTGAGATAATAAAATGGAAGATATAACATTTTCTTCCACACTGGATCTTTATATGGTGAAGGACAAGCAAGTGTGCAAAGAAACCAGAGGGAGACATTGATTGATTCAGTCTTAGCCTTTTGAAGCTTAGAGTTTCAAAGTCAGGCTGCTGTGAGCTGTGCTGTACTTCTGAGCTGGTTTCGTGTTCTGTCATCAACAGAGCAGGAACAGTAAGAGACTGTGCTGTACAAAAAAAACAAAACCAAAAACAAACAAACAAATAAAAAAAAAACAAACCAGGAAAACCAAGAAACCTTAAGTAATAACCACTGAAATGCACGTCTCATCCTTTCAAGATGTTATTTTCTTCGTTTTGGTTTAAAACAACTGAATGCTCTCAATCTTCCCTGTCTTTATTCATATCATCATTTACATCCTTTGTACAGCAAAGGTTATATCAGATCTTTCTTTTTTAAACTATTGCTAATGTTTAAATAGTCAGCCTAGAAAATTCATTTTAGGCAAGGTTTTTGCATAAATGATCTTAGCTTAGCTTAGAAGGTTAAAATCAGTTACCTAATTGATGCCTCCTCCTCCTCCCCAGGATATTCAGCCACACGCACTTAGCTGATAGAAAGGTTTACTGCTTTTTCATATTTTACAGATATAAGAGGAGAAAAAATAAAAACAATGTTGAACATAGGAACTGCAACTCTCCCTTCTATATTTTATGTTTAGCTTCTTTTAATCTTTCCAATCAAAATATGGTAGGGACTATTTTTATTTTTTTTTAATGTCTGTTTAATATAACCTCAATCATTCAGCTGAGTATCTGATAACTGCTATACATGCCCCACAGCACTGGCATCTGTTCTTCTCCAGAATTTTTGCACTGCTTTATATTCTGCAGTATATCTTGGTAGCTAAATAATTTCAGCATTTAAACTACTTCAGTGCCTGTGCAACTTTCTTGCTTAAGAGGAAGAAGGACATGTCTGAAAGGAAGTATTAGTAAGTTGTTCCTTTGTCTGAATTCTTCCTCACCTGACACATAGCATAAACAGCAGTGTCAAAACTATTTTTGCCATGATGTTCTAACCATGCTCTGCAGAACGGGTAGTAAACTATTTCTCAGCCTGTTAAATAAGACTGCTCACTCAAGTAATTTGTGTTTGGGTTTCACATGCCTTTCAGAAAGGGTTGCCTGTCTAAGAAAAGGTAAACTGTGCTCATTACATCACTTCGGAGTTTACATTCCAGGAGAAAATAATGAAATACTTTTCTAAATAAGTTCCTGACTACAACAAAATCTGCAACCTGTTAGCAAATTTATTTCTTTATTCTCAGATTGTTATCAGCAGAGTGTTGATAGACACCCCAGGATGGACACAGTGATGCTGCTGAGGAAGACAGGGAAGACAAATGCCCCTCTGGAAGAAAACTTTCTAGTTTTGAGAGGTATTGAACAGGAAGAAAATCTAATCTGGTACCTTTAGACAGGCACCTTGGCAAAGGGATCAGAGCTGCAGCTTGGAGGGAATGAAAAGAGGTTTTTTTCTGCAGGTGGATATCACTCAGAAGGTTTGCTGTAATCTGGGAATTTTTGTGTATTAAGTCTGAAAGTAAGATCAAGACTTGGAAAAAGAAAGCATTAAGAAAAATAGTGGTTTACAAGTTTTCTATTTCAAATTTTCTGCTCTCCCTCACCTACATGTTTTGATTATTCTCAGTGTAAGAATTTAATTATTTTATCTTATATCTTGACGAAACCTTATTTATTTACAGCTCTTTACTGTTCTTTCACAAAATTCTTCTAAGGAGAAAAGTGAGGAGGATAAATTACAAAGTCAAGTAAATCTTCTGAAACAATCTCTGTTCATCAGTACTTATTCTTAAGTTATGTAGAACATATCTTACCATATTTTACCAATCTATACATGTATACATTCAAAATATTTAATTTGCACCCATGGTCTCTAAAACAATTAGGCAAGTTCTGTGTGAACACCCTGGCAGGTCTTGGTCTGGAAAGAAGATCGTAAAATTTTCTATTAGAAACCTTTGCTTTCTCTATTTTAAGTATTCCCTTGTACACATTTGTTCACATTGCACATTTGCTCAGCACTCAATATGACACGTTCCAAATTTGGACTCTTAAACTATTTATATACTGAAGTGACAATAAGTATTTTGTTGAAGTTAAACAAAAATGGAGTTTAATAAATATTCTTATTTGTTTATCATTATTATAACTTATGCTGATGAAAAAACAGACTTCTGCTATATTTGGAAATAAAAGGAAGTCATTGTGGGGTTTCTCAACAGGTCCACACCTAACAAATATTTCATATCTTTTCCAAATTAATAGGATAGAACAGTGTCATAGAACAGAGAAGTATCTTTTAATATTTCCAACCTTACTATCAAACACAGTCTATCCATATTAAAATGCTTTCCTTCCTTCACCACATAAATTCTTTGAACAGGACTAAGGACACTTCATGACAAAATTGTATAAAACCGAATGGATTGATCAATAATTGCAAGTCCCTGAACTTGAGCTTATGAATAGTCGAGGTTACACTGGTACACTGGTAAATATGGGTTAGATTGCCCATAAGTCACTGTGAAAAGGCAGTGGATGTATAGTACTTCATTTTTTTATTCAAATAAGCACAGACATAATCATGTCCTTACGTCTGCTCTTGTTTGACCACTTTGATATTATTCATAGAACAGTAGAAATGCCTGCAAAAGGTCAGGAAATCAGCCAGATTCACCACTACACTAAAAACATCTACAGGACCTGCTCAGTTTGTATGAGCAAAATGTTTCAGGCTCATAGCTTCAATTAAATCATCCTGAGTTTGATATCAGCTTCTGCTTCAAACTGTCCAAAAGCACTATGTAGCAAAATTTTCACTAATTTGAAATACCTAACCTAAATTAGTGAGGAGACAAACATAGGAAAATCTCTTTTTCTTTGCCACTATTTTTCCTGAACGCATTCTGTTCATATGTGATATAAAATTTAGAGGTTAATTTTGGCTCAATCCTTTTGAAGAAGGTACAAGTCTAAAATTACCTGATTAAAAATTATTGTGTCTGGTGAAGAACATGGCAACAACTATCCTTTATTCAATTCTCCTCTGTCCTTTCCCATATTCAAGAACGCAAGCAAAAGTTAGTTCAGATCAAGGAAAAGGGTGGAGGGAAGGGAAAAACACACACTCTAAGCACAAGAACATTAAAAGAAAAAATGTCAGCTGTAACTGTTCTCTGACTTTGGACAGCTTTACACAAAGCTAATTCCTTTATTTATTCAAGGATATGAGTTGATTCCAAGTAAATTAATTGGGCAGTGTGTAGTTCAAAAATTTAACCTATTTTCAGCTTTTCTTTCCTATCCCAAAAGGATTCTAGAAATTCCCTTTCTGCTCTGATGATTTCCAGAAGGAGAGGAATCTTTTGCTCCTTATTTAGCTGGTCTTTTACCTCCTCTCTGTTCCTGACCTTTCTGTGTGCGATGATTTATGGAGCAGAGAGAGGGTAAGAAAAGAATGCCAAGCACTACTCAAACACCAGACACAAACTTCAGCTGACCTTTCCTGTAGTTGGGCGATGTGAGGATGGCTCCCTTCTTTCAATTCACATACAAGAAAATTGGTAAAATCTAATTTTTTAATAATCCGTCATTTCCACCATGAAAAGCCTGAAATTTAGATAGCATTTTAAGACAGTGCAAATAACCTCTCTGTCTCTGCAGGTAACGGATTTCATAGCTACATAAAATGTAGTCATATAATGTAACAGAACTTCCTTACTTTGTCAAATGCAAAAGGCGAACATATTCTCCACTGCCTCAGATCAGTGTATCACCTGAAATGAAAAGCATCACTACGTGTCTTGTCCAGCTATAGCATTCCTATCTGTTGAGGTCTTACCTTTGCATAAGGAAGCTGAAGTCATCAGCATCCATTACTATAGTGAATGAGATGACATTTATCTCCACCAAAACTTTCGGGCTTTAAACCATTGAAGAGATTTGATAGGCTAAGTTATGCTGGGGTTTGACAGTGGCCATGTGTCCTGGTGAAGAAAATGGATCTTTGGGCATAAACTGTCAGGACAGATCCCTAAAGTGGGCTTTAAACTAGACACACTGGGGGAAGGGGATACCAACAGGGCTGCAGCAGGTAACCCAGGGTTGGCAGCACTATGCTTGGATGTGTCAATGCTAGTTGGAACATCTACAATGCTCTTAGGAGCACTGAGGTCTCAGAAGCATTTCTGAAGTGCTTGCACACTGATGCAGGCAGTATGGGGAAAATTAGGATGAACTGTAATTGTCAGTAAGCTCCCAGAGCTACAACACATTAGGTCTAAGTGAGACTTGGTGGAATGAGGATTGGAGAGGTGAGATGGAGGACCATGAACTCTTCAGGAGGGATAGGCAGAGCAGACAAGGTGGAGGTGCCACATTATACTTAAGGGAGAGGTTTGAGTACACTGCCGTTATGGTTAGTGGTGAAATGCTTGAGATGCCCTTGGTGAGGATTAGGAGGATGGAAAACAAAGGAGATACTGCAGTGAGTGTCTACTACTGATTGTCCACGCAGGATGTAAGCAGTTATTAGGTGTATTTTAGGCAACTGAAAACCAAATGCATTTCTGCTGAGGCCTGAATAAATGAAAATGCACCCTCTTTTCCTCCATATTCTTTTAAAAATGAGTTGGCAATGGTAGTAGTTGCTGCAATATGCAAAGGAGTAGATGATCTTTGTAGGTCCTTTTCAATTGAAACTGTCTACTCTATTTTAACTTTTCTGTTGATATTTACCTGAAAATATTTTGCCTGCAGTAGTTATTCCTAACCCCTTCCCTCTAATTCAGTATCCCTCTGACTGTATTCCCCAGTGTTCTTTTAGTGAACACACTGCAGAGTGGATTATAGGCACCACTAACATATTATCAGAGCAATTCATGTTCATCTCTTTCCTCACTTTCACCTTTCCAGCAATAAAGATGGGTTTCATTGCTACAAGTGGATATTGTTCCTACTTTTGCTCTCCTAAACACAGACATTCTAGGAAAATAACCTCAGAAAATACGCAATTTCCAAGCAAGTAACAAAGGAAAATCAAGGAACCAAATGGGGAAATGGAATGAAGACATTGAAAGTTCTCGGAAAAACTTTAACTTAATGATTTGTGTTTACTGTAATAGGCAAGAGAAAGCTATGGAAACAGATGGACTGGTTTTGCTCTGTTTTCTACTGTTACAAAGTAGGAGCAATGTGGGTGGTCATAGGTTTGCAGAAGAATGTTCAGAGTAGCTACAGAATTTATCATTACCTACCAAGATGTAACGAGTCAACCAGTCTTTCTCCCTATCATTGACTCTGATAAGAGCTGTGGGGTATTTTTTCATTTTCAGTTCTCAGATACATCAAGAAATGTATCTGCTACATGTGCTAGGTCATTACTCTGTTAATTTTGTAATGAGGAAACAAGAGAACAGGCGGAATAATTTGCTCAGATCCATTTCTCTTAATTTGCATACCTTGACCAATGCATCTGTTTGGATCCACATTCAATTAGCCAAATTTCTCACACCGAATATTACTATTTGGTCTCCAAACTTTAAAAAAATTATACTTGAAATATACAGTTTGCAACTAATTTTTCCTGTTTCTTATTCTATTATAAAAGATTTAATTCTGCAACAAAACCTTAAAAATAAACTACAGTAATTTCACGACTATAAGGCGCATCCTTTTGACTAAAATTTTGGCCCTAACCCAGAAGTGCACCTTATAGTCCGGTGTGCTTTATATATGGACAAAGTTCGAAAAATTGCCAAACCGGAGTGTGAACCACGAGCCACGGGGGGAGCCGGCAGGGCTATGGCTGCCAGGTGGAGGCGGGGCCGTAGCTGTCGGGTGGAGACGGGGCCGTGGGGCCACTCCTACTGAGTACAGGCAGGCCTGGGGACCCGTGGCTGCCGGATGCAGGCGGGCCCAGGGGCCCGTGGTGCCACTCCTGACGCGTATAGGCGGGCCAGGCGCCCCGCTTGCATGGGGGTCCGGGGGCCCATGGTTGCAAGGTGGGAGCTGGGGGCAGATCCTCACTGCAAAAAAAAAGTACACCTTATAGTCTGGTGCATATTATATATCAGCAAAAGTGCGGAAATTTGCTGACACCCGGATGCACACCTTATAATCCGGTGGGCCTTATGGTCGTGAAATTACTGCAAATATCACTCACTGAAATAATTGGTATTATATTGCACAATACAAAAAATAGTAGAATTTATTCTGGAAAGAAAACCTGGTAATATATTTGTGAGCCATTTGTGAGGTAAATGACAAACACAAATGTGAAAATCTGATTTTAATCAATAGCCATACTTACAATAAACATCGACTTCATATCTGAATTTGCTGAGTGCTATCACAGAAGACTTATTTCCTTGCCTCATATAAAATTTAATGAATTTGTTCTGATGGAAAATTTCAAGCTTAATATCTTAAATAAACACTGGTTCTTTATTTTACAGATGCCATGTGAAGTTTTACATTACGCTTAAAAATTTACAAAGTATGCTTAAAAATTCCAGCAGATTTTAGAAACCATTAGACATTCAAAGAGAACACCCAATTTTAAACTTATAAATGAGAGGGACTATGACTCTGAAACTGCTTGACATTTTCTAGTCACCCCAACTTCTCTCTGGGGGAGGTGCAAGGTATCATGCCTCTCTCATGGATCTGAGAACCTTTCCTGAAGTATCTATCTATCTATATATATATATATATATATATATGCATATATATTCCGCCCTCCCCCCCATATTGTTCCTGTTTAACCTGTCATTTAAGGTGGAGACAATGAATCAGCTCAGAAAGCATGAAGGAGTAGGAAATTCTTTCCCAAAGTTATCATATTATCTTTTTGGCCACCTGGCCCAAAATTCAGACAGAACAGTATTTTAAAGCTAACCCCACTGTTACTTCAAGATAATGTAAGACAGTTCTTGACTTTTGGGAGGAGAAAAAGTGGAAATTCATGATAGTTAAAACTAAAGACAGCCTTACTCTGACCTTGAGTATACATTTCATTAGCCATGAATTATTTTCAGTTCAAATGCATTTTCATATCAAAGTAGCAGTTGATAATGTTTCTTCCTCCCTTCTTTGCCCTGGGGGAGAAAAAAAAAGAAAAAAAAAAGAAAAGAAAAGTTACACTTGTTTTTTCTTGCTAACTGCAACTTTAGGGAATAATTTTTTACATGGAAGTAGATTAAGAGTAAACATTTAGTTTAATAAGTGAAGAAAAAGGACTTAAACTCCTCTAAATTCTTGCTTTGATAAATTGTAGCTTTGCCATGAGAAACATGAAACTATGATTGTTTAATTACACATTACATGGTGTTACTGTAGCTTTAGTTTGGTTGAAAAGACTTCAGTAGCATTCATATTGATTTCCCCACTGTAGAGCAAGGAGAATAGTTCTATAATTATGTTATTTCTTAGTTGGATTTGGGATTTGGGGAGGGGGTTAATTTCTTCCAAATTCAAATTAAGGCAGAATTATATTACCTTCCTCTGTGCCTAGATGAGTAAAATGTTATATTTTAATGTTTTATAAGAGTCTAAGCTGATATCTGTTGTAGTGTAGAAAATGGAAATTAAAGAATGTAAAAAAAAAGGTAGTTTTAATAATCTTGATGACTTTTAAATAAGTCTTCATTAAAATGATATTATCAGAACCATATAGGATAAATGACAATCTATGAATGTTCCTTATTTTCTGAAAAACATAGACCCTCATATTTTCTGTCTTTTGTCATGAAAACTAAAAATGAGCATGCAAGGAATGTAAGTGTCAATTCCTTATGAATTACATATATATGTGCATACGTCTATAGCTCAGTATAGACCTAAAAATATCTGTTTTTCTATTGAAATAATGCATTAAAAAAAAAAATTGGCACTAAAATGTATGGTGATAAAAAGATGTATTGATTCAATACTGTTGTAACTGCACACACAACTTACTGGAAAAGAATTATTCAAAATACTGATGAGGTATATAATGAAAGATGAAAGAAATAAAGAAATATTGGGTTGTGGTATGCTTTTAAGGTACTTAGCAGAATCAGATAGAATATTTGCAGAATCAGATAGATTATTCAGGGTTCAGGTAAAAGTATTAACTATCTTAACAAATGGTTTATTTAATTTGGATTACTTTTGATAAGATAAATGTAACTAGCTAACTGCCAAGAGAGAAATATGGAGTGGGAGATCTGCTTGTTTGCTTCTTGTATATTCAAACACTATTGCTTGTAATTGTGAAAAAAAAGTACTGACCCACTACATTTTTTACCAGTGAAATCCACAAAGAAGCATCAGGATATGAACCCAACTGGAAAATTTTCATTTTGCACCATGAAAGTCAAATAGAAGAAAAAAGGGTATAGGCTAAGCAATACCTCCTTGGCAAGATTAATCAACAATTCTGTACTTTGCTGTCCTTTGATTTGAATATACATTACTTTCTTTTATTTTTAGAACACTAGAGGAGGCTCAGGAGTCAGGATTGTTTCTTTTTTTATCAGAATGAACAAATTAGAAAAGCAATGACTGAATAGTATACTTAAAAGAGTGTGTTTATTGTTTCTTGATGCAACTTTAGGGCCTTCAGCTAA
Organism: Catharus ustulatus; assembly: GCF_009819885.2. Classification (NCBI taxonomy): domain Eukaryota; kingdom Metazoa; phylum Chordata; class Aves; order Passeriformes; family Turdidae; genus Catharus; species Catharus ustulatus. The sequence continues at coordinate 75,792,198 of NC_046221.1, forward strand.
ACTACATCAAGATTAATTCTGATCTTAGAGGAATTTGCTTATTTACCTAAAAACAGGCTCTGTAACAAATTTCATTCTTATGAAAAATACACTCCTTGGCTTTTTCTCTTTTTGCCCCAGAAGGCTTAGGACATGTTTGGCATCGGTTTAGGTTTATTTTAATTTATCTTCTATAGTTTAGTTTAAAGCTTTTGGTTATGACAATGTATTTTATATTCTTTCATCACCCTTGTTCCTTGCTATGGCTGCTGCTTGCAATTTTTAATTTTTTTTAGTAAAACATTGCTTAAGACTAGACTGGTATAGGTTTTTTTTGTTTGGTTGGTTTTTTTTCTTCTTTCTTTTCTAATTTTTAAATTTCTTTGTATTCTGTTTATAGTAAAGTCTTATTTAAAAAATCACATAATATATTCTATACAGTCACTAGTTTCTAAATGGTCAGCATTCTGAAAGAGTTTAGCAGAGCTTAATGTCAAAGATTTAATGCCATCTAGGGATCTAAGTTTTAAAATTATGCATTCTGTTCAAGAGAATCATGACATATTTTCTATTATTTCTGTTAAATATAGAGTAGATCAATTCCATAACAGAGTTAAAGTAAATCTACATCTTTGTCACTAAGAGCACAATTCCCAACATGACTGCTTTCCAGAAACATAAAATTTGTCTTAAGCATTTCTGCAGAATCATAGTAAAACGTAAGTTGGAAGGGGTCTCCAGAGACCCCTCAGCTTCTTTTCACCCAAGGCTGATGTGAAAACACTATCAGATTGCTCAGGTTAGTGTTCAGCTGAGTTTAATTATCTCCAAGAAACCCTACTGATTCTTAAGGCTCCTGTTCTGCATGATTGACCACTGTCACATGAAAATATTTTTCTTGTACCTAGTAAGAATTTCCCCATGTTCCAACTTGCGTCCATTGCTTCTCCTGCCTGCACTGTACTCTACTACTTTACTTCCGAGAACAGTCTGGTGTCATCTTTCTATATTGTCCCAGTGGCAACTCTATGTTTTTGTACTGCAAATGCCCAAGCTGTATTCAGTACTTCATATCTGATCTGACAAGAACTGAGTGGGGCACAAAATCCACTGCTTGAACTGTTGGCTATTCCATTGCTAATCCAGCCAAGCATTTGGATGGCCTTCATCGCTGCAAGGGTGCACTGATGACTCCTCCAGTTCAACTGGTTTTCCACACAGAAACCCAAGTCCTGCATTCTGTGAAACTGCATTCTAGCCAGGCAACACCAAGATTGTAGTCCTGCATTAATTTAGTCCATCCCAGGTGCAGAAGTCTGTATTTATCAAAGCTGAACTTCATTCAGTTCTTGTCATTTCCTTTGTCTGTTTGTGGGGTCCCTTGAAGAGCAACCCCATCCTCCAGCCTTTCTTCATGCCACTGTTGTCCAGAAAGGTATGGGAAGTGCACTTTGTAAGCATCCAGTTTGTTACAAAGGATTTCCCAGGAGGTGGGGCTGATAAGCCTGTAGTTTTGTACATCTTCTTCTTTCTCATCTTCAAGATGGTGGTATTGTTTCCTTTTTCTAAATTATCAGCAGCTAACAAAGACAGCAGTTAACTTGCCCAATACCCTTGTCTGCATTCTGTCTGTTCCCTTCATCTTCAGTTTCTCTATGTGGTTTAACTGCATCTTCACTTGATCTTACTTCTATCGTTGCTAATGTTTTCTCCCACCGACTCTGTTAATAAATCCGAAGATCTAGGAGGCACATGGGCGAAGCTAGCCAGTGGAAAAAAAAAAAAAAATAGGTAAACCAATATTGGGTACTTCGGCTCTCTTCATATCATTTGTAACTATCTTTCCATCTCCACTGGGAAGCAATCCCATATTGGTTTAGCCTTCCTTTGGTGTCAGTGTGCTCATAGAAGCCTTTCTGGCTGTCATTCACATCCCTCACAAGTTTCAGTTCCAGTTGAACTTTGGCTGTCCTAGTTACACCTCTGCATGTTTGGGCAGTGCTTCTGTATTGCTACTCTGTCCCTGCTTCCAGTTTCTGTGTTCTTCCTTTATGTGGTTGAGCTCAATCAGGAGTTCCTTGGTGATCCATATTGGCCTTCTGCCATGCTTGCTATGATAGTTCTTGAAATATAAGCTCTCACATTGGACTGGATTCTCTGCAATTTTGTGAAAGTTTAGGTCTAGATATTAGTCCATTTTTTAAAATTTATATTTCAGCTAATTTAATTTAGCTACCACGTTAGCTACAGGGAAACCAATAGTTACACAACTATGAAGCAGGAGTAAAACTGGAACAAGTTGTCTTCGTACCAGTTCTTATAATTGCCTGGCACTTTTCAGGGTCTTCTGCTAGTAAAAGAGAACTTTGCCAAACTGCCAATGTTTCAACTTCTGGTGAAAGTTTTGAATATACTTCACTTGTCTATTTCTAAGAATAAGGCTAAGGAGAGATGCCAAATACCAAAATCAAAACCCCAACTTTTCCTTTAAAGGAAATCAATGCAAACTTCCCTTTGAAAAGCTTAGCACCAGTGTGGTTATATATACAATTGGTTTATCAGATGTCAGTTTTACTGCTTGTCCCAAATCCATTCAGATACTGGGAAGAGTGACAAAAAACAATTGTCAGTCACTGAGAGGTATATACTGGAACTCATCATTCAGGTTGTCCCTTCCTTTGTTAATACCTAGCAAAAGCTAAGAAATAAAGACAAGGGAAAGCTGGAGGGAGGTATGTTTCCAAACATGTGGGTATTAGAATCTAGCACGTTTCACAGAAGCCAGATATAGCTACCCAGCATCACCTTCTGCAAAGAAAGGGCCTATGAAAGAGCAGTTCCCTCTGGCTAATTGCCCTGTGGGTGAGATGTGAGCTACCAAATCTAGCAATGATGCATCAGGATCTGTTTCTCACAGGTTCTGCTTGCCAACTGAATGGGTCATTCTGCAGCGCCTGGTGGATCTCAAGGGAAGAAATTGTTTTCCCCTTTGTGAAGCTGAGGATCTGGTCTTTAAGAGAATTAATAGTTGGGTATAATATTAATATTAAAATACCTGAGGTATTTCATTGCAGCATGCTTGAACCATGGTTCAGCATAAACACACACAGATGCCTGACTTGAACACATCACGGCTTATTAGCAGCATTAGTGAGGCATTGTTAGACTACTTCACCACGCAGGTGGAGGGTGTAATTTTGAGGGCTACTGAGCACTGTGAATCTCCCAATGTATCACAATTACAGAAACACCTGTGTTAAATAACGTTGCTCTTATTCCCTATGAAAATGCATGTTTTTCAATAGTCCTTAGAATTAAATGCCTTGCCAACAAGCCACAGGTGTACACCACAGGAGCACATGATAATGTAATTGTGAAGGATGTAATGACAGCTCTCCATCCATAATACCACCTTACCAAGATGCACTCATGCATCTACTTTATATTTAGGGATTTTCTAACTAACTTCAGTCATCTAAGCAAGAGTATCAATTCCAAAAGTAGCACTAACTATGAAAGAAAAAACAAACCCCCAAAAAAACCAAAAACTCAGCCCCCCACATAATCCAGGTTTAAAACTGATTGAATCCAGTGTAGAAAGGGAAAAAATGCAACCACTGCCTACTCACCCCCAAAAGACCCCCACAAAAAAATACATGCTAATACTTCAAATAGATAGAATAACTTTGATCCTGCAAAAATTGAGGGCCTGCCAAAAGCCTTCCTTACAGGAATTGTTACTACAGAAACTACTGATAAGAGATGTACTTTAAATCTGTTGAAATCTTTATAGAAATTTTATTAATCCTGTAAAATCTAGCTAACACAGGCTAGTTTTAAAATTCTATGCCCATTGTACATTTCTATTGCACAAAAAATGGACTGATTTTTAAACAAATGTATTTGGATTCTGCAGACCCTGACTAATGTTAGTCTCTATGAAATAGAATTTGTGCAAGGACTAAGAACCACTGAAAAATTTGTGAGGCATTAAATGATGTGAAAATTCCAGAAACATTTGGACATTTTGATTGGACATCTGTGAGAATTCTGAAGAAAATAATCAAGCACAGCTAGTAGGGAAACTTCTTCCAAATAATTTCACAAATGTAAAAAAAAAAAAGAAAAAAAGTATATATTATATATGAGGGTTTCTGATCAGTAAACATCTCAGAAACTTAGTGTCCTAAAAGATTCTATAAAATTATAAAACTATCAGTGGCAATTTGCAAAGCAGTGATCGATCCATATTCACAAATGAGTTCTGCTTTTTGTTTATTGTTCTTTGTGGAGAACATGGTCTAAAAGTTCAGTCAGGAAGATTTAATTTTCTCATGATTACAGTACAGGGATCCTGAACTGCCAGAGTGAATGACTGGATGAAAGCAGTCTCTGTAACTATGCATGACTGGGAAATAGATGCGAGCTTGCTAGACATGAGCTCTAGTAAGAGGAAAAGAGAACCAAGATGGACTGTGTCCTCTTGCTCCTCTCTGCTTTTGGTGTCACTTTTGGTTTGAATCTTTTCCACAGGCTTAGTCAGATCATGGTTATGCTTACCATGTACAGAAATTTGCATAGCAGCAGAACTGTAAAAAACCTCATGTTTTTATTATTTTATTATGTTTTTACATATTAGCTCATGTGTTTTTACTTCGTTTTAATTGAGAGTAGCCTCATCCCAAGTAGCTACAAATTTGTGAAAAGTGCAGTGCAAGATCTTGTCATTACAGTTGAAACTGTAGGAGGACACTTTAGTGTTCTCCCTTGGATCTGCCTATTTTCAGTAAGGATGACATTCACTCACATTTTACCCACAGCCTAATTATTAAAAAGATCAGTAGAAATTCTGTGGGGAAAAGAATGAGCAAATCTGTCATCCCCCAAACTGCAAATATGCTAAAAGAATGAATCATAGAATCACAGAAGAAACTTTTCCCATTCACAATAGCCACTGTGTGTCAGATTAGTGTCCTTTAATTACCATAAATATGAGTCAGTAAATTCTTCTATTAACTTGTATCTAATTGTTCATTGAATTCTGGTGCAAAATCTTTCCTCAAAGTGCTGAATACTGAGTAGGGACAATAATTTCCCTCACATTACTGCACTGTAAATGCCTCCCCTTCTGCTTTTCTCTCTCATATATAAAGGACAGTTAGAGACTGAATCCTTTTCAACTGCCCACTTTCATTTTCTCTCTCTCTCTCTCTCTCAGGTTTGGGGGTGGATGTGATGTGTATCTTCTCAACAACAGAATCCAGAATGAGCTTTAGAAAGTAGCATCTATTATGCCACAGTCTTTAACAGCTATGATTTTAACAGCTATCAATATGATTGATGATTGATATCAGTGCTCAGCAGTGGAAAACTTCAGGGGATTAAACTATGAGACTGAAGCTGAAAATCCATGGTCTCTAGTAAAACTACACTAAAAGTAACTCTCTTTGGCTACAGTGTGAGCAGATAGCACACACTGACCAATGGACTGTGCGATACTCTCCTGATTTCTATGTATTAGTTGATTTGTTCAGAAAATTCAATACACACAAAATATATTTTCCCTTATATTCAGCTCCTCACAACGTTGATTCTTTATCTCTTCCTTGGATAAACAAAAATGAATTGATGCCTGTGCCCTCAGGGCAGTGTAAATGGAGTTAAATCCAGATTGTGGCTGGTCGTAAGTGGGATTTCCCAGGATTCCGTATTGGGGTCAGTCCTGTTCAACAGCTTCACTAATGATCTGGATGATGGGATTGAGAACATCTCCAGTAACAGACAATACCAACTTGGGTGGGGGTGTGTTCTGCTGGAGAGTGGAAAAGCTACAGAGGACTCTGGGCAGGCTGAATTCCTGGGCTGAGGCCAGTGGGATGAGATTCACTAAGGCCCAGTGCCAAGTGCTGCACTTGGGTCACAACAAACCCATGTGATGCTACAGGCTGGGGGAAGAGTGGCTGAAAAGATGCCCATTGGAAAAGAAGGTGTTGGCAGGAGGTGTTGGTCAACAGGCAGCTGAACATGAACCAGCTGTGCCCAGCTGGCCAGGAAGGCCAATGACACAATGACATCCTGGCCTTTATCAGCAACAATGTGGTCAACAGGACCAGGGTAGGGATTTTCCCCCTGTACACAGCACTGGTGGGGCTGCGCCTCAAATCCTGTGTCTAGTTTTGTGCTTCTCACTACAGGAAAAAGATTGAGATGCTGGAGTGTGTCCAGGGAAGAGAAATGGAGCCAGTGAAGGATCTGGACCACAAGTTATACTGAGAGCAGTTGAGGGAGTTTGGGTCATTTAACCTGGAAAAGAGGCTCAGGGAAGTACTTTTTACTCTCTTCAACTGCCTGAAAAGAGAACGCAGCCAGGTGAAGGTCAGTCTATTCTCCCAGGTAACAAGTGACAGGAAGAGAGAAAAAGGACACCAGTTTGGTCAGGGCAGGTTTAGGTCATATATCAGGAAATATTTCTTCACAGAAAGATTGTCAAGCATTGGAACAGTCTGTCAAAGGGAAGTTGTGGAGTCACCATCCCTGGAAGTAATTGAAAGACACGTAGATGTGGGATATGGCTTTCAGGAGCAGGGTTTACTAGGATTGGTAGATCTGGTACTGCTGGTTAATGTTTACACTTAATGATCCTAAAGGTGTTGTTTTTTTTTTTTTTTCAAACTAAACAAGTCTATGATTTTCCTATTACCTGCTCTTTGCTTTTGCAATGTTGATATTTTCATGTAATATACTATATTTCTCAATCCAGCTTCTCTTCCTGCTCAAACTTGTAGTCAAACCTCAGTCCTGCTCTTTTGAACATCACAGTCTAAGGTACAGTAATTTCACGAATACAAGCCGCACCAATTTGACCAAAAGTTTGGTGGAAACCCGGAAGTGCGGCTAATATTCGAGGGCGGCTAATACATGAACAAAATTCTAAAAGCTGCCAACACGGAAGTGAGAGCCCGCAGCAGCCCCAAGCCAAGCTGGAGCCCGGCCGGCCCCGGCTGAGGTGGGAAAGCCTGGCAGAGGCGGGGCGTGCAGTGTGGGGGTGGGCGGCAGAGCCTGAGCCAGCAGGGCAGGGCAGGGGGGGCGACAGAGCCCGGGCCAGCAGGGCGGGGGAGCCCAGGAGAACTGGGGCTAGCAGTGCAGGGGAGCATGGCAGAAGCAGGAAGGCCGGCGGGTGGGGCTCCCTGGCAGTGGGGGAAGCCCAGCAGAATCGGGGCCAGCAGCGTGGGAGAGCCCGGCGGTGCGGGGGCCTGCAGTGCCAGCCAGGGTGAGCAAACGCGGCGGCGGTGCAGACGGGAGGGGGCGGCCGGCGAGCCTGGCGGCGGCGGCAGCCCTGCCGACCGGGCGAGCAAACATGGCGTGGGGCGGCCGGTGTGCCTGGCAGCAGCGGCAGCGGCTGGCCCGCCGGCAGGGCGAGTAAACTCAGCGGCGGGGCGGCCGGCGTGCCTTGCAGTGGCGGCGGCGTCTGGCGTGCCTCGCAGCGGCGGCAGCGGCTGGCCCGCCGGCAGGGCGAGTAAACTCTGTGGCGGGGCGGCCGGCGTGCCTCGCAGCGGCGGCAGCGGCTGGCCCGCCGGCAGGGCGAGTAAACTCAGCGGCGGGGCGGCCGGCGTGCCTCGCAGTGGCGGCAGTGGCTGGCGTGCCTCGCAGCGGCGGCGGCGGCTGGCCCGCTGGCAGGGCGAGTAAACTCAGCGGCGGGGTGGCCGGCGTGCCTCGCAGTGGCGGCAGCGGCTGGCGTGCCTCGCAGCGGCGGCGGCGGCTGGCCCGCCGGCAGGGCGAGTAAACTCAGCGGCGGGGTGGCCGGCGTGCCTCGCAGTGGCGGCAGCGGCTGGCCCGCCGGCAGGACGAGCAAACACGGCAGCAAGGTGGTGCTGACGGGAGAGGGGGGCCAGTGAGCCCGGCGGCGGCTGCAGCACCACCCGGCCGGCCCCATCGGCAACCATGAGCGGGCCGAGCCTTCCTGGCCCCGCCCCGAGCCAGTAAAGCCCGCTATGCCGCGATCCTGTTACTAATTGGCCAATTTGTAAAAGCTGCGCACGGATTCTCGCTACAAACGAAAGTGCGGCTAATATTCGGGGTGCGGCTTATCTATTGACAAAGACAGCAACATTGTCGAGGCACTGGAAGTGTGGCTTATACTCCGTGCGGCTTGTATTCGTGAAACTACTGTAATTTAGTATTATGAATTCCTTTTCAAGTCACAGAAGAGGTAACACAGGTCATGAAGAAGCAAATCTTTTCTGATGAGTGAATAACTTTGATAACCTAATTACCAGGCATGACAAAAATCAAAATATGTGGAAATTTAATAAACTAAGTAATATTTCATTCATTGTTTACATGCTTCTGATTAGTGCTTTCATAAGGTTATAGTATAATAGACCAAAGTTTCTGTCCCAGACCAGATTTAAAATCAAAGCCTAAATAGAGACACAAAAAAATCCTATTTAAATATATGTGTGTTGTAGTCCCACATATTTGAAAGTCCATGGTCATAAAGGAGACAGCTAAGCATATACCTCCTTAGAGGATCAGAGTGGTAAAGATTTTTAGAGGAATAATATGCCCCATCCTCTGAAAATTTCAATGGTTACCACCTATCCTGGGAAAAAACCTCTCCATTGTGTATCTAGTTAAGATACATTGAAGAATACAACATATAATCAGGAATACAGATGGTACAGAATTAAGCATACACTTTAAACATATATGAGAACCTTATTTTGGTAAAATTATTGAGGTGTTTAGTTTTTGGACGTATAGAAGCTAACAGAATATAACACCTCAATGGTGATGAGGTAATTCAGTCTTCAAGCTAATCAACTTTTTAAAACAAAGTTGATTTCTTAGTGTTCATAATTTTAAGTTCCATGCATGTGCATGCATGCATGCATCCATTCATCCCTTCACAGACCCACATTTTGTCCCACTTGCTGTGGCAGAACAGTGGGCACAAATTACTGTTAAAATGTAAAGGCATTTCCCTTTTCCTCAAGCAGATGAAAAATAAGTAGAAATATGGAGACTCACACACAAAGGTTTTTAAAGATTTTTAAAAATTATTTTCCACTTCACATGACTATGAAAGAATCATCAATATAAAGAGTCTTTTGTGTTGCCTCCTTCTTAAAGCCATTTTTGTCTGTATTCTTTCTTCATTTAATCAAATGCTGTTTGGTTACAAAAGTTTACTGGTCATTGTTTTCATGGATGTTCATAGGCCTCTGCATATGAGTAAGTACAGCAGATATTCATGAGCCATGTTTAAGACAATTTCCAGGTTAGGTCTGGTAAAAGCCTAAAAAATGGTATCTCAGTGGATGCACTTAATAGAGACCAAAAGGACAACAGTTGTGCAGCTAGATCTGTAATCATGGTAAGAGTTAAAAATTAATTCATACTGTTTACATTCCTGAAATTCATTTCATATCCAGGGACAACAGTGTTAAATGACTTTCATAAGATGGTTGCATATTGTACTGTTGAATCATTTTAGGAAGAGACTTATCTTAAAAGTAGACGAACAGTTTTGGTAATTTCTCCTGTGTATAGAAAGATAAAAGTAACTCAGATTGCAGTCTGTAGTTCATTCAACACTATATCAACTACTTTGATATTTTCTGAAATATTAGCTGCATAAAATTATTGCTGTTTTCACATTTCCATTAATCTAAGGCTACATGCAGCTGTTTCTTGGAGGAAAAAACCATAAGCACTGCACTGGTGCAAAGGCTCTAAATACCTTCATATTGGCAGCATGGCCAATTTCTATCACTAATACCCAAAGCAGGGCTTATCATGATCTTCCTTCTTATCTGCTTTCCAAATAAGTTTATGAATGCTGATATATAAAAAAAAGAAAGCTGTATGAGTACAAGAATACACACACACTCTGGAGAATGTTAAACAGAAGATAAAAACATCAGCTGTTACATTCTGGATATCCATGTCCAGTTTCTGCTAGTGAAAATAAGTTTGATGGTTTCCTTTTAGTCTTAGTTGCAAAAAAGTATCACAAAATATTCATGCTATTCGCTGATTCCCTTTAACAAGAGCATCTTGTGCAGATCAGGATGGAGGTATGCATGTAGAACTGTGCAAAAAACTTCTTTCATGAACACTAGCCCAGTGTAAAATAACTTAAAATGTCAAATCTCAATGAAGAAAAAAAATTCTTTCTGCTGCATCTACAGGCAGGTCTATATTCTTGTTCTCATAAAAACATGTTAACTACACAAGAACGATGGAAGGAAATCTGTAGGAATTCCTCCATCTTCCGTAAGAAATTCTCTGCACTTTAACTTACAATTATAACATTGGAGGAAAACGTAGGTTTGCTCCACTTGTGAATGTGCCTCAACACTAAACTATTTTTTGCTTATGGAACCTATCAGAGAATGGCTATCAGTGAAGTAGGAAGGCTAGCTGTTTAATTGAGACCCATCCAACTTCCCACCATACCCAATATACCTTGTGTCATCTGCTTTGAACCCCCAAGATTATATGTAAATTTATAAGTAAAGTGAAAGCCCAGACATGCAATTTCCCACCCCTCTACTTCTGTATCCCTGTGCCTTGATGGAAAGCCTATCCATCAGGACTGAAAGGGAAAAGCAATGTGCTCTGACAGCTTCCCACTATTGATTCTGTAGGAATCAAGGTTCTCGCATGGGCCATGGTACACATCTGGTACTCAGCATAAACTTAATTTTTCTGTAGCTAGGCAACGATGTGCAGATGGTAATACTTGCTGAAGACAGAATTATCAACGACTGTGGAGTGTTCCAGCACCACAATAGTGCAATATTTGAGCAATTGGACTCACTGCGAAACACTTCTGTTTTCTAATGGTGCATCCAAATTTAGGTAAAGTAGCTCAATGTGCAGCCTAGCTGCCATTTTGTGATGGCAAGCACCACAGAACATTACAGAGAGTGATGCAAGAGATTTTCCTTTTCCTCTTTGTTGTCTTTGTTGTTTTTGTTAGTGTAGAAGAAAAGCCGTTCAAAAAAAAACATATACACCTGCCTCTGTCTGTGTGTTTTTGTGTGTGCATGTTCATAGAAAATGATATTATGAACTTTGGTAAACTTAATGCAATCATTGCATGCTGTAGGATTTTCATGCTGATCTTGCAATTGTTTGCTTTTATGTCTTGCTGTTTTTCTTTGGGAGCAAATATCCCATGACCGCTAAAACCCAGAGCTGATGGCACTGGATTATCTCTTAACCATTTTCCAGGTTAACTTGGGACCAGATATCTGTGCATACCAAATTAATTCCTAGGACATTACACCTAAACATGTACAGTTATGTATGGTAACCTCAAGTTACAGGTCTCTAACATTACCAAATACTGAAAGACAAACAACCCTTGCGGACTGGAAAAAGCCCATCAGGTTAAGGGTACAACTCAAGTTTTCATGAGACAGACTAAACAGAAGACATAAGGATGTTCTACTATAAACTGAAGTGTAGAGTAGACATGCTAATCCACTGTCATAGCTAATATTTACAGTGCTAAATCTGATACATAACCAGAGAACTAAAACACTATTTATTTTGGAAAAACAAGAAGGAATTTGTTCTCAGTGTTTCATAGCTTCTGGACACCTCCTTTTCATCACATTACTAAAAAAGGATACTGCCTATTATATCCGATAGCAGCTTGGGACAATGATATAATAGTGAGTGGAAGTTGCAGGGTTTTTAAGTCACTTACAAAATTATTTGAAAAAGTGTTCCAAAGACATTTCACTTCTGAGGCCTCATGTGACCACTGACAAAGAAAGGACAGACAATTTAATACGAAAGTAGCAGTAGAAGTAGACAAAACAAAACAAATCCGGGAAGAAGAACCAACATGGCAGGTGAGTATACCCTGGCAGGTGAAGGGTGAAAAAATACTGAATGGCATTTTTAGGAGCCTGAAAGTTAGTTGAAGAGCCTAGGAAGTGACAAAAAGAGGCAACAAAAAATGTTGCATGAGAAACATCAAAAAGAGAAGTTAGGAAAAAAAATGCAGTTTGAAAAATGTTTTCTTTGTTAATTATTCTCTAATTATTGTTGGTTCTTGAACTTTTTCCTGCTTTAAACAAGTTGGAGGTAGACATTTGCTATATAAGAATAAGATATAAGCAGTTGTTTTTTGTAGGTCACACAGACTTTTTTTTACTATTGACAAGCACTAGATAACATTTAAAAGGCTCTCTGAGAGCCTGATCCAGCACCACTTGAGTCAACAAAAGTTTGTCTAGTGACCTCGAAAGCAATGAATGAATGAAATGTCTTCCTTGTGTGTGCCAAAAATAATAAACCCATCCCATCCCCTGTGAGCACATCTGATCCAGTATCCTCCCCCTCCCCAAAAGACAAAGTGAAGTGAAAGAGATGATAAGTATACATCTGCAGCTGTGACATCTTAATGGATCTCATGTCAGAAGGTAATACAAAGCTGTTAAAATCTCCCAGCATAAATCACTTGCTATGAAAGGAAACCAAACATCACTGATTATATTTTCACAAAATACTGCAAATAATAATCTTGACTATGTTTCACGTCTGTCCATTTCTGGGTACTAGAATTACAATCTTAGGAGCAGGAAAAAGAAAACATAATCAACAGGTAAATGTTTATTAAGTGGAAAACAGGAGACAAGTGCAAAACACCCTTCTGAGGTAACTGCCATATGACTGCCAAATTTGAAGGAGACAATTTGGCTAGTTCCTAGAGTTGGCAACTCTGTAAGCTTGTATGAACCAGCATAAGTTCTTTTGTTCATTTTTGCACATGATATTTGTATTGCAGATGGAAAACAATATTTTGATCTTTTATGACTATAAACAGATACAGAATTATTATTCTGTATTTGTACATTTCTAATTCTATCTTACTTTGGTCAGGGCTATAGTATTTTAATTTTACTTAACTTTTATGTTTAAATTTAAACACTACTTTTATCTATATAAACCTCATTCTGGCCACATACCAAATTCTGAGTAATACAGCTGAAAAACTGCTAATGCTTCATGAATGTAATCTTCCTAGATGCTACACTGTTTTACAGTTTTTAGGAAGCCCTTAAACTGAGAAATTCCTCAGTAGACCCAGGCTGCAGGCAGAGGGTCTACACAGGGGTGCATGTGGAGGAGTGAATATCACTCACTGCTTTCTCTCCGGTATAGCCTTAATAGCCTTACCCTTTCTGTCTTTATTGTTAACTTTCTACATAGAAGCTTCCTTGCAGGATTCTGTTTAAACAGTGTGTCAGGGGAAAGACCTGCAGAAATTGTATAAGAAGAATAAATTTTCAGTGGTGAAATCTAGAGTTCATGAACTAGTCCTGAGTTGCTTTAAAAGTTCATATATAAATTTTAAAACTTAGGCCAGTGAAAAACTGAGAGGGGCAATGGATCACATAAGGGGATGTGACTTCATAGATAGTGATCCAAAAAATATGTAAGATACGAAAAATAAAGTAAAATAAAATATATTGAAGACAAAATGCACATATACCTGCATATTATCATCTAAACATAAACACACATATTTTCAGGCACAAAATACATTGTTTTGTTAGAACACTCCAGACACTTCTGCCCTAACCACTTGTGTGTGCAGCAGTCAGATCAAAGCATCAAAATGTCACGCACTTCATGCCTGAAGTCTCCAACATGTTTTTCTCTGCTGAGGGTAAACAGGCCAAGGAAGATGATATGCTAGTCAGCTTGATAAAAAAGGAAAAAGAAAAAAGCTTTCTTTATTCACAGAACCATTGAACTGACACTGCAGTAATTAAAGAAGACAGGACTACAAAGCATATCCTTGGTCTGTACCCCCTGACTCAGACTGAGTCCTTGCACGTTAAGAAAGTTTTGCATGAAAGGTCAGAGTTTGACTTGCTTTTTGTTAGTCATTTACTTCAATCTGCTGTTTATGACTATCTCTCCATGATTGCTTTGGAAGCTGAAAATATTATAGGGATTTTCATGGCCTTTGTTTTGCTGTACTTTTCCCACCGCTTTGATTGTAGACAGAGAGAAGTTAGTTATTCTAGAATTTTTTATCTAAAACAGACATTGCTATTTCGTTTCCATTTTACTATTTAAATATTACTGAGGAGGAAAACAATACGAAGACCAACTACTTTTCAATAAAGGTGAACGTAAGAAAATGCAGCCCCTGTACAGTTGCTACAGCAGGAACATGGGAATGCATGGGTTCTGAAAAACTCACCAAAGAAGCTCTTTTTTGCTTACATTTCTACTATGTCTGTGACTGCCATCCAAAAGGACCTGGACAGGCTGGAGAGCTGGACCTGTGCAAATCTCATGAGGTTCAACAAAGCCAAGTGCAGGGTCCTGCACATGGGCCATGGTAATCCCAGGAACACCCACAGGTTGGGCAGAGAAGTGACTGGGAGCAGGACAAGGAGATGATTGTCCCCCTCTACTCTGCACCTGGAGTGCTGCATCCAGCTCCAGGGTCCTCAGCATAAAAGGACATTGAACTGTTGGAGTAAGAACAGAAGAAAAACATAAAGTTGATGAGAAGACTGGAGCACTTCCCCTACAAACAGGTTGAGATAGGTCTGTTCAGCCTGGAGCAACTTTCCAGTATCTCACTAGGACCTACCAGGAAGATGGAGTCCTTGTCAGTAGCTGTTGTGACAGGACAAAGAGTAATGGAAATAAATTGAAAGAAAGAAAATTTAGTTTAGCTATTAGGAAGAAAATCTTTACTGTGAACATGGTGAGACACTGGAACAATTTGCCCAGGGAGGCTGTGGTTGCCCCAACCCTGTCAATGTTCAAGGTCAGGCTGGACAATGCCTTAATCAACCCAGTCTAGTGGGAAGTGTCCCTGTCCGTGGCAGGGGGGCTGGGAATAGATAGTCATTAAGGTCCCTTCCAATGCTTAACATTCTATGATTTCATGTTTGTGTTCACATTAGAGATAGATGCCTCTAAGGCTGTGAACTAGAACTTGACTGATTGCTAACATCTTCTGCACAGACTAAAGAATTAAAAAAGGTGTCTGATACTAAAATCAACACTTGTAAAAACTCCCCCAAATAGTCAACATCCTGCTGGAAGAAGTGATTATAACTCCAAAAGTAAGCAGAGTACTTGATCCCCGGTCTTTCATGAAAATAAGTGCTTACTTTTACCATAGTAAATCATTTTTAATACAGATGTGAGTCGAGCTGTGTTGGATGACGTTTTAGGCTTTCAATAGAAAATAATCCAGTCCAATTTTGAGGCCTTAAAGATCCTTAAAGAAACTGAATTTTGCAGTTTTTATCCAGCTCCCTAGTTGATAGAATACTGTATCTCAAAGCTTCATACATAATCGACAAAAAAATTTCTGTCAAGCTCAATTCTGCAGACTGAATTATCTCTCTCTCAAAGAGAAAAGACAATCCCTATAGATCAGGTTTGAATCATGGGTAGGATAGAGATGTTCTCAACCTCCCTGCCATTTCTAGTAAGCCCAAGGATAAATATAAGGTTTCAATGTCCAGTGCTTTTATAATACCAAGAATTTTGCTCTATTCTTTAGAAAAGAGTAAATCCCCTTTAAAATAAAGATGGAAAATGTGTGGCAAGGCCTTGGGTGTTAAAAGGAGTATGCTATGGAATGAAACAGTTTGCATAAAAGATAAAATTACTTTTGGAAGTGTAATAACATTACTTAAACTGGAATAAGTCTTCCTGAATCTGAAGGAAACTGGTTCACTCTAGGATAATCTCAATCACTGGCAAAGGCACAGGGAGAGCTTTTGCTCCTGCACAGTTTCCTCTCTATCACAGCCATTTTAATTCATACAGCAGTATAGGGTCCTTATCTAATGTAAGCCAGCACATGTTATTTTGTATAATCAGACTGATATATCATCAGGACCCAGGAATGAAAAGACCCCAGGGAGAATTGCTTATAGTGCCTCACAGTTTTTGGTTTAGGGATTGGATATACTCAATATACCTCTTCTACACATACACATGGGACCACAAATGTTCCTACCTTGTCTCCCAAACCTCTACAAGAAGTAATAGGAAGATCATTATGGAGGTGCAAACATATCATCTACTGTCAAACATTATTTTACTAGCATACTAACTTCCTATCTAGTATAGTAGTTTATCATCCTTCGTCCTTAACACATCATAATTTCAAATCATTTAATATTTTTATCTAAGGCAGTGAAATTAGAGAACGGTATTTTTAGAATTCAATATAATGAAAAGAAAGTTCAGAATTAATGAGAAGAGCAAAGTGAGATATGGGAAGCAACTAAAAGCAGCTATGTAGAAAGGGCAAAAAAACCCCAACAAAATGAAATTAATTGTGATCCAAGACACAGGAGGACAGTTGTTAATAGGAACATGGCAAAGAGACATCAGAAAAAATGTTTTAAAAATATATGTAAAACCTTTTTAGAAACTTTTAAATGCCTAAAGTAAGAGGAATTGCAGCACCAGGGTAAGTTTCAAGAATATTGCAGATGGCCATTTTTCCACCTAACTAAAACCATACAAATACAGAGGGGACAGAAAGAAAACAAAGAAAACAGAAAGAACAACAAAGCTACCAGGCAGAACAAATGTCAGAAGTAAATGCACAGAAGATAAAATAAAAACCTGGACAACAGTAAAGGTCAAAGAGATAATATATTTCTTTACAGAGAGAAACTTGAGGGAGAAATAAATATTGAGACATAGATCAGCACAAAATTGTATATCTAAGAAATATTGTCTTGTAATGCATTAAAGGAATTTAGTGTATTGAAACTGTATTAAAAGAAATAATGTCATTCCTGTTAGACTAACAAGAAGTAAGAAATGTGAAAGATTCACCTGATTACAGAATTGGCATAGCCAGAAGGAAAGAAAGTCAATATGTTTATCACCCATAAACAGATGATTTCCTGTGTTAGCTTCAAAACAATCAAAAAAACCCATGAAAATGACATGGTCTTTTGACTTTTTGCTTACATTCTCTATGGGAGTGAAATGTTTTTGCTAGTTATAAAACCATAGCCAGAGAATCTAATGCCATGGAAATATGGTGCTTGATTTTATAAATTTATTTTTAAAATTATATTAAGAAATATTAGCATGTCTTAAATTTAATTACTGAGGGAAACTTCAAATACCATTTTGGGTATTCCATTTTTTGACAAGACACTTGTTTATTTTCATTGTAGTAGCTCAGCTGAAAGATCACTTACAGTGGTGGTGATGGCATTAATCTTTTCCTACCCCTTCTGGTATGACAGAAGCACTGCCTGGAGAAGTGGAATCAAACCTGGTTTTCAGCCGACTTTGTGTCTACTGTTTTTTTCTGCTGGCATGAGCTCAATACAGATAACTTTGAATATGCAGAGGGGCTTGACATTACAGCTGTAAACGGCAGCACAGCACAACAGCTCTGTGCAGACTCCGTGTGACTACAAGGAGTCATGGGAGGTGAGAAAGCTACCCCGACTTTAATGTTGCAATCACCTAGGAAGAAAATCAACATTGCATTTCTCAGTTCACACCCACTTAACATCACACTGATTCCACATGTTCTAACAAGGTGGCTACAAATCTTAAGCCTTTTGTCAAATGGTGAAAATTATTGTTGTTCCTTACAGTTACGTATAATAGCTTATGGATATTGGTCCCTCTAGCTAGCATATTTTTCAAAGTCTACATCTGTCAAAATTTCCAAAACAGTCAAATATGGGCTACATTTAGTCACAATTTGTCTAATGACAAGACACAGCTGTCTTGCCTCTGCTGCTAGGGAGGAACTTCTTCTAGTCTGTTCCAAGTACGTGGGGAGCACGTGCACAATTTACACAAAGTAGTGCACAGTTTTCCCTCTTCTAGGATATCTTCTAAGAGACACACCATTAAGAAAAATATGAGAGAGCAAATAAGGGTTAGAGCACTCTGATTTCTCCTCTCCGCTCCATAATCCTTCTCAATCTCCTATTCCCAGAAAAGACAGAGGAAACAATTTGTCTACAGGCTCCATAAGCACAACATGTCTGGGAGAGGCAACCTGGCTAACCAGGTTTCATCTTTCTAAATAATGGCTGATGAGTTTGGATCTTGAGTTGGCTTGCATTCATCTGCATTGGAAAGCACATGTATCATGTACCAGTGCACAAAGAACTGTGCAGATATACCTTTCTTTCTCATTGTCTGTTGGTTTTTAAAAACATTAATTACTAGAATGACAAAAACATTTTTGAGGCTGAAAAAAAGCCTTAAAATTCTAATGTACTGACTTCACAGACTGTATCTGAATAATAGATTTGCTGGTTGGGTACTGTTGAACATGCAAAATTTTTAGTTAATTACTGACAGCAGAATAAATCTTACCCTCCCCTACATGCTCCTGTGACAATATTTCCTTTCAGTTTTCTCTCATTGACTTGTTGATCATTGCTGAAGTTAACTTTGTTTAACTTCATCTTGAAGTTAAAATGAAAGGATTTTCCTAAGGGAGTTTAACTGTTGTAATTATAATATGAGGTTCAGATAGTGTAATTATAGCTTAGTTTTAAAGAAAGAAATGTCCATTTCACTTGTGGTACATTTCATGTATGTTGGTTTCAGCAGAGAGGTTGAAGTGAGCCATAAATCAAAAGTGCAATTGGAATGATACACAGCAGCTACTCCCTTTTCCTTCTTCTTCATTTAAAGCATCTATTGCTGACTGGGTTACTGCTGAGAGAGACATTAATTTTTCACTGTTGCTTCAATAACATGAAGCAAGTTGCTTCCCACAGGCCAAGATATTCTCATCCTTAAGTGCTGCTTGTGTGCTTCTACAACTTGACACAGTCTTGAAGGAACCGTTTAATACTCAAGATTTATTACATGAAAGTGCTTTTTTTTATCACCTTGATTAAATATTTTATTGGAAAGTCTCCAAATGAATAATTGCAAATTTTTTTTTTGCTTATTGCCAAATTAATTGTGTTAATTCTACTGTTTAGATTATACTTTGAATTTTCTTCTAATAAAAGTCTAATATATTTAATATACAATGCTGTATAAATATATAGAAAATTTAAGCATCACACAAATGAAAACTCCTTATGCCTTCAGCAAAAATATTTCTGAACTTTTAATAGAATTTCCCAAATCCTGCCTTTTCATTCCAGTTCATAATGAAAAATGCATTTTGAAATTCTGAAAAGACTGAAAAACATCAACAGCTAAATGGCTGTACTTCACTGACAGTTATTTTTTGCAATTTCTGGTTTTCTCCTTGAACATCTATCAAGTGCCTGACCAGTTCTAATAAGCAGTGAGAGAAAGATCTCTGAAGTCTCAGAATTTCAGTGATGTTTCTGTGAGGAACTAAAGCAATACATTTATTTGTTTCTTCCAAGAAATCCAATTTATCCAATGAAATATTAAAGGAGTAAGCATATTATATGTTTTGGTTGTGTTTGTATAGTCAGGTAGACTATAAGTAGCCGAAATACTAGGATATCTTTTTGAATACTGGGATATAAAATGATCAAAATTTATTAACTGTTGGAAGATATTTTTCCTGTTTTATCTAAACCAGTTTACTTGCTCTTGGTTGTGGTCTGATTTTTAGGAACTCAGCAAACTTTTAGTAAACTTAGAAGCTTTCTTCATAATGAAATTTAACAAAATTTTAAAGAAAATTAATTGTAAGTAACATTTAGTCATTTCCCCAGTCAAAATTAGCACAAATTAAACACCAGAGCACTAAATTAATACCAACCTTAATGAGCTCTCACTTGTAATGCACATGGCACCTTAAGCTAGAGAAAAGTATTACATGTAAATGTACAGAATTTAAGTTTGATTTTTTGTTTGTTTTTGGCTCCATTTTCAAAAATTCTCAGGCAGGGGACATCTACAGATGCTTTCTTGGAGACACACTTGCTTTGAGCTCCTGAAAATTAAATCCACAGTGCATCAATGTAAACTTATTGCCCAAAAATGTGGCACAGTAGGGAATCATGCTCCATCTTTGATCCTTTTAATTTTTTTTTATTTTTCTTTTTTTTTATCCTCTATGTGTTTTATAATTTGCTTATATGATACATTTCTGAGGAAAAGAAAACCAGTGACCTCAGGATTTCTTCTGACAGGATAGGCCAAGTTTAATAGCTAAAACAAAATACACACATTTGTTCCAGATATTTACTAGGTCTCCAAGTCTGCTACAGCAGTGCCAGCACAGCACCCAGTGGGATACTCCCTGCCTGCACAGACTGAGCTCAGGCAAAACCACAGGCTTTTATTTTGTCCTTTCAGATGGAGCTTGAGAAGCAAAGACAGGGTTATCTCCTGAAAGGCACAGATCCTGATAGCACAGGCTGCACTCAAAGGAACAAACATACACTTTTTTTATGTTGCCCTTTCCTTGAGTTCAGCTAAAAAGGCCCTCCCAATGTTAAAAGCGTCCACAGAGTAAGATGAAATGGAAGAGTCAAAAGGACTGTGAGTTGTATTTTACTAACAGACTCCAGTGAAAGACAGCGAAAAAAGACAAAGTGCAGATCTCCAAAACCTCAGTGTTTTGTCATTAAATATAATCATCTGAAATTTGAGGTACTTATCCCAAGTATGTTGTCAGACAAGGTCGATTTTCAACTTTTTTTGGAGTCTGTGTGGTGGCAGCAGTGCCAGGCCTGTGCCGGGGCTGCCCAGCCTGGCCACAGCCAGTGCCAGCAGCTGCATCCACATTCTTTCTCTGTTTCAGTGTTTCCTAGCTGTGGGATTTACTCCTAAGAGGTTTAGATAAAAAAAAAAGCACTAATGCTATGTATTTAGGCTGCCTAAGAAAAGAAGAAAAGGTTCTTGAAGGTTCATCCCTTCAAAAAATGAGAGCTGCTTCCATGTCCTGTGACAATTTCATTCAATTTATACCACATTATGACCTGCTTTAAGAATTAAGAATTTCTCAGACGATGTTTTACCAGCTCCAGTACAGGTCACACTGCCCTAGTTTTTGCTGATGTCAATCTATTTCCCTTGCTGATGTCCATGAGGTCATTTAGTTGTGGAAAGATTAAATCCAACGATAATATGAACTAGTCAAATGGCTGGTAGGGCTGTTAAGTAGGTTTGTATGGCCTGTCTACAGAGATTTCAGGATCCAGTTAAATTAGGATAAATTTTCATTTTAATGAATCAGTAACCAGGCCCTGTTCATGATTATTAACTATTGATATTACAGCTCCATAGGTCCTAGCTAATAAGAGAGTTTCATTGTGTGGTATAACTACACCTGTCACGAGACACTCCTCCTAAGCCTTACAGTTCAAATGGAAAGAGAGCTAAAGGCTAAGAAAAAAGAAAGGGAAAAAAAGCCACCACTCAGGTATGAAAGTAGTTACACAAGACCATGCCCCAAGATCAATGGCAGAAGAAGGGAGAGAAGCAGTTTTTTTAAGTCTGAACCACGTGGTGTTCACACTGAGACCAAATGTCTTGGCCGCACATGAATAAAAGTGGGAACAGAGATCCCTTACTGCCTGAACCATTAGCTGTATTCTGACCCTGAAAATCCAAAGGCTTCAAAATGTGCTCAAAGCTTCTTTGATTTGCTCCCACTTCCTCTGCTAATTCCAAGTCATTATGCTGCTGATGGATTTTTCCAGTAAGACAGTATTATCCTTCACATAAAACAAGACAGGCAAAAGAAAATTTTATCCCATGGAGGAAACTGCTCTGAAGTTATACACTGAATCTGTTGCCTTCTAGAGTCAGAGTTTTGCCACTGACTTTTGTAGAAACTGGATCTGGTGGGAAGGATGACTTAGCAGATAACACAATGAATAGCTTTTAACTAGATACTTTCCATTTTAATAAAGAGTCTGTGCAATATTTCTAAGTTGACGAGAGCAAACCCTGTTAGGATTGAATTTTTAATTAAAATTGTTACTGCCTCTTTCCCCTTTTGGTGTCAAATAGATCATTTACATATTCAACATAATTTCCTTTAATATCTAAATAAATGTTCCATTAATGAAAGCATTTAAGCAACTTTTAAATGAAACAGTGAAATATAATATATAGGGCTGAGATTAATTTTCTTGAATTTTAACATACACATGGAGCACGTTATGAACTAAGAAAAATATTTTGAACCTGATGGGCTGTAAATTACAACCCTTGGTGTATATTCTTTTTTAATTAATTTTCTTAGTCATCCTCCATAATCCTAAGAGCTGGCTAAAAAAAACTGTAGGTGCCTTGGGGTGGGCAGGGAGGGGGCTGAGGGGGGACTGTACATTAATATTTCTGAGATGTTTAATAAAAGCTTCATAGCTTTCAATGGTACACTCAATAGAAAGCCTGTTCAGATTTTACTTTTACGTTAAGTAAATGTCATTTTTTTCCCCTCCATGAAAACAGTTATAGATTTATTTTTTCTTAACATCTTAAATCAGTAAAGAAATGTGCATTACTTGGTTGCATTTCTTGTTTAAAAAGCCTATGTTTAAGAAATATCACTGCAGTGATTAGAGAGAGAATACATCATCCTCCTAAACAGGCATATTAACCATAAGAAGAGTGGCTTAGATATTTTAAATTATTTACATAACAAACCACAATTAGGCATAATTCAACTCTTTCTTTTTCTGCTCAAAAATTCTACATCTACCAGAGTCTATTTAAGCTCTAAAGAGGCATACTACATAGGTGCCTGATTTCTGAAGAAATCAATAGTTTTTGTTTTTCTTGTGGGTTTTTTTTTCCATCAATGGTGGAGTCATCTTCATCAGACTGAATGTTTTTAATAGATGTTTTTGTTTAATTACAAACACTGTCTTTTTAGAATTTTATTCTAAGATATTTTATTGTTTATAACAAAAATAGCTTGTGAAAGAAGGACTTTTTTTTCCATCAAAGGATATATAGCATACAAACATTCCTAACAGACAGCTTTGTAAGTTAGTCCCTGTATAGTACAATTTAATGTGATACATGTCTTCCAATGATATTATTTTAGTGATCCAAAAGTTGCTAGCTAGAGTCCACAACATGTACAGTAATTTCATGAATACAAGCCGCAGTAATTAGACAAAAATTTTGGTGGAAACCTGGAAGTGCGGCTAATATTTGGGTGCGTCTAATTTATGAACAAAAATGTGATATCTGCCCTTACCTAGTACCATACAAGTCCAGTCCCGAGCCGAAACAGTTTGAAATCCATGGTTTCCCGGTGTTCCGACGATGAACCAATCAGAGAACAGCTTATTGCCTGCCTGTGGATGGCGGCTTTACTGAGGGGCGGGGGTTGTTATCGGGGTGAGTTACCTCGGTGAGTTACCTCGGCAGTTCGATAAAAGTGTGTGATAGTTCTCTGTACTTTTTAAAGTGTTTTCAGTCTTGTGCGGCTGCGGGGCTGGCTGGGCTCGCAGGGAGAGGGCTGGGGGAGCCACTCGGCTCGCAGGGAGAGGGATGAAGCGGCCGCTCGGCTCGCAGGGAGAGGGCTGGGGGAGCCGCTTGGCTCGCAGGGAGAGGGATGAAGCGGCTGCTCAACTCGCAGGGAGAGGGCTGGGGGAGTCGCTCGGCCTGCAGGGAGAGGGGCAGAGCGGCCGCTTAGCTCGCAGGGAGAGGGGTAGAGCAGCCGCTCGCCCCGCAGGGAGAGGGGTGGGGGGGGCCGCTCAGCTCGCAGGGAGAGGGGTAGAGCGGCCGCTCGCCCCGCTGGGAGAGGGGTGGGGGGGGCCGCTCAGCTCGCAGGGAGAGGGGTAGAGCGGCCACTCAGTTCACAGGGAGAAGGGTAGAGCGGCCGCTCGCCCCGCAGGGAGAGGGTTAGGGGGGGCCGCTCGCCCCACTGGGAGAGGGGTAGAGCAGTCGCTCGCCCCGCTGGGAGAGGGGTGAGGGGGGCCGCTCGCCCGCGGGGCTGACCGGGCTGGCTGTGCCAGCACAAGGATGTGGCTCCGCTCAGAGCTCAGCTACCTGCCCGCGCGGCTGAGCGACTGTTTAAAGGCAATGCGGATCCATTGGGAATGCTCGCAAAATGACCACACTATTGTTCGTGTCTTTTTCGGCTTGTAAATAAAGGGTGCTGCCTCAGCTGTTGTCTGTGTCTTTTTTCACTTGGAAACAATGTTTCCGAGGTCGGCAGTAAGCCAGTAAGCCCTGGCGATCCCGCGATTGTGTTACTAAACGACAACTTTGTGAAAGTTCGCTGCGAACTAAAGTGCGGCTAATATTCCGGGTGCGGCTTATTTATTGACAAAGACATCAATGTTACCAACACACCGGATATGCGGCTTATACTCCGTGCAGCTTGTATTTGTGAATTTACTGTACTTTTCACCTAGCTTTTCAGTTTCACTTCACACAAATATGATTCCAGACGAACTGCAGTGCAAACAAGTTCCACTTCATCTTGATTAATGCAAGATCACCTAGGGACCAATTAAATTGACCTTTATGTGGTACGACTAAGACCAGAGTTTCCTTTTCCTTTGACTGTAAAATAAAGATGTGAGTGAGTAGTCAAGAATCTTATTGCCATAAAACTGCATCCTTTGGGCATATACAGGAGCTGTATGCATAATAACTTCAGTAACCAACAACATCCAAGACTTAAAAGACCCAAATTTTTTCTGAATTTTAATACACCTTTGTATTGTGCAATATGAAAAAGTGAGTTTTTTTGGTTTTTTTCCTAAACATCATAAGCAGAGACAACTGTTCAGTTACTCACCCTGTGGTCAAGAGCAAAGAAGTTTGCTCAGCTCACCTCCAAGTGCAAAATCTTGTGTCTTTAACTTAACAGACGTTACCAGCCTGACTTCTGCACAAATTTAGCCTTTGTTGCAAGAAATCTGCAGGATGGTTTAGAGCCTTATGTTTCTTGACACCCAATTGTGCAAGACTGACTAGCGACTATTTTTAGAGAATAAAACACCCTATGGATGGTATTTACATTCTGAGAATGTTTTTGAAAGGTTAGAGAAATGATCTTGGATGTTACAAACTTCTTTATTGAGTATCCAGAACTACAGAACAAATGTTGAAAGAAAGAATCAGTAAATGACAAGCAGAACAAAAAGCAAACATGGTTTTAGCGTGTGTAGGTTGTGACATTTATCTGATATCTTTCTTTGAAAAAAAATCAAGGACATTTCTTTAATAAGGATTTGCCAGACTAGGAAAACCTATTTACCTTAGGAAGGCAACAAACTAAATGAGAGACAACAATAACCACATTAAAATTTGGCATATCAAGTTCAAATGCAGTTACAAATAAACTTTTTGAATGTTGATGTTAAGTTCTGGCTTAAACATTCTCATTGAGGATCCTGGTACTACATTCAGCCTGATAATTCTGTTGATTATGTAAAGTAGAGGTACTGTCAGCACAAGAAAAGATCAGAATCTTACTCTAAGGAAAGCAAAAAACCTTGAGGACCGAAACAAGAAAATGGCATGAGATTTCATAGAAAAGTGCAAGGTCATGCATTTGAGGATTAATAACAAGAATTTCCTCCTTCACATGAAAAGTCATTACTTGGAAATGTCAGAGGAAGAGCAAGATCTAGGTGTATTAGTCAATTATAAGATTACTATGAACCATCTCTGTGAAGCAGCCATGAAAATGTCAAAAGCAATCCTAGAATTTTTCAGGCAAGGTATTTCACAAAGAAATATGGAAGTATTAATGTCATTGGAGCAGGCATTCCTAATATATCACCTGGAATGTTGCACATAATACAGGTCCATCATGTTGTAGGAAGATGTATTGAATGTCAGGTACATTTCCACTGAATGTTAAGCCTGAGCTCACTGCTAGCAAGCCTACTTAGCACTGCAGTGAAGTCCTCAGTCAGGAGGCACTGATATGAGCTGAGAGGTTGAGTTTGTTATTCTCAGATCCTCCTCCTCTTTTTCATTTAAGGACATGATCTGATTGTAGTGCTGTTAACTGTAGGCAATGTTTGCAAAATGCTGCATGAGCACAACCTGGGAGAGGAGCAAAGAGCCATACTGATGATCACTGGAGTAGAGAATTTCTCTTGCGAGAGAAGCCTGAAAGATCATGGATCAAATTACCTAGAAAACCTAGTGAAGTGCTGTGATGGGTTATGTTAATTCAGCTCATTCATTCATTCATTCATTCATTCATTCATTCAAAATAATGAAATTACTATACTTAGGGAAGAAAACAAAGTACATTTCAGTATCATTGGAGGAGGGAGATAAGCAAGTTTTAAATCTGAAAGTGGTCTATAGAATTTGAGATTTCTGTTTTCAACACCTTCTTGGTATATTTATTGCCCCCTTTCCCACCCCATGCACACAGCCCAAGAGCACAGACACCAGGGTTCACTGTAATTTTTAATTTTAAATTTTGACATTTATAAAGCTTTGAATTGTACACTTTACTCAATGAAGTATGGTAAAAGCTACATTTCCCAACTGGAGTTATCAATACTGCACTGCAAAACAGTTAGCATTAAATTGTCACTGCTGTTTTCTTTATTTAGTGTCTTCTTCCATCTTAAGTCTACTCAAACACTCACAAAACAGGTAATTGTAAGTGTAAAATAAAAACAGGTAAATGTAAGTGTAAAATAAGTCTAAGTGTAAAACTCAGATTTTATTTTTGCACATATTATCTCAAGGGAATAACAGCTTCCGCATTGAAGGAATTTGCAGAGTGAAAATATAATATTATATTAACTTAAAATGTTTGACTTCTGGAAAAATACCCACCAACCAAAACATTTGTCACAACTGGAGAGGTGGATGATTTTAGCTAGAAGTCTGATCTTCACCACAATATAGGCATGGGCTGAATGAAATATTTGGGACTTGTGTCAATGTATTTCAGGGAGGATTTAAATGAAATTACTTAGTATTTGCTAACAGCAGGAGCTAAATTTGAATAATTTGAAGCAATTTAAATAAAAGTTATGAGTCTTCAAGTGAGATCCTTGTGAATTGTTCTGCTTTAGTATATCTGCGACACTGATTAGTCTCTCAAGATTTTCTACTTGATTTTGCACAAGGCATTAAAAAAAAAAACTTGGGCGAACAGTTTCAGGAGCACTTTTTAATTGCCTCTTAAGTCCTAAGCTGGAATTGGGAAGAAATCGCTTCAGGCTTGCTGATAATCCTGATGGAGGCCAGTGCAATAACTGATGCTGACAGGTCCTTATGACTCAACACCTGAAAGTTCCTAGACCTCAAAGTCTAGAACAATTTTTTTCCCATGTGCTTCGCTTCATGAGAATGAACTGGAAAGACAAGCTAATGCTGAACTGAAAATTAATGGCGTTTTCCATGTGGTCTTTAGACTTCCTGAAGAAAATGAGGGTCACTTCCTTTTACAGGCCCCAAACTTCTGTTCTTTGGTATGGCTGCACAATACATTGCAGCACAAGACTTCCAAGAAGTAAAAATCACGACTTTCATTTGCAGTGTATTCTCATTCTTTATGGAAAAAATGCACAGAAAAAAAGAGTTTCACAGAAGTTTAGGGAAGAAAAGGATGAAAAAGAAACAAGATCCTCTGAGGCAGAAGGGGTCTGCACACTGTTTTACCACATAGTCCTATTACACTTGGTGCTTATTCTTGCAGCTCCTCAAGTTGGACATATGTGTAGGGCACAAGTGCACATGCAATAGGAGACTACCTCACCACTAGGCTTGGAAATCTAGCTGGGTCAGCTGTCACTGACATTGCTTTTAATGGGCCTAAGAAGTGATTATGCATGTAAGGACAATTTTACTCTTCCTCAGTACAGATATATAATTACCTGAAATCCCTTCCATTAATGACTCACGTCAAAGCATTTAGCAATATATTCAATTCTTAATTGCTATTTAATAAAATCTCCTCTGATTTCTTCAGTAAACCATTCTGTGATCCTTCAAACCTCTTCCACTCTTAATACTTCTACATTCTCCAACTGCTGATATTTACTTCTGATATTAAAAGAGAAAAAGGTAATAAGATGTCTAATAGAAGAGTGAAGTTAGATTAGTTAACTTTCTCATTGATTTTTTCCTGTTAAAATTCAAGGAATACTGAAAGCTGTAATAAATAGTTTACACTGTGTAATTAGGTTTAGAATTTGCTATGGGAATATTAGATGAAAGAGGGTAGGAATGCTTTCCATAATTCAGCTTGTTCCATTGTCACAGAACAGAAATGCAGAATCTTCACCAGTGTGCTCCATGCAGACTAGGAGGGTTTTGTACATAATCTCTGCTTCAACTCATTAAAGAATGGTATCAATAAGAAGGTCTCAACTATTAGTGTTTTCAGTATTTTGTTTGAATTTATGTAACATCTTAGTCTCATTAAATGATAGGCCCTCTCCAAGATTAAATTATTTCTTTTTAGGACAGAGACAGATCTTTTTAAAAATACCTAGTGGGATTTTGAGTGAAAAAAAATGTGCATAAAGAAATAGCACTCTGATTCTGTTACCTAATCATACTGCATGCAAAACGTATTTCTGTAGACTCTTAGTCTGGTCTGTTGTCAGTCAATCAACAAAATAATGAAGACTGATAAAAATAGTTCCTACTTTTTTATTTAAATTATACAACCAGACCAGCATGTTTTAATGTATCAAATGCTTTGAAAAGAAAGCATGAAAAGAAAATCATCAAAGCACAGAGTACCTACATCAAAGGTGCTAAGATTACAGCAAAGCAAAATGAGGATAAAAAAAAATGCAACTAAATCAAACCTCCAAACAACAAATTAAAAAATAGCTTTTAATTCACAGTTTATTCTAGTTACAGTTTGACTGTCTTTGTCAAGATTACTGTTGTAATAGGAGATGTGCAAAGCAAGGAGGATTTCATTTTGAAGTGTACTGTTAACAGTTAATTTCACTTGAGCTCACATAAGCTTCATCTAGCCACTTTGGAAGATTTCTATTAAATGTCATGCATAATTACATAAAACTTGTAGAAATTTATAATGATCATACTTTTGGATGCTTTCAAGATTCTGGAGAACCTCTCAAGCAGTACTAGTCTGATACTCAGCTTTGCTGTTAAGCAGCCAGCTGCCTTGAAATTCAATTTACAGAATGCTTTTCATTCATTTTCCAAGTAACCAGTTTAAACTTGAACAAAAATATTGATTTGACTGTAAAGAAATGTGGTTGTTACATTCCTCAATAAAATATGGTAATTTGGCATGGCCTTCTATTTGAGGTTGTTTTCCTTTAATATCATACTTCAGAATTTCCATTTGAGAACAAGTTTCTTGGATTTATTTTCCTTCTGTAGGAGCAAGAAATCCATTTATCTGATTATTAAGGAAAAAAATATTATTTTCAGAAAAAAAAATCACCAAATTACCAAAATTGTGATCAATGTCATCATAGTGTTGCCTCTCAATGGCTGTCTTACAAAACAGTTAGCCCAGATTTCTCCTCTGTCCAGACTGAGCAATGGCTAGCTCCTCTGACATATAATTAAGAAGCTGTATGTATGAATCCCATTTACATTGCTGAATAAAGGGTGATTAACCTACATCTCAAAAGAAGTGTAAGGCTCAATACAACTGGACAAAAATATAGCACAGGCTAAAAGTACTATTTTTCCTCAAAACAGTTCATCAGGTTCCAAAAGAGTTAATATGATAAAGAGTAATAAGAAGTCTCTATAAATTAAGAATACCAAAAAACTTCTTAAGTTAGTTGAAGTTTTGTTTCAACCTGAGTAAAAACCACTTTGTATTCAACACAAGTGACTATATGCTTGCCTGAAGCAGTGACCCCCATCAGTGACAGGACATCTACATTTCTGATACTTAAATAATATGTAAATTATTAGTTCTGCAAATATACTAAAACCTAAAAATAGAATGTCTTTTGGATGTTACAGGGTGAACAGGGTCCCAATTTTGAGAGTTCTTTATTTTTGTGTATAGGTCTCTAGAGTATTTTCCATATTTTAATATGTTTATTTTATTAATAAACTATACTTTTACACTTCTTTTTTTATGTTGTGCTATACTTTCTTGCCATAATACACAAGGTGACCCAGTATTAGTCTGAGAGAACACACTCACATTGCATGTGGGAGTTCTTTGTCTTCACTCTTCCTCCTCCATTTTATCTCTCAGTGGTCTGCTACAGACTTTTGCAGGTGACTTATCATTAGCATCCATTAGGAAGAATGAGAATGCATACTACTCCCAATATGGAGATTTTCACATTATCTCACATACTATGAGGTCAGATCTGGATAGGAAAACACTGTAAGAAGCACTACCTCAAGTTTTTAAGTAGTTAATTGCAATAGCAAACAGAGCTTTGTTTCATATGGGTAAGTTTTTAAACTGAAGTCTGCTACAGTTTAGCTCTATTCATGAAAAGCCTTGGATTTCATTAATTAGTGAGAAATTGTATTTCTCACTGCAGTTTTTAAAATTAAAACAAGCTCAATAGCCTAACACAAGAAGGCTGTCAGAGTCAAGACCAGAGCCAGCTTGGGAGGTTACTGGGGAAAATGAGGTTTCTGTCTCTATAGTACAGGGCTCTATCCTAACTGCAGGCCAGGACTTTCCTCAGCAGTCACCTCTAAAAGCCACTGCAGGATGGGGCTGCACCGCAGCCTTCTGAGTGCCTGAAGAGAAGTCATGTAACCAGGACTGGGACTGAGCTCAGAAAAAGATCACACATCACAGTCCCTTGTTTGAGCAATTCTGGGCTCTCTGCTGCTGCCACCTAAGATCATCCTGAAATATGTGTCAAAACATTTTGCCATGTTTTCATTTTTCTGGGTCTACATGTGCTATACTACTTAACCAATTCCCTGGTGTTTGTTTGCCTTGGTCATTGCCCTGTCAAGGTGCTGGACAGTGATGCACACAGCAGTGTTCCTTCTGTGCTAAGCATATCATGTTGGATTCCAGGGGGCTGACAATTTCAAAATCCTTAAACTATCTGGTCAGAATCAATTCTGACTTCTGTTTCACCAGAATGCCATCCTTGACTACAGGATGCAGTCAAGGCAAAAGTGCAAAACCTGATCTTCTGTTTTATTATAATGTATTATCCGGTGCATAAAAAACAGTACAAATGAAAAAAGTAAAAGTGTGGGATGAGAGTGGCCTGAGCTGTGTTAGATAGATATTGCTATGACTTTGCTGTCCCAAGGACTCATTGCTCTTCTCCTTTTGCACTCTGATATAAAGTGCAGCTATTCCATGGATTTGTCTTAATGTTGTGGCAATCCATTGTCTGATTCCGATTATGGAAAGTTCCTGGTAAGGAATTGTTACACAGGGAAAAACAGCATTCCAGCTAGCAATGTGCTTTTCAGGAGGAAAAAGGATCCTAAATGTCCTGCTAGTCCTAGCAGAGAAACAAGGATACCTGAACACCTCCCCGCACACTTGTTTTTTGCCCCAGCATGTACAACAGAACCTAATTATCATAAATTATCACCTTATTTGGAGAGGTATAATACATCAGCAAGCAAATGCAATGTGTTCCAAAGCCTGATGTTATGCAGTGATTGGCAGCTTGCAATCAAGCTGTATGACTGAATTTCCTGTATGATGTTATTATACATAACTATGGACATACTCCATGATGTCAGCTACAACATACAGAGAACTGCAGGTCCCTTTGAACATCTGCTGAAAACTAAAATATTGAATCGAATTCAAAGCACTGACTGTTGGGGGTTGGAGCTATTCAAACAAATCAAGTGCAGATTGAATAATTATCTCTCCTTTCAATATTCATATGGGAAGGAAAGGAGGGAGGGCAAAGGGAGGGAGGATTGATGTAGATTTGTAGATTCAAGCTCTTTATTATTTTTTTTAATTTCATTTTTTTAACCAAAATATTATTCTTCCTGAAATGATCTCCCAAGTCACCCAAGTGTTGTTCGGAGATGTCAAAAAAATTATTACAATTTCTTTTCCAATAAATATTTCATCCTCTACCCGAAACCTTGATTTTCCACTTACTTATGAAGAAGGTGGGGTTTCTTTGTTTTGTGTCAGAGGCAGCTCAGCAGTAGTGCATAAGGAATAAAACTTCCTACAAATCCTGAATGACTCTCGATGCATCCAGGAAAAAACGGCCTAGGTGTTTCATTCTCCTTTCCATATGATGAGAATGTTCTCTACCACGATTTGATTTTGCACATATTGCTTCTCAAAGTTTCATTCCTATCTGTTGTGTTATTTGAATACAATTTTAAATGTAGATACTAAAGGTATAGTGGGCATAAGGCAACAGACCAAAGAATAAATACTGAGCTCTTCACTTTAAAAACCCAGGGCTGAAGGTACTTACATAACCTAGATAACAAGCTACAAACTATAAATAGATAAAATTGCTCCACTGACAATACTTCTCAATTGAAAATTGACAAAACTGGTTGCTGGAAGACTATTTTCACAAAATGTGCTGATTCAAAATAAAACTCAGCAATGACAACAATCAAGCATATTTTATAGAGGTATTATAACAGTTTGTTTTGCTAACTCTTAGAAGTTTAATTGCACTTGTATAAATTTTATTATTTGCATTTGATTATATTTTAAATTAAATATATTCTTACATATTGTAAAAGGCAGAAATTTAAAGATTTTATTGGGTCAAAATGCTGTGACACAGGTAAAATATCCCAATGCCAGTATTATTTCATTACTGGTGTTTCCAAATCATGTGTGCAGACTTTCTTCTAGTTGATAGAGCTTAGAAGACTGAATACTGCTATTTGCAGATTTAGCAAGTAGACGTACTAATTACCTCAAAACTTGCTTAGATACATCAGTTTCAACACAGAAATAGAACCCAAATCTCCACAAAATGGTGCACTGAAATTCTAGTGTGAGAGGATATAATTAATCTTTATATTAAATGGCACAAGATTTAAATCTGTTCCCAAAATTTGAGAACTATCAATCTTACACAATCATAGAGATTGTAACTAGACGTGTACACTACCTTGCATCCAAAATTTCAACTTAAACCCAAAAAATACTAATATCTTTAATATTTGGCACTGGAGCTTCCTAAAGTTTTCTCTTTCAGCCGACTTTCTTTTTCATCTGCTTCATCATGACTGTTGACTATTACTAAGGCTTTCTGTGTAAAAAAGTATGTGCTTTATACCTTTATGCATTGAAACATGAAAAAATAAAAACCTAAAAAATCTCAGAAGAACCAGCATTAAAACTGAAGATTATCTTACAGTTCCAGGATTACTAGGTTTAGATAATCATGGTGAGAATATTCAAGTATGAGCATGTTTAAATATGACCACTGAGCTGTAATGTCCATGAACTAGAGTGTGGCCATGTTTCTTAAACCTTTTGTGCCATTTCATCTGCCTGAGCTGTTCTCCAAAGATTTCCCCTGACAGAGTGCAACAAAAGAAACAATGGTCTTTCCCTGAATAAAAGAGGATGCATCTTTGGGCAGTCTGCCTTTACAAGAACCAACAACATTTCTTTCAAAGGCACCTGCTGTTGCACATCAACCCTGGCCTGCAAAGGACAGCAACAATGACAGCATACTTTTTTTCCACTCTGAAAAACTGGAAACTTGAGCCATGAATCGTATACTGATGGCTTTAATTTATGGCATGCAAACAAGGCTGGGTTTCTTTAACCATCAAAATCATGTATCATAAACATTTCCTAAGAGATTAAGAAGAAAAAAACCTCACAGAGCATTTGCTTTAGAAATGTTGACTGCTTTTTCAGTGTATATAACTGAGTTTGAGCAGCAGGTTAGATTCCCACAGACAAAAAGCATAGATTAGCAGGCATTAATATCTCTCCTGCTTTAGTAATTGTCCAGAACCATTGAGTTTGCTTTTATGTAGGGATGAACCTGATGTGATGGTTGCAGGAGAAAAAGTACCATCACAACACCCTCATTTTTACAATGCCAGTTCCTATGACAGTATGTCTGAAAAGAGACTCTTGGTGAGAACACAAGGATTCATCATCACTATGCTGGCAGAGTCAGGATTATTACTGGAGTTGTCAGAGATACTTTCAAGATTTTCTTTGTTCAGAAAGCCTGTCATAATGGAATCTACCCTCCTATTTTATTATCTCCCCCCTCCGCTTATCTTTTTTTTTCTTTTTCTTTTTACAAAAAAACCTTTTTGCAAATAGAATTTTCTAAATAAGTCTTTTTTCCAATGACAAATGAGGAATGACTTTAAATTTTGATTGTCATTGTGGTTCTCATCAACTTCGTCCTATGTTAGAAATGACCAGAAACCTGTATCCAGAGTTATGAGTATCCTCATAACCATGGTCTTCCTAACAGGGTTACTGAGGCGCACCATCTGAAAAAAAACTATCCAAGAATGTTGAGTAACTAAGACCAGAAGAGCAAAGTATTCCAAACTGAAAAGTGTGACATCTAAAGGTCTGAATTTCTGTTTCCCCAGTATCAGCCTCCAATGCCTGCATCCTTAGCATAAGCTGAAGGACACTGAGGAGCGGCAGTTGGTTAGAGGATGATGGTTTTGATATCTGGGACTGCAGCGAGATCCGTAAGTTAGGAGAGTGTTGTTTGGACATCTGAATTTCTACATAGATTTTCTTATTCTCATTTCTTTGTTGATTTTGAGTGCTGTATGTATTAGCCTGGTTTTTAATAGACTCCTAATTTCTCATGGCAGATATTACTTAGATTCCTATTTCATTTGAAACACAATTGGTTTAAATTTTTGGTCCTCATTAATACTCATACTGCTTACAGAGGAAGCATGTGCATCAGTCTCAAGAAGTCAAAGACTTTCTGTTCTTTGTTTTTGGGAAACTCAGGAAAGCTGTCTCCTAAAGCAAGAATATATTCCAGAAGAGATCTTAGAAGGCACTCTACTTGCCATGAAAAAAAAAAAAAAGGAGAAAACAAAAAATCATGAATGCCTAAGCAAAATGTTAAGTGATTTTGATTTCAGAGCTGAACAAGTTACTGATTAGATCACTGGATTAAGGAGTTTCTTCAAGGGTCACAATACTTTTCAACAGTTAAGATGTCAGAGAGGCAGAGCAGAGAAGGGAGAGCAAAGAAACCATTATCACTCTTTTTCTTATTGTGGTGCTAAGCATCATGGCTGAGGTAGCCATTACATAAACATTGGGATTGTTAGACCAGAACAAACAGTGGTCCATGAAAGTTAGTAAAATATTTCTGGTAGTATACAACACCATAAAGCATAACCTCCACATAATACATGTGGTGTTCTATTGACAGTAATTACCTCTTGATCCCAGTCCCCAATGAATTTATTCTTTGAAACAATAAACTGTTATTAATTATAAAGAACAATCACGGTGTTAATCAGTCTTTATTTTCATACTTTAGATGTGTTTTGCATTCATCTGTACTCTTATGTGTGTATATGCAAAGAGAAGTTGATGGATTCACTGCTCACTCATCTTTTGTATTTCAATGGTAATAATCTACCTTAATAGTTTTAATTTTCAATCTTTCACAACATCTAACTTAAATCATTTACACTTCTAATTTATTTCTTTAGCATTTTTAAGCTGTCTAGTTTCTTCTTAGCAATACGTATGAGAGTATTAGTAAAATATAATATCTAAATAACAGACGCATGTGTAGAAATGCCCATCTTGGAAAGGTTGACATATTCTTTAAAAACATGTTTAATCAGAAACATATCTCACCAGATAATGGACCTGCACACTTTTTTTCCTCCCCATCTGTGCTAATAAATAATGTAACTGAAATTCAGTGGATTACTTGCATTTGTTTACTTTCACTTTCTGGTTAGTCTGTTTTCAGGAGAAAAGCACAAAGATAAAAGCATAGGTCTTGCCTGTTTGACTAAAGCCTTAAAGAAAACTTGTTCCCAGGCAGATGTTTCAGCATGATTACAAATGAGCACAGAAATACACATGTTGAAATAGAGGGAAGTTTTTCTTTCTAGAGATAGTGCTGAAAAAAACTAAATTTAATCTGTAAAAACAAGCATCTCAATAATGTGTTTCATTGACCTAATTTTAAAAGGCCTGGAACTTAAAGGGAATATTTTTGTTTTCTTTGGTAAAAAGAATATGTAGTTACAAGACAGTAGATATTCAAAGAATTTTGAATTATATAATTTATTTCATGCAGGTATAAATACACTGGTTCACAATAGCACATCAGCAACACAGGGGTTGGATTTAATGTTTGAAATCCAGACTGTGTGCCTGCATATAAAATAAGATGTATTACCTGGAAAGTCGTCTTCATAGCTTTGAGTATAACATAAAGGGGCTTTTGCTAAGACACGTCTGTATTTTTAAAGAAAGTATGATTTCTGCCTAAATATCATTATCCTCTGGAAAAAAAATATTATAATTTCATTTCTTTTATTTATGAATGAATTATTTTTTAAGGAGATCATTCTTGCACTGGAATTTTTTTTTTCCAAATCAATGTAAAAATATTTTAGTAATAAAAGAGAAAATGTTATATAAACCACATTCAATGTTTAGAATGTTCTGGTATTATAAAAGGCTGAAATACAAATCTTCAAAGTACTCAGGGGATGAATTTCAGTAGTGGATCATTTTACTGTACCAAAGAACAAATAACTTATTCATTACAAATTTAGAAACACATCTAATTGTGTTCATGAACATATCTAACGGTTATTAATTGAATTTCTCACTTGAGAAAAAAAACAAAACTATTCAAGTATGGGCTGAAGTGTTTTCTTACATACTTACATCTCTTTGAAGTCACTGAAATATAAGCAGGTGCTTTCATAAGCAGAAATATTATCTTGGCTAGTGAAAATTATTCTTCAAAAGATTGACAAGTGAATAACTAGAATATTCAGGGTTAAGTATATTTTTAAATATGAAGAATTCAACAAGGAAAAAAGTCTGTGCAATTTATTTTGACTTGTATATCACAACCATTGCCTAGACCTGAATATTCCTATGCTTAGAGTGTTCAAGTTGGAATCTAAATCAAATTCATCTGAGTCAGAAACTTTTCATTCATTTTTCATTGTTAATGTAACCTCACAGTCCAGCATTAGGAAAAGATTATATGTGCCACCAGAGACATCAGAGGAAAAATTAGCTGTTACACACTGGAGATATTTGTGTGTTTCCATTTGGTTCCTAATTCTTCAGTTTCAGCCAGATCATCTCTGTGTTGCTCTGCCTTGGCTGTGCCACCACAGCTTCTGAGGATCTACAAAGTAAACACATCTACAGAACTGATCTTTGCTAAGAATAACTCGGGTGTGTTGGCTCACTGATCCAGTCTGCTGCCCATCCAATAAGGGGGAACATTCATGCAGCACAGGTGTCAGGAGCTCTTTAATCTATCTTGTCTCTGAGACACTTCCATCACTCATGCCTGAAGGATTTATGCACTGTTCAGTCTGTCACCATTTTACTTCTATGTACTTTGAAGTATATATTAAGAGATATAAAATTGAGGATGAAGTGATCAAAAGGGGCATTTTCCTTTAAGTTATGGACCACAATCTGTGTTTACCTGGGGTTGTGGGTTGATTGCAGTTGAATTAGGAGGGATACAAGCTGCAGCAGAATTTGCTATCATGCCATAGAGCAAAGCCCAGCAAGTTGTTCACTTTACATGTGATAGTTCTGCATCCCTTCGTTTTTGGTTTTAGCTGTGGGATATAAAAATTTAGTCATTTGCACAAAGCCTCAGAGGGACACTGATCACAGAATAGCATGAATTTTATCGAGTCCAAAACAACAAAACAAAGAATTCTTCCAGGAAGCATAGGTTAAAAAAAAAATAAAAAGGAGAAAGGAGAAACAAAAAAAACAACATAATGAAATGTGTGTTTGGGAAGGACTTCAAAACATAATAAATCAATGACATTGCTGTCATGCTCTGGCAATCTAATTTGACTGAAATAGCATTCACAATCAAGATAATTAAACAAACTTGAAGCCTTTCTTCTGCTATCTGAATTCTCATGTATAAATGTTTCTGGTTTAGCCTAGAGGACAAAATAGAAGTGGAAATACCATTGATTACAAAAATTGTAAAACCTGCCATATTTTCTACCTTTCAATATTGGCAACATGACTTTTAACCAAATTTGTAATGCTTAAGAATTATCCAACAGTCTGCATTTGCTGGATGACAACTGAGAAAAAAATAGAAGACAGATGAATCCAGCCCTTGACTTTAAAATATGTTACCATTTGATATAGAAAATACTTGCAGCACTTTGAAGTGTTTTGGCAAAACTTTGTAATAGGCAAGGCTCCCAGGCTGCATCTGAGCTGGCAGAAGTACATCATTTATAAAACCGAACAGAGCACTGACATTTGCATGACAGGATATTTTATAGTGGCTCAGGAATTCTACTGTATTTTATCTCTGGCATTGCAACTTTTTCATTTAGACAACAAACTGCTATGGTGGACATTATAACTTGTGTATTTTAGTGTTCACTTACTCAGGAATTGTTTTTCAGCACTTACAGAAGACTCCAGGAACACTTCATCCATTACCTCCTCTGTCACAAAAGCACTCCTTCTTTCCTCCCTGCCAAGGTTGTGCAGTACTCAGAAGAGCACTGCTGCAAAATCTTTATGCACTTGTAATAAGGCTCTTATGCACCATGTGTGAAGGGAAATATTTACAGTCTATTTCTCTAACTATGAATGTGCTGAATCGGTGAAGAACAAGACAACTTTTATTTCTTTTCATATAGAATTTACAAATTTTTTTTTAGCTATACCATGCTGAATAGCTACGCCAGTGTGGCCCCTTGCTCTTCACTGACCTGCTGCTAGATGTTATCTCCTGATACATACACACACACACACACACACACACACACATATATACATACATATGCCAACAACATGTTAAAGAACAGATTTAAAGGCAATTTGGAATTCTCCCTTGTAAAAATAAAACTGGGAAAATAAAAAAGGAAACCTTAAGTAGTGTGTGTTTAATTATAGTGATCAGTTATTTATTTAAGGTCCACAGAGTGCAACAGTCCTTTTTAATTTAACCAGGTAGGAGGCATCACTTTAATGGAAGAAAAAGGGCTTAAAACCACAAAAAGTGCTACAGTGAAATGCAAGGAGATATGACCAGATAAATAAATATACCTCCCTGGAAAGAACACTATTGATTTTTATGGTGTTTGTTCTGCAGGGAATCTTTATTCAACCCTGGCAGACTTTCAAAATCTGCATTTAAACAAAATTTTTTAAAGTGAGGCTCTTGATCCATTTACTCAATGTCAAGAAATGAAAGCGTACTCTTAATGAAAAAGGCACTCTAGATATAAAATATTTAAAAGCTTCATGCTAAAATACTTGCTGGTTTAAAAAAATGGGACAGGGGTGCAGAGGACACTTAATTCTTACTTTTTTATGCCAGCACCAACAAGCAATTCAGCCAAGAGAAGACTTAAAATCAGTGCCCCATCTCCATTCATCAGGCCCACACCTTTCATTGCAAATGATGCTTGAAAATTATTGATGACTCAAGGTGCAAAGACCATTTCAAGCTTCCAGTTTCCAGCTCACACAATGAGAAAGCCACCACAAAGATGTCTGTTCATCGATTTCCTTCTGCTGCTGCTTGCTTCCCCCTCCTTCCCCAAGAGCAATTTACCTGCTAGTGGTCTTTCTGTATGTCATGTACTGAACAAGTGATGATGCCAGGTGGTTTTAACTGTAGAACCTTATTGTTAAGAATAATTCTTTCTCTCCTAGACAAATGTATACGCACTGCAACAACTTTTCTAAGTGTTTCAATGTTCAGTTTACACCAAAGAAGAAAGGGAACAAAACAAAATCTTTCATGCTCTCATGGTTCCCTTCTTTCTCCCTCATTTTCTCCCTCCCTTTCTGGATATATTCGGCACATGTTTGGTAAGAAAACTACAATAGTGAGATTTCCATTGTTTGCTTGTCTGTTGGCCAGTTTAGCAAGAGTTTTGAAATTCAGGATCACATCACAGTTGTCCATACATTTCAAACAGGTACACTTACCTCCCCAGATCACACTGTAAATGGGATTGTGCTGATGAAGATAAGGAAACCTTTTCCAAGAGCAGTAGTCTCTGCACTGTTACATTTATAGCTTCCCCCTTCCCTTCCCGGAACTTCCCTTCCCTTCCCGGAACTTCCCTTCCCGGAACTTCCCTTCCCTTCCCTTGCACTCAGGAACAGAAGGCAAAAGAGGACAAGGCTGACATTTAAATCACCTCTTGAAATCACCTTCAGACCACTGAAGGAGTTGCAAGCTGCCATTAGGAACCTAGGAAGCAGAGGGTGGGTGAATAAACAAACTAAAAAAGACTTACCAGGCTGTTAAATTCTCCAAAAGCCTCCTGATTTTCACTCCTTCCTCACAACCTCTGCCAATTTTCTTTCTCCATTTTTCTCAACTACTTACCCTCTTGCCCTACTAGCCTGAAAATCTCCACTCATTCCCTTGGCACTATAGGGCACTGCTGTTAAATTGGTTTTATACATACTGTTCAATGCCCTGAGCTGCCTCTCTAGGGACCTACCATGGAGAGAGGACTTTAACTTCTGTGTTTGCCGCCATCTATTGTCAGTGCAAGAGGGAGCACATTAAGGGATCACGTTACTTTCCTCATTTCCTTCCCTAGCACTCCTGTAATTATCAGCTTTCATTTAGTCTCACTAATCTGAATACTGGAGTGCTGTATAAACATCTCTGTATGTGGAAAAGGGAGAATGAGTTATGCCACGCTGAAAAAAACAAGAAAACAGCCATAACTAACATTTTATCAAAATCAAGCCCACTTCCATGTAAATGAGTTAGTGAAGGAACCGAACACACCATGAGTTTTTTTTTTTTTTGCCTGTTAGGAATTTGTATATGTGGAGATACATTTATATTTTTTGAGCTGAATTCCACTGAAATTGTGAGATGGGGAAGTGACACAAAATGGAACAAAGAAAAAGAGTTCCCACAAGATAGGAGGGTCATGTTGTTGAGTCAAATCTACCTTGCAATGACAATTGGCCCTTTAAAATACTCTCTCAGGAGTTTAAAGACTTAAAAAATCTTCAGGTTGAAATACACTATAACATCCAATCAAACTACACTAAAAACCAATCCATACTGTAAAATGTTACAAAAAATAGCAGCAACTATAACAAGAAAACAAAAGATTGTACCTTTGTTAGAGTTATCTATATTTAAAAAATAATTTAAGATATATTTCTCATTATATTATGGATTAATATGATACTAGAAATCTCACTGGGGAGTGGGCTTTTGCTGTATGAATAAAATGAAATGAAATATATAAGGTTTTTTTCAGCATCTTTATGATGTCTAAATACAGGTTTGTGCGGCTCTAATTGTATGAAATTAGAAAACAATTCAAGTTGCAATTAACAGTGGATGGGGAGATATATACAGGAAGGACTTAGGACTGTATTAGCTTATTTTTTTCCTTGAGTAAGGATTCAGGGCTTTTCTATATTAAGTTAAAAAAGGGATGCATTAGCAGATATTAATGTACACAATTTGACAATAGAGATAAAATTCTTATTTCATAATAGCAAAATACTGTCAAATTATGCACATCTTTCCTTGGGAGACTTAGAATTGTAAAGAAATGGTGAAGAAGAGAATTATTCATGGCATATTTTACAGAACACATTCTTAAGCCTGACAGCAAACTACAGTCATTTTATTTTCCTTGAATGTCTTCCTGGAGTACAGCACAGTAGGAGATAGGACCTAAATTGTTCAGTGTCTCTTTGGCAGACAGTGCTGACAACGTGATCTTCCTCAGTGGACAGTGATTTTTATGCTATGTAATCTAATAGCGACAGCAGGGACAGTAACAGCAGGTTTTCTCTCTGGCACAAGGCAACACAAGACAGTCTGTACTGGGGATGTCTGAACTAGTCCATTAGGTCATTAAAATGGAAGAGTAAAAGCATGCTAAAAAAAATAATAAAATAAAAAAAAAGAAATCCAGACACCAAATAATGGCATAGTCTTTAAACTGGTTAGTGAGGATAGGAGCAACAGGTAACATTGTAGACTTGTATTATTAGAGAGATTCTAAAGAGCCACAGAATTGAAATCACAGTAATTGCCCGTGTAAATATAACAAAAAGATGGCTCACTGTTGCAAGCAGTTCAAAGACTATAGTCTACATCTATAATAATGCTTTCTGAGAAAGAGCTTTGAGAATATATGTGCTAAACAGTAAGCTTAAATCAAACCTGGAATTAAGGAGCTAAATTTTCTAAGTAATTCAGTAATACCTAGAGTTATTCTCTGAGTTCCTCCCTGAAAAAAATGTTATGAATTTAAAAATGAATCACATCAAGTGCATAAGCCTCATATTATAAAAAATGCAGATGATGTAGGATGCCGAAGTAGCAGCAATGAACTATGAGAATTAAAATACTGAGTGTTATCAAAATTTGTTAAATCTGGTTAGGACTTTATTTAGCACCTATCGCCTTTCTTGTTAACAGGACCTTTGACGAGTGCACTTACTGAGTTATTTCCCTCGTGCTCTGGACTACAAATCCAGGTGAAGGAGATTTTGCCAAACTTACTCAGTGGTACCTCACTGGGTTTGCTAATTAGTTGAAATCACCTGGATGTGCTACCTCACAGATTAAAGTGCCTCAGTGTCTGTAAAATACAAAGCAAAGAAGCATACCTTTTATTTTAAGTAAAGTTAATAAAGTCACAAAAGGCTTTTTCAGTCTCCCAGCTGGAAGTTTCTCCTTGAGGTGAAACGTTGGAAGCAACTGAGTATAGATAACGTCCAAATATTAAAGACAGTTTGGTTCCACTATTTCCAAGGGGAAATAGAGGGTTCTAGAGCCACTGAAATAGTCCTGATTATGCTTCTTCTTTGAAGGTTAAGGTGCGTCAAGGGAACATAGCTGGTGACTTTGCCGTATGTATTCTTTTGGCCAACGAGTACCTCGTAAAAAGGTGAGGAATTCCAAAAATAGTTTTTAAATTAAGATGTACTGTCTGCTATGTGACTATGGCATTCTTAGAACTTTTTAGTACTTTTGAAGCATTAAAGAACAAACAAGTAAGTTCTAAAGCTCAGGTTTTGGCTCGCATTTCAATGACAAGCTGGGAA
Source organism: Catharus ustulatus (assembly GCF_009819885.2). NCBI lineage: Eukaryota > Metazoa > Chordata > Aves > Passeriformes > Turdidae > Catharus > Catharus ustulatus. The sequence continues at coordinate 75,835,285 of NC_046221.1, forward strand.
ACACTGGGACAGCACTGGGAAATAATGAATTTTCACAATAGAATAAACACAGACCTTAATGATGGGGGGGGAAATCACATAAAAAATATATGTCCTTATCAGAGAACTGAAACACATAAAAAATATATAAATTGAGGTTATTAAGGAATCATGATTCATTTTAGTCTTTGAGTGATACTAGTCCAGATTGCACTGAGTAATTGTCCTTTGAATAAGACAGATTTCCTTTTAATTTTACATTCATTTTTAGGTCAGCTAATCTGAAAGCACTGGAATGATACCATAGAAAAAAGGCTACGAACACTACATTTGTACAACTAACTATAAGTTAATTATTCTGTTACTGATAGTCCAAAAGTTAAAAATAATTCTGTAGGACTTTTTGGATTGTTAATGGGTAGACAAATGTTTCAAACATGATTTCTTCCTTCTGTCAGCATTAACAGACAGGAAAATGTCCAGGAAGTGCACTTTGATCCTTGCATTAAAGGATTCTCCAAGGCAGTGCTTAATAGGAAATGAATCTTTATGCTTTTTAATATGTTAGTCTTAAACAACCATAATTGAAATCTTCTGTCTGGAATACAAACAGCCTGTGTTTTACTTCAGTAAGCAGACATGATTACTGCTGCTCTGTCGAAGCCCTGTTGCTTAACTGTCTCGGGCTTTCAAATCAAATTATACATCCTCTCCCTCCACTGCATTGAAAGATGATAAAATAAACAAGGCAGTTACAAAACATTTTCGTTTTCCCCCCATTGGTCTAGTAGAATCCAAAAGAGAATGAGGTTGAAAAAGAGAGCAGATAAATCCCCTCTGGACCCTCTGCATTAGATAAAGCAGGCTAACAGAGAGAGATGAACTAACAGCAGAGATTAACTTCTCACAGGAAGTTTGATAAATTGACATCATTCCAGGCAATTTGAGGTAATACAATCTTCATGTCTGAGCAGTGTAATTACTAGATATGTTTCCAGCATTTGAAAACACTCAGTATCAATCACCACAAACAATTTAAGCAACAATTTCTTCCACTGGGAAAAAAAGAAAAATAAAAAGAAGAGAGGAAAATCAAAAAAAGACAGGTGAAAAAAAAAAGTTGAACACTAATTTAGATATTTCTAAAGGTAAACAAAATATTAGAGCTGGAGGAAACCTATGCCACCTCAGTTTGAGGCAAAGAAGTGACGACCTGATGCAAGTGAGATGGTCTTAGAAGAAAGGTAGCCTCTCTGATGCCACGTAGATGGCTGTGTTCTAGAAAAATCTAACCTCATTCCCTCAGTGAACTTGCAGCAACTTTGATGCTGTCAGTATAATCCTGGACTAATTTTCCTATAAATCTCTGTATATCCTAGGATTGACATGTAAGCATTTTGCCCCTTGATGTGTGATGTATCAATAGTGTCCCATTTTCAAGGGAAGTGTAACAATACAAAAAGAGCAGAACAACACAGAAACAGTAGGTGAAATAAATCCATTGTGTGTATACATCACAAACTGAGTATGAGAAAGTCATTTCTGACACCTACTCCAGAGCGAGAAAAGGCTGTTTATGGGGTGGAACTTAACTACTTAACTTACTACTGGGCTCTTTTCCCTCCTAAAGGAAATGTTTGACCCATTGACATGCTAGATTAATTCCCAGCAGCATTTTTTCATGTAAGTCTTCTTTACTCAGTTTCATGTGGGGCGCATGGAGGTTAATTTTTCAAGCTACATGTAAGATTGCAATTAGTAATTTTTAATTTATAATGGCAGTTATAAAAGTGGTGAGAACCACTAATAAAACATGTACTAACTGATTTTCTTTTATTTGTAATGTCAGATAAGAGGCAAGCAACAAAAAACGAATGTCTATATCATACAGGCCATGAAGAATGTATTTTTATGAAGATGATTGATTGTAATTGCTCTGAATATTATACTGATTAGCCATGAATACATTCTGAACAGATGTTCAAAAACATTGTCTGGACTATGCTCCAGCTGTTTTAAATTCTTAACATACGGTCTAAAGGTTCTGTTCCTTCCTGTTGCATTCACAATACTCCACTCTGTGCAGCCTGCTACCATATTATTTGATGTGTGTTATATGATGCATTGTGTATTATATAATGAGGCTGGAGTTTGCCTTGAGTATATCCTTAGTTTACAAGAAAAAAAAAAAACCTTTACAAAATTAATCACTTTTGAAGATAAAGGTACATCGTCATGTGAGAGCAATTCTTTGCTACATTGAAATTGACAGGTATTTTTCACTAATATTACTCCTAAAAGAAAGTTATTTTGCTTACAAAAAAAACCAGAAATCCATGTCTTGACAAGTATGTCTTATCTCTCCATTAATAACAGATGTGTAGCTCAGTTCTGGGTTGAGTGTGAAATTCCAACATTTGCACTTAAACAGCTGTGTATCATAGTCTCTGAACAGCATATTACAAAACTGAGATCCAGTGCCCAAGTTAGTATTTTTTTTTTTAAAACTTGTATCTGGTAACTATGAAAACTTTATGTCCTCAACAGTAAAGTGAATGGTACTTCTGATTTCAGGGCAGGTATCGTCAGTCTTACTGAAAATAATATATAAGTGTCTATAGCCAACTAGAACAAGTGGACTGTCGGGACCCGGGAAGGGGGGTGCCGCAGGCCCCCTAGCCCGCCTTCATCCGGCAGCCGTGGGCTCCCGGGACTGCCTGGACCCCGAAGGCGGGTGCCGCGGGCCCCCTGGGCGGCATTCACCTGGCAGCCGTGGGCTCCCGGGACTGCCTGGACCCCGAAGGCGGGTGCCGCGGGCCCCCTGGGCGGCATTCACCTGGCAGCCATGGGCTCCCAGGACTTCCTGAACCCGGGAAGGCGGGTGCTGCGGGCCCCCTGGCCCGCCTCCACCCGGCAGGGGTGGTGCCGCGGGCCTCCGGGCCTGCCCCCAGCCGGCTGCCATGGCACTTCCAGCTCCCCCCACGGCTCACAGCTCACACTTCCGGTTTGGCAAATTTCGCAACTTTGTACGTCAGATAAGACGCACTGGGCTATAAGGCGCACTTCCGGTTTCCAGGGAAAATTTTAGTCAAAAGGGTGCGCCTTATAGTCGTGAAATTACTGTATATTCTTCTAGTGCAAACTAGTCTAAACTTTACTCAGTAAAATGATCATATGTTCTTATAAATTAAAAATTGAATATAAATTCATTCTTTATTTCAGTCGTAAACTTATTACCCAAATGGAATTTATTTATGCTGGTTACACAAATACAGAAACAAAGAAGCCTAAAGTTGTGGGTAAGAATAAAAGATGACAGGGGCTGAAGATACAGGAAGCAGAATTTTGTCTACATGACAGGAGAGGAAGCATTGCTTCATTAAAACGTTTAATCAGGAATAGAAGAAAAGAAGAAAAGATACATAGAAGAAAGAGGCAAAAGTAGACAGAAGATTCCAGGAAGGAGAAAGTGTCTATGGCTTCAAATATTCACTGGTCTGCAAGTTTTCACAGGGCTGCTGTCCAGCTTCTCAGTACCCAGTCTGTACATACATTATAGATTTCATACTTCATAGACCTAATATTTATTTCACCTCAACAGTATATTTTCTGAAAAGGATGAATAAATTTCTGGTTATTCTATAACATAAAGTTGCATGTGATTAAACTATGGAGTCTCTGTAAATCCTTGAGCATTATCTTAAGTATGAATGTGTTATTTCCCAAGATACTTAGAATATGTGAAGGAGCAGCATTTCAAGAAAAAGAAATTAAGGGAGAAAAACATTTATGTGTAAGAAAAAAGGATAAAGCCTCAATGCCTATAATATTAAAATCCATAGAACCACATTTTTATGTATTTATATCTATATGGTATGTATGTATATTTGTATATGTGGATTTACATGTATGTATGCACATGTACACATTTATAAAAAATGAGTATTTTTATATATGCACAAAAACATGCAAATGCATATATATAGTATTTGTATACAAAACCATAGAAACTTGCATTTTGTTTGTGTTGTGTGTCTTGATGTGACATGCACATACACTGCTGAAATACTCTTGCCAAAACACATAACAAGAATATCAAAAAAGTGACACAAATAGAAACCTCTATCAATGGAAACAAAAATAGTTAAACACATGAGGTCACCCTAGCAGAATGAGGATATCAGTAGGAACAGAAGTGGAAGGTGACAAAAATTTGGCTGCACCGTAATAAAAGGTGCTAAAACTCAACAATTGTCAATGTTTCCCTTTTCTTGTAATTCCAGGAAGTAACTACAAAACAAAACCAGAGTTACATGCACAATGAGAGAAATCTCTTTGACATCACAAATAAACAGTAATAACCCTTGCCATGGATGTTACATTTAGATTGAAGAACTGGTGAAATAAATTAACAGTAAGAAAAGCTGAGCAATTATATGACCAGAATAACTCCAGTTAAGGTCTGCTAACCATCAGGGCAAGAATCCTGTATGGGTATAGAAATCCATATACTATAGGTAAACATTTCTATAATAACTCTTCTATAAAGTGTTATTACATTTGGTGATTCTGATTTTTCAAGAGTACATTGCAAGTTACTCCTTTTCTATTTCTTTTAATGGTAAGGACACATAGAGAATAATAAAACTAATGAGTTTGACTGTGAGACTGGGTTGGAAGGGACCTGGAAGATCAACAAGTTCCAATGCTCCCAACCATGGGAAGGGACATCTTCTACTAAATATAATTGTTCAAAGCCACATCCAGCCTGGCCTTGAAGATTTCCAGGGATGGGCCTCCAGCTTCTCTGGGCGACATGTTCCAGTGTTTCACCATCCTCACAGGAAGAGTTTCCCCCGTATATCTAATCTAAACCAACTCTCTTTCACTTTAAAACTATTCCCTCTTGTCCTATCTCTATATGCCCTTCTAAAAAGTCCCTCTCCAGCCCTCTTGTAGGCTCTTGGTTAGGTACTGGAAGGAGCTTTCTCTTCTCCAGGCTGAACAGCTTCAGCTCTTTTAGCCTGTCTTTACAGAAGAGATGCTCTGATCATTTTCCAAGCCCTTCCCTAGACTCATTCCAACAGGTCCAAGTTCTTCTTAAGCAGAGGGCCCCAGAGCTGGATGCAGCACTCCAGGTGAGAAGGGAAGAAAAAGGGAAGGGAAGAAAAGCACCTCCCTTGACCGGCTGGCCATGCATCTTTTGGCACAGCCAACAATATGTTTGGCTTTCTGGGCTACAAATGCGCCTTGCTGTGTGGTCACGTCCCAGCTTCTTGTCCACAAAGACCCCTGACTCCTTGTCCTTAGGGCTTTGCTAAATTAATTTTCCATCAGACTGTACTTGTGCTTGGGATTGCCTGGCCCATGTGCAGAACTTGGCCCTGCTGAACTTTGTGAGGCTCACATGGCCCTACCTCTCAAGTCTATCGAGGTTTATTATTGTTCCAAGCTAGGAATACAAAGAATTTCCCACTTTTATCTGAGTTTGAAAACATGCATATCAATGGAATTCCATTTAATTTTTGAAGACTGTATATAATCATCTGGTGAAATAGCCTGAGATTGCAAATTAACTTGGAACACCATTTTTTCCTCAGCTGCCTCTTTCACCTAAGGAGCTAATGACTAGAAGCTATCAGGGCAATGGTATTATTACTCCTGATTTTTTAAAAGTCCTTCTGATTTCTTAAAATTCATGCTCAAGTTATGACAGCACAGACCTACTAGTAGCACTGCTAGATTCTGTAATTTGCTTGCAGTTTGCACTGTCTTAATAACTGAATCTGCATCTTGCGTGGCCGAGGAGTGAACGATTCACATACACAATCCATCAAGCTGCAGACACCCTCAAGATTTACTCAAACATGGTTTCCTGTTATTGCACTGTGATCAAAAGATGAGCATACTGAAGCCCAATTAAAGCACACAGCAATTAACTGGAAGCATATAGAAATAAAACTTCAAAAATAAATCATCTGAAGTTGAAAAGACGAGTGAGTGTAGCAGCTGTTGCAATCTACAGTATTATTACACCCTTTAGCACTGAGAGTTTATCAAGATGGCAATGAGATACATAAGATATACTACTTAGCTTTAATAAACATTTTAAGCATCCAAGCAGTTACAAACAGGACATTTTCACATCTACCAAGAATTCTTTCAAGTTATTTAAAATACTATATTCTGATTATGGAAAAATATAATTTATTTATACTGCATTTTATTTTTTTCTCTGAAATATTTACCGATTCCCTCCGTTTGAATGTATACTCTTTCCATAAGCCATTCAAAAAAATGGAGAATATGGACAGGGCTTTGTAAATTCCTGGTACTATGTTTCGGTGCACACTTGTGTGCGTGTTTGTGTCTGCGTCTGCATGTAAGTGGTTGGAGGAGCCAGACAAAGCAGGAACATTTACAGCAATTCACTATTTCTGGAGATGCTAAAGTTATAACCATTGAAAAGCTACCCAGGAAGAAAAATGAACCTTTCTCTGCCTACATCATCCAGCACTGAATTTTCATTCTTTTTCCTCACCCCCACCCTTCTAGAATATAGGAAATATTTCTTAACCCTACAGCTGTATGTAACTCACTGAGAAAGTGACAGACACAGCTATTGCCATCCCCTCTTACATTTTTTTTCTTTTTTTTTTTTTAGGTAAAGGAAAATAATATAATAGTTACAAATATTTTAAATACTCCTACACTAGGTACATTATTATGTTGTAGAGCCCTCCTTTCTTATTTTTTCCTTTGTAACCATACAGTGCAATAAGCTACCCCAAAAATATACCATACTATATATCTGCTTTTTATCTCATGCTCCTTTCCATTGAGGAAGAACTGAATCAATAATGTAGATCAAACATTTAAAAAATATTCTTAAACATAGTCTATTAGTGTCAAACAATTTCCAACCTTCCCATGAACATTTGCCATTCATAAAAATATATCTAAATATAGAAGTTGGATTCACACCAAATCATGAAGATTTATCTTTAATTTGCACAAAAGTCCATCTTTGTATGCTAAATGAATTGATTGTGTAATTTTTCTAATAAAATACTCTCAACAGAATGTTGACAAAGAAAAGCAGACAATGGCAGTTAACAAAACAAAAATCTTCTAATGTAGCTATTAAGAGTTACACATTTATATTTAAAACCAGCCCAAGCAATTTTGTTCTTCAGAAGGAATCACTGTGTGATAATTATTTTGACTTTCTATGGAGGCAAAGGGAAAATTTCTTCTTGTAACAGCTCTAAACCCAGCAGGTCTATAGAACATCAGTGGACCGTGGGTTTCAGTTTGATTAAAGTTTCAAACCCATACTGCGTGGGATTCACTAACGATAAGACTTGCAAAATGTCTATGCATGTAAAATGAAAGCAGTGTGACTTGTCTGGAGGCAAATCAGCTTTCACAAGTAAAATGACGAAAGAGCAGTTTTACTCCATTAAAAGTTCATACTTACTTTTTTTTTAATGTACATATATACCCATAATTGCTAAAATGTTCAAAAATATATAAAGAAGTTGTTCAGTATTAAGCAATTATTTCCAGTTTTAAGGCATTGCTACTATCATATGCCTAAGGCAAAAATCTGTGCATTCATGAATATTGGAAAGAGTAAGTCATAAATCTATAACCTGAACATAAACATTTTTCAAGCTCCCTGAAGTCTAGAGGTTTTTTACTTGTAGTAACATACATTTCATTTAAGATTGCTGGTTTTCTTAGCCCTTCCCCAATTTCACAGTTTGTACAGTATTTTTACCTGCAAACATCCATCTACCCAATAATTTCTAAATTACAGTAATTTCACGAATACAAGCCGCACCAATTTGACCAAAATTTTGGTGGAAACCCGCAAGTGCGGCCAATATTCCGGGGCGGCTAATACATTAACAAAATTCTAAAAGCTGCCAACACGGAAGTGAGAGCCCGTGGCAGCCCCAAGCCAAGCTGGAGCCCGGCCGGCCCCGGCAGAGGTGGGAAAGCCTGGCAGAGGTGGGGCCAGCAGTGTGGGGGGCGGGCGGCAGAGCCTGAGCCAGCAGGGCGGGGCAGGGAGGGCGGCAGAGCCCGGGCCAGCAGGGCGGGGGAGCCCGGGAGAACTGGGGCTAGCAGTGCAGGGGAGCATGGCAGAAGCAGGAAGGCCGACGGGTGGGGCTGCCTGGCAGCGGGGGAAGCCCAGCAGAATCGGGGCCAGCAGCGTGGGGGAGCCCGGCGGTGCGGGGGCCTGCAGTGCCGGTCAGGGCGAGGAAACACGGCGGCGGTGCAGACGGGAGGGGGCGGCCGGCGACCCTGGCAGCGGCGGCAGCAGCCCTGCCGGCGGGGCGAGCGAACGTGGCGCGGCGCTCGTGAAAGCGGCGCTCGCGAAAGCGGCGCGGCACTCGCGAACGCAGCGCTCGGGAAAGTGGCGCTCGCGAAAGCGGCGCGGCGCTCGCGAACGCGGCGCTCGCGAAAGCGGCACTCGCGAAAGTGGTGCGGGGCGAGCGCGGCGCGGGGCGAACAAAAGCGGCGCGAGCGAAAGCGGGGCGAGCGAGGCGCGGCGCAGGGCGAGCGAAAGCGGCGCGAGCGAAAGCGGGGTGGGGCAGGGCGAACGCGGCGCGGGGCGAGCGGCGAGCCCGGCGGCGGCGGCGGTGGCAGCCCGCCGGCCGGGCGAGCGAACGTGGCAGCGGGGCGGTGCTGACGGGAGAGGGGGGCCAGCGAGCCCGGCGGCGGCGGCAGCACCACCCGGCCAGCCCCGCCGAGCCGTGGCGCTGAGCTGGGCCACCCGGCCCCGTCGGCAACCATGAGCGGGCCGAGCCTGCCTGGCCCCGCCCCGAGCCAGTAAAGCCCACTATGCCGCGATCCTGTTACTAATTGGCCAATTTGTGAAAGCTGCGCACGGATTCTCGCGACGAATGAAAGTGCGGCTAATATTCGGGGTGCGGCTTATCTATTGACAAAGACAGCAACATTGTCGAGGCACCGGGGGTGCGGCTTATAATCCGTGCGGCTTGTATTCGTGAAACTACTGTAATAAAGGTTGCCAAGGAATGAAAAAAGACAATGACACTGTGTGTCCAATCTCTACCTTCGGTGATACAGCTGCAATGAAGCTTTCAAAAGCATGCATGGTACAAACCATGTTTTTGGCTGCATTGAGCAAGAACTTACTAGAAGAATGAAAGTTTCTATACCATTTTAGCAATTTAAGTTTGTCAAACAGAGGTAATATTACACAAACTTATCCAAGCAATGCCATCCCTGACACAAATAACAAATCCTAGAGCCCTAGTTTGCATTGGTTTGCGTTATGCTCTTCCAGAAGAACACAGAGCTGACTTTCTCTCAAGCAAATTAATTCTTACAGGTACTCCTTCTTTAGCCAGTGTTCGGGAGATGTGTCTAGATAATATAAATGGATGGACTTTCTTACAGCTCACTGTTGATACCAAGTATTTTGTCTTTTGTCTTTCCTTAAATATTAATGGTTAATGGAAAAGGAAGAAGGAAAGGAAGGAGGGAACAAACAGACCAGACAGCACCAACCACTTAACCTTTATTTTTATGAGGGAACATTCTTTTCCTCAGAGAAAATGAAGCCCAGGACAGGAAGCTACCGGCAACAGAGGGGAATCCACCATGCTTCCAACTGGGAGTCACTGTCAAGGCCACATGCAATGCAATACATGTCCTAGTTCGGTAAATAATACTGTCAAACAGAGAGCAATTGCAGTGTTTTTCTTATGCTTCTCTCTGGATAGTGACACCATGAAAAGAGAGGTGCTTGTGAAGTTGTCTTCTGCTCCAAAAGCACTCAGTTCATGGGAAACTCAAACAAGAAAATTGATTCATTTGATTTTTGCAGTTATCCATTGTCCTGACAGTCTTCCTTCCCTAATTTTTAAGACAACCCACCCATTTTCTCAGGTTACTGGAACCTATATACATACAAATAAATGCTCAAATAAACCAGTCAAGGTGAAAATTAAATATTTCCTCATTCTTCCTGAAACACAGGAAAAAGAGGGAGAAAACGAACCATGAACTTCTTTGAAACCACATCTGCTCATATTTAAATACTTATTCCCTTGTGCACAATTATTTTCACAGGCAGGGCTTGAATGTCATGTCCATCATAATTGCCAAATTTGCTCTTGAGTAACTGTTTTGTGATTCCTGTTATAACATTTAAGAGTTTTCAATTCTATATCCGTAGGGAAACTTGAAACAGAAGAAGCTGCATCCAACCTAGAGTAAATTATTTTTGATTCTTTATTTGCTCTTCTAATCACCTTCAAGTAGCCACTGAGGGTCAAGAATCATGTGTAAGGAAAAGCAGAAGCACATATGATGAGTTCAAGTTAAACAGAGAAATAACACAACATGTGTGAGGCAGCCCACAATGCCATGGATTTAATATCAGCATGGAACATGTATCCAAAGGAGGTGGGGCATTATGAGAAATTAAATTCATAAGTGTAACATTAGAGAGCTGTTTTAGCAAAGTTCAAAAAGAAAGCTAGGTGATTTCAATAGGATTTGAAAAATAAATCTTACTAAGTAGATTAAATGATTGAATCTATTTTACAGATAAGTACAGTTAATTGGTAGATGGTTTCAAAGGATTTGCTATGGATGCATTTTTCAGACATAGGGGTGACAGAAGAGTGAAAAAATAAAATTTTAATAACATGCTAGGATATAAGGGTAGCCAGGGTGGTATGGCTTGAAAGGAGGATAATATTTAGAAACCTGTGAAAAATATAAAGTGACATAAAAGATAATGTAATCAGATTGGAGTGTAAAGAAAACACAGATGATGTGGGGTAATATCTGCCTTCAAAAAGCAGTCAAATGCCTATTAGGGACACATAAATAAAACCTCCTGCTGAAGAGTTGCATTCTCAAATACACGAGTTTAAATATCTCAGAATGGAACTAAAAGCTGGCAGCATCTGTCATTATAACCATTGTTTATTACCTGTATTATAGTAGTGCCTGAGGCCCCAATTAAAGTTCACTCCCCATTATGAAAAATACCTACAAATACATGATAAAAACAAGAATCCAAAGGCTACTGAAGGAATTAGATGAATGGAAGGAAAACTGAGATCTCTCTTGTATGCTTAAGGATTGAAAATGCAGAGGTTAACTGTTCACTCTCCTGTAAAGGAGGATTTAGATGCCTAAATTACAGGTGCTTAAAAAAAACTTTACCTGTGATTGCAAATGAGGAAACAACAAAATACAGGGGAAAAATTATTCACTGTGATTTATTTCCTAACTGTTGAGGCTGCTTTAATACAGTAGCTGGATTTTTCAGTTAAGAGAGCAAGATTATTAAGTATTTCCCTACTGATTGTGAACTATTTCACAAAAGGAAGAAGGGGTCAGGTTTAAAATAGCTCTATGCATGGGGTATAGAAATAAGGATATTAACTTCGTGTATGACAAGAATTCCAGGTGCACAAGAGGCAAACTTGCAATAAGACTCTTAGGGACTCTCTAAGAAATGTGAGGAAAAGTGTAATTTAATGACAAGTAAGTACAGCTATAAGAGATTTGTGGAGGCCAACTTGGATAAATTTTAGAAGCCAGATAGTCTTTACTTACTGCTTATCACAACGAATTATTATGCAGAGTAACAGGTGATATAGAAGAGCCCCACCAAGTCAGGTAGCAACTAGAAATCATCAAGAATTTATCCAAAACTCTGCTATTATTTGAAAGCAGTTGATGAAAGAAAAATTTTTTAAAGAAGCATCCCATCAGTTCTGGAAGGGGGAGATTTTTGTAGAAGTAGTAAAGAGGAAAAATTCATTTAGGAGAAAAAAAAAAAGTTTACATTTTCTAAAGCATTACTTTTCATTTTTGGAAGCGTTTAAGTGTTTTTGAAATGCCAAGGCACTTTATTAAGCAAAAACGTGTTGATAATTGGAAGCCTAAAACCTCTTTTAAATGAGGACCAAGTTCCCAACACATGGACTGCTGAAGATCACTGGACACTAACTGAGATTTTTGATGTACTATGTCTCCTAATTTGATCAGGGGCAGCTATAGCTTAAATATAAACATATTCACTGCTCTCTGCTCTTCTAAGAAGCAAGGCAGATATTTCAGATCCATTAAAGGAAAAAAAATGCATTGATTATGCTTTTTCTTTTTCTTTCAGTGAAATGAGCTCATGAATGCCTCAGTACAATGTAATATGAACAGGTACATTGGTGCCCAGTAGTAGGATTCACAGTGATCAGCATCCTTAACAGTGAAATAAATGCACGGGTGAGCCAACAAAAAAAATTACGGATAATCTATGATATTGCCTCCCTCTTCCAAGTGCCTAAATGCAGCTCAAATTATGTGCTTATGTGAAAGTGGGATTCACAACCTGGAATCCCACCTTCACTTAAACTCCTTTGATTATGGAAAATTGATTCACTCTTTTCACTTAAAACCTGTCTGTCAAAGTAGAAGGAGGAGAAACTAATGTTAAAATAGACTAGAGATTACAGCAGTTTCTAAGGAAACCAAAGTCAATGCCCTCCTCATGCAAAATGAGCTGAAATTCATACCTCTCACCTCCCACAGGAGTGCCCCCTCCACTACTCACCCAGGGCTAGGCCTAGGGCTGACACACATCAAATACAGCATGTACAAAGCAGATGCTGTATGGTAAAAGTCCAGGTACATACCCTCTAATCCCATTATAAAATCCTTTGAAGCTATAATCCTACAGTTCTGAGGTAATCATTTGATAAAAAGCTGTATCTGCTACTATTGTAGCACTCATTTCCAAATTAAAGAAAAGATTAGGGAAAGGCTAACACCACAGAGAAATTGATCAAACAGCAGGGAAAAAGTGGGAATGCTGCATACCCCTAATAAAATCACTTCACTAGCATGGGAGCAGGAAGCGTAACATTAGTCTTAGAAGATCATGCAGATTAAAAAATGGGGGGAAAAAAAGAAGTAAGAAAAGTTAAAGAAAACAGAACCGTGTCAAATAAGAATAATATTTTTGCCAGTAACAAATATGCAGAACTACAGATATTTGTGACCCTCTTTTAGAACAAGAATATATGCTGATTGAGTTTTTAACTGATTAACCAATAACAGAGAAACTGGAGCTGGAACAATGCTGGAAAACCCTACATTCTACTTTAGGCATGCGACACATTCTTTTATCAGAAAACTGTGAATTTAATATGGAAAATCAGTTTTTGAAATAGTTGAAATGAACAGCATTTGCTTTTAAAACAGCACTTCTGTTACAACTGCACATACCCTAGGTAAGTTTAAACAAAATTTTAGAGCAGAAGCAAAAGAAGCAAACGTCCAAGTTAAGTAGGCAAAACAAGAAGAGGTACTCCAAGATACTGGGCATACAAAGAAATAGGAAGCTGAGAGGGGGACCATGAGGGTGCAGAAAGTACCAAAATCTAAAACAGAAATAACATAAAGTATGAGAGCAATACAGGGGGAAACTGTGGAAACAGAATCCTTAAAGTTAAATCTGATGATAACTAACAGGCCTTTATTATTGAAGGTAAATGTCACATCCCTAAGAGTATTATTAGCTCTGCATTAATAATTGCTGTTCCCAAAATGCAGGTAAAATGCTAAACACTAACATCTAAAATAAATGTAGCAAAAATGAAAAGCTTCAGCCTGAATGAAACCTAAATGATTTGCAATATCTTGAGGGAAGAGATGGAGACTGCAGGGCCTGAGGAAGGCACTCAGTCTCCATTCATTGACCCAAAATGAGAGCTGCACTTCTTTACATGGCTGCAGCAAGCGCTGGTTTTATTTCCCAGGCATGGAGTGTTTGTGTGTTTAACATGGAACCCAGTAGCTGAAACAGAATTTGCTGCAAGACAGGATTGCTGAGATGTAAGTAATGTCACCACTTCTGTAGCAGTCAGTTTGGACTAGAACGTACTGAAATTCACTGGACTTCTCCTTGCTTTTACATGTCTTTCATGCTATTTACTGCAGTATGTCAGCCCCAGGTCTATTCTGTTACTGCCTTAGAAATTTTCTTATATTCCTTGGAAAGCAACCTACTTCTTTAAAAAGCCAGCTTATCAGGGCATGTCTCTGTAATGACAAGGTACTTACACACAAAACTACCAGGGACTGTAAATAGCACCTGCCAGTCACTGAGTGGTAAGATGCTGCATAAAAAGCAAAGTAAAGTTCGATGGGAATATGTTCCGAGAGTCAGGAAGTACATTTTTTAGCAAGAAAGAAGCATCATTTTCTATTTTCCTAGTATTTGGCACCCGATCTGCATTTTCTTAGAATGTGTTGAAGTATGTCAAACTGCCTTATCGAAACAGCCACACACAAAAAACCTTCAGTAATTGTAACATGCAAAATTGTGCCTAGAAACTTCTGATTAATAATCACATTTTGTTTTCATAGTTAATTTGCCAGCATTTTTGTACTTGCTGTACATTGTTGATGCTGGTTGCATGGTTAATCTGTGTCATGGTAACCTGAAACATCTGAAAACACCCTGACAGTGCTTGTACTGATACCCATCAACTACTTTGCATGTGCAGGGCTCTGTAATAACCAAGAAAACAAAATTCAATGTCACTACTATTACAGCTACAGAAACTAAAGAGAAGAAATAAAAATTAATGTTTCATAAGCAAAGAAGGCTTCCATGAATAGTATAGTGAAATACAAGCAAAGGTTCACTCTAATAGTATATGAAGGTAGGTAATATTGTTAAATATTATACTTAGCTTAATATATTAGCAAATCTCTGCCTTATTATCCACTATGGGTGTCTGAGTTTTGAGAATGTTTAGTTTAGCATCTTTGAGATTAAGGAAGCCTAGGGGTGGTATCTGATATTTCTAACAAAGAAGCATGTACAAGGTGTACAAGATCTGCATGAATGTATTTGCTCATACAGATGTAGCAAAGGATAAGTGATCTCCACCTCCACTCTCAGCATGCTAGACATGAGGTATAATCAGGCTGTGCCAAATATTGTTTGGTATCCTGCCAGTCTGTGTCCTGGCAGTTTGAATCCTTGCTTCAAAGTGGACCAGAGCTCTCCTTGCTTCTAGCAGAACAAGCATTACCCTGGGGACACTGAGATCCTCCCTCACCCGACTCAAAAAGAACAATTTTTTTCTGGTGTGCTTAGAAATATTTAGTAACCCAAATGTTATACAATGTTGTTTACAGCAAAAAAACTGCAAGAAGCTACTCATTAAATATAAATGTTCATTGTAACCGGGCAGATCTCTCTAGACCTTTATCCCATTGTCTCCATCCTCAATTTATGTGCTTTAAATTTATTTAATACTAGCAATAGATAAGAAATCATTGAAGCAGAAGAAAGATCTTATATTGAAGAACAAATAATAGATGAGTCTACTAAAAGATCAAAATAAAGGAGCAAATCAGACACTGAATGTGCAAGTTTAAAGCCATCACTTCTTAAAAATGCTAATGTTGCTGATGAAGCTTCTAAGGTCACAGTAATGAACACATATTGAGAAACTCCATCTGTTTCAAAATGTTATATGTTACTGTGCAGTATAGAGAGACTAAGATCTAGCTGAATAACTATCAGAAAAAAAGCCAGTTTATAAAGACAAAAAAATTAAAAATTGCAAAATCCTTGGCAAAAAATAAGACATTAAACAGAAGTCTTTAGTTTCAAAGAAGAAATACAAAAAATAGTTAAAATATTGCATTGAAAGGTGGCTAAGATATTAACTATCCAACCTTTCTTTTGTGAATTACTAATTATTCTTAGTAAAACCTTTTTGAAGAATAATTTATTAAAAAACAAAAAAAACCAAAAAAACATATCAAGAAAAGTTTCAAGTCCACATTACAGAATTTCCACAAAAAGTTTAACAATCCAAACTCATGGATTGTCAGTCATGTTTTTCAACTAGAATATTCGAAACCTTATATGCATGGAACCCACAAATATTTACATCTACCTCTTCCACTCACAGTAAAATTTCTGAAACCACAACTGTTATTTCAGAGAGAGCTATTTTTCTGACAAAATATTTCTAAGGCTTTCTCCAAGTGAGGAGGACAAGAAAAAAACTAAAAAGAAAAAAAAAAAAACAACCCTAAAAAACTAAAATCTGATATGTAAAGCAGTTTTTATCCAATACTAATTGCAACAATAGACACTTTCATTTGGCTTCTTGATTCCCCCCCCCCCCCCCAGATAGTTAAGAGGTGTATCTGTTCTGTTGAACAGAAACATACTAAATTTTTTTTTAAACTCTCATTTCCCTCAGATGGAATCTAGAAACAACCTCCTCCTCTTATGCTGCCCAGTTCTACTTGATGCAGTGTTTTCTATATAGAAAATTTTTAATAAAAAAGTCACAAAAAATGTCTGGAGTGCTGCCTATGAAATGCTGATATTCCCTCCCTCTAGACTATTCCAGCTTTTTATCCTATGAAATTGTTTTACTTACATTGCACGTAATTATAGGTCCTAGAGAGCAGAGCTTTGCTTTGCAGGAATTAGTATCCAGAGGTACCTTGTTTTCTCAGGCAGTTGAAAAGTCAAAATTCTGAATTACACACCTGTCCTTACACACTGCTTCTATAGCATGCTCTGTGCTCTCTCTCCACCTTTTGACCTTCCCTAGTCTTGGGTAGATGAGGGGTCCTGTAAAAATGATGGATTAGCCTGCCTCTGAAAGCTGTTGCAGTAGTATCTTAGAGATTCATGTCCTGATATATCTGCATAGCAGCTTCCCATTCTGTTTTGAGAGGACAAAGCATAGTAAGTTTTCTGCAGCTTTCCTGACCTTCTCTGTCCATTCCTTCTGTTCAAACAGTGCATCTTCTTCAGCGCAGTCTGCAAGTAGAACTCCATCTAGCCAGTAGAGTTGTGTCACAGATTTCCCTGGTTTCCCTGGCTGTCTACCCCTTTGCTCTTTTCGCTGTGCTGTCACAGCACAGAAACTATTCTGCAGTATAATGTGGTACAATGGCATAATCTGTGAAGAAAGGTACAAACTATGTAGGAATAAAAAAAAAAAAAAGAAGATAGAGTGTTTGTATGTAGATTTGAGGAGGGGAAACCCTCACTGGAAAATATAAAAAGCCAATATATGCTCTCATTTCTGTGTTCTGCAGATTAAATGTTTTGCTATACCCCAAATTATTTTGTAGGATGGATTGTTACAATCTCTGAAATAATTTTATAAGTTTGTATGTCTTGTCAGTTTTTCAAAGGATTATAAAACCTTTTCTTTCAACAAAACTCTATCACCTTATTTGTGCAGTATGGCATAATAGCCTTTGGTGAAATGTCCTGCACAAAAAAAAGACAGAAGACCTTTAGGGAAAGTGTATTAGTTACATAAGATGTAACAGGTCGTTGAATTTCAGACCAAATCAACTCTCAGTGTAAAGAGGAAGAGACTGCAAGAGCTATGCCAATACTGCTAGGGCTCAGTACTGCTCCCCTTGTATCACAGTTCATCCCTACAGCACACAGGGTGACAAGTAGAGGCTCAAAGAGGGCAGGAGGATCAGCATGGCAAAGCTGCAGCCAACAGCACGGATCCAAAGCACAGTGTCATACTGTAATATGACACGGCCCACTGGAGCCCAGGTTAGCTCTAGGAAGTTCTCTGGCACTGCACCAGGAGTGGAAACTGCCGCAGTCAGGGGCTGGATGACAGCAGAACCTTCAGAGCCGCTGGTTCTATGGTGTATAGCCACAACCCAGGATCAGGTAAAGGAAGAGAGAAAGACTCTTTCACTGAGGTTCCAACTGCAGGTTTACGCAGGTTGAACACGTCACAAGCAAAGAACTCCAAGCACTGCTCTGTCCAGGATTAAATACATGGACACATTGCTGGGTGGATACAATCAACCAACAGGGAATCCTTAAAGGAGGAGTGAAGGGCAGGGTCGTACAAAGTACAAACTAATGAGGGAAGCGATTGGAAGAGAATTGGTCACATGGGCCAATGGGGCATTGAGGATTAGGGGATTTCCAAAGGGATGGAACAACCAGAGATTGGATTGACAGGCAAGGTTCGAGAACAAGGGGTAGGATTACAATGATAGGCAGGGAAGGAACTGGAACAAAGGGTGGGGAATACCATAAAGGGCAGCTTCAGGGGTGGATACAATTTAGGGATAAACCAATTTGGGGAAAACACGGGGGTGAACTGGAACAAACTATTGTAACTTTAAAAATTAACTTAATAAAAGAAATACATGCTGCAACAGTAACAGACTGGCAGCAGTCAGGTGCAGTACCCCATCAGTCAGCATCAGACTGGACAAAACATCACCACAGCAAGGTCCCAGATGTTAGGAACAAGCTCCTAAGTTTGTTCTGTTTTCATGTTAATTGTTAATGTTAAATTCCAAGCCTTACCTTGTTCTGATTCCTAATTAATGTTAGTTGTTAATGTTAAATTATTGGTCTCATTCTGTTTCAGTTCCCAACAGTCTCACCTATATGCCCCTATCCCTTCCATTGGGTAATGCTGCTGCTGCTCCTCTGAAATGGTGCCTGTGAGGAGGGCGACATCCTTGATCCATATGCAAATGAAAGGAGTGCAAAGGACCTGGGACACTATTCAGAGTTAAAAATCCGTTAAAACAATGAGCCCAAATGACATCTGGAACTGAGGATAGTGTTCCCAGGTTGGGAAAACAGCACAGAACATGAATTTATCACCCTGAGCTGCTTTGATTCCATTGCCATGACCTGTACAGCGCCCTACCAACATGACACCCCTGGACTATGAGCCAAAATTGCCTTCCTTGGGATTCTCATGAGGACGGAAGCCCCTGCTCTGCCTAAGAAGACAAGGCTGCACTTTTCTTCTGGATTGTCCATCGGGAGCAGCGGCGGCGTGCGCGACTACTCAAGCTCCGCACCCAAGCTGATTTTTCAATAAAGACCTTACAAAGGAGCTGGTCTCCTGGCCCAATTTATTTCACCAGACAGTACAAGACAGGAAGAAACAGCTAGCAGCACTTGCTAAATTCAGGAACAGTGGATTAATTAAAATGACTAAGGAATGAATCACTATCCATTAAATCCTCCTGGTGATTTTTAAGATTGGAAAAGCAAAACAACAACAATGAACAACAACAATGAGCACCCACATTAATTCAATATCTTAACCATTGACATTTTGCAGACAAATTTAAGCAGTTTTCAAGCTGATGTAAAATGTAAATAATTTTTCCCCCATGTAATTTACACTTATATGAAGATTTATAAGATCCTATCTGTTCTTTTAATGATATGTCTAAATTAGGTAAAAGTCTAATTTTATTTTTTGAGAATCAAAAAACATGAAGATACTGGACAGTCAAATGGGTAAGCATAAACGTGGCTGTAAATGAAGGATAAACACTAGGACAGCAATTTTATTAAAAAGTTAACATGAGTAAAATTGTCAATAAAATTCAAGAGACAGACATCAGAAATTCCTCATTTCATGACCATAACCACTGTGAAGGGTACATATATTCTTCAGAGGAATTACATTGTGTCTGTGTCAACACTCCATCTTCTCCCTGCTCTCCCAAGTGCCACCCACAGGGTCTTCCCAGGACAGCTGGTTGTAGAACATAGAGTACTCCTCAAATACAATTAGTGAAACAATTTCGTGGAATTCTCAGACACAAAAACATATTACCAAAACCATATTCTTGTAGATTTAACTTGGTTCATTTCAATGATTTGCTTTGCAGAACAGCCTTACAAACATGCTATATGCAGAAAAAACAGGGGGATGAGTAACTATAGATGTGTCAGGAAAGAATTAGTCCTGAATCTGTATCAGGGTAGGGACTTTTTTTAAAGGATTTTTTAACCCAAGTTTACTACCAAAGAAAATATAGTGTATAATAGCATTTTGAGAATGAATGCTTTTAATTATGTAACAATCAGTTATACTAGTGGGAAAATTCACCCACTGTATCAGGCCATGAAGTGCAACATTCAAAAAGGTGCTTGAAATAAGGACTTACGCATTCAAAGAACTCCTTTCGTTTCTCCATCTTACACTCTATTTAGCGACTTGTGCAGCTAGAAGTGCATTATTGTTATCTTTTGAAATATTTTCAACACTGAATCTTAAAATGCTTAAACATTTGTTTAACGTTATGTGCTGTGAAAAAAGCTCAGTTAATATCTATGTAGGTAGAGGTTAATATAGAGGCTAAAATACAATTGAAAGAAAATGTCTTCATTAAAGCCTTTCTAAACACACGATCAATCTGTGGGGTGAGTCCTCAACCCCTGTCAGTTAACTTCGATCAAAGGACCAGAGCAATGTGCAGTTTTCTGCTGTATGTTAAGGAAGACTCCCTGATAAAGGAATTGTTTATTTAGCTGGAAGGGCTCCTCTGTAAATCCTTATGCAGCATATGTACTGTGGGTGGTCCCATGTCACATAACACTAAAAAGGTGCAAGGTTGTGTCAATTCACCAGCTCAGCCTAAAGGGAATGGTATCGTTCAGAATGCCTTTCTGGACATCTATGTCATACTTCTGCCCCCAAGCCATGGACCCCATTCACCAGTATTAAAAGGGATCAAAATTATTTTGATTCCTATATATTTGAACCCTTTCTGCAGAAAATGGGAAATAAAGGCAAAGGGAAAGTGTAATCCCATTTAAAGTAACACTGTCAAATAGATCTTCAAACACATTTATTTACATACCAGACAGATCCCTATTACTAGGTCCAACTGCCTGACCCAGCCCTGACAATCATGGGATTACAGAAATAGCAGGTTTTATCTATGTCATTCACCAGATATAGCCAACATAACACTGTTAGTGTCCTGGATCTACAGCTGTACCAAGAAGTGTGGTTCAGCTGAAATGGAAGGCATAAACAGAAACACAAATTTGTAAATTACTAAAACGTAATGATTGCAAGACTTTATGGATATATTAAATATTCGCTGAATCTTGAAAGTGTTAAGAATTACTTCAGTTATTCTCTGCAATTTTCTTTAACCGTAATGTCACGTAATAAACGTAGGTTTCTTTGGTTTTTCTTCCCCCCCAGTTATATATTACAGGTATAGTTCAAACTATTAAAGAAACATATCTTTTCTTTCATAAACCTTTAATGTCTTCATGAGGGGAACTGAAAGGGGCAGGTACTGATCCTTTCACTCTCCTGACCAGTGACAGGACTCAGGGGTATGTCATGAAGTTGTGTCAGAGGAGTTTTGGGTTCAATATAAGGAAAAGGTTCTTCACCTAGAGGGTGACTGAGCACTAGAAAGGCTCCCTGGGGAAGTGGTCACAGCACCAAGCCTGTCAGAGTTCAAGAAGCATTTGGACAATGCTCTCAGGCACATGGTGTGACTCTTGGGGTGTTCTGTGCGTGGCCAAGACTTGGAATCAATGATCCTGATAGGTCCCTTCACACTCTGCTTACTCTGTGATTCTATTCTGCAAGTGGACTATCATTATCTTGGAGCTTTGACACCATAAAGTATTTTTAATTGATCAAACATTTTAATCCTTCATATGTGCTACTGCAAGCACAGTTTATTAAGGCAATCCAACTGGAAGTAAGATATTCAATGAATTATTATAATTACATCTCTTTCTTGAAATTTTTTTGTTCTCTTTGTGTAAATATTAGCATGAGATGTTTGCTGTATCACCATCCTCAACTACAAAAAGGTATTTGGGATATAAGTAAAGTGAAAGAAACCTATCCACGAGCAATGAGTTAGGAAGAATATGGAAATACATGTGTCTCTTTTATAGGGCAAGTGGATAATTTATAGATAACTCATTAGAAAACAGAAAAGAGTATAAAATAGACCGAGAAAGAACCAATTAAATGCCCATTTCTGATAGGAAATTTTTAACATGACTAGTTCTGCTTTTAAGGTTGTTCTTTCTCAACAGGTTGTATTTTCTCAACATAGTCACTTTCAACATTTCTGGTCTTTAATATAAATATTGGAGGATAGCATAAATATTTTTTCAAAAGTAAAAAAAATTGATACACAATAAATGAATGTATGCACTGCATGTGTGCAACTGTAAAATACATGCCTATTTACATTTAAAAATCAATAGAAATAAGAGTTTTGTCTGTAGATTCAGCTGTTTAACATCTATCATAAATCAATTTGAACAGAAAGACATTCTAATTTCATGCCTTTTTTTTTTTTTTCCCCTTTAATGACACATAATGCATTTGTGGAGTATTTGATTTGTAAATACAACTATCTAATTTTGTCTTATTCTCTGTAAAACTAATTACATTCTAATTCCAGAGAAAAATGGAAGAAACTTTTTTATATGTCTTTTCACTTTCTGTCCATCTTCAGAACTAGATCTAATGCACCTGTGTGTCATAGCAGAAGATAATGAGAAACTCACTATCAAATTTTTGTTTCTTAAAAATTCCAAAAGATACTGGACTCTCAAGCATTCAGTAAAATACTGCCCTCTTTTAATGACCCACACCTTCCTGAAGTGAGACTAGGTGTTTATATGGAAAAGAACAAAACCTTTTCCATATAAGTTTGGCATTGTCCCTTACATTTTTCTTGTACTTTTCTCATCCTTTCTTTTTTTCCTTTGCTTTTTAGTTCAGCCTAGGCTGACCTGCCTTTAAAATTGTATGAACCAACTCCAGCTGGAGATAGCCAACTGCAGTTTCTAACTTGACAATCAGCATTTCTTCTTAAAATAGGAGCTATTGGATTGTTCCCACATAAAGTGAGGTTAGTAGACTAAATATTTTGTTTTATTGTAAGGACAGAGTCTTGATGTAATGATAATATTTGACTGCATATTTTGAGTATAAACCAGACCTCAATCCATCAAGTCCTTAAGCATGCATTCAGGCGCCTTCCCTTATCCCACTGCTGTCCAGTTATAGTTCATTAACTATAGCCATTAACTATAGCTATGTTTATTTAAACATTATTGAAATACTTTTCATGGGTGCCAAATTCAATTTGTCAGGATACTTCATCAATCTCTTTTCATGTTTTGGGGGCTTTTGGTTGTTTTTGTATTTTGGTTCAGTTTTTTTTTTTTAATTTTTGCAAGTTCTAGAAACTTTCTTCTTTTTCAAGGCCTCTCATTACCTGAAGACTTTCTGATATTCCAAAAGATTACTTTCCAGGCAACTTCTTTGTAAAGAATTCTGTAAAATTGTGGAAAATTTTTCAAAGTTTTTTACATAAGTTTTCACAGCTCCTAAAACATGATATAAATTATTAAAAAGTGTAAGAATATGCATGCTGTACTTGAGAAAAAATAATTAAAGCAGCTTCAATAAAAATGTGAATTACCTGAACTTGATGAGAGTTTCCTTGATGCTTCAAAAAGCTAGGGTCATTTTTTGCTTTTTCCTTTTGCATAAGATTTAAGTTGTATTTTCCTCTATAATTTCAGATCCAAGTGGAATAGAAATATCAAATATAATGACAAAGTGTTACAATGGTATCTCTGACCTCTGAGAAGAAAAGCCCCAGGAATTTCATTAACCTCTCTGTTCCTGTGAGATTTAAATTCTACATCAAGAGGTAGATAGTTTGGATTGGATAATCATCTTGTTCTCAAGGTGATATTCGTACTGAAATTCCTACCACTTTGAAGATTACTTTTCACAGTGTACTGGGGAAAAAAAAAGTTAGTTTGAGATCTAAATGACTGCATATACAAGCTCTTTGTTATTTATATATTTTCCTGCATTACTTCATCCTTTGAGGAAACAATATATCTTTTATGGAGCTGTGGAGCTGCAAAAACAGGTTCAATAGCAAACAAATTAAAGTTCAACAGTTAGAAGAAAACTGCTATGGAATAGCTGACCAAAGGCGTACTGAAGATGTATGCAGGCCCCATATCTTGTAACATCTCTGCTTATCAATGGGAGGATTTCTTGGGAGTCTGTAGGGGAAGGAGGTGGTAGTGATTTTTGTTGCTGTAGTTGTCATCATTGTTTTTGTTGTTTTCCAGTAAGTCTGTTTCAGTCTTTGAGGGAAAAATACTAAGAAAAAGAAAAGAAACTATTGCAATGTTTTAACTCTTCTTGAAAATCCGCAGTTTGCAAAACCAAATTACCTTTTAAATTGTCCTCTAGATTATATTTTGATGCGCATAATCCTTTTCTTTTACAAGTGAAATCAGCAATCTGTCATTATGAATATCTTCCATGTTCTAACCAATATTTCACTTTCAATTATTCATATATTTACAGAGGAAATTATCTAAATTCTAACGATACTATTTTTATTACCTGTATGTAATACTTGGTTCATAATTCCGCAATAACTGCTACATGGATGTAGCTGTAAACTGGATCTGGACCCTACCTTACCATACTCTTCCAAACTAACTGCTTTCAAGATCAGGAGGCAACATAAGCTCTATTCTCCTAAAAACCAAAAACAGCCAAGCAACCTAAAATACCATCTTACGTTAACATGGTAAAATGCATATTGCAAAGAAAAGGGAGTTTCCTTGGTTTACTCTTTTTTTTTTTTTCTTCAACACATGGAATACGAGCTTCGCAGAAAACACAACAAATAAAAGCAGTGTACTTACCAAAAACAAGGCATAGCTAGTATTTGATTGTTGAGTTGGACATGTACTGTCTCAAGAAATCTGTTCAGTTTTTTTATACCAGAAACTTAGGGGATATGGAAGAGAGCACTTTTTGTAGGTTCCTGTAATGCTCTATGTCTGATTCAGCTCACAGCTACATGAATTTGATTTGCATTGGATTAAAGCCATATGAATTTTTAAATTGGTATGAAATTATTTAAAACTCATGAAATCTGTATGAGAAACCTGTTACCTTTTTCTATGTTATTTAATTTCTTTGTTTTTGTTTTTTTAAAATGTTTTTCTTCTCTGTTCCTACCCTCTGAAACATCAGAATGCTAGGTTTTCACTCCCCAGCTTCAGTATTCTAGAGACCAATAGGCCTTTCCATCTTCACCATGAACTAAACTGCAAGAATTTCTAATTTGTTTCCCAGGAATTTCAAAAGTCTATTTCATTATGGAGTCCCAAGGAGATTAAATCCCCAATATAGTAGTCTTGCATCAGCAAGAAGTATTTTAACTACCTTCTGTGAAATCCTACACCCTTTAGAACTCACCTTAAGGAGAATAACCTGTCTCTTCCTTTGATTAGTTAGAACTGATCTGAAAATATTTCTGGAATATATCAAAAGCCTGAAATTAACCTTAATGATATTATGATGTCTAATAGGAAATGAAGGACTTATAATTTAGGAATTTTCCAAATACCTGGGTATTATACTCTACTTGATAACCTAGTGGAAGTGCAAGTGATTCCTTTTATACATATAAAAAAACTTTTTAAAAAGCAACAGATGTTTTTAATGCTTTTAAACTGAGTGTTAATGCCCCTATAAGAGAAGAAAGCAAAGCAGCTGATACTTCAGTTGCTACACAGAAGAGCAAGATATTGATAGCTATCCAAGTAGAGACTGTCTACCAAATAGAACACTGACTAGGGAGATGTTTTCCATTCTAGGAAACATAGGAAGAATGTCCTATGAATGTCTTAATAGGAAGAAGACAGAATGGTTTATTCCCTCCCCTATCCCTACAGTGAATTAAAGATTATAATAAAGATTATAAAGATTCCTTGTATCTTTTGGATACTGTGCAAAAGCTGAGTTTTAGATTTGCTTGCAGCATTTAAGTTATTAATCCATGCTTCTTGGCTGCATGCATGCTGCTGCCCCCATCACTTCCCTGTTTTATAAAATTGCAGGTAAAGACCAAGTATAATTTGCGATACTGAAGTCATAAACACCCAAGCTATAGCAGATTTAGTGCCATATTACTTCTAGCACATATATTAAGTTAGCTTAGGCCAAAACTATGAAGTAGACAGAATTGTAAAGGCATTGCAAAAAAATATAAACTCAGTTCAGATTATTAACTACTACTTCATTTAGACCAGACTTCTCAGTCTCATTTATGTTAACAAGATAAGTACTGGGGCTTCCTTACACAATGCATAGTATCTCTCTGTTTCGAGTAGACAAAGAGTGTGAGAAAAATCCTGTAATTCAAGAAGTTTTCTCTATATCAGGCTTGGTTAGTCTTTAATTAATCCTCTAGGCAAACACAAATTTAGAGAATAGCGCTGCTTTACTATAGAGGAAAATCATAATCTATTTTATTTTGTGAAAACTTGTCAAACAGTATATTTTGGAGTTAATGGGGCTACTATTTGCCCTTTTGGCCATTTTTTCTGAATTGTTAGGAGCCAGAGCCTAGAGAAAGGTGACAGAACTTTGCAGAGGGATGAGAAATGTACATTAATCATGGGGGAGAACAGAAAAACAAATGCATTTATTTTTTTAGAACTTGCAGATGAGAATTTGCAAATATCTGTTTTGATGGACTTACAAGATGAAAATCAATTAGTAAAACAAGCCTACAATATAGGTGAAAGAAACCTGAGACAGAGTTGCGAGAAACAGTTGTGAAACCCTGCCTGGAAACAGTGAAGAGTATCTGAATGAGTGACACCCATTCTGTGTGATACAGAAGAATTTTCTCCTTGTACTGAAATAAAAAATAAACCAAACCAAACCAAAATAAACCCCAGAGCAGCAGTTAACACAAGAATAAGCTGATGAGCTGATGTTCATTGTTTTAAATTACTATTCTAATATTCTTGTACATGCGGGATTTAAAATATTGTAAAAGAAAGTGAAAAGAAGCAATCTCAATCTACCCAAATTTGGAAATGGTCAGATTTATGACTGACATGTGCTAAATGATTACTTTAAAATTTGGAATGTTATGCTAGAGGTAATTACCTGTAACAATAATTTTACCTAAACAGAATTGTATTTTAATGCTTGTTTACTTGAAGATTAAATTAAAAACACTGAATCAGCAAAATCAAAAGAAACTAAAATCCAGTCTAATTGTTATCTACTTGGAACCAACTGTTCAGAACAGATGGAAGCAAGCCTTATATGAGGGATATTCTGAAATGGGGAATTAGGAAAAAACTTTAAAGTTTTTCTGTAGCAAAATATTCTATCTATAATTACCCAAATATTTCATATAGAAATTGTGCAAAATTTTTATTAATGATTGATAGCTATCTGGCAAGACAAAACAGCATTGTTAATTCCCGTAAGTGTGGCAATCATAGGAAATTGATTTGCAGGACTGGAATTGAAAAGCTTTCTTTAGGATGCCAGACAAGTTCTCAGGTTTCTAATTTTTTCATGAGTTTCTGCCTGAAACAGACTAGTTTTGGTGCACACCTCAGTATAATGTAACTCATTCTTTAACTGAGGCGGGCATGAATGTTTCACTGTCACTCACATGGCTTGGCGAACAAGCACAACCATACTTGGTATCTGATGCCATGGGTGTCATTCTGGTTTTGCAATGCTCAAGTCTCTGTGGATAAAAGTAATAATCCATTCCCTCTATTTCAAAAGAAAATTTGATACACCATGGAGATATTTGTCCCCAGTGCAAACCCTACCCTCTTGGTGACCTCACCTACATAATCCTACATCCTTTCTCAGAGTGAAAACATATGAACAACAGTGGAAATAGAACATAGAATCAGAAAATGATTCACCATATTTTCCTTACTATCTTCCCAATTTTTAAGCTATATACTCTGTCAAAAGTCTTCACCCTAGGAATCATGTATAATAGTGTTATACTGTTAGGAAGAAAAAAAACCAAAGACAAACAAACAAAAACCTAAAAAAAAACCAACCAACCAACCAAAAAAAACCACAAAAAAACCCCAAACAAACAAGCAAAAACCCACAAAACAAAACAATCCCAAGATACTATTTTATAGGAAATTTTGTAATTCTGATGTTGGAAGTACAACATAGCTGTTTTTTTTTTCCCTCTAGATCAGTCAGAACTTAAAAAGTCAAAGCAATATTGTATACTAAATTATAATTGATGGAATAAAAAGTGTTCCAGTCAAAAATCTCTTTGAAGTCCCTTAACACAAATCCCAAAGTTAATGTATTAAAGAATTAAATAATAATTCTCATTCAAATTTTTATTTTTTGGCAGGAAATGTTAACACTCGAAATTGTTATCTCAAAAAAAACCAATTTCTTTTGACCAACCAACTTTTTTTCTAATGATTCAAATGTTTTTGATTTTAATGTCTTACCTGCAGTAGATAAAAGAGGTAATTACAACAGGGTCAGTTACTGTTGTTTCAATTGATACTTCCTTTTTTCAGTTGTCACAAATATCTATTACACTAAATGTCTAGCTATGGCAGCTACCCCATGTCATCACCCTGTTTTCCTTGGTCATTACAGGTTCCTACTAATAAAAAAAGGTCAAGTAGAACATTTGCCATCATAGAGGGCTTAAAATATGAAAAGAATTACAGGCATGATCATTGCAAAACTGCTTGAGGGAAACTGTGAACTGTCAAGAAGCATATGTATGCAATGCAGTTGTATTTATTTATTAATCGGTCAAGTCATTTGGAAGCCAGGTCATTCTTGGTTAGTTTGATAATTAATTACCTTAACCATCAGTATACCTCCTATAAATACCACATAGTCTTATCTGTACATCTCTTCTTTTTTCTGCTAGCGTCCTTATCTTCTACAAAACTTACAACTTCCATAAGCATGTATTTTGATCCATGTGGAAAACATAATCATATAGTTGGTTTTATTTTTCACCTGCAGGGCTCTCAAAACACTTTACTTACAATTTTCAAGTTTTGAAATGTAGTTACTCCACTACTATGGGACAGACATCAAAAGCCAAGCAATGATTTTGAGCTACCCAACTGTCTACAACAATAAAAATCTACTAAGGCCTTAAAGTATTAGAAAGCTATGGCATCATAATGCTTTTTCACATTATTTCTATTATGTATTTATTTATACTAAAAAAAAAAAACAACAAACTGAGCTTTCAGATGCAAAACTAACCCTTTATCTCTGCCTGTGAACGCATTAATCAAGTGTTAGGATGCACACATGAATACACACAAAGATATATGCACTAATGAAATAATTGATTGATTGAAAAAAGGGCAAAAGATCAGAAAACCTCCTAGAGCTGTTGAGTACTATTAATTTTTCATTTATCAGTGTAAATACAATTTTCTGAAAGTGAATGTTTTGTAGCTGT
Organism: Catharus ustulatus; assembly: GCF_009819885.2. NCBI lineage: Eukaryota > Metazoa > Chordata > Aves > Passeriformes > Turdidae > Catharus > Catharus ustulatus. The sequence goes on from NC_046221.1 coordinate 75,864,439, forward strand.
TGGATTGATCTCAGTTGCTATATAGTGGAGTTTGCACAGCTAAAAATACAAAATGATATTAAAAACTGCACAACTCTTTTTGCTCTGTTGAATAAATTATGTAACTGTTAGAAAATGTCCAGGTTTCACATATAATAGTTCATGAAATTCATATTAATTGTCAATGTGCATCTAATGACAAATAATTCACAGCACATTTCATTCTTAATATATGGATTTTTGTTCTCAAATATTAAAATGTGCATGGTAGCAATATAATCTACAAATAGGGTATCAGTATGGGTAGTCATATATATTGGTCATCTTTGTCCAATTTATCTTGTTCTTCTTTTGAATTCTGGTCATAAATTAGCCAGTTTAATGAAACTATGTTTCCAATATTGAGGCAAATAATTCCCTCTCTTGCTTGTTTGTGACTTTCATAGCTGACTGGTAATAAACAGCAGACCTCTCTTAATAACGTCATCATTATTTTATCATATAGATAAAATTTGCTTTATTATTGCCTCTATCCCACTGGAAAACACACACAAAGTTCTGAAACTACCCTTATTGTCATATATAATGGGTACCAGAAATAGATACTTTAGTCGTTAGTTTTTTACTATATAAATCTAGGAAAAAAAGAATATATCTAATTTTTTCCCCACAAATAAAGAGAATAGTGGGATGAAAATTGTTCAGTGATTTCACCAAGGACAATGAAACAAGAAGGAAAGAAAAAATTACAAAGTCTCTTTTGCACAGTTTTGAATTATCATTTATCAAAGCTGACCATCAAGAACTGTAAAGGTTTTCTATCCTTAGAAATGAGATGACTGAGAAATAAAATCACAAATAAGATTCAGGGCTGATAGGTTTTAACGCATAAGAAAAATAAATCATTTTGTATTATGTGACTGTAGTTAACTCCTGACTAAAGATCTTAGAGAGATCTGTGGAAACAGGTTCCAAAAGTTTAAGTGACATGTAGGAATTTAGAAGGAAAAATAAGTAAACTATGGGATACCATTGTGTAGAGTACTAATATACATTTGTTTTGAATATTACATAAGATATGATTGCTGTATGAGAAAGAAGTAAACAGAAATGGAAAAAGAACTAGAGAAAGGGTAAAAAGGACAGTCTAAAATGTGGAACAAATACATATAAAGAAAGAGTAAATTCACTGAAATTTTTTTTAGAAAATACGTGGGAATGACATAGATCTCCCAAATCATGGATGAATGGGAGAATGTACATAGGAGAAGACATTTGAATAATTCTAACCCAAGTGTATTAGAAGAGACAGTAAAACAAGCAAACCAACATAATACTTGCTTACTATTTCATAAACACTTGTTTTCAAAGTTTTTACTGTGCGGCTTCTTTCCAACTCCCTGAAATTCAGAGAGGAGTGTCTCAGCCTACTTTGTCTTAACTTATTTTTGAAATAATCCTTATTTTCAAGTATCTTCTTATGTCAGAGCTCCGATTCTTTCATCTTTCATTTTTAAAATGTTTTCATTTTGAAGTGCTTTCTTTTTAGTTTAGTTTGTTCATTTTTTAGTTGTTATTTTGGTTTGGGTTGCTTTGGGGGGTTTTTTTGTTGGTTTTTTTTGTTTATTTTTGTTTTGGGGTTTTTTTTGTTGGTTTTTTTTGGTTTTTTTTTTTCTTCCTGAGGTTTTTTTGGTTGTGGGTTTGTTAGGATTTATTTTTTCCATATAGGGAAGAAATGAGAATTACCAAAAATATTCAAGATATGAAAAAATAATACTGTGTTCTGTTTTGCTTTCTGTCAGTACATTAATAATTCCTAAAATGCTCTATTTGTTCACTTTCTTGTACTCTTTTCTCAAGCATCTTCCAGTGAGCAGAGAAGCACTCCATCTAATTGATAGAGAGAGGGTATAGAGCAGGATGAGCCTTTGATCTGGTACAGCATATTATGCACACTGAGACAGTGAAAATATAAATTATTAGTAGCTATTTAAAATAGCTGAGATCACTGAGAAATAGTGGCATAGATAAATGCTGTGAGCCTATAAGAAATCCTTCACTTCAATTGCAGCATTGACGAAGGGGAAATAAGCATCTACATGGAGCAAGTTTGCTCCAGAAAAAAAAAAAATGTTTATTGTGCTGAATATTTAAAAAGTGGGTCAGTAAACTTGTAAACAGAGAAAACTTGCATATAATTTTACAGTTTTATCCATGGAAACATGGGTCATCAGTAGAATGCTTGAAACAAAACAAGGAGGTTTTTTGCTTTATTAATTAAGCTTATGATCCAAAGAATTCCCCAAACTAAGACTGTCTAAATTGATGCAAGAAGTAAATTGTGAAAAATAGGAAAATTAAAGGAATCAATCATCTTCTGTGTATATTAATTGTGCTATGCAAGTAGAAGTCTTACCTCTATTCCTTCTTATAGTAATGGAAAGGTGTTGGAGGGAGAAGATAGGTGAGGTGATAAGTGGTACGTGAAACCTTAAATATGTAAACCACAGTTTTTGCCACTAAATAAAAGTGTTCTTTATTCCTTTCTGAGATTAACAGAAACTCAGGATGCACATAAGTCATGTGTTCATAGAAATCATGGGCAGATACCCATTTAGCATAGAATATGCCATTCTAAGAACCACATCTTATAATAGAGAACATTATTCCCGTATCACTTGTTGAGTTGTAATGGGATGGAAAACTACTGTCCGATAACCAAACTACATTATCAGATTTATGATTTCAGGTAACTGAACTGTGTCATTGTTAAAACTCAGTTTGTCAAGATCTACAATTTTGGTTCTGGATAGTACTTAATTTTGCACTGCCTTAAAGGCAATACTCTTTTGTACTCTGTTGCCAAGTTATCAAAAACCAGGCAGTCATGTTGTCCTATAAAGATGCCACATCCATTTGAGAAAACTTTCCATGATCAGACACCCTAAGGCATAGCAATTCATGTTGCATAAGAACATTTAATCTTCATCTATAAAATTATTTCTATTTTGGGTTTTGGTTAGGGTTTTGTTGGTTTTTTTTTTTTCAAATTTTAAGTGTTCTGTATTTGGACCACTGTTAATCTTGCAAACAGTCATGTTGAGTTCGCATATCCTAAAAAGCTGAGGTCCTCACCATGTTTCTGTGCTATGAGCTCAAACAAAGTTGTTTTCAGGAAAAGTGAATGTAAAAATAGGTTGTTTTAAGAACCTGTGCAAAGTAAGCTGATTTACAAAACTGCTAAGTACATACTAGTTCCTACCTTGGTTGTTGTGGGTTTCTTTATCTATAGAAATATTTAGAGAATGTTTGTAGACACCTGAAAGGAGATGTAAGAAAACAAGCCCTCTCACTACTGAATAATCATTACTTCAGAAGGTCCACAAGAAATTAGATTTAAAGGTGAAATATGATATTTATTTATCTATTAACTTTGGCAACACATAATTTGTCAAGTATCCTTTTTAAAAGGCAGTGAACTTCCTACTGCAAAACCTTTGATTTTATTCATAGAATCATTTCGATAGGAAAAGACTGACATTGAGTCCTACTATAAACCGAGCGCTGCCAATTCTACCACTGAATCATGTCCCTAAATGCAACATAGACACATCTTTTAAATACCACTAGGAATGGTGACTCCACCACTTCTTTGGGTAGCATGTTCTATTGCTTGACAACCCTTTCCGTGAAGAATTTTTTTCCTGTTTTTTACTAATCTAAACCTCCCCTGGAGCAACTTGTGGTCATTTCCTCTCATCCTGTCACTTGTTACATGTGAGGAGAGACCTACCATTTCAGGCAGTTGTAGAGAGTGATAAGGCCCCCCTGGAACCTTCTTTTCTTCCAGCCTAAACAACCTGAGCTCTCTCAGCTGCTCCTCATCAGACTTGTGCTCCAGACCCTTCCCCAGCTCCACTGCCTTTCTCTGGACTTGCTCCAGCACCTCAATGTCCTTCTTGTAGTGAGGGGCCCAGAACTGGACACAGGATTCGAGGTGCAGCCTCACCAGTTCTGAGTACAGAGGAGCAATCACTGCCCTGCTCCTGCTGGCCACACCACTGCAGATATAGGCCAAGATGCCATTGACCACCTGGGCATACATCTGGCTCATGTTCTACCAGCACTGAAATTGCAATGTACTGAAGTAATAAATTTTTCACCTTCTATACTGTGTTCACATCAAGGATCATAATTTCCTAAGAGCACCTAGCAAAATATATTTAAGCATACCACATCCCTTTTGAAAACAGTTTTCCTCTCCTTCATCCTCTAGTCCTTTTCTTAGGCATGATGCCTGCAACAGTGTAGGAATTTTCAATGTTTTTCTGTGAACCCTGAGAAATAATCTGGGATTTGTGAAGATAAAAGTGGGCTAGTTTTTTAAAAAAGCTTTCTCTGTAGGTTTAGAATTCTACCGTTTTCTCTCATCTGTAGCTTTTACTGGCAATCATTTTATTTATACTTCCAAACTATTAACAAAAATAACATGCTGAAAATGGATTTATGATTAGCCTACCAGGATGTTCTGGCTGAATGATGGTTCCCTACATGCTTCTATTTTCAGATCTATTTATTAGATTAGAAAGTAACTATTAAACATATATATCATTTTATGGTGATTATGCACATTGTTTTTAATCAGAATGCTGCATAGTGCTTGACTAAATACTTCATAAGCCAAATAAAGTACACAGAAACATTGAAGAAAAGAAATTGTAATTCAGTCAAGCAAAACATCAAATTTGTCCTCTATGCTTAAAAATGTGGCGACTGACATTGTGGAACATTATTTTTTAATTCCCTCTGAAAATCAACTTATATTGGTTTTTCATTGCCTCAATATCAGGCACATAGATTCCAGTTAAGGTAAATTATACTATTAATTGTTTCCCTAGTATTTTTCAGCTGATCAGATTCATGTCTCAATCCCTACATTTGTAAAAAATAATATTTACCTGATTTTAATATCTGTGGACGAGGAACATTTATTTTAACTGTTATAGTAAAAGTTCATTAAGAGAAAGATGAGCTTCTGATGTTTAGGGGAAAGATTTAATATTTACTGGACTGTGTAGTTATTATTGCTATGTACACATAATTACTTTTACAAGTCTTTTCTGGAGGATGCTGAATATGAAGCAGATTCATCTGGTTTGCTGCTCACTAACCTCTGTATGGAAACACAGATATTTATTATTCAGCATACCTCACGAACATTTAGCTCTTGCATCCAGTGCTGTGCTGAGCCCCTAGAAATCAGCTGTCTACCCCTTCCTATGGAAATCTGTCTTCCAGCAGGCTGAGCACCCTCTCCCTGACAGAAGCTGTGTGCTAATCAGCTTGTCATTACAAAGGGCACAGAGGTTACAGCGCAATTCTCTGCCATAGTTAACATGAGGAAACGCTGCTGGGAAAGGCACTTGTCCCAGGTAGTCGCAGTACAGTGCCTGACAGAAAAGGCACAGCAGTTTAAGATGCTGGACAGAAGAAGATCACACTGATACAGCCATTTAACATAAAAAGAGAACTGGATGAAAAATGACTGACTGGATAGACTCCTTTTCAGATGAAAAGCAGAGAATGTGTCAAATGTCTCACCAGCATCACTGAAAATATTGCAAGGGCTCCTTCGGTAGCTGTTGGAGCAACTGCAGAAACTGGAATTATCTCTGCAAGCTCTTATCAGTGAGAAGTTAGGGGCCTGTATGGATGTTACAAAATAGCTGAGCACACAGAAATATGTTCAATTTCTTTATAATTTTTGTAGGAAATTGGGAAACAAAGGGGAATGTATAGGGCAAAACATAGTAATGTATTAAAAAATAGGTTAGCTACTACCTCTGAATTGAGCACCATATATTTTATTTATAACCTTGGCTATTTAATGCTGTTTAATATTTTCATGTATTCTTAGTAAGCCTTCATATCTGTGATATTTTGGGGTGGCTGAAGTAGTTAAAATTATATTCTATATTCATTATTTTTTCAGTCACCAGGACTCAAGACTTGGTTTTAATTTGGATATGAATCCTACGACAGCATCTAAAAATTGCTCCTTGATGCAGATTTACCTTTTCCCACAGCAAAATTGGAGTATTCTGCTACTTTCACATGGTCCTGTTTTGACACTAAAAGGAAGAAAATCATTAATAGGAAACAAGAAGTTAAAAAAAAAAAAAAAAACAACCAAAAGTTGTTATTTGACATAGTTTTCTGTAAGGCAGTCCATTAGGAGACTTCTTTTTTCATGGTTTTAGTGTAGTATAACTTGAAATGTGTCTTGATGGTCAATTCTAAACTTAGCTAATAGCAGATGATTCCTTTGCTTGTTTATACTTTCACAGGTTCATTGGCTGTCGAAGCATTGGTCAAGGTTCAACTTTTTTGCAGCTAGACCTCCAGAGTAATAAATCTTCAAGAAAAGTTCTATCTATCAGCATAGGGAATGTTCTCATCTCTCACATAAAATGAGTTACTGTTTTAAAACACCTCTGAAGTTTTGTATATAAAAGCTGGTTTTCTGCTTTGTTGTAGCTGGTGTATGTTTGCATGAGCTTATGCAGTAATTGAAGACATTTACTTGGAGAACCTGTGGTCATTGAAACTAAATGGGTATGTAGAGCAAGTGAAAACAAAAACGTGTGTAGTTATTTTTAATATGGATTATTCAAAGAATTTGGGGCTTTCCTTTGGTGAAAAAGGAGACATATTTCCAGTTTCCTCCTATTGCATTACTAGTTGAGTAGCACTGTGAGCTAAAATTGGGCAGAGGAAGTGATGGGGACATGGGAGAGTTTTCCTTTCATTTGATCTCTGAGAGAGAACAGATACAACCAGGGTTTCAATTTTGTTTGTTTGCTTGCTTTACATACTTCAGAAGCAAAAAAAACCATATTAACTTTTTGATGTTAAGCACTAAATTTGAAATCACCAAAAAAGAAAAAAAATACTGATTAGGACTTTACACAGCCAAGTGAATATATTGCTTCAAGCATAACTATGAGTGAACAATTACATGTCTGTTACCATTCTTTTCATTTGGCATTTCGTGTACCACTCTCTGAGAAATGATTAGAAACAAAGAGCATATAAACCATAAATACATACTCTAATATAACTTCATTTCCTGTGCCAAAGGAACAGGAGAAATTACTCCTCTTTTGTACATTACATGCATTATAGATGGTAATATAACGGATAAAATATTCCAGTTTTAACATAGTATACAAACCCAAACACTGACATCCAGAGGCTAGAAGTGCTTTAGAAAGATAGACAGAATTTTATTTCCATTTTGATCACAAGTGAGAAAAGATCAAATATATTAAGCAGTACATGTAACGTACATAAATCAGTCACAGTCTGGGTTTGTGACTTCTAAACACTCACTGATTCATTAGTGCATGGATTTCTTGTCAGTGTCTTGAGCTTACATTCATCCTTTCCCTACCACTCTACACCTCCAATTTTTATGCTGTAATCCTATCAATTTTCTTGATCCTACAGTGTGGCATTTCAACTTTCGGATTAGGAGTCTTTTAATACAGGATTATGAAGTGGTTCTTGCTGATTTAGCTCTTTTCTGCTCTTATTAGACCAGTGGTTTTATTAAAAATATATGCTTGCAATAAATCTTTCTTCTCATAGCTATGATTGTTCTTTACACTCTGTCCTTATCTGTGCTAGATTGCTGCTGAGTTACTCTGTTTCAGAGATGACTGTTTCTCAAACGCTGACTCTATATTTATAGAAAGTTTAGCAATCTTTCAATATGCAACTTTTACAAGTTACATCTGAGAGGGGTATTATTTCTCAAAGGTAGAGTCATTTCAGCAGAGAATTTTAAAAACTCTTGTAACTTGTTTATTCTTTATTTTATTATTTATTCCAAATGAATGTTACCTTTCTCATATCTAAAGTCCAAGAACAACCAAAAACTCTAAAGATCATAAAATTTTTAATTATAGTTTTCATCAAATAGTTTGTATAAAAAAAAGGTTGTCATGAATAAAATGTCTGTGAGGCTGTACACATTTTCAGAAGAGCAAAAAGAAGTAACAGTTAGCAGGAAGTGTTTTTAAACAGAAAGGAGATACAGAACACAGGAAGGCAAAGAAAAAAAAATCTTTTTTTATTAAAAATTCAGTGAATTACATTAAACGTAACTAAGTTTATCTTTTTAAATTAAACTTATGATAATTTTTTTATCAAGAAAAATGTTAGCAAAATGAAATAGCTTTTTCAGTGCATTTTTAAAAAGGAATGTAAATATTATGAATCAGTACATTAATTATGACTGGAACAGAAAAAGTATTTCAAAATAAAGATATTAGCATCCATTACAAGGAGATTCACTACATTTTTTTTTTTAATTATTAGAAAATATATGGCATTGCCTGGCTATTGGACTTACAATGAAATGCTGGGCCTACCCTTTGGTATTATGGACACGTAGAAGCAGCAGTGTTTATAAGATAGGGTCAGATACATAACTGATCATGATGAAAACTGTTAATCATGACAACTTCTGCACTTTCAGAACCATTTAAAAAGAAATTAAAATATAATCAATAAACCAACATAGAATGGAGGGTCTAGTGCTCTTGTGCAGAATTGCTGAACCATTGACAGCTTCTATAACACTTCTAATGTGAAGTAGAGCCTGAACAGGATACAAACTCTAAAAATGTGGAATGGAATCCTTAATGTAATGCATCCTTGAGAAGCGATCTTAAATTCCATAGTAATTGTCACTAAAGTGGGCCAACATTCAGTAACTAATTGTAGTGTCTTTCAATATTTCTGTATCCATATCTACTGACCTTTATTCTTTGTTATGAGGTAAATTTAGGACTCTTTTAAAGCCTTCTGTGTATTTAAAACAAATAAATTTTGAAAAAAGAAAGGGTTATACACTGGCAGTTAGAAACTAATCCTGCAAACTAGGCTGTAGGTATGGTTATTATTCTTACTAGTGAAGAAAGGATGTAGAATTTCACTGCGTTAATTCACTTCAGTAATAGACATTTTTTAAGATGCATTTCCTAATGTTTAGAACTTATATATCATATTCCTTTGAAAGCAGTTTTAGTTATGAATCTTCATAGTATTGAAATGCTTTTTATGTTCACATATTCTAAGTGCCCTGGGTAGGTAGACATTGGGATTTAACATACCATGTCTCAAAACAAGATCACAACTGAAGTAAATTTTCCAGGGCGAGTCTGAAGAGACACCTGGATGACTGTGAAAAAGTAGAGCAATGATTACTTCATTCCTTTGCATAATGCAAAATCATTAATTGAATAAAATCAGGGAATTACCAGCTGCTGATATTACTGACTAATACCTCTTACTGTGGTATATAATGAAGATCCATCAGGGTTAACGATCTCTATAGAGCTCACTTATTGGAGTTTGGAGAATTTCCTCTTAGAAAACATTACCTATTGACAATCACAGAGTCACTCTGGATTAGTGAAGAACAAAGACAAGGACCCATTTACATGCTCCCACTGGTCTTTCCTGTCTGACATGTCCCTGAAGGAGGCTTCATTATCCATTGTTCAAGCCTCTGTTTTCCTGAATGGGCTCTAACTAACCTATGGTTTTTGCCAGAATGACATGCAGGGTCACTGAGCAGACAGTGAACCCAAGGAAGGATTATTCTGTCTGTTACAGAACAAACACCCTGTGAGAATGCAGCAGCAGAGAGTAGAAACTGGCATCATATACAGTACCGAAGGTTTGGTACCATCTTTGCTCCAACATATTAAAGCAAAAAACTTCAAGTTAGTTTTCAACCTTGTACTGAGAACAAAATTCTTTTTGTAATCAAGGGTTCAACTAAGTAGGAGAGTTTTGTTCACAATGTCACGTATATATCTCCATATATACACCCATAAGTATCTACAAATGATTAGAGCAGAAATCTCCTACTGTTTCACATTTTTCAAATTTCTTTACACTAAGGGTTGATATAAAGCATTCAGACTGGTTTCTTAAACTATCTAAAATTTCCAAATTTCACTGTTAATACCACCTTGCTTTTACCATGAACCAGCAGAAATCACCTTGGATTATGAACTACACACTCAAGCACGCTGAATAGTGAATCTGTATTCCAAACAGAATTCTGATGAGCTGCATAGATTTATCATTTTATGCAGCATAAAGTATTAATATAAATAAATTATAAACAGTTGCAAATTCTAAATGCTTGCCGTACATAGGTTCAAGTCTTCTCTGACTTGAAAAATGCTAAAAAGAGCAAACTTGATAACTTCATGCAGAAAATGGACTTGGAACTTCAAATGTAAGAAAGTGACTGAATAACAGCACGTGGACTCAGGACAAAATAGAAAGAGGAGTTGGGGTGGGATGATTCATTTGCTGAAAGGTCAGTCATTAATTTCAGCTTTATCTTATGTATTAAAATTATTATTTGCTATTAAATCTAAATAGTTTACTATTGAAAGTATGGCAAATTTTTTAAAGCATGGCTTGATGAACATGGACACAGTGTGTCTGGGATGTGTACTTCAAGAGTCACCTATTTCCAAAAACAGCGATAGAAATGTTTGTTTCCATAAGCTAAAACAGTGTCATATATTCCTTTTATTTACCAAAATGTGAAAACTGTCCTATTTCACTTTATGATTTCTCCAAGGAGTAAAGCAACAATCCCTAACTCCTCCTTAGTATGTAAGATGTCAGGTACATCTGAGGAATTTAGGGGAACAAATTCTGAAGCAGTCCAGCAGAATTTATGATGCTGAGTTAGATGTTCACTGAGAGTCTAATCTCAGACTCTAATTATGAAAGATGGAAGAGTTGAAAGAGAAAGAAAATTGACCTCTTAAAGGTGCTGTAACCTGTCTGGACCAAACACAACTGAACTAATGGCAGCAAAAAACTGTACCTATTGGAGGTTTAAAAATAGTAAAATACAGATGCCTAAATGTCACACATTGAAGACAAAAAAGAAGCATGCAAAGGTAATGACTTCCTCATTTCAAATGATATGGACAAACCTAGGATCTAAAAAGTCACCCTGTATTTAACATCCTTAAAGGAAGGGGACTGAAAATTGCTCTGTCCGAAAAGAAAAAGAATGACATCAGTATAAGAGCAAAGACTCATTTGTCTCTTTTGACACCCTACCTTGGTTTGTTATCCCTAAAACCAAACTAATGAAAAAACTGAAACCCTACTGTCATCAACAAAGCAAAAAAGAAATTAAATAGGAATTGTGTCTGTTCTTGTCTTAAAGGCATGTCTACTAAAATAAGTCAATTTTTTCTAATCTTAAATAACAAGAAGTCTCAGTCACTACACTAAATACAAATTTTGTACTTCCCAATAGTGGATCCAGAGGAGGAGAAAGGAAGAGGATCACTAGTAACCACCAATTATCCATCTTCTTCAGCAAATAAAATAACTTCCAAAAAAAAGCAAATAATCATCAAACACCATTGTTGTAATGCTGCAGACATTCAAGATATATCCTTAACTTCATTATGTCAATGGAATGTTCCTAAATTTGTTGATAATTGCAGGCTTGTAATGCACTTTGCAATGCAATGGAAGAAATAGGATGAAGTAAGACTAGGGCACTGTCTCTATCTCAATTACTATCTAGCTGAGAATACAGAACTCTAGTATAGTAAAGAAAAGTCACCACATCCATCAGTGTGGGAGACAAAATAAGATCATCTAGACCCCTTGGAGAGGGGAGAATTCATATCTATCTCCATTCCAACATTGGATAAACACGTCAAGAGTGTGCAAAAGGCAGCTTGACTCCAATTCATACACAAGAGACGTATTGTATTCCATCAGTCTTCTCTCACATTATTGTTTGCTAACCTGGATAAAATTACCACCCTAATTAAAGGACTGCCTGACTCATTGAAGGTTTTGTAATCCAGTTACAAAATAGACTTCAAGCTGCTTGTGTGGGGGGGGTGGCAAGCTAGACCTCATCTCACCTTGGGGGAAACAGCAGAGGAGCTACCAATTTATGGCTGACAGATGGGATTTGTTGTAAGTGAAGTGAAGAATTACACTGCTGTCCAAAGGGTGGAACTCAGAGAAAATGCTTCTTGGTTCAGAGATTGGAACCAGGCAGTTGAATCCTCAAGGTGCCACCTATGGAAGGAGGGATTGGAGAAGGGAACTGGTGGATAACCACTCCAGGATTTACAAATTCTGGTGAAAATGTGGGAAAAAATGGATAGGAGTGCCAAGAAGAGAGACTGTCCTTCCTAAAAACCCCACAGCCATTAGGTGGTCCCTGCAGCCCCATTATTGAAGCTGTATGTAGCTGGTTCTGAGATACTGGGAAACTCTCAATGCTCTCCTCAGTAGGTGAGCCAGAGTACAGGCAGTGGACAGATCTTAGAAGACTCACTGAAAATAAAGATGGGGATACACTGGAAACTTTTCTCCTTGGTTCCTTTGGATCCCAGTCTACATTTTTAGTAGCTACAGTAGCCTTCCTCTGCCCTGAATGAGGAAGTAGGGTAGTTCCTCAAAAAACACATACATTTTACTGATGTGTTTGGGTGCTCTAAGCCACAGCAGATGGCTCAAGTAAAATGTTGCTTGCCTGGTGATAACCCCACTGAGGCTGTGATGGTATTGGTTTCTTTCCCTTTGAATATTACGGGATTGGGTCTCCTGAAGGGCAAAGCCTGGGTGTATCCTTAGGCAAAGGAGTAGAATTTCAATTCCCCTGTGCTCTCAGTAAGGCTTTTACAAACTGTTCCTGCAATACCACTGTCAAGGTACTGAATGTAAAGCCTTATCCTCTGCCACTAGGGACCAGAAATGGAATTTCTGAAGAAATTTGAGAGTTAAAGGAGGGGAGAAATACATTGATGATGTATTGATTGGGGGTGCTGATATCACTGAGGTGGGACAGGCAAAGTAGGAAAAATAATTTGCCATGTGGAAACAATAAATCTGCGGGGTATCAAGAGGATGGATGCAGACTCTTTTTAGTGGTGCCACATAATAGGACAAGAGGCAATGGATAGAAACTGGGACACAGGAAGTTTCACCTAACATGAGGAACAGCTTCTTTAGTTTGGGTGGACTGAGCACTGGAACAGATTGCCTAGAGAGGCTATGGAGTGAATATCTCTTTTCCTGGAGATATTCAAAAGCTGTCTGGACACAATCCCAAGTAGCAAGCTCTTTGTTTAGCAGGAGGATTGAACCTCTAGTGGTGTTTTCCAGATAGTTTTGATCCAGCAAGATCTATTGGACTAATAGCTTTCAAAGTTTTCATCACTTCCCCCTTCACTTCCACAGTGATAATTATATAACACAGTAATTACAAAGAAAATGGAGAGAATTTTGGGTTTTGGAGTAAATATTTTATTACAAAATTGCCATATATATGCATAAATAATATTTACACCTAAATATAAATTAGTGCACATATACGCAAATATTCATAAAAGGATTAAGAAAAATCTTTCATTTGCATTTTACAAAGTTCAGAAATTTCTATTTTGTTTGGTCTCTCTGCCCCTCTCTAAAATGTTACTTCTTAAACAAGCCATAACACTGCTAAAAAGGTGGGTGGAAGGAAAACTTTTGCAAAAAACATTCAAACAAGGTCCCTTGAACAAGTACCAGACAGGAAAGAGATAATGGAGGACTTTGGGAATACATGGCAGTACTTAACCTTGAAATAAAATGTGGAATTTTACTATATTTGGGGCTAGAGAATTTTTGAAAATATTTCATGCCTCATTTGCTTTGAGTTATTTAGTCTCAATGAAGTGTCAAAGATTAAATCATAATGATTTTATGGCAAATTGCCAGAATAATTTTATTTAACTACTTTGCATCTGGTTATTTGTCCTTTTGAGGTTGATTACTTTTGTAATGACTATCCAGCCATGTTTGGAGCTGCAGGTATTTGAGTAACAGTGTACTCTGATTAAAACAACTTTCCTGCTTTACTGGCCAATGACTTTTCAGACATGGCAGATTCACAGCCCCCTGCCAGATGATAGCTTCAGAACAATTGGCCTAGTTGTGATTGATAGATGAGTTTGTTGAAATTTAGGTATTCAAACTGAAGAATATATGCCTTAGATTCCTCATAAAACCTGACTTCTTAAACCATTATGTTCAGTTGTTTTATTTCATAGATTCTTGAAGAGGCAAGAAATACAAAATTAGAAATGAAAAGTTGCACTTTAGAAAAGCCCAACTTTGATGCGAGGCCTTAGAGCATAAATAAACCCTGTAGGTGAGTGTGGGGAAACAATAGTATGTTCTACACCAATTGTGTAAATCATAACCCAAAAAAAACATAAGTTCATCACATACAAGGCAGCATTTTCAGAAATATCTGTCTTGTAAAATCACATGAGCTCTCTTTTTTTTTTTTTTTTGGTAATAATTTTATTTTTCCCTTGAATGGCTGTATCTATCCTTATTTCCTTCTTTGCTAAAAAAATAATAAAAAAAAAGAACTAATACCTTAATATCTATATATGTATATAAAAAGAAATTAATATAGACTGAACGAAATTAAGCACAGAGTTTTTTAGAGGGTAATTTTTGAAAGACTGCCAAAATTAATATAATATAAGCTATATTTGCACAATTAACATGCTTGGTAAGTTTATAGCACCTTCCACTTTTAAAAAAGTAGATGATGTGCTAATTCTACTGATTTGAAGTCTAGAGACTGCCCTGTTTAAACTATGCAAATTACCAACCTAAAGCAATTACTCCATCATATTGTCATCTCATCACTAATTCTTTACAGGCTAAACAAATTTGGATTAATATTTGCAACTTCCACGTTGCATCATCAGCTCCTTCAGTATATTAAGACAAATTAATTAAGACAAAATAGAATTATGCATTTTTGAGAAGAAAAAGAGCTTCTGATATTGCTACTGAGTTATAATATACTGCAAAAGATATTAATGTATATCTCAGATATTTCAAGTCATTAATTTTAGGCTGATAACATCCATACTAAAAATACAGGTTACAAAACATCCAAAGCCATATGATTACATCAGGAGTGTCTCCTAGACTTACACATTCCTAGATTTTGCATACTTATTTAGAATTTTCTGTCCATGTATAACCTAATATATAAAAGCATCGATATGGATCATGTTTGTTACAATTCAATCTATTTATTTGATAGAAATATGATCCAAAATGTTGAAAGAAGACAAATGTTGTAAGATTGCAGTGAGAATGGGATCTTTTGACTAATGATCTGGCAGAGTATTTCTTCTCTCTGTTCACCTGTAGAAGCTGCACGTCACTTCATTTATTCATATTCTCTTCTATTCTCTTCACCTCCTCACATCTATCTCCCAAAGAGTCTGGATACTGTTTAGCTAAAATAATAATAATTCATTTTGAAGAAATGGGATTGGAGAAAGCTGTAACTTTTGACAGAGAAGCAGTGACAAGCCATCAAGCCATGCCAGGTGGGCTAAAGTCCGTGATATGTCAGGTGATAATGTGATTGCCTGAAGAAGACATTGAACCAAAATTTAAGAGCACATGAGCTTCAGAGCAGAGGGAACTATCTGGATAGTAATTTCTGGACAAGAGGAAAACACCACAGCCTTGCCTCACTCTGTAATACTGCAGTGCAACCCACAGATGAGCACTATTCAAGTACAAGACATTAGAAGCGTGACGGAAGGATGTGAATTTACTTCCTGTCCCACTCATGTTTTTAAAATGTGAGCAAATTAATAGTATAATAGATCTACTTGGATAACTTGTACCACACTGTACTATCTATTGGTATTCTTTCTTGTCCTCTCTCTTGAAATACAGAGCATGCATTTTAATTTATAAACTATCATTGGAAAAAATTATACAGGACTGGTTTTTAACTTTTGTGGTTTTTTATATTTCTCCTGTACTCCGTCATCACCCATTCAATTTGCAACAATGCTTCTAAAATTTCATTTAAAATCAGATTTTATACTAACATTTTCACAGATAAAATATCTTTCTAAATTTCTAATGTAACATTGGCTTTGCTAAACTGAGTTCATAAGAATATAATTTCTCAATATAATGAGGAGCTTTAGAGAAAATACATGACATTTCAACACAGATGTTTTACAGAATTTGTTTGTACTGGTGACACCTCTTTTGGGTAATGTAACCACAGCTGCTCTGGCTTAGGACATTGATGTTTCTCCAATAAAATCTTTTTATCCTCATGTCAAGTAAAAAAGCAATTCCACAGACAGAAACCAGTCCATTCCCTATATTCTTTCTATCTACATATGACATTTTCCAGGTTAATAAATGGAAGCAGAAAATGCATATTTTATGATACAGTGTAAAAATAAACTAAAAGCGATGTTGGGAGTCCTCAGAAATCCACTTAGTTCCTAGATGAAGGGAAAAAAGTGGCTTGTTGAGTTAGATGCTGCTTCTGAGATGAGAAAATGAAGGAATCTTGTAGTTATCTGTGAGATCACCAAAACAAAACATAGCAGAAATTCTTAATGTTAGTCTGAAATGTCACTGAGTGCTCACTTCATCCTTGTAGCATGATATTTTATATTCATTTTTATCCTCTGTCACGCACAATTTATATCATTTCACATTGTAAAAAGTAATTTAAAGGTGCAGCAGCAATTTAACACAAAAAAATACACTTCCTTAACTGGGGGTCACTTCACATAGTTAAACCTTCATTATAGAAACTTTGCCTGTGGCCAACATAAATAACAAGGTTCATCCAGACCTGCTGATCCAGTGAATAACAAATGGCAAAATAGAACAATCAGAGTGCTTTATGACTGAGCATTCCCATAATTTCAGATTTCCCTTCCCCAGAAAGGAAAAGGTTTAAATATTTAAGTAGCATTAAAACAGGCGATGATGTTGTCCCCTCACTCCCTTTCCTTTTTAATCCTATTTTTGATATTATCTAGACTGCAAAGTTGGAGACAGAAAGACAAATAATTTGGCATGCTTTCATCTGCTAAAATGAGGAGCATTATAAATTTTTTTTCAGCCATTCACTGTGTAAATGCACTGGAAATTAGACAATATGAATATAAATTTAAAACCTTCAGAGGTTATAAGACAACTATTCAGTCACTTTACCATTGCAACTTTTTTAAACTACTTAAAGCACATTTCAGTATGTTGTATGTAAGCTGTTTTGAGGTTTGCATACCATATATCCCTGCAAATATTTTCCAAGCTGACCCAACAAAGATGCATTTAGAGAGGATGTTTTATTTGTGCTTCCTTTAGGACTTGTTTCTATCCCAGATTTTTGAAAAATCCTAGACTGGAGTCTGATCTTAATCAACTCAGTGCAAATTTAGTAGCACTGGTGACCCTACTCAAAAAATATTTTTAACAAAACTGTAAACCAGCTTATTTCAATTGTTGTGACAGAGTCAAGACCTTTAATTCAAGTAATGTCTAAATAAGGGTTTGAGATTAGGATGAATCATTTAGAATTTAAGTTTGGTCAGTTACATCCCCATAAAAGGACATCAGTACTTGCAAAATGAGCACTCCGTTATTGAAACTCCCTGCATTTAATTTCAAATTCCTACAAGGACTGTAAAATGGAAACATTTCTTATTCATACTTTCAATTCAAAAATAGAATTTGTCCCAGGGCAATAAGCAAATTTTTAAAGTTCTTCAGATAAAGTTAACATTCCATTGCACATAGAAAGTAAATGCACAAATAATTTTTGAAAATCTGTTCAAATACATTAAATGTTTTTCTAGAGCGTTACTATTTTATTCCATGACAAACCTGAGACACAATCGAAGTGACAGAACAAGTATTTTACAATGTTACTGATCTTTTGAGATTTTTTTTTTTGGTTCATAGAACCATGCTTATGATGCCATGGCTTTTTAAATAGCATTTTAACTGGGTGAGGTATGAATTTCAGATAATAAGTTAGCAACAACATATGTTTCTAGAAATCTCTTTAGATATTTTTTCAGACATATAACAGGCATAAAAGGCATATGAAATCATAAATACATGATCATTCACCATCCAGCTGTATATTTTTGCAAAAATTTACCCTAACAATGAAGCAAAACCCCTTTTTCATTTCTCCTTCTACTCTTAGTTAATTCCACAATTGGCGAAATAAGAAATGTACCTATTTTAATTGGGGAGCTAATGTCAAAAGTGCAATCAAATTAAAAGTAGAATGCAGGTGGAACATAAAAACTCTCTTCAACCACCCACTGATCAAATAATTACTAGGCAAGTGCTGTTATTATCGTTGTTAGGTGGGGATTTTTAATAAAATAAAAGCCTAAAACTTCAGGTGATTATTAAATTCTTACTTCTACAAGCCCTGTAACAGACACAAGACAGATAATATTTCTGATCCATTTTTGTTACTCTTTAGGTTACTAATTTCTCTTAGTCTCTACAACTTTATAAATTGAGGGGGAGTAGTGTTAAGATATTTAATATTTTCCCTGGGAAAGGACATTGTTTCAAAGAAATGAATCTATCTTTATTCAAATGGAAGAATATGTTTCAAAACATTCAGATGAGAGAATCAATTAAGGAAACACAATAAATACCAAACCACTTTGTCCTCCCATTCACTTAATTTCCCAGCAGTACAATCCCATCATCTTTCATAGAACTTTTCCCAATTTACCATTGTCATAAGTAATGTGGTGAATATCAATAAGGTATTACAGTTCAGGCAGAATTATAATACCAAAAGAATGGAATGATGAATCAAACTGAAGTGATTCACAAAAGCATCACCAATAGAGAGAAACACTGTTCTTACCATATTTTCTTGAAATTCTCACTGTCAAACACCATTGCAGTTAGGTGACAGTTACATTCAAAAAAATTGCGGCAGCACTAGTTAGAGAAAGTAGGTTTTAAATTTAATCCAAAACCAACTCTCTGTTTCTTTTTATGCAGTCTTTGTTGATATCTATAAGCAGAAGAAAGTTAGTGGTAGTTTTCCTATTTAACTTATTTCCAAAAGTATGCCACTATCAACAATAAATATATTGTATGGACTATTCCTTATATAATAGCAGGCCTTTATGACCACAGAACATATTCTAGCACTGCTTTAGTTGACCTGAAATTGATGGAGGGTCTGACCATAAAGAATATTTGTCCAAGAAATCCAACTCACAACTGTGAGGAGGAAGTACTTAGATTCCACAGTCTGTACCTGAGAAACATTACATCTGAAACCTACATAGATTTGGATTATTCAAGCAAAATATGAACAGACAGAGAAGTTCCTAGTTGTTTACTGTTTAACAATACTCTTTTTTGTTTTCTTGGAATAAAAATTTGTAGAGAGTAGATGTCTGCTGTGATTTAAGCCCAACCAGAAGCCAAGCACCAAACAGTCATTTACCCTGTCCCCCAGCAGTGAGACTGGGGAGGGAATCAGAAGAGTAGAAGATAGAAAAATCGTGGGATGAGACAAAGATGGAAAAAGTCATCCACACAGGCTAAGAAAAACAAGTAAATTATTCATTGTTTCCCAAGGGCAAGCATCTTCATGAGAGTAGGACCCTATCATGTACAAAAGTGACTTGGGAAGACAAACATTATCACTCCAAATATCCCCCATTTCCTCCTTCTTCCCCCTACCCCCAGATTTATATGCTCTTCCAGCATATGTAAATTTTTCAGGATAAATTTATTAATGAATTTTGCCACATTGATGCATATCCCATCCATAGTATAACTAAATGTGTTTAAATACAAAAAACTGGACACTTGGGTGTGTTACATCTTCTTCACCAACTTCTTAGAATTAACCCTATAGAGAGATTCTTTATCTACACAGTCTCTATATGAGGAAAAGAGCAAATAGGAAAATAATATGAAAAGCTGTGAATAGCACAGTTATTTTACATCCTTCTTTATGTTTGCACTTTAGAAGCTGCACAGGACAGGAATCTTCATGGGCTTTGTAGGTACTTCTGAGCTGCTTATAAATAAAAGATGTGCAACTCCTATTGGAGACCAAATCATAGTAAGGGCTATCATGAAGGTCACTGTGTACTTTCTCAAGCAATGTCTCTCTTATTACAAGATCCTTACTCAGAATACATTCCCCAAAACACTAGTTAAAAAATGGTAAGGAAAACTTCCACAAATTAAAGAATTGCTACTCTCTTTTCATGCAGAATCCCACTGTGAGATATCTCATTTATTCTGGTTTGTCTGTCTTAATTTCCTTACTTGCAAAACAGAGATAACATTAGCCTCCCCAGGTGCATGAGGAGAGAATATGGTGATAGATAGACAGTTAGTTAACATTCCTGAAACACTATCTATGTGTTACAATATTCTATGATAAATGGAAATAAATGGAAGAAGATGTCAATTTTCATAACTGAAAAATATCATGGTTTTGAACCCAGAGTTGAATCTATTTGTTTACACTATGTACTGTAGGATATACAGCAATGTTGCAACATTTGATACTGAGACCACTCTTTTAAATTAGTGAAGTCCAGAGGAACCAAGCAATATTATGACATTTGTCAGTACACTGCAGATTAGAATTGTGCAAGTCAAGTCACATTGTGAAAATTTGCATGAGTCACGTACCCTGTTGAGTTTTAGATTCACTCTCTCTACTCAGGCAAAAGTCTTGACATTGTCACTGCAAGTTAGCACACAAAAAAAAATTAATAATGCTGAAATAGCCGTAGTAGAAATAACATAAAAAGGGTAAACTGGGTGAAGAGATAGACAGAAAATAATGGGAAATATTTTGTTGACAAGATATTAGACTCCCCCAGATATTATTGTGTTGCGTTCTATAACTTCATCTCAAAGTGAAATACTGCAGAAGTTTGGAGGATGCAGTCAGATTTGGAAATATCTCCAGAGGTAAGTAAAAAATAATTTAGAAATTAATCAAATTAGGAGCGGCGTTATAACCTGACTCAGTGCAGAGCCATATGAAAGATTAATAGAATTTAATGAATGTCAAAGAAAGCAGATCCAGGCCCATCCACCATATTCATTCAGAAAAATAAGCTCAGTAAAGCCTGAATAGAAAGAAATGTGAAACTTATAAATGTAAATATTTTATAAAATGCCATTATGAAAGGCAGAGTTTTTTTCCAAATACTGGTTTCCTTGTCTTATTACAACCTTCTTTGCTCTCTCATGCTCTTTCAAAAAATGAAAGGAAAAAATATACTACCCATAGTGATTTGCTTTTCACTGTAAAAATCTTCTGATGCTTTCTAAATAAGGAACCTTTAGGAGACATTCTTAGAGGTGCACTTCGTACATCTCCATCCTAGCCCCACTTTTACAGGGGACTGTATTGGGAGTGTGTTCTGAGAGGTTAATAGTGAATAAAGACCCACATTCACCCCAGGCTTACTTCCTATTGGTTTCCATATAATCATTCCCACTGGAGTGATTACAGGCACTATCTGCCTGGGAATACCCAAAATAAGACTGTGCAGAGCCACTGTTTTAGTAAGCATAATGCTTGTGGCCAAACCCCACAAGAGGCAGCAACTTGGCCCCCCAGGCCCCAGGAATCTCTGTGGGGAAGCACTACTGACATCTGGTAGACAGGAGCAGCTATGACTAATGGCATTATGGGAAAGATCAAAACCATGACAAATTGTGTGTAAGGGTTTTATCATGTTTAGAAAATGTGTCACAAAGCAAAAGGAAGTATGGTTTGGGGATCCTGGAAAAGATTGTGTTGCTATAAAAAGCAACAGGAGTCACAGGAGTCAGTCCAAAGTACCAACCACCTAAAAAAAAAAAAAAAGGAAATTGATTCGAACCCCATAATTTGAGATTTAAAGGTTTGGAGGCAATTTTAAAACCTAAAAAAAAAAAAAAAAAAAAAAAAAAAAGATTGTTTTAAAACATATTTAGGGTTTTTTTTCTCCTCAGTGCAAGAGGAGAGTATGGTGCTTAAAAAAAAATCTGTGATAATATATAAGAAACCTGCATACTATGTATACTGTTGCAAGCAATGGAATAAGTAAATAGAGCAAGGTCTTCACACAGGCCCCATAGTGACCTATAGCATTGTCAAAGGACATATAGTGATAGAACAGGCAAGCAAAACCTTCAACAGGCAGTGCAGAGCAAAAGGAGCTCGCATCACAAGATCAGCAACCCAAGAGAACAGGGGACAGTACTTGGGCAGCATCTGTAAAAAACAACCTAGAACTGAGGTGCCGCAGCAGGAGGTGTCTGACACCCTCCTTACAAAATACAAGATGACACTAAAGGAATAAATGCTATGGGGCAGTAAGTGGGTATGAGCTGTCAGTGCTGATAGATAAAGTGTTCTTTTCCTTTCATGGAGCAGAGGAGGTGAGGGCTGTGAATACCAGTGCTGAGCAGGATGATGTAGAGCAAATGTAATCAAACCTCTCCTGGCTGGATTTGAAGGTCCCCAGCAGACTTGTTCTTCCTGCAGATCAAGGGCTTCCATTGCCAGGCAAGCTGCAGTCAGGGAACTCTGCTCTTTCCATTCTGATCTATGAACAAACTCAGAACTCGGCCACTTTGAGTCATGCAGCTGCCCACTCAGTCTGGATCTGTGTCAGAGATCTACAGTAAGGGAATTTGTTGAGGGTGCCATAATCTCGCAGTCTAAGAATGGACTTCTCTTTTAGCTACCAGGACCAAATGCATTTTTACAGAGTGGTAACTTTCCTAGTCAGCTCCAAGTGAATCCATTGAGCCACTTCTGTGAGTTACTGATACTTATTTTAAAGAGCTATTTTAAAATCCTCATACTTTAGCATAAGTGTAGAGTACAGAAACTTAAATTACAATAAGGGAAAAGACTGCAGTAAAATGGAAAGAAAGAAAATAGTACAATTAACCTGAACATGAGGAGAGAATTTTGCCCCAGGGGAACTGCTGCAAAAAATTGAGATGGAAAGGTGATTATTCCTTTTAATTATATATTAACAAAGGGATATACAGATAACTCAAGGGGAAAAAAATGCTCTGGGGTAAAGAAGAAGTATTTTTTGGTTTATTGTGAGCTTCCCCCACTTCTGATTTCAATTCCAGACTCATGCTTCACTCCCCACCAAAACCAAATAAAATAAAAGATGCACATATAGTCACATTAATGACTTAAAATTGCTTTTGGTAATATAAACTAAATATTCTGCTGAGTTAAATGAAGACATTAGATCTTCCTCAGATACCATAGCTCACTTTCAGAACATTTATATATGGAATATCAATAATTATTTGAATAATACTTTAGACTAAAAAAGAGTCAAAATTCCTAAGCAGTCAATATAATCTCATAGAGTCTATAGTCAAATAAAATTCTACTGTAAATTAACTAAACTAAATTAGAATTATTATTAAATTATATTCTTATCATTAAAATTATGCTGGTACAAGCACTAAGTTGTAGAATTCTGCTTCCATCTTCTAGACATTATTACTGTTCAAGTAAAACAAGAATATTCATTCCCATGAAAGATAAACCTTTAGAGCACAAAATTGAACAATTCTGACTTAAATTACACAATGTGAAGTACATAGAATATAGACGATGTCCTGCTCCTAAAAAAAACCACCATTATTTTCTTCTATTCATTTGCCTGTGCTTATAGCATTACAACTCTTTTACAAATCATTTCGGTACTTCTCTCTCTAAATTTTTCACATAAAACATGAAAATAAGGAGCTTGTACTTTAAATGTCTTAACAATATGCTTGTCAGCTCAAAAGAAAGATCTAAGTGAATGGTTTCTTTTGATATCTCTTGGAATTGTGTCACATCTAACGGTGTGAAAAAGAAAGTAAATACAAGTTGCATTTTAAGGGGATAAAAAAGATTTCTGGTACAGAATAAAATAAAGTATGACATTTTGACTTAGTAATTTTTGGGGAAAAATTAATTATTAGATACCAAATTGACTTCCACCGAAAAAAAATCTATCCTTTCTGGTTAGGAAAGCTTCTTTTTCACTTTTTTTTTCCTTCCTATGAGAACTAAAAAGGTTTTAGGATGACTGAAACTGAAATCAGTAGGTCAGCAATCAAAAAAATAATAAAAACCCCCCAACACCATTCCAGAAACCTATCACAATACAGCACTTTGGCATGACTATGTCCAGAGTGCCTGATTTTTAATCTCTTGATACTGGAAGCAAGCTGTTTGTTTACAATCAATTTTGTTCTAAAGTTTCAGATATCCCAAGATCATTTAAGAGTAGAAATCTTTATTTTTCTGTTTTTGAGACAGCTGTACTGAGAACTCTTCAATAGGAATGCAGTTATTTTATTAAAATACTGTTTTTATACAGTGTATTTTGTGTGTTAAGTAAACAGAGCTTCAAATTTTTGGGGAAGCAACAGGTAATGACATTTTTTCACTCAAATGAAATGGGTTTGGGTTGATTTATTCTGCATAGAAACACTGCTCAATTACATAACTTTATAAGGTTGCTGGAGTTCGGGATTAAACGTATTGAATTGAATCACTTTCTTCCTTGTTAGAAAGCTCCTCTCATTAAAAACAACCTCCACAAGAAATGACCAATCTGGATTTATTTAGGAATACTGAAAGTCCTTGTGATGTCAGGAATTACTCCAGGGTTAAGGGCTGCATCCATGCTTCTATCATTACAATACCTTATTGCCTACTTTGTTAATTTTTTTTGCTGAAGAATTAATCTGAAGAGGAGTAATGTAACTTCCTCACCTAATTCACTTCCATAATCACATTTCTGTCAAAGAAATAACCTACAAATTAGAACTTAATAATGCAACTATTTTTGAATTACCGTACAGGGTAACTGTTGTTCTGTCCAGCCTAGAACCTCTGAAGGAAACCATTACCAGATACTTAAGGAAAAAACAATAAAAATGCAGATATATAATAATATCCCATGGTAGAACTACATTAATAAAGACTACAGAATTAGAAAAAGAGAGGGATAGAAAACTGTTAATTGGAAATTACCTTTCTTTCATGAAAACTTTTTTTGTAAACAATCCCATCAAAAAAACTTGAAGTGTTGACACAAAAGCATGGATAATTTTTTTTTAGAAATGAGAAAGTACCTTAAGACCTTAAAAAAGACATTCTGTCTGATGACAGTGCCTCTCATAATTGATGATAAGGCTAAATTTATTGCAATTTTTTACAGATGAATAAAGCTGATTTAACTTCTGACTTCCCAGTGATAAGCATATGACAAAAAAAAAGAAAAAATTCATGGACACAAAAATCTGAATCTATCTAAAAATCCAATTAAGTGCATTGGTATTTGAAAATAAAACAACTCCCATAAAACCTCCTCCCCTACACCACAATTATTTTTTCTCCTGAAAACTATTAATTGGGAACATTCATTAGTATGAACAAGATAAACAGGATTTGTTTTCTAATTCTAAGTCAACACAGATTTGGCATATGAACATGATAAGTACTGTGGTGGAGGAATAATATGAGTAAAATATACATTTCTGCTGCTGTGAGTCACTGGGAATTGCTCAAAGAAAAGGCAATTTATATATAGAAAATGGTTATAGGGGCAGAATCTAAAGATATCTCTGAACTTTACATATACTTGTTAACGCAAAGAATATATGTCCCAGCCCACATGTATGCACCAGGTAAATTATTAATTAATATTTATCAACAAAAACCACTGTATACAAGTGTGATGTGAAATATTTTTCTTCTTTGTGTCTTTGTTGTTTTCATCATTTAAGCATTTTGCCATTTCCAGTTAAAGACGCAAAGAGATAAATTATAAGAAGGGGGCTTGTTTTATTTTCTTTTGGCTAAAATTGCTTTTAATATAGTATTCAGAGCTAAAACTAATCAGGAAGCTCCTTTCATACCATCATTCTTTACCATCCATTGAAACTTTGAGATAGAGTTCACTAGGTCATGAAGTCATAATTTGAAAACTATTGAAAACAATATCCACACAATTCTAAATCATGTCAGCTTTTCAGAAACAGATTTTTTTTTATTTTGAAAGTTAAATGCTTCACAAGCTTCTCTAATGAAGATGTGCAACATTTTATAAAAAATCTTTCTAAAAGTTTATAATTGCAAGTACTTTTGAAGTGGTAAATGAACTTATAGATGCATACCATGAAATATGTAATTTTGATTATCTGAAAGATTTGTTCATTACTTTGGATGGAAAGAGTTGAATACAAAAAATCCATAAAAAATTACAAGTTACAATTTTGATGGATACGCAGTCTGGAAACAAACAGCCGATCCAAAATCCCATCGCATAGCTGGCAAGTCTTACATGGAATGCTGTTATACTACATATGTAAATGGAAGAAAATATTTTATTAGATTGGCAACATAATCTCTGATATTAAAAAAAAAAAAAATTAAGGTAGGAATTTTACTTTCATTAATCATAATGTAACAAGCAGCAGTTTCCCTTTTGAAGAGCAAGAGAGAGGGAGATGGGAAATGAGTAGTTAGTAGCTCTTAATGACGCACCTTCAGCTATTACGCTATTACAGTTAATTTGTTCCAAACCATTCCTCACACCAACACAAAATTTTCTGGATCAGATATTAACTTTTCCAGTATCAGAAAAGGTTTATTTAAGGCAGAAGTTCAAAACAGATGGGGTTGCCAACCTGCACTCTCATCCCATGCAATGCGGTTCGCACTGGGTTGTGGTAGAAGTCAAGCTGGAAACCAAACTGAAACATATGGAATGAGTTCAGGGAAATGACTTGGACACAGTGACTAAACAAGGTCGTAGGTGACCTGGGAAACAGAGCAACAATCCCAACATACATGTAAGGACCTCCTTCCCTTTTCTTCACCCTTCCTCAACAGTTTGTAAAGAATTTTTGAACCATCTAGTAGAGCAGATGCCAACAAAGTATGTAATTAATTCCATTTAATGAAATGAAGCTTACATTGATAAATAGATTTAGATAATGTAACCTATTCACATGAAATTTTAAGGTTAAAAGGTAAGACTGATTAATCAGTGCTCATAATTTTATTAAATTTAAATGAACAATAGAATTTTAAAAAAATATTGAAGATATCAAGAATTTTTGCTTGGTATCTTTAATTCCAGACTATTAAGACAACCCAAGCTTCAAGATAGGAATTTTAATTGCCCAGTCACAGTAGGACAGAAACAAAGAATCAGTTTTGTTCAAATAATTTCCAGCATTACCTTGAGCAGATAATATACTAGGAAGCACCAACTGCTCCTCATGGTATAGGAGATACACAGGACAAAACAGAAAATTAAACTGTCTCCTCCTCCTTCTCCTTCAGGATTTTTGTATCTTTTTTGGCTCCTGAAATTCTCACACTTTCCTAAATAGTGATCTACAGAGCAGGGGCAAAGCAACTCCAGTGATCTCATTAAATCCTCCTTTACCCAAGTCATGACAGATCAGCACAATATCTAAATCACTTTAATTCTCCCTACTGAGAGTCTGATAATAGAAAAGTTTGCTCATCTGCAAATTTCCTATACAGATGGAGACACACTGTAATTGACCGTGTGACCTCTGAAAAATTATGCTATTTCCACCTATTACTTGTGACCCTCCCAAGTATCTATAATCTACAGAGCTGTGTCAGCATAAAATGCATGAAACTGTATTTTAAAAGTGTGACAACTTTCAGGCTTCCCTATGTGTTTTACAGAATATTTTTAAAATAAGAATGTACTAAAGTAAAGATATTCTCATAGACTCAAGATTTTCCACGTACACATAGAAAAGTACATACACACCCCCATGCAAGATCTCAAATTACTTTACTGGGAAAAGAAAAGCAATTTCCTGGCATAGTAATTTTCCTAGGAAAGTGAATTTGTCCCAATAAGAATGATTCCACCTGAGATGTGTTGATCACTGAAAAACTTAAAGTGCTTAAAGACAGTTCAAGAATTGATCTGAAGAAAATAGAAACATAGGTCTTTTGTTCCTATATTACAGCCAATCATTCAGGTTCATTATCCATTTAACACTAATGCCCAAAGCAAGTTGTGAAATTGTTGGCCAGTGCTGTTCTATAAATCTTTTAAGAAAGTGAAAAAAAACCAAGCATATAAATAACTTTGATTTTAACAAAACACAAAAAACCACAAAAACAACCAAAAAAACTCCTAGAAACCTCAACCAAAGGAAAACCTTTAGGAAATGGCAAAAATACATCTTACTCTAGCTAAATAAAGAATAGAATAATTTGTATCAGTGAAGTCTGTAGATTCAAAAATCTCTCTCTGCCCTGGTGAAAATCTCATTCAAGGATTTTAACTGATCACTTGAATCTCATAGGAGTTGAGGGGAGGAACCATTTTTGACAGACATTTTCACAACCTACCTAGAAAATATGAGTGCCCCTCAGCCTAATTCTTGGATCAGAAACCGTTATTGTAGAAATGCTTGGTGTTGGACAATATCTTTTCCTGACCCTCAAGTGGTTTTGTGGGGCAACGGATGACCTTATGCTGAAATTACTAATATAGCAATTATTTATGGAATAAGATTAGAATGACTCACAGAAAACAGATTCAGCTACCAATTTTGGATAGTGTCTTATATTTAACTTGTCAAGTAGTAATAATATCAATCGAGATTTTCATGAGAAATTAAATTAAGGCATTCAACACTTTACTGGATGACAGGGAAAGAGCCCTGATTGAGCATCTATATCATGCTGTGGCTCTAATCTAAAACAAAACCCAAACCAAACCAAACCAAACCAAACAAACAAAACCCAAAAAAACCCAAAATCCACCAAAAACCAAAACAACCCCAAAAGCTACTTGCATCTTTTTTAGATTTGATCAAAATTTGGGTCTGAATATGCTTCTTAAACAGATATATTAAATGGGGGGGCACTAGAAAGGTAGAATTTAGTCCCGAAAAAGCTGACATTCATGATTTATAGAATTTGTCACACTTATAAGAATACAACTTTGTAGAAGCACTATGCAGCTGAACCAGAACCAATGTACTCACTGTGTTGTAAAAAAATAGGTTTAGTTTCTTTAAATGTAGCAATAGGAAGAGCAAACAGTGCTCAGAAAATGAAGAAAAATAATAAAAGAAGAAAAACACTCCCACTACTCAAAAAAAAAAAAACAAAAAAACAAAACAAAATAAAAAAAAAAAAAAAAAAACAAAACAAGGAAAGGAAAAGGTCTGTAAGCCCCTAGAGGAGCATTTTGTACAAACAAAATCACATCTCTCCTGTTTTTAACAATTTCTATGTTCCCATTAATAACTCAAGCAAAATTCTACAATGGATACACCCTCAAACGTGTTAAAACCACCACTTTCACAGCTATAGTCTACAAGAGACTTGGAAGACAATTCTTTAGAACTGGAAGCTATAAATATATAGAAAAATAATCATTAGACTCAATTTTCATCCCTAATTTTCCTGAAAAATCTGACATCTACTCTGATAATAGGAAATATCTAATAAAAATATATGACTCATTACTTCCTGTACATTTTAATATTTTCAATAATTTAGGAACTAAAATCCTGCATGTTCTTTCATAATATATTTCAAAGTAAAGCAAAAATGAAGTAAATTTTTATACATGTTTTCCTAGTAAGAAATTCTTGGCCTCTCTCCAAGAACACACCTGGGTGTGACTATGGGATATGTGAACACTGATATTTTCTGGACATTTTGTGTGTCAAAACTATTGAGCTTTTCCTCCTGAAGACCAACCCAGAAAAAACATTGAAGCTTAAGTAACCTGAAAAATTCTGAATCCAAATCCTTGAATTTGTTAAGATTTCCAAACATTTTTCATGCCATATGAAGGGTGTTTATGTGCGTTCCTCTAGATCAGAGCAGCAATGGCCTGCTCATTATAACTTCAAGCTATACTTTCCAAACTGAGACGATCACTTCAAGACTGTTCTCATTTATTTGAGCAGTGTTGGGAGAGGGTGGTGTATTTCCCCCTCCAGAACTCCTTTACATAAGGGAGGACTAACCACAATCCAGAACAAAACAACAGCTTTCTATATTTTGAAATCATTAGGCTGTTTAATCACGAATTTCAAGATCTGTAACTAATGATTATTTATTATACTGTACAAAAGAATGTTTACCAGAATTTCAAACTGCAATAAATAAAGCCCTAAAGGTCACAAGTTTAATGATGTTTGCCTATGCAGCTCGCTTTTCATCATGAGCTTTAAATTGCCAAATAGTTTTCTGATGAATAGGAAGCCAGGCAAAAACAGCTGAACAGGGATAAAAAGCCCCAAAAGGTGACAAACAAACCATAAGCCTTAGACATGATCAGAGCTGACTCAGGATGAGATTCAAGAGCTACTGAAACATGAGTTAATAAAAGCAACAGGACTAATGCACTTTGTGATGTACATAGGCTGAAATTAAGACCAGAGTGGGAGGAAGGGAATTAACTGAGCTCAAACACAAGGCTCTTCACTTTCCCTTTGGGAAAAATATAATTTGAAAGATTAGAACAGGAGGAGAGACGAAGAGAGGGAAGCAGTAGGGAAAAACAATTTTGCAAAAAGAGTGAAAAATATATCCCTTCTCAATAAGAATCAAGACTAGCCAAAAAAATAGAATTCTTTCTAATTCAGTTTAGTGCCAAAAGAGTGCATAAAGACAGCATTTGAATTATGAATAACCTATGAATAACATCAGTAGCCTGAAAGTGAATTTTCTTGTCTTTTCAAAAAACCCTCAAGAGACATCATACATATTTTGTAATATTACCCCGAATGGCAACGACTTGTGGACTCAGTAGATGTGCACAGCTTGATCAGGCACATGATACCTCTGGAAAAAGCAGTGGTAAAAATGGAGAAAAAGAAAACAGGTACAGGCATCCAGACAGGCAACCAGCACGGACATCAAGCAGCCTAATACTTGCAACACAAACAATGAAAAAGTAAGAACTTCCCAGCTCAAAGTATCTTCTTTAGTGTAGGACCACATTTCTTTTTTTTGAATTTTCAACTAAAAAGAAAATTTCATGTCTACATGAAAATCACATCACATTAAATTAGCAAACAATTTTTACAAGCACCTAAAATCAGAATAACAGTCAGTAACTTTTTCTTTCCAGATGAAATAAAGTTATCTAGTTCACTCTAGTCAGGTAATGTTGAGTGTTATGAGAATATAACTACTTGGACCTCTGAATTCTATTTTAAAAATTAAAGTGAATCTTTAATTAAAAATATAAGGAAATAAAGAACACACATTGACTAATCAAAGAATCCCAGAATGGCAGAATGATTAGGGTTGGAAGGGACTTCTGGAGATCACCTGGTCCATCCCCTCTGACAAGGCAGAGTCACTTAAATGACAGATCCTGGAACAGAGCTGCCCAAACCATGTGCAAGACCAGAAGCATAAGGAGTGTTCACAGCACCTCCAGGGCTGGACACTCACTTCAGCTTGTGAATAACTTGGAGAGGCCCATTTGCAGCTGGTGAAGCACTGGGCTGGACCAGAGCTATTAGGCCCTCTTCACAGTTCTTTTGATATACAGTCTTGAGCAAAGGATTTGATTCCCCTATGAATTTTATTCCCTATTTATGCTGCCTCAAGCACACCGACTAAACTCTTCCAGGACTTGTGGTATATTCTGTGTACTGACAGAGTCACATGAGCACAGTCTTGGTTAAAAAGTTGCAATTCAGAATTAACAATTTTGAGCACAGGATGCTTTCTGAGCAGGGTAGAGAGAGAAGCATGCAGCATCTAGAGGACCATATGTGAAGGTTAGGGGCCTCCTGAATTATGGCTCAGAGGGATGCAGGAAGAAAGAGGACAAAGGATTCACAGAAGAAAGACAGACCCTTAGCAGTAACATCTTGCCTATGAGCACTTATATGTAGGGCCCCCAGGGAATTTAACACAGAATGCTTAAACCTGCACTTTGGGAAATGAAAATATAAACCAGCACGCAACTTTTGAAAATTTCCAGTATCTGCTTGAAGTGATTTCCACAACGTAAATAAATAACACTCTTTCCCTGCTTCTTTTGATTCCAGGTTCTTTTTATTCCCCTTAAAACAAATCAAGGATTTGATTATTTAAGGAAATTCCAATAGCAATTTTATGCACTTCCCTTCTATCTCCAGTGAAGCACACCATGTCCGATATTAACACAGCCTTCTGTACAATAAAACATTACAAAAATTATGTATCTTTCCCCTTAGTAAAACTGCTACCATCATCAGCAGCCTTGAATCTGCCAATTGTAATTACAACTATAGGATTTTATTGTCAAACACATTCCCCAGATAAATCATTCTTGCCTTTTCAGTGATTCTGACTGATTGCTGAGTGTGGAGTCATCTTTTAAAAGCTGGCATGTATGGGGTAATGCAGATTCTCTTGCCTTTTTACAGGCTATACAAAGCTTTTTTGCAAATGCATTTTTATTTTTAGTGCTTGTTTCTTATCTGTGTGGCTTATTTTACATGAATCTGTACTGCTTTGCAGCAAATCAGATTCAAGTATATCATTTGTGAGCTACATACAAAGGCAACAGTAAAAGCATTAATCTGTCCTTTTCATCAGACTAGGTCTCAAGAAGCTCCTACAATCTAACATTAACAAGCTATTTATTTCATTTACCTCCTAATGACTGAAGAAAAAAAAAAAAAAAAAGAAAATTGTGATTGCATGTTTGTTAATGAAAGGGTGCTGTGGTTAACCACCGGAAAAACTATTAAGCATCGTAAAATTGTCCTTGGAATTTGACACTTTTAATATCTCTGATGTGCCATACTAGCAATGCAATAGAAATAGAAAGATCAATAAAGGTTTTCACCTAAATCCCAATTAGATGATTTCATGGATTTGAGAAAGAAAATAAAAGTTAACTTGAAAAGATAGAAATCTAAATATTAAAACATTTCAGATTATTGAGCAGTGAAAGGTTACATGGGTTGAGTTTTGCTATTTTATGATCATAATTCAGATGCCTTATAAAAACATGGACCTACTTATTTTTTGCATGTATTGCCTATGATTTCGTCCACTGAGGAAACTTACAGATCCTTGAAGGTCCTTGATAGATTACCAATTATCTTCACAAAAATGGAAAACAAAAGAAAGATTTTTTAATAGATTTTTATATTTTCCTTGCTCTTTGTATTGGGAGCCTTGGAGAAGACACTGTGCTGAGGAGCTGCTGACCTTGAAGAGTCCCTGTCTCCTCTATTTGTACTCTGGGCTGGAGCAGGCTGTATGCAGCATGAGCAGCCACTGCAGGAGAACCTGCTGGCGTGCCCTATGCCAGCCTGTGCTGCAACAGTAGGTGGTAGGGCAGAGGGAACATTCCAACCTGTCAGGAAACTGATGGCTGAACAGTTTCCCGATATAACCTGCAAGTTTTCATATGCTTGGGAACAGGAGGGTCTATGCAGGTCAAGGGGTGCAGTGAAGTGACTCTGACTGGGGCGCTGCTGTACCTCAAGGAGTTGGTGATCCCCATCACAGTTGACCTGAGGTCAGTGTTGTGCTGGGCCTCCTGTCTAGTGTGGCTTCAGGATATGTGGTGTTGCTTGAACACCTTGGCTGCAGGACAAACTCAGCCAGCTCATCATGACAGAAGAGCATGCAGGCAGTTGCCCCTTGGTGCTGCAATTACACCACCTGTATAACCTCACCTTGAACTAGTGCTGTATGAAGCCTTTATGAGAATATCGTTTATGAATGGAGATGTTTGCTCGTAAGGGAATTATATATATAGCTCAAAGGATCAGAAGGCAGAAACCTCTCTCCTTGGACAGGATCTCTACAGCCTACCACGGATATCAGTTGTGGTCCCTCTGATGATACATGAACAGGAGGTTCCCAGATTTGGAAGGGACACCAGATTTATTAGAATAGTCTTCTACAGAGGGCAGATTAAGAAAAACAAAATAAGTTAGTCCTATATTATTAAGAAGGCTATTTTATTTAATCTACTACTTGTTGGCTCATCTCTCTCTCTCTCAAAAAATACCTCAGTGACCAAGGCTTAGAACTTCAACACAATATTTTTTGCAAGGCTGCCAATAAAAAGAACAAGGAAAATCTCAAAATCTAAAAAAAAAATTGTAAGAACTTTGCCAGCAGATCACTACAAGTAGATTACATTTCCTTCTGACTATGGATGTCACTATCTTTCCCCAGATTTCCTCCTGCCCCAAAAATCTTGGTTAAATTTTGACTACTCAATTCTCCACTGGTGAACTCTGCAGTTAGCATTGGAAGCTCAGTCCTGCAAAGAACAAGGGGCGAAGCTATAATATAAATTATTGTCACATCTGACATGAAGGTGTTTGGAGCCAAAGGGGGATGCACCAGGTAAGAATTGTGGTTTTGAATAAGTACTTCAAAAGAGCACCAATGCTGGTAGTTGGTCAGATGTAACCTGATTTAGCTATGGAAAATGATCGGGAAAGCGGGAACTCTTGACTGACATCCCTTTCCCAGGCTTGGTCTCCATGTTTTGTAATACCTACAAACACTTTGGCACGTAAAAATATCAGTGCTGAACTTGCTGTTTCGCAAGTAGACAGGCCTGGGGCACAGCAGACAATTAGTTTCTTTCTTTCCAGATAAAGCCACAGGAGGGTAGAGAGTAAGTGAATAAATAGATTTTGAAAAAAATCTTGGTTTTGTGCATGAGATTGAAGCCAAACTTCTGGACAGCATTGGGATTAAGATGCTACAGAGAAAGAAAACTTCAATTATAGATATGACTAAGGATGTAAGAAAGCTCATAGGTTTTAAGTATTTGGCACAATTCTGAACATCCAAATTCTGGATTTCAATAAAATGAAAGAATCTAAAATTCAGTTTAAAAAAACAACTCCTGTCACAGATTTAAGCATTAATATATAGAAAGAAAAGACCAGATGTGTTGAAAGTACTTTAGGATATCTCTGTGTGGATTACAGGTGCTGAGAATCTTTTATGCGTTTATATGTTATGTGTGAGTAGACTGAAAATAGAAATCTTATGAAGTCTGCATACATTGTTTCCTAGAGTAAACAGTAAGATCTATGATTATGATCACTGATTTCTCTGAGGAAGCTGACATACTAAAAACAGCAAAGCTAATTAATGGAAATAGATATTGAAATTTATAGATGAAACAGTATAAGTTGGAATATTGGTATATTTTGGGAGTTTATGAAGTTTATACACTGCCAATCTACTATATGGGTTTATGTTTTCTGTAAGCACTTCATTTCATGGCTCTCAATTTTTGCAGGGTATTCTGGAAAGCAAATATCAGTACTTATATCTGAGGAAACTCATGAAAAGTAGGCAAGAGATGAAAATGTAACCATAAAATTACAGTAATTTCATGATTATAAGCCGCACTTCCGGGTGCCAGCAACTTTTCATTCTTTGTCCATACATAAGTTGCACTAGATTATAAGTCGCGCGTTAAAATATAGAGTGTGAAAAAAAGGTATCTATTCTATCACCATCTGTTGAGAGTGGAGGCAGTGATCCTTATCTCAACAGACGATATTCTGC
Organism: Catharus ustulatus; assembly: GCF_009819885.2. Taxonomy (NCBI): domain Eukaryota; kingdom Metazoa; phylum Chordata; class Aves; order Passeriformes; family Turdidae; genus Catharus; species Catharus ustulatus. The sequence goes on from NC_046221.1 coordinate 75,899,966, forward strand.
TAATGGGCCATCCATTGAAATCAGGTGGGGCATTGTTCTTTATCTTTTCACAACCCATCCTTCCTCCAGTGAGTCATTTTCTGCTAATGGCCCATTGAGTCCCACTGTGGGACTGATAAAATTACTTCATCCCATTGGAAGTTGCTCCAACCAGGGGTAAGACCCCAACATTTCTTACCAAGATAAAAACAGAGGTGTGGGGGACACTAAGGTAGCCCCTTTCTCCACTGGACTCTAGAGGAAAACCGGATTTCTCCACATCACCACTGGATCTCTGGAGGGAAACTGCACCTTCTACAGGGGCACTGCACCAACTGAACCACATCTGTCACTGCAGGAGGATGCAGCCACCATTTAATGGGACTGCTACCAACACCCTGCCTGATGGGGTGTCAGGTTGTACTCTGACTTTGTCAGGGTTTGGAGTTTGTTTCTTTGTAGTACTGTATTTCTATTTTAATTCCCCTAGAAAAGAACTGTTATTCCTAATTCCCATATTTTTGCCTGAAAGCCCCTTGATTTCAAAATTACAATAATTTGGAGGGAGGGGATTTACATTCTCCATTTCAAAGACAAGTTCCTGCCTTTCTCAGCAGACACCTGTCCTCCAAACTAAAACAGCAACTTTTTGTTCTTTGTCCATATATAAGCCGCACCTGATTATAAGCTGCACTTTGGGTTTGGACCAAAATTTTAGTCAAAATGGTGCGGCTTATAATCTTGAAATTACTGTACTTTTGGCGCTATCCATATTGTCATCCTGGCCTCTCAATTAGGGTTTGTTAGGGGCTTTTTTCCACCTTTGAGGTAAGAGAATGTTTATACAAGATATATAAAAATAAGCAGACATAAAATCTTCCCTTTGCATTTCTTGAGTAACATTCAAGCCCTTGAAAAGGAACTGGAGATTGTGTTATGAAGGATGCTACAGAACTGAAAAGAAATTCTTGAAGAGATGGGAAACATCATTTAGGAAACTTTGAAGTTCATTACAATTTCAAATCCAGAAATCCCTGCAAACTAGCATTCATTATTTTCAAAATATTTCCATTGCATATATCAACTTTATTCTGGTATAAGACTAGCTTTTAGAAGAAAAAAAACACTTATTGGTGGAAAAAGCATCTATTATTTGCCTTATCTATTTCAGATAAAAGTTGATTTCTAGACACTTACATAGTTCAGCAAACATTTCAGCCTATGGGCCTTTGCTCGGATGAGAAGGGTTGGTACTGATTTTATTACCAAAAGAAACAAAAGATTGTGGCAATGGGAAAAAAAACCCTGGGTGACTACGGAAAAAGAGGGACTGAACAGAAGAATGTTTAGATCCTCCACAAAATCCTTCCTTAGTAGAAGAGCCAGACATAAGTGTAGATAGGACTGAAAATTTTAATCCAGTATATAATATCGAATTAAAATCTGGTCTCCAACTAGATTAGGATTTACATCAATCTTTATTGATATAAACAAAAAGACAACATATACTGGTCAGGTCTCCAATCAGTTATAACAAAATACTAAATTTGAATTAAAACATACGCTGTAGAGATATTAGATACACGTAGAACACATGATCTAATAGAACAAAAATGTAATATAAAATAATACCCCAATAAGTATAATCTTCCTTTGATAAAATAAACAGATTAATCAATAAATACATTTCTAGTCTCCAGAAAAAACTATTCAAAATATGAAATATTACTTTCATTCTTTGCCACTGTCTGTATAAGCTGTCCTTACAAATGGGGCCTAGACTTCATTCATTCTTTGTCCAAACTAAAACAAAACTGCATTTGAATTATGGATGGTAGAAGGAGGATTGCATGATATCCAGAAATGTAACTCGGGGAAGTCCCTTTTTTAACAATTCTCTATGATTTATTTTATCAATTGCACATATTGATTGTAAAGCATCACTTAAGCATATGTATGACCATACCAGGTGTGATTCTATTGGTCTCAAATCACTTTGTTAGAATTGCATCAGAACATTCTATTACTTGTTATAACATTTATTGTTACCAATCTGTCTTAACCTTACTCTTTATTACAAACAAAAAGTAATTGTAGCTTATGACTCTGCATTAACAGCAATGTCCCACCTGTAATTTAATTTTTGAACAAGGTCACTATAACCTTTCACATTTAGTTTGCTGTGTTGTCAACAATGCAATTTGTTTATGCCATGCAAGCTGCCTAAGTTTTTACTGCTTACATTTCTGCACAGTTAAGGCACTTGAACATAATCAGCCCTTCCTTATTCTAGGCCTCAATAGATCCTAATACTTTAAAAAAGCCTTCCAAAGGGTACAAATATTTCACCATTCATTTGCACCAGTGCCAGAATTAAAAGGCAACAGTATATCTCAAAGAGAGTAAGAGGGTGTCTCCTCAAAATAATCCCACTGAAACATATGAAACATGTAGATAAAATAAAAACAACAGTAGAGCAGCTGATAAGGGCTGCAGCTCCATGAATTGCATCTATCTTGGGGCTTTAAAGGAGACCCACAATCTACAACTGAGTGCAATGAAAGACAAAAGATCAAAGAAGTAGGAGCTTTTTTAATGGGGCTTTGCTGTTGTGACAGAACTCATGGTGATAAAGTCAGGAAAGTAGTGGGCAGAGAATGTGAGGTGTTGAATAGCAAGAAGGAGTCATCTGGGGGCAACATGATGGATCCCAACTCAAAAGCACAAGAGGAAGGAGGCAGTAGTGTAACAGGTTGAAGTAACAGAAGACAAATTGATTACCTGCAGCAGTCTTTCAAAGATGACATGGTATCTTCTCAAATAAAATTATCTTCATTAGGTATCAAGAAAAAGCTTCAAAAATGTGTCAAAACAGAGGGTTTTTTTGGTTTTTTTTTAATATGTTAATAACAACTCTATTAACTGCTTGCCTTAAAGAGTGAGAATGGTACCCACAGGACAATACTGAAAGTAGAGCATCACTGTAGTGTAAAAGAAAAAAGTGGCTTAGAAAAAGTCAGTCCCATTTAACTCCTGAATTCTGAAAAAATACTTTTCTAAAGATGTAGTGCTTCATCTCACTACATACCTCCACTCCTTCATTTTGGAGACTCTCTACTTTTACTCAAGAAGTTTTTCAAAAGTCAGGGAGCAGTATCAATGTTTCTAAATGCACAAACAAGAAAAGTATTAAACGTTGTTTTGAAGGGAAGAAACTATACAGTCACTGCAATGAGAAGAGACTCCTTCAGCTATACACTTCAGGGACTTTCATCATGTTAATAGTCTCTTAATAACATGCTTGGATTCAGGCACCTTTCTGAAATGTGTGAACATTAGGGAAGAAAAGTAACAAGGATTGCCCGTTTCTACCCTTTTAGAGGTGCATGTAGGATTTCAAAACTTGTGGGAGGAAAACTTTTCTGAGAGGAATGTGGTTAAACTACCATAAAGAGGTTTTAATTTTTAACAGCAGTTTCCAGTGCATATAAAATCACAGTAATTTCACGAATACAAGCCGCACGGAGTATAAGCCGCACTTCCGGTGCGTCGACAACTTTGATGTCTTTGTCAATAAAAAAACCGCACCTGAATATTAGCCGCACTTTCGTTCGTAGCGAGGATCCGTGTGCAACTTTCACAAATTTACCAATTAGTAACAGAATCGTGGCATAGCAGGGTTTACTGGCTCGGGGCGGGGCCAGGCAGGCTCGGCCGGCTCATGGTTGCCGATGGGGCTGGGTGGCCCAGCTCGGCGCTACGGCTCAGCAGGGCCACTCGGTGCCGGCCGGGAGATGCTGCCGCTGCCGCTGCCAGGCTCACTTACCCCCTCCCCTTGTCTACACCGCCACCACCACATTTGCTCACCCTGGCCGGCACTGCTGCCCCCATGCCACTGGGCTCCCCCATGCTGCTGGCCCCACTTCTGCTGGGCTCCCCTGCGCTGCTGGCCCCGGTTCTGCTGGGCTCCCCCACGCTGCTAGCCCCAGTTCTGCTGGGCTTCCCCGTGCTGCTGGGCTCCCCCACGCTGCTGGTCCCAGTTCTGCTGGGCTTCCCCGCACTGTTGGGTTTCCCTCTTCTGCCATGCTCCCCTGTGCCGTCGGGCTTCCCCGCGCTGTTGGTTTGGGCTCTGCCACCCGCCCCCCACACTGCTGGCCCTGCCTCTGCCAGGCTTTCCAACCTCTGCCGGGGCTGGCCGGGCTCCAGCTTGGCTTGGGGCTGCTGCGGGCTCTCACTTCCATGTTGGTAGCTTTTAGAATATTGTTAATATATTAGCCGCCCCAGAGTACTAGCCACACTTCCGGGTTTCCACCAAAATTTTGGTCAAAATAGTGTGGTTTGTACTTGTGAAATTACTGTAGATATGTTCGAGTAACCCTCTGTGCTGCCTTTATTTCTTAAGTAATATAATAATACAATATCCTGTCTAAAATCAGAAAGGGAATAATTCTTTAGACAGAACCACAGAGAAAATGGAATTTTCCTTCAGAGATGTCAGCAAAAATTAAAAAATAAAAGTTTATGACAATAAGAATATTATTCTGGTTCTGAGCAAGACCCTTGTTTACAAATAAAATTGAGGGGAAAAAAAATAAAGTAACTGCGAATACTGCAATATCATGATAAAAAAATAATTTCCATAAAAACCTATCACAGCTATAGCAAAGACTTAAAGAGAAAGTAACAGACCTTTTTTTTCTTATTTTTCTATTAAGTACACAGTAGATATTAAACTGATAATTCATAATAAACTTAATAGCTAGTCTCTATTTATGTGAAAATAAAACAGCAGGAAATAGGAAATTATGCATTAAATAATATTATCTAAGCCTCCCACTGCATCTGGATTTTTTACCTAGATTGTATAGCATACTGTCGAAGGTATTGTGGGCCCCTGGGCAATTTGCACTGAACCTAACTAGGCTTCATCAACTACCATAAGGATATAAATTTTACCTCTTGTCTATTTATTTTTCCCCACTACTTAGCAAGGGAATAGCATTAAAGCTGAGTGTGGTGTTGCAACTGTGTTGCAAAATGCCACTGAAATATTTTGTTTGTAAAGCAACCAGACTGCCAGCCAGCTTCATTGTCGCTGCTCCTGTTGTGTGTGTGACTCCAGGCACCATGGCATGCTTTGTCCAACTGTGCTTACCTACCCTGCCCCTCCTTCACACTATGAGGGATCCACGGAGGGTTCAGCCTTGTGTGATTGCTTCATCCTTAATTTAGTACATGAGGTGTTGACCTTGGCTGGCTGCCCAACACCAACTCAGACATTTTCTCACTCTGTCCTACACAGGACAAGGAGGAAATGGGCTTCCTCCCAGTCATTCTCAGACCTCAATGTTTATAGGGTTGTTCCCCTTCTTCACTCTTGTCTGTGAAATGTCAAAAAGCCATTCAGGCTTTGCAGACTTCTTGGTTTTCTGCTTTAAATAGTACCAATCTCTCTTCCAAAATTTCATCTGTCATAATTTTCCAATCTGGCTTCTTGCCTCTCCCCACCACCAGCACCCTTCTCCCCTTTTCTCCACCCAGTTCTTGTGCTTTCTACTTAATTCTTCACATTCAGAAGATACATGAAGTACAAAAGGCTTATATCAAGGGATGCTGTCAATTATATATTTACATCTAGGAACAGAGTTTGGTGATTGTTGCAAAAACATGCCATTCAAGTGTAACCTCATTTCTTACATAAAAATAACTCAGCAATTTAAGTACCATTTGTTCACTTAGTCCTTTCTGTGTTTAAGGCTCTCCTTTTCAAAGAAGCCTTCAATATTTCTTGTCTATTACTGAAATTATTTTCTGAAATTTGGTTCAGGTTTAGACATCAAAGGTTTACTACCTCACATGGCATGTGTCAAAGATTTTTGAAAGCACTTAAAAACTACTCTTTACAATTCTTTTCTCCTGGAAAAAAATCAGCTTTATAAATGCCACTTCATGCAGGAAATACTGGAAGATTACCACTGTTCTAATCTTTCAGTGTTAAACATATTTTGCAACACAGCCAAGTATGTTCCAAGTCAATGATGTCTTTCATTTTGTCCTGTAAGCTGGACATGACATACATCATTTAAAGTCATGGATGAGATAGTGAATTCCAGAAATCACACTATGTGTATAGCATTGAATAATCCTGAATTTGTAAGTCATACATGGGTCCCCAATGTCTCAGCATTAGAGACTCTGAAGTCTGAAGAGAGCCATGGGGCATTCATGTGCACATTAGAAATCACGGCGAGTAAAACTGTTTGCTGAATTTTCAAAAGAAGTGTGTCAAAATCAGCAGTCTTGAAATTGGAACTGATGCTTTCCCACATTAATAATAGCCGCTGTTCTAAATCCTGACCATAATTTCACGATTATAAACCGCACCTGACACCTGATTATAAGCCGCATGTCTGGGTGTTAGCAATTGTCTTGGGTTACAATACAGAGTGTGATAAAAGGTATCTATTCTATCACCATCTGTTGAGGGTGGGGGCAGTGATCCCTATCTCCACGGCAGATATTCTGCTAATGGACCATTCACTGAAACCAGGCGGGGCATTGTTCTTTATCTTTTCACAACCCATCCTTCCTCCAGTGAGTCATTTTCTGCTAATGGCCCATCGAGTCCCACTGTGTGACTGATAAAATTACTGCATCCCATTGGAAGTTGCTCCAACCGGGGGGAAGAACCCAACATTTCTTACCAAGATAAAAACAGAGATTTTGGGACACTAAGGTAACCCCTTTTTTCCACTGGACTCCAGAGGAAAACCGGATTTCTCCAAATCATCACTGGATCTCTGGAGGGAAACTGCACCGTCTGCAGGAGCACGGCTTCAACTGAATCACATCTGTCACAGCAGGAGGATGCAGCCACCATTTAATGGGACTGTTACCAACACCCTGCCTGACGGGGTGTCAAGTTGTACTTTATCAGGGTTTGGACTTCGTTTCTTTGTAGTACTGTATTTCTATTTTAATTCCCCTAGTAAAGAACTGTTATTCCTAATTCCCATATTTTTGCCTGAAAGCCCCTTGATTTCAAAATTATAATAATTTGGAGGGAGGGGATTTACATTCTCCATTTCAAAGAGAAGTTCCTGCCTTTCTCAGCAGACACCTGTCCTCCAAACTAAAACAGCAACTTTTTGTTCTTTGTCCATATATAAGCCGCACCTGATTATAAGTCGCACTTCCAGGTTTGGACCAAAATTTTAGTCAAAATGGTGCAGCTTATAATCGTGAAATTACTGTACAAAAACTTAACTATGATTATTTCTGTATTGAAGAAATTTACAAAGCCTAGAAGTTAACCAAAAACATTACTAACTGTTCACTGTCTCAGCATTTGGATTTTTTTCCGCTTTGACATATCTTGATATTCCACCTACAGAATTTCTGAATGTTCAGTTTGTTTTGACCTATTCCCAAACTGAACAAATTTGTTGTTTATCAGTTTTACAATAATTTCCCAACTATTCTGATTATCAATATAAGTATACAGTTTAGCTTTAAAGGTTTCTTCAAAGAGGAATGGCAAGCTAGAGGTGAAAAAAGCTGATTCTGTGCAATTACAGTAACACTTTGCTTTGCTTTGGACAGCTGAAAATAACATCCTGTTGCAAGCATATGCTGATGGATCAGAGGTTCATTGGCAAGTAAGTCAGAGAAGACAGACAGCTTTGAGAAAACAAATATGTTTTCTCTGATAGGGGCATGATCCTTTGACTGCCAGTGTATCAGAAACAAGTATGAAGCTGAAGAGATGGGAAGAAGAAAAAAAAAAATTCAAGCTTAGACAATAATTTCAGCAGAAATAATTCCATATGAAAATTCTAGGAAAACCCAAAATCTTCTTGCTACCTCTAATGTCCGCATTTGTATTAAATGAGAAAAATAAATTCAGAAATAGTACTAAAAGCCAGCTATAATAGCCTTATTTGTGCCAGAATTTAGATCTTCACCAGAGATGACATAAAAGCATGAATCCCTGACTTGAAGTCCTCTTAGTATGTATTCCAGTATCCTTAGTTAATACTTAAAGACATTACCCTTTCCTGTTTAAATACAACTTTAAAAAAATCTTCTCCTTTTAGAAAGCATATGCATAATCTCTCTCAACCAGCCATTTTAATTTTGAATTCCTAAGGAGGTTGGACAATGAAATTTAGCATGTGGACTATGCCAAGGAAAAAAGGACAGTTTTGCATCGTTCTCACATTGCAGTACTGCTGTATCTGAGATCACAGCAGCACAAAGCAATTGTAGGGAACAAAAGAAATATATAAATAATGCAAATAATGTGCACAAGATTTGCAAAGGTTAAAATAAATTTAACCTATGACAACATCTAAAACTTCAAATCTTACAAAGTAGATCCACCTATTTCTTGGTTTCTCTCATAATGATAAGGTCTCTGTTCATCAAACAAAAAGAATTTAGTAGGATTCAATTGTTGGTCAGTTCAGTAGAGCAGTAATAAGATTCTATATATTCTATATCAACAGCTTGTACTTTGCTTCCTCCTTTCTCCCTTGTTAAATAAGCCTTTGTGAAAAATCAGTATGATTTATGAAAATCCTCTGATGTCTGCTGATTAGTCACAGCTAATTTTTACCTCCATGTAGCACTATTACCTTTGTTTAAGATGAAAGCTTATGTTAACTTATGCTATTCACTCACTGCATTTTGCCCTCTCGAGTTAAGAAATGTAAGTCACGCAGGATGCAGTTTTAAGAGGTTCTGCTCAGACAGTCTTAGTACAAATAGCAACTCCACATTTAGAGACAGTTATTAGAAATTTTGCCCAACTTCCTCCTAGGCTATAGTTAGGTAAAATTAATGAATTCTGTCTTGTTCAAATTAGTTCTTTAAGTTAAAGACTAGGGGGAAAAGCTAAGGTTAAGGGCAACGTACATTGCACTTTGTTATACACAGAACAAGCAGCTTTCCTATTCCTGTCTCTGGTGCTTTGGGCAAGATTCACCACATTCCACATTAAACAAAACAATGGATTGCAGTTCAAGTCCTTCAGGTTTCCTGTTACTAATTAGGGTTTTAAACAACCTTTTAGAAGCATAAATGGATAAAATTTATAACAAAGCATCCTGGAGGCACAAACAGATTTAATTCCTTTCCTGCTGGTAATCTCTCTCTGTCCTACATATGCCATAGAACAACTCACTTCATTCTGGCGGCTGCTTCACCTCAAAGGTCTGACCCTCGCTGGGGTGGCACTGGGCAAGACATTTACTTACAGCACCACTAAATTCCCTGCCGTTTTTGGCTTTAAATCTTTGTCTTCAGCCATGCATTTTTTCCTCCCAGCACTGTATTGCAGAAAGTAGTCATTCAGCACTTTCTAAACATAAATGGAAAAAAAAACCAAAACGTGTCACACAAAACAATATAATTCTATATTCCCCTGGGAAACATCACCTCTTTTGTTAACTTTATGTCTCTTCCTCTCTTACAGCATCCAAATGTGGTTGGGATGACATGACCTGGTTTAATGGGATCTTTCTCAAGCAATCTGTTACAAAAATCATAGATTCATAGAATGGTTTAGATTGGAAAAAAATCTTAAATATCAATTAGTTGCAATGTTCCCACCATTTAGAGGAAAAGTTACTACGAGTCCAGTGTGCTCAGTGTGCCCATCTACCCTGGTCTTGAGCACTGCCAGGGATGGAACATCCACAAATACTCTGGGTAACCTGTGCCAGTGTCTCACCACATTTACAGTAAAGAGTTTCTTCCTAATGTCCAATTTATCTACCCTCTTTCAGTTTAAAGCTGTTTCCCCATGTTCTGTCACTACATACTCTTGTTAAAAGTCCCTCTCTAGATATCTTGTAGGACTCCTTCATGCACTGGAATGTGCTATATGGTCTCCCCAGAACCTTCTCTTCTCCAGGCTGAGCAGCCACATCTCTCTCAGCCTTTCTGTAAAACAGAGGTACTCCAGTCCTCTGGTCATCTTCCATTCTCTCCTGTGGACTCACTCCACCTGATCCATGTCCCTCTTATGCGGGGTGCCCCAGAGCTGGACACAGCACTCCAAGGGGAGTCTCAAGAAAGCATAGGAGAATTCTCTCCCTTGCCCTGCTTACCACTCTTTTTTGATATCACCAAGGAGGCAGTTGGCTTTCTGGGATGAAGGTGCACAATACTTGTTCATGATGAACTACGTGTCAACCAAAAAGTTATACAGAATAATTTTATCAGATGCTAAAACAGAGAAACATAATACCTCATTATGATATGCAGTATAAGGAATAAAATACTTATTCACTATTTGATAACTCATTGGAAAATTATTTTCTGTGGCTTAGATACCCTTTTTTCTTTTTTTTTTTTTTTTTTTGGTTATATGTTACCTAAAAAACAGGAACTTAAGTTCTCAGAAGAAGCTCAGAATGCTGGAATATATCATGACTCACTATGGTACTCTCTAAAAGTGCCTCTAGTTTGCCCCTGACCCAACCTGCAAGCAAAAAGAAACCCTGTAGATCCCAATCACACAATGACCTAACTTTGTGGCTCTGCAAAAATGTAAAAATTTATTGATAGAGAATTGAAATGTTTGGCTGCATCACTGAGCTCTCTGTCTCCAAACAGAAGACTTTTCCTACTAAAAAAAAAAAACACCAAAAACAAACAAACAAAACCACCAAAACCCCAGGAGTTTTATGATAGCCATAAAACATTCTTGATAAACATCTCCAAATATTCACTGCCCACCTCACTTACCTCTCCCCCCGAAAACTTAGGAAAGAGGAAAGCAGTTGATCACTTATTTCCCACGGAGGGATGCAGACACCAGGAAGCACTGAGCCTCTACTATCTGAGCATTTGTTTTTCACTATGCAATCTAGGAAAGGTGCACAGAAAGGGCTGCTAGTTGCTGCACTCTCACCATTTTAAGGAGCTGTGCACCCTCCTGATGTAATAGGACACATCAAATATGTTAACCTCAGGTCTTTGGGATGACAATACACAGAAGTTTTGGTCTCCCCAAGCAGATAGTATCCCTCACTAGATGACATCCTTCAGCCCTTAGGCCAAAAGTTCAATTCAAGACCTCTTGATTTATCTGAACCTTTATAAATGTAAGGTACAAAAATGCAGATATTATGGATAGTCACAAATCAATTTATAGGGGAAAAAATTCTCTTCATTCTGCTTTAAAACCTATCTTTTACTTAAACAAGAACAATACTATACAGTTTTAGATATAGAGAGCTTAATTCCTACCAATCCTGATTAAATATTAATTCCAGTGCAATTTTAGCTTCTCAAAAAATATATTCATAATCCTTTGTTTAGATATTTAGCTTGATTTTTTCACTTCTGTCCTGTTTGGGTTGAAATGGTGGTACTTTCTCTCCTTTGGATTTGTATTTTCCCACTAAGTGAGAGCATACGTGTGGCTGGATGCCTGCAGCTGGGAGAGATTAGACTCTATAATCATTCAGATCCCTGTAGTCCAATGTTCTGTCTTCTTGTTACTGCACATACCATTAGTTCAACTGCAAGGAAAGCTTACAAATGAATATTGGTAAATTTGTTGCTCACTGGACAAAACAAAACCCCTGAAGACTAGTATACATCACCAGGACAAGGGCTTTTGCCTTGAAATCCAAAGCTATCAACATTATTCCACAAGACTCTTTTCAACATTGTATCTTAAAAATATATGTATGCTTCTTGGAAAGGTTCCTAAGGGATAGGGAGATGAGGAGTTTCTCGCTTTCTGATGTCCTTTACTTGACAAGGAGCCTAACTCAAATATAGTCTAGAAGCAGATTATCGTGTCAAGCCATTACCTTAAATAACTTTCAGAAAATGTTATCAGTTGTCAAGAAGTCTGTGAAGCTCATAATTTACCATTCCCTTGCCCATTATAAACTCTTCAGGTTTGGAACTGAATATGGTAACAATTTTTTTCTAAACTGGTTAGCTAGTCTTGCTGCATGAATATGGCAAACATTTACAGTAATTTCACGACCATAAGGCACATCGGACTATAAGGCGCACCCACTGGGAGTCAGCAAAATTCGCAATATTGTAGATCATATAAGGTGTACCGGACTATAAGGTATCCTTTTTTTTTGCAGCGAGGATCTGCCCCCAGCTCCCCCCGCACGGTTGCTGGCTGAGGCCCCGCCTCAATCTGGCAGCCATGGGCCCCCGGCCCCGCCTGCACCTGGCGGGGCCAGGCTATGCCTGCCACTGCTTGACCCTGCCTCCCCGGGGCCAGGTTATGCCCGCCGCTGCTCTGTGCAGCCTTCCTGGGGCCAGAGCATGCCCGTCGCTGCTCGGCCCCGCCTCCCCGGGCCCCCGGGTCCTGCCGTACCCGGCCGGAGGGGCGCCACAGGCCCCTGGCCCCACCTTCACCCGGTAGACATGGGGCCCTGGACCCACCTGTACCTGGCAGGAGGGGCGCCGTGGGCCCCTGGCCCCACCTCCACCCAGCAGCCATGGGGCCCCGGGCCCAGCTGTACCCGGCAGGAGGGGCACTGCTGGTCCCTGGGCCCGCCTCCACCTGGCTGCCACAGCCCTGCAGGCTCCCCCCACAGCTCATAGCTCACGCTTCCATGTCGGCAAATTTCAGAGCTTTGTACATTATATAAGGTGCACCGGACTATAAGGCGCACTTCTGCGTTTGGGACAAAATTTTAGTCCGAAGGGTTCGCCTTATAGTCGTGAAATTACTGTATTCCTCCACTTTTGTTTTTTCTTCCTGATTTAATTGCAGATATACATGTTTTCAGATCCACACCTTTATCTCATGTTCCAGCTTTCCAAAACCTCATAATATTATTGTCTGGTAAAATAAAATGTTTTACACAGACACCAGGCACACCTGGCATAATAAGGCAGTGATTTAAAATAAAGTCTGCCATAACAGGTACAAAAACTGCAGAAAATCTCAAAATAAGCATTCTCAGGGGAGCAGTGAGCTCTGTGAGTGAAATTTAAATCTGACAGAGGTAAAAAATATAGCAATTTTTAAATGCCTGATTATCATAGGTTCCCTTATTACAGTCTACCATGTAGAGCACATCTGGTCTTGTCTGTGATGAAGCATGCTATTGAATCCAGAAAGACAGAGCTCTAGAATACTCTGTGTGGCTGTGCTGTTATGAATCTCACATTTACAACTGCTCAAAATGCTCTAAATTCACCTTAGAAAAAGTACCATCTGGCTATTACTGGCTGCAAATTACCAGCTGTGAAATATTACTATATTAAGAATGTCAGCCAAAACAACAGCTGACCTTTTGTGCAATAGAAATACTGTGTATAAGCCTTGCAACATTTTGATCCAGATTTCAACTTACAAACAAAATTTATGTTAATTTTGCCTTTTCACAGAAGGGTGTATTTTCTTCAGTATTTTAGAGATTAAAAAAAAAAATCAAAATACTAAATTCCTAAAAGGTTTAGCTCTGATATTTTATCATTGAAATTAATGGAGGATTTGTCTGAATTTGTCTTCATCATAGATGTGAAGATAGATACTGTATTGTAATTCAGGGAAATTTTTCAATATTCATTCCTCTATATTGTCTTTCTTTTCAGAAAACTTTATAATTTATGCCTTATCAAGAACGAGGTATGCTCTTAATTTTTGGGGGTATTTTTGTTTTGTTTTGTTTGTTTGTTTTTGTCTGTTTTTTGTTTGTTTGTTTTTAAATTAAACTAATATTTGTATGAGGTGGAAATAATTTTTCAGGGAACAAAATGTTTTGAATTGGTAATCCTGTGGATTTGAAGGGGTAGGGTGTACTGTGTTTTGTTTTTTTTCTCCATCCCTTCACTGACTACTTCATACAATTATAGATAAAAAACTTTGAGGGAATAGTGTTGTAAGTCTAATATGATTTTTAATGGCAGGAAGAACTGCTATACGTAAAAGCTTCTTTTCTTTTTTTTCTCCAGATTGTATTAACTGGTCCAATAGAAGATAAAACCCTTCCCTGGCTTTGCCCCAATATATCCTAGACCTTGAGGAAAGCAGCAACGTTAATGACATAAATGCAAGAAAAAATGTGTTGTTGTGCAGAATAGCAGACAGGGAAACCCTTGACTATTTGTCTCTATGGAGAGGTTATGAATAGCTGTTTAGGATGTTTTGAAAAAACTTTTGCTTTTATCAGGCTGTTTATCTACTCTAAGATTAATTCTGCCACGTATTGTTCTTCTTAGGCAGGGTATATTATGAAAAATAGATGAAAAAACATGATGTTGAATTAATGAAGTTGAAATGATGAAAAAACCCCATGCTATACTGCACATTTCCTTCTCTGTTCCATAAGTGTTAATTAACAATGAATATTAATGAAATATCACAAAGATTATTAATCCAGAGAAGCAGCTTGGTACTGAGGGTTTAGTACACAACAGAGTAGCCACTCATTAATTCAACTGCAATAACTGGAAAATATGCATGCTCTTTGCCCAAGGAGGTGTACAAATGATCTTTTATTTAGATTTAAATTAGTACATTCAGAATTGACTAGAAACATTTGGCTAATCATTATGCTTCAGATAACAAATGGGAACACATTTCACACAGTGATAAAACAAGTGATGATTGCTCACATTTTGTGCTGGTGTTTCTAAACCTGAAAATGTCATATTATCTGCAGGGCTTTTAGTTCTGTTGTAGCAACCATGTTCATCGAAGACATGAAGAGACATGATTGCACTGTCTGGACTTTGGAACTGCACAAAGAGACTACCAGCAACTGGTGCTCACTATCTGGATGCAATCAAAGACATGGTAAACACAGGCACATCTTAGCAAGAACCTAGCTCAGCTTCTGTCTTCAAAACATATACTAATCAGAAAGACCATTCAGGCCTAGACATTTTCTGTCATCCTATCTCTTCCCTCAAGCTACCCTGGTATTGAAAATTGTTACAGGAATGGTAAACAGCGCATCAAACCAAATATTTCACAGAACTGTCAATCCAAACTTATTGGAGCTTCTGGTTTTGTGTTTTGCACAATTTGCTTTAGTTTGGCTTCTCAGAGGTTAAGTTGCCTATATTAATGGTGTATGTGAAAGTTCATTTAAAGCAGCTTTTTTGTCCCTGTTTCATAAGGCTGTTTTAGACTACCATTGAGGTAAGGAAGTACATTTAGATTACTTCAAGGGTGAATGCTTATTATCTGTAAGCTTGGAAGTTTTCCTCTTCTTTGTATTTTCTAGGACACTATTGAGGTTAAATAAAGTCAATATCATCATCGATCACAGGACTGGTTCTCACTCCTCCTCCTCCTCCTTTACCCTGAAAACTGATTTCTAAGCCCTATCCTTCCTTCCCCTGCTCTAACTTTCAATACAAGAAAAGCCTTCCCCTAAAACCACATCAGTATTCAACATACAAGTTCTTTTAGATATCCTGTGAATGGAATGGATAATATTTAATGTAAAAAAATTTTTTTGGAGCTGTTTGATGCCAGTCAGGGTTTCTCATTTAGAAGAGTCATAATATATTGAAAACACAAGCAAATTTCACTTCATTAAATACAGCAATTGCAATATACAGTTCAATCCCATTAACAGTCCTGTCTCTAAGACCTTCTGCCTGTGACAACACTGGGTTTCCCACTTTACCAGGAAGTAATGCGTGGGTTGAAAGCAGCTCAGCATTGTTTCTCTCTTCCAAATACTGTTGCTAGATTTTAGACTCTATGTTGGGCTGAGCCATGAATACACTCCCCCCATTCTGGTTTGACTAACTCAGGGAGATATGTACACCTCCAGTTAAGCCACTTAACTGCTGTCAATTTAAAACAAATCCCACTCTCTGCTCTCCTTCGAGTGAAGGCAGAAGTCACTTTCTTTGCATCTGAGCATACTCTGGGCTTCATGAGCACATCACTGTTGCAGTTTATTCTTCTTCTATCACAGGGGTTCATTCATTGGGTTACATTACACCCCTTGGGTTTTAGTCAATCGCATCATGGTAATTTATTTTCTTTTATCTCCACTGGATTTACTTTATGAACGATACCCCATTCACAGAACAGTTACACAGATCGTTAGTGAGGCAGGACCTCCCTCTGCAGAAGCTGTATTGAATCCCAGAAAACATTAATCCATGTGTTTGTTATTACAGTTTCTGCTGTCTTATCAGAGGTATACACCAGCTTCATTGGTCTGCAGCTAACAGGATGTCCTCCAGAGCTCTTTTGCAGGTAAGATCGCAGCAGCAATACCCCACTCCTTCTGTACAGCTCCTATTTGTAATGTTGTGTTGCAGACCAAGGTCCTAATTTCACATCGGAATTCCTTCAGAGTCCTCTGGTGAATATCACCCTAGACTTACCACATGCAACTTGTCTATCAGATCTAATATAATACTGAAAATTGAGCTAGTGTTTCTGTTCTGTCTCTTAAAAAGCATGGGTCACTGGGAATCTCTCCAACACCTACAGCAGCAAAGGCCAATGCTAAGAACTCACTTTATTTCCCTGCTGCTTCTCTGGGTCTTTTGTCACCAAGCAAAAGTACCAACTACCTCCCTGTTTCCTCAGTTTTGAACTATTTAAAACGTTTCTTTATATGAGCTCAAGCATGACACCTGCCATATTTTGTGGGTTTTCCTGTTCTTGCTTTCATTCCTACAAACTTTTTATTTTTATTTTTTTTAAGGCTGACCATTCATTCTTCTTTGTTTTCTGTTTGCACTCAACTTATTTGGTCACCTAGTAAATGGATTTTTAACTGACTCTAGACTGCTTCCATTTTCATGCAGTGCTGCTTTAAGCAGGTGTTTAGTTTTAATAAATTCTTTCATTTTCATACACTTCCAACTCTTAAAGTTGAATGTGCATGCACTGTATTTGTTTTGCCTATTGGCTTCTGCTACAACATTAAACCTGATTATACTATGGTAACTACTACAGAGCAGCTGTACGATGTTGACCAGCACTCCGTGTAAACCAGAAAGGCAAATTTTCCTGTTGTTACAGAAGCAGCCAATTAATGCATCTAGAAATGGAATTGATATGTACATAGTAGCTTTAATTTCCCACTCTTCTACCTGCCATAAATTTGCAATTTGACTGATTTTTTTTAACACTCTGTTCATTATTTTTCCTAACTATGGTATAAACAATATAATTAAGAAAATCTTACTATTACAGTCTGGGAATTCTGGCCATAAAGGTTTCATAGCGCTTACCTTTTCCTTTAAAACCTGTCCTGTTATGCCTTTCACCCTCCCATCAGTGAAAATAATTTAATTCCTGTGAAGTTGGTAGCCCGGTAAAATTATGTCCCGTTGGATTTCCTGCTTCTGAAATGGCTGTTTGCAAGAACCACATGTAGTTTAATTTTTTACTTTTTTTCTCCACCCCAGAATTTAGGCTGATGTAAAAATACTTCTAAGTTTTATACTCGGTCCATCACTTAAAGCTGCACATATGAATCAACAGGCATTATAGGTGAACTAATTTGCCTCCTTTAATTTTTACCTCCTTTAATTTTTGTATGCCATTTATTTCTTTCAGACTGTTCAGGACTGCACTGAACATTCTTCACATCAGTCATCAGTATAAACCTGGTGATCATCTATGATTCCAAGCTTTCTCTCAATTTCTAAATTTCAATATTGCTCTGTAACCCTTCTAATTCAGTTATCATCAACTTGACTCCAGTGTGATAAAGCTGCAGCTCATCCTTCCTATACAGTTTCCTCAGTTCAAATATAAGTAAATCTCATCTTTACAATATCTACTCATCTTTATGACATTATAATTTATTATTTTCATTTATATCTCATCCACGCATTGAGACTTCAAATCTCTGAATGGCACTAGAGATAAAAAACACTGATGGACCTAGGGAGGTCCTGGACTCTGGTTATTATCCTAAACACCTTTCTTACGTCTTTGTGATTACTTTGTTGCTGGCTCCAACACAGACATCTGCATTCCTGAATAGACATCCCTCATACTCATTGCTTTTTTTGCCTGGCATAAAAGTTCCCGTTACCATCCTACTGGATGTCCAAAAAAGCCCCATGTTTCTATGTATCACTGAATTTCCACTTACTACCGCCTGCTTGCTCCTACTTGAGGCCATCCTTCTGCTGTACCCGCACAAGAAGACATGGATCTCAGCTGGAAAGTGAATCTTGCTCAAAAACCTTCTTGTTAGTAGTGTTCCCCATCTTTAAAACTTGGTACTCTTCTGTAGTGTTGGGAAGGCAGCAACAGAGGTGAGGCTATAATTATGTCTTCCTATCAGCCACATGAGAAAAAAAGAAAAGGTTTCCCTAATTTGCTTAATTCAGCAGTCCCAAACTAAACAGCACATACCTGTTCACTTGGTATTGGTGGATCCTTTCATTGTGTTGACAAATACAAAAATCTGCACCGTAGATCGGTCATAACATATGCTGCATTTGGAACAAATTGGTAAGCCCTGCTCTGCTGAGGGTATCTTGCATTTGTAATTTATTTTATTTTTTTTTAATATTTGTGGACTAATACTTTCACCTTTCTTTTTCTGTTTCTATGGGTTGATTATTGTTTCTTTCTTGAGATAACCACCAAGAGGTGAGAGATATACAAGAGCACATAAAGAAGACATAATTTAAGGAAGTTATGAACTACATTTCTTTCCTATCCAACGAGGATAGATGCTAAAAAAAATTGTAAATTTTGCTCTCTTCCTTACATTTTGGGAGATTGGCTTTATGGACTTTAACTAACCTTAGCTGGGTATCTCAACATAACAAGTTTCACATTAAGAGTTGAGCAGTAACCTGTGCCCTCCATTGAATATTTATGAGGAACCTACTGACCAAAACAGTCACAGCATCCTGTATCTTGTGATGTTAACATAGATTTTCTGTATTTGCAGGTACTAGAGAAAAACAAATAAGTCAACTCAAGTGCCCTGACTCCTAGCTCATATCAACTTAAATATACACATACACACAGCATACTGAAGCAGGTTTAGCTATGTCAGTAATTGGACCACACAGAGTGTGCCTCCAACACTTTGGTCCTGGGCCTGATTCAGAGCTTTCACACATAAGCATCCCTACCTTCTGCTCTAGTGTGCAAATTACCAAGTGTCTGTGAACAGTAACCTCAGCTGGAGATGGCAAATGACAATGCAGTAGCAATAAGAAACAGCTTGTTCAGTCATCCATTAGTTGTATCTGACTGGGTGAACACTTGTTTACTCCAGCAGCGGTTAACTTACAATTCAATGAAAGCATTTGTAACAGCAATTTTTATGGAAAAGGAGCAGCAGAGAGACTATTCAAGATGGTACTTTTACTCAAATGTTTCTTATTGCACTCAGAAATCCATTTCTGCCTCACAGTCCAGTGCTGAATTAGACACCAAGCGCATTAGGTGGGACAGATTTTTCATATTTTACTGTTTCCAAAGAATGAAATTTAATACCGCCTAGGCTTACTGGCTTAGCAATATAGCTAGTCAATAATTCAACCATACTGACATGTACATAAAAAATTAAATAATTAGTACATGTCCGACCCTGTAGCTTTCTTTCAAGAAAAAGGCATATAGATTTTAACTTCCAGAATTCCACTGATTAAGTTACCTTGTTACTTCCTAAAGGCAGCTTCAATTAGAATTCTTCAGAAGTATAAAATGTGGGGCAGATATGAAGTGTGCATCCTGATTCTCTTCTGCTCTTGTGAAACCCCACCTGGAGTGCTGCATCCAACTCTGGGGTTCCCAGCACAGGAAAGACATTGACTTGTTGGAGTGAGTCCAGAGAGGGACATCAAGATGATTACAGAGATCGAGCACCTTTTCTTTGGGAAAGGCTGAGAGAATTGAGATTGTTGAGCCTTGAGAAGAGAAGGCTTTGGGGTGACCCAGTTGTGGCCTTCCAGTACTTGAAGGAAACCGATAAGAGGGAAAGGGACTTTTACAAGGGCATGTAGTGACAGGACAAGGGAGAGGGGATTCAGACTGAGAGACAGTAGGTTTAGGTCAGGTAGTAGGGAAAAAATCTTTGCTGTGAATTTAGTGAGGCACTGGAACAAGTTGCCAAGAAAAGTTTAGGCTGCCCCACTCCTTGAAGTTTTCAAGACCAGGCAGAATGGGTCACTGAGCAACCTAGTCTAGTGAAAGGTCCCTGATCATAGGTCATTGCAGAGGGGTTGGAGCTATATGATCTTCAGGTTCTTCTCAAAAAAAAAAAACCCCAAAAAAACCAACATTCTATGATTCTCCATAGAGATTTTGAAGGAGTTGGCTAAAAAGAAGTACAGTGGAAGGGAAAGGGAAGTCATTAATAATTAAGATTTCAAAGTCAATTAATAAACTTGAAGCAAATCTACTTTTCAGTCTACTCTTTTAGTCTCCATATTATTTGATTGCTTTCATTACTTAAAAGAGAAAATAAAAAAAGGAAAACAAAAACCACCACATTTTTATTAACATTTTCTGAACTAATTTTGTTAACATAATTCTTCTCTAGAAACCTGTCTTTAGTAGTAAGAAGTTTTTATCCAGACAAACAGATTTATAGTTCCTCTATCATCCTACCTAAAATCTTTAAATAAAATAAAACTGAAAGTTTTTGTTTTGATAATACTACCTTTGAAAAGAGCTCTATTTTAACAAGGAAGCAAAAAAGTGTTGATCATTGTAGTTTTGTCACTACTTACCAGAAGATGAGAAACCTGTCTGTAATGAAATCAATAAAAAGGGGCCGATATGTACTCAGTATTTTAAAATAGTCAAGTGCTACACAGACACTTACAAACATCCTCTCTTTTGTGGGTCAGTTTCATGATGTCTATCTTTCATTAGTAGACATTGCTGGAACATATATAGGTTATAATTTTTGAAAAGTTTGAATTCTCTACAGTTTCTACCAAAAGTTAACAAAAATTCATATATAGTAATTTCACGATTACAAGCCGCACTGACTATAAGCCGCATCTCTGGGTGTCGGCAACATTTCGTTCTTTGTCCATACATAAGCCGTACCTGATTATAAGCCGCTCTGTCGTTCGCAGCAAGGACCCGCGTGCAACAAATTTGTCAGTTAGTAACAGAATCGTGGGATCGCAGGGTTTACTGGCTCGGTTTGGGCCGTGCGGGCTCGGCCCGCTCAGGGCTGCTGACAGGGCCAGGTGACCCAGTTCGGCGCTGCCACTCAGCAGGGCCGCTCAGGGCTGGCCGCCGCTGCGGTCGCTCACCTTGGCCTGGCACGCCCCACAGTGGCAGGCAGGGATGGAGCCTGCCTGCTCCTGCAATGGCGGTGGCAGGCGGGGGCCAGCAGGAGGGAACCCCCCACCTCCCCTCCGAGCCGCGGGGATGGCAATACGGAGCCCCCCGTCTCTCTCCCGGGTTGCGTTGCCTGAAGGAGGGAGCCCCCTTCCTCCCACTCCGTGCTGCTGGCATGAAGCCCGCCTCCACCCACCGCGCAACAGAGTAACCAATTTGTAACAATCGTGCAATCCCGGGTTTTACTGGCTGGTGCTCGGCTCGGCACCTCGGCTGCACTTCTGGGGTTGGAAATTTCAGAAAATTTTTCACATATTAGCCACTCCTGAGTGTAGGCCACATTTCTGGGGTGGGGGCAAAATTTTAGTCAAAATGGTGCGGTTTATAATCATGAAATTACTGTACTCCCTTTTCTGTTTTATACTAAGAGATCTGACTAGTTGCTCTGTATCTCGACTTAAAAAGAACAGACACAAAGTTTTGCTTTATTAACCAGGTTCTTTTGCAGAGACAAAATCAGGACCTATAAGCACTTGCATTGAAAAGTCCTTGAAATACATCTTTGTAGCACTAAGAATTGAGCACTGCAGCAGGTATTCAAACCAGCAGTCTTCTCTATAAGCAACAAACATTCATGAGCAATCTGATCTTTTTTTCATGTACCTGATTCTTTTCTCATTACTGTCTCTATTTGGTACCCATTCCCAATGTTCATTCCTACTTTTAGGCTATTAACAAAGCCAGTGAGACAGGCTGTAAAGTGAAAGCCCCTGCTCTTCCACAGTACACAGTCCTTGCCCCATCCATTGCAGCTTGGTTTTCTGAGCACTGCTCACTCCAGAGAAATGCCAACCAATTCATTGACTTGATTTACCTAGTTGTCAGGATCCAGAAATTACAGTAATTTCATGAATACAAGCCGCGTTGAGTATAAGCCTCATTTCTGGGTGTTGGCAAACATTTCGTTCTTTGTCCATACATAAGCCGTACCTGATTATAAGCCGCTCTGTCGTTCGCAGCAAGGACCCGCGTGCAACAAATTTGTCAGTTAGTAACAGAATCGTGGGATCGCAGGGTTTACTGGCTCGGTTTGGGCCGTGCGGGCTCGGCCCGCTCAGGGCTGCTGACAGGGCCAGGTGGCCCAGTTCGGCGCTGCCACTCAGCAGGGCCGCTCAGGGCTGGCCGCCGCTGCGGTCGCTCACCTTGGCCTGGCACTGCCCCACAGTGGCAGGCAAGGATGGAGCCCTCCCCGCTCCCGCGGCAGCGGAGGCAGGTGGGGACGGAGCACCCTGCCCCCTCCCCGAGCCGCGGCAATGGCGGCACAGGGCCCCCCTGTCTCTCCCCGGGCTGCGGCAGAGGAGGAAAGGAGAGAGCTCTCCCTCCTCTCTCCCCTCCCCCCGTGCTGCCTGCAGGGAGCCTGGATCCACCTGCAGTGCAACAGAGTAACAAGTTGTAACAATCGCGAAATGTCGGCTTTTGCTGGCAGGTGCACGGCTCGGCACCCTGGTTGGCACTTCTGAGACTGTAAATGTCAGAAAATTATTCACGTATTAGCTGCTCCTGAGTATTAGCTGCATTTCCAGTTTGGGAGCAAAATCTTAGTCAAAATGGTGCAGCTTGTATTCGTGAAATTACTGTACTGTACACTCACTTTTTTATCTTTCCTCCAGTTTGTACTTGTTAACTTTTCTTCCCCATGAAAATCTGTTGCAACTTGCTACAATTCCTGTTATACCTCTCCCTGTACCTATTTCCCTGCTATGCCTTTCTGTTCTAGGCTAACTGCTGTCTCCCATAGTTTTTCACTGTAAAAAAAAAAAGTTGCAGTTCAAACAGTTGTTATGATATGTGTATCAAACTAGAGATGACATATTTTACCTCATTTAACTTTCATAAGTAGAAACAGAAAAATGTTAGCGTGGTTATTGAAAATGCTCTGCTATTGGTGACATCTCCGATATAAGTTCACATATTCCTCCGGTTCCTGTATGAATTCTTTGAGTTACAGGATAATTAGCACACTTCTGGGGTTTTTTGTCTTCTTTGCAAGGAGCATGAAGAAATATCACAGATGTTTTCTAATCCAATATTTTCAGGATTTGAAAAAAATTAAGATCAGAACAGGTTGCAGACAAAGTTTCTCCTTCAAGATGTTTCTTAAACAGATGAGATTTGAAACAATTTTGAAAGAGAACGAAACAGTAACTGCTCTAAGCCTTCAATATTTTGCCTTCAGACTTTCAAGTTTTTGTTGCTTTTTGCAGGCCTTTAGAGACACTAGGAATGCAGTTTCCTCTAGACAGGAAGAGGATTCCACTAAAAATTAGGGATTTTACCAGTGATAAAGAGGTTCCTATTAGATTCCCTTTTAGGGGATAACTAATTCAAAGTTCTTCCTAAAATTAAATGCTCAGTCTGGACTTGGAAGAGGGGAGCAGACTAAAGTATATTTTATGGGGTAAAAATATTCAGTAGTGTCACTCTAAGGCCTAGAGCCATGTTGCTTTGTTGGGGTTTTATTTGTTTGTTCATTGTTTTGTTTGTTGGATTTTTTCCCATGATTTTTGTTGATTTTTTTTTTTAGGTGCAGTGATGGACTTGTATCAGTGACACAGCTAGAAGCCAAAATTCTCCCATTTCAAGACTCCTTGTTCCCTTTCTGGCCAGCAGACACTCCTGCTCATTTACGCATTCCAGTGCCTAAAGCCCCATAACCTATTGATATAAAATAGCAAAAGACAACATTGCTCCCATTTCAGTCATGCTTGCAAACAAACCTAATCCAACACAACATGTTTGTTTCAAGAGAATACTATGTCCTAATTAAATTCTTGCAAAGATATAATTATGCAAAAAGTCTCAGTGCATTTCATGTTAGCACTTATTTTATCTTAAGTACAGCTATGATTAAAATTTAATTATCAGCTATCAATTGACCCATCCCTGAACATTTTGTAATACTTAAAAAGCGTCAACCCTCCTCCAATTCTTCCTCTTCTCTTGGGTTTCATAAACTGCAGTGTGTCTATTTATAACTGGAATACCTACTGGGAGTCATTAAAACTTTAACAAATCAAACATTAGCAAAAACCACGAAACAATCAAAAAAGCAACAAACCTCCTCCCTACTCCTTTTTTATATAGCTTCCTTTTAAACTCAATAGCAAAGCTGGGACACATACAGGAAATCAATTAATGTGCTACTGTCTCTTTGCAGGGATTCATTAGCAGGTAAAGGAAAAGTAGCAGCAGGTATGGGATATGCAATTGCTGTTTGAATCTCTAACCAGAGGAATTTGAGCTGACAAAGAAAAATCAGATTCTAACTGGGCTTTCCTATAGGGTTTATATTCTTGCCTAGTTAACTTTAATAATAGGTAACCAATAGGAAAATAAAGTAGCAGGAGAGGGTATTCCTGAGTCAGTTCAATCTCCACTGAAGTGATAGTCACTGCCTACCTAAATCCCAGACACCACATTTTTCTGGGACTGGGTGGGGGGGGAAAAAAATTAGAAGACTTAAAAAAAAATCCAAGCTATATAGCATATCTAAAAAGTTAGTAATCTCTAATCTCTTCTGTTGCTGAAGCATAGGTAACATCCTACAACCAAAGTAACTTCCATAAACATGAGTTCTGATTATTTTAAATTTCATTCTTTCATTCTTTAAAGACAATCTTCAGGCTCTTAAATCTCTGCAAAACAGAGGAATGTGAGTGTACTTCAGCTGATTCAATCAGCTTCCTCAATGACTCCTAGATAGCTCAAGTCTCCTGTGACTTTTCCTTAGAATCTGACATAACAAGTATCTATTTTGGAGTATGAGATTGATGTTTGAAATTGAGTTTTTTAAAGAAAGAGCGAAAGAAAAGAAAGAAAGAAAAGAAAGAAAAAGAAACAAAGAAAGAAAGAAAAAGAAAATCAACTTCCCCTTAAAATGATCATCATAGCACACAGAATACTTACACAGAATAAATAGCACACAGTCTTTTTACCTTTGGATTAAAGATTGTAGAAAAAAAACCACAAAAGAAACTGTTCTCTTGGAAATAGAAATCTGACTGGATACATAAAAGGAAACAAAAGTATCAGACTTAAGACTTATTCAAAATTAGTAAACACTGGCTTAAAAACATATTCTTCCAAAGTTGCTCAAAAATTTATAGTTACACTGACACTGGCAATATTCATATTGCTGGTAAGGGAGGGGACTTTGAGATGAAATAAGGATATCTGCTCTGCTACAGGAAAGAGATAGATCTTGGCTAGAAAAAAACTTAAGATACCAAATATCCTGCTTTACTATCCAGCAAGCAACAACTGGCATTATTTCTTCTAAGCTCTTCTCTTTCATGCAAAGAAGTACAAACAGTGATGGATTATGTGCTATTTAAAATCAAACTGTGCATCTGGATTCAGATTAAAATTCTTTTCTTCCTTGCCTATGAGCCTCTATAATATTTTGGGTGGTATAGAACCAAGTGACTGACTATTATTCAGCCTAAAAAGATAGGTTATTTCTTTAATATAGTATTTTGTGGCAGCTCCCTACTTCAACTCTGCATTTCAATTGCATGATTCTCTTCACAAAAAATATGTTGCTTTACTAGTGTTGTTAGGTTATCCAGGAAGGATAGTTGAGGTAAAGTTGCTCCTTATTGGAATTTATGTTTAGGAAACCTCACAGAATGAATAGAAAGGAATGCAGTTTCTGAAGAAGGAACCAGCTCTTTTCTACATATCCATCCTAGAGTACTGTGTATTTTGTAAGTAGTAATGACTAAATGACACTGGAGAGGTCTCATCAGTTAAAAAATCTTCACTGAAACAATCTGCTCATAATTCGTGCTTGGTTTAATCCAGATAGAAACTAGTTATTGCACTACCTTTGTCTCCTGCAGTTAGTTTCATTGCAGTGACTATATCTGCATTTCTGTTTCCAATACATGCAGCTAGCATCTGTGCTATCTGTCCTCTTAATGAGGTTCACTAGACAATATTGGTATCCCATTTTCAATTGCTTTTCTGGTTAAATTTGTGGTGAAATTTTCCATATTGGCAATAGGCTTCAGGTAAGATATTACAGGAAGCGTAAGACACAAATCAATCAATCATGCCTAACAACGAAAATGGGTGCCACTATTTTTCTCATTTAGAAAGTCAAGTCTGTTGAAGTGTGCAGTTTATAGCCTTTAGCATCTCTGCACATCTGTGCAGACTATAAAAATCTCACCAATGGAAAAATAGAGTCCAACAACTCTAGCTGTGATATTATCATAGATTGTATCAAAATATATACACATAACAAGAGAGAATTATTATTATTTGCATAATGCAACATCACTTTTTAGAGTTTTATGGCCTTTTATTGCTTGGGTTGAGAACTTTACTGTTTTGAGCATACTGGGTTATCTTTTTTTCTAGTAATTACCCCAGTACAAAAAAATGATAAGGTTTTGATGTAGCTCGATTTGGACTTGAAACTTGGAAGAAAATTAATAGGGTGAATCTCAGATTTATTTACAGGGCGAATCTCAGTAAATTTATTTACAGACGTATTCTCAAAGTTCCATTTCTCTACATAACAGTACAAACATGCAGAATTACTGCACTAACAAGAGCCCCACACCAACGTTTTCCTCCTCAGCAAGGTACACAGTTTTCTGCCTCTTGGTCTAAATTCCTTAAAACCAACAAAAAATTCATAGTATTCCATATTTTCCTCTTCTATATAGTTTATTGGATTGAAAATCACTCTCTAGTCACTTTATGCTGTATATACACAACCTATTTTGGAAACGGTAAGATCATAATTTGTAGATCTTACAAGTGTAAGATTTAACTGTTGTTTTAATAATTTTATTAAAGTTATTGAAAACCAAGATAGCAATTTGAAGTGTTTAGTTGAAAATGTGTGAATTGTCACTGTATACACAAGAAGCTTACTTTGAAAATAGGGTTTCTTAAGATGTCTCAGACTAAGCCTTGTAATTAGCCTATTATTTTGAAAGAGCTTGCCTGCACACAATAGCATTCAAAGTCTTTCTTATAGCATTAATGTTGACACAGTTTTGGAAATTTAGAATGCAGTGAGTTGCAGCAGTGGAAGACCCAGAAAAACTTGTTGTAAATCTAGAGATGTTTCTCAGACATGATATGCCCTCACCTTTGTGGGTGGCTTACATGAAGATTAACTAGAAAACATGTTTTTCCATCTCAGAGAGTAGCAGGGGGTAGAATAATAGTTAAAACAAGATCAGATGTGTTTTTAGAAGGGGAGATGATAACTGAATAGTACTTCAAGAAGCAGAAACAAGAGATTTAGCAACAAGTTAGTTGATCAAATTAATTTACCTGCCCAAAGAATAAAATGGAAAATAACACTCTAAGTATTTAAATAAATCAAGTTTCCCTGTTAAAATACATATCTAGAAAAATACCCAATTAAATTATTAATTTATGTTAAATAGGTCTCTTTTTTTGCCCCTACTGCTCTCACATTTATTTTGTGAGTTTGGAAACATTTTCATATGTGCAGTTAATGCAGAAAGATAACGCATTTGATATGAAGTAATATTTGAAAACTCATCACTGGAAACTAAGGCCAAGAACACTTTTGAATGCCAGGATACAGGACAGAGTGAATTTTAGAGAGCCTCTAGCAGTATGCATATATCTATAATATCTGCAAGTTAGATATCAGCTCCATGCTTTTCCTATTATAAGGTCAATTATAGCAACCAAGTAAATGGCTCAGTATGTTTATTTATGGGAGTATTTGACAAAAGAAATAGACCATTAAGTCTGTATTGCAACGCACATATATACAAATCTACCTCAAGTATTTCAAAGGCTGTTAAAAGGCTATACAAAGAAGCCTTGCCAAGGCACCCAGCTCGAGCTGAACAGTTGTGCTTTTGTTGACACAGACAGACATGAGTGAACTCCTAGCAGCAGATTACTCATGTTACCCATCAGTCAGTCACTTTCCATGAGTTTGAACAAAGGCACCTGGTCTTGTTGTTGTCACAACATTATTCCACTCTGTCAAACTGTGCTTTCCTGACTGCTTTCAGATTCAAGAACTATGCAGCAGGGCAATATGGAACTGCAATGATGAGGATATTCTTTGCAAAAATTACTTTCTTGATGCAAACAGATCTGTAATTCAAGCCATATGCAGTATCCATCTTCCTCTTCCCAGAGGATTTAACTTCTAATTTTATTTTCCTACTGCAGCATATCACTTAAATGCAGAAGTAAATTATTATTTCTAATCCCACACATTCTCCATAAAAGACACAGAATCACAAAGAGAAGTGTTCAGAACTTCAACAACATCAGATACCTTTTAATCCTTGTTTCCCTTCAACATGTACATTATGATTCAATGTTTAATTACAAGTAACTTATTTTCCACAAGATCCCTATTTAAATCAAACTCAGAAAGGACAGTAAATGTTTCCTGGTTGACTAGTCAATATTTTCCTTCCTATTCACCTGTCATTTTGTGACCTCAAATTTTATTTACTACCTGCTGTTCAGGCCCTGCCATGAAGACAGAATTGTTAATTCCCTTAATAGACTTTGCCATAGCCCTCATTATTCTGGCATCCAAGTACTTCACAAAAACAAAAACACCCAAACAAAAAATGCCCAAAAACCAAACCAAAACAACAACAACAACAAAAAACCACAATAGCAACAACAAAAGAACCCAAACAAACAAGCAAAAAATAAAACAAAAAACAAAAGAGCAATGGCTACAAAATCTCATGAGATGAAAATATATCTGTCCCATTTACAGACCTGAAACTGAGGAAAAAAAAAGTAAGATGTGTGGGACCTCAGAGTAACCAAATTCAGGTAGGTGTGCATATTTTCATAGACCGCTGCACCTTGCCTCTCCATAGAGTCACTTTGAGTAGCTTTATCTCCAGGCCTTGAAACAGTGCTATCATTACATGAAGCTTTATTATTCCAACAGACTTTCTGTACAGCAAAATAATTGCACCTGATCATGTCTGATTCTTATGGTTATTTTCTCAGTAAGGTTTTGAGTACAGTAATTTCATGAATACAAGCCACACCAATTTGACTAAGATTTTGCTCCTAAGCCAGAAATGCGGCTAATATTCAGGAGCGGCTAATATGTGAATAATTTTCTGACATTTACAACCTCAGAAGTGCCAGTCAGAGTGCCGAGCCGAGCTGCTGCAAAGTCGACATTTTGCAATTGTTACAAAATGCTACTCTGTTGCACCGTGGGTGGAGCCTGGCTGCCTGCAGGCAGGACGGGGGGCGGGGAGAGAGGTGGGAGAGCTCCCTACCACAGCCCGGGGGAGAGACGGGGGGGCCCCGCGCCGCCATTGCCGCGGCTCTGGGAGGCGGCGGGGCACCCGTGCCGCCACTGCCGTGGCTCTGGGAGGCGGCGGGGGACCAGGGCCGCCACCACCGCGGCTCTGGGAGGTGGCGGGGGGCTCCGTCCCCACCTGCCGCCGCCGCAGGAGCGAGGAG
This sequence comes from Catharus ustulatus, assembly GCF_009819885.2. Taxonomy (NCBI): domain Eukaryota; kingdom Metazoa; phylum Chordata; class Aves; order Passeriformes; family Turdidae; genus Catharus; species Catharus ustulatus. The sequence goes on from NC_046221.1 coordinate 75,929,709, forward strand.
GGCTCCGTCCCTGCTTGCCACCACAGGGCAGCGCCGGGCCGGGGTGACCGAGCCCAGTGGCAGCGGCGGCTGGCCCCCAGCGGCCCCGCCGAGCGACAGCGCCGGGCTGGCTACCTGACCCCGTCAGTAGCCCCTAGTGGGCCGAGTCTGCACAGCCTTAGCTCAGCCAGTAAACCCCCCACCATGCCGCGGTTCTGTTACTATTTGGCAACTTTGTTGCACACGGGTCCTCGCTGCAAACGACAGAGCGGTTTATATTCAGGTGCGGTTTATTTATGGAAAAAAAAATGAAATATTTGCCAACACCCAGAGATGTGGCTTATACTCAGTGCGGCTTGTATTCGTGAATTTACTGTAATTAGAGTCTGACCTTACGGTAAAACCTCTCACTGGAAGCACTAGTTATGATTTCCATCCTAAACTGTGTCATTCACCTGCCTCACCAAAGACTTTAAAAGCAGTAAAAGATCCATCCTGATGGGAAGTTTTTCCTGAATGTTCTAGTAAAAAAAAAATCGATTTTCAAAATCCAATAAGTACCTTGATGAAAAAAAAAAAACCAACTTTGTTAGTTTGAGGTGTTCACCCCTCTTTTTCAGCCCTCTGAAGAAAATGACCATAAAAGATGGAAGCTAAGTATAGCATAACGAGTTCAGAAGCAACTAAGCATTACTGCTGAATGGCAGGCAGAATCAACACACCATTTAACAATCTCACCAAAGGATTACTCTTATTCTCAAAAAGGAGCAGCCAAAGGCTCTTCTATAGTAATATATTATCCCTCTCTGCTTACTCCTAAACAAAGCACATTTGAGAACAAGTGAGTTCCATTGAGCCTTTTGCCGTCTCTGCACAGACAGAAGTCAGAGATGGCACAGGCTAGCTAGATTCTTTCACCAGCTTCCTTCATTTTACAGATATTTTTAGTTCCTCAGTTGCAGTACATACGTAGATGCCTTACACCCAATTCATAGATTCATTATCTGTAAATAAGGTATCTCACTTCAATTGTTTGTATACAATCAAGAGCTATCAGACTCAAACACCTTATTCAAGACGGGATGAGTCAGCATTTGGAACTATATATTAATTAACTACACAACATTTATAGCTAAGCTTCACACTCCATCCAAGCTCTGAAGACAGAAAAGATGACTGTGTCAGTTTACTTTCAAAGCATGAGTAATCAGGTCATAGCCAAATCTAAAATATCAGCATCTATATTTCTGGGAAAAAAAGCCTATCTAAAAGATGCCAGCATATTCAGCACTACAAAATAAAGCAGCCCTCTCCCATACATCCAATTTCAGGAAAAAATGTATTATTCCTAGTCAAATTTTAAAAAATCTTTTAAAAAACAGTGCTCTTGAGCATTAACCTAGTCACAAACAATTCATTGAACCCATCTTTTAGGTTAAAACCCCTTTGCTTCTGTTTGTCAAGTCACGCCTCTCTATTGTCCTTGAAATATAGGATAGAAATACCAATAACAGTAGATAAATCCTCTAGCCACTGCAGCAACAGCAAATATATTAATATCTAGGAGCCTGGACTAAGCAAAAGCCTCTTAAAAACAGGAGAACAGAACAGGTGTGGTAGTAGCACAGCTAATGAGCAGTGCGTTTTCAGTTAAAACCCTTAATTTAAAGCCTCTTCTAAGCCAGGAAAAATCTGGGGAATGGAGATAACAGGTAATCAATGACTCTGTCAGCTAAAAAATCAAGATTGGAACTCAGTTTTTTTGCAAGTGTATTGTTAGGTCAGTACTTACTGAGTGTTTTTTATTTATTCCATGGAGAAAAAGAGATGTTTTTATAGTCACATCATCTAGAACGAATTTCCAAGAGAAATAACAGTTGAAGAAAAGCTTTGAATGGTTGCATACAGACAGAGTGCTTTACCTTGTACTATATCTTGCTAGCATATTTTACCTAGAGGCTAAGAACAGAATTAGTGCAATAGAGACTGAATAAAATTTTTCTTGTATATGCCTATTAATTGTCCTATCTTGGGTTTAACCTGTGTCATTAAATTTCATGCCAAAATGATTAAAAGCCTATTCATGTGATCAGAAGAGGTTTGGTCTTGTTCCACTGTTGTACAGACAGCTAAAAGTCCATCAGAATTCTGCACTCTCACACTGCAGCTTCTGATAATGAAGGGAAAGCATGTGGGCAACCCACTCTGACAGGGAACTTTAGACAGTAATTAATAGGCAATTGCTTCCAGCTTCTTCTGTTTCGTCCTCTTAGAGATGGAGAAGAAAGGATGGAGATTCATGTAGAAACAGGAAAATGTGGAGACAATAAAAAAAAAACAAAAAAAAACCCCAAAAAACAAAAAACAAAAAAGGGACAAATAAAATGTGAGAGCTCTCCATAGGAGGAGGAATCTAAAGAGATGATATATCTACTTGTCTAAAGTATCTCTGCCCTTTCCTGAGGGTTCTGACAGAAAAGATTTTAAAATCTTTTCCTAAGGATGCCACCATTGCTTCTACAAAGGAAAGGGAGATTTTGGAAGACAACCTTTTCATGATGAAAGGAGCATTTTACACCTGAAAACATCTTTATACCTTCTTACTCCTAGGTTCCCTCACTATTACCAAGTGGAAAGATCTGCAAAAGTTGTATTGCACCATTACATTGTCAAAACCTATGCTGAGTTTAAAGAGAGGCCTCAGGGAAAGCTCTGCTGAGACACCCTTGGCTGGGGTCACCCAGTTTGGCTGCACAGACCTGCTCTGGCTCTGCAGGCATTTATTGCCTCCTGCTGCCCAGCAGTTGTGATGGTTTCCTAATTTATGGAAGGGTGGCTAATTTCCATGGTAAATAGGGAGAAATTTAGCTTCTAGTGTCAAAGAGGATCACAAATTACAGAAATTAACACACAAGTCATTATAGTTACATAGCCAAACATTGAATATGATGGTAGAAGAGGTCAAACTGATGCTGGAATGAGTTTCTGGAATGTGGATTCTGCTCGAATGAAGGCTACAGATATATGAAGGGATTATCTCTCCAGCCCCTGGATGCTCAACACTGAAGACATCCCTTTACATGTCATGATGTCTCTATGACTGCGTTAACTTTATTAACATTAATAAACTAGGCAGAGATCTTGGCAGGTCTGCACTTTGTTTCATCAGATAACCCATTCTTCCTCACTTAAAGCCCATATTTAAAGCCCATAAAATTTATTTGCATTTCTGGATCAGAGAAATTCAGGTGACAAGCTGATGAGAAGCTTATGTCTCATAAATATTTTTAAATATTTAGTAGATTCTAAAGCTCCTAAATAAGCAAAGATTTCATTTTCATCAATATTCTGTTGACAAATATGTAGTTGTTCCTTGATTACAGTCTGAATTCTTTTTCTCTTCTCATAATAATTTCATTAGAAATAGACTTGGGAGAATCCCCTGGGGTTGTTTGGTCTGGTCCATAAAAATAAATTGCTTTTGTAAAATGGGGTAGAGACGACTCTGTCTTGCAAGTGTGGGAAATTATTTCTCTAGTTTTAATTTTTACATAAACATGATTTTAGAAAGATGGATTGCTTCTTATAGGATAGCTTCTAAATATATTAAATGCCATAAATCTTTGTCTGTAGAGATCATATTCAGGAGAGATAGATTCTAAATTAGTAGATTTTATTAATGCAGAGAAGTTGAAAACATTCATGACAAAAGATCTTTTAGAAGTGGCAACAAATGAAATGTTTGTGCTAAACTTTTCTTTTGACCCCCTTACCACATACCCAAACCTTATTCAATCCCACTTATCAAAAATTGAAAGGTTTGCTTTATCCAAAATAAGGCATTTTTTAACTATTCAACTTTATTGTAGAGTATTAGATTTTTGGTTTATCTCATCTGGATATTTGCCAGAATACTTAGTGCATGTGTTTCTCTAGCTAGATAAATAGATAATGAACAATGACTTCAGCTATCAGCCTGAAGATCAATGTTCTTAAAAAGCCGTCAGGTAAACAATGAAACTCTGTAGACATTTGTTTTCATTGTCTACTAATGTAAGAATGACTAGTGCATAAATCCTACATACAAGCAAATAATAAATATTATAGCCATGGACTCTAATAAACAAAGATAGTGACAACTATAAGGCTTAGTAATTTCAGTCCTGTACACTTTTATTTGATTCTCTCAATGGTGACCTAACTCAGACCATTTTCTTTACCACAATTGCTGGAGGGAATTATAAAATGTGGGAACATGCAATTCTGTCTGTTTCAGCACCAGGCTCACAATGAAACTCGTGGATGCTGATACCTCAAAAGTTACTTGTGTATGAGATGAAAAGTGTTCCCTTGGTTTTCTGGCATAGTAGTGTTAGGTATATGCACACAAAATTCTTTGGACATAAAAAAATAAGCTATTGGTTCCTCGGTTAAAGATAAGTCCTGCAAAAACTTCTCTCAGCAGAATCTACCTTGCATTTCTCTGAGACTACATGTGGAGGCCAACATAAGTTTCTACAGAGTAAAAGAGTGCAAGGAATTTTCTTGATTAAAATAAAAATAAATAACTTTTCTAGCAACTACAGATAAAGGATATAAAATTTTTTTTCACTTCTAGTAACTTCTCCAGGGTCTTCAAAACAATTCTTTCTTAACAAATTTATTTGTTCTATTTAGTGTGTCTACCAGGTTATCCAATTTTTTATTTTGCATTTTTATTATTTATTATTATTTATTATGTTGTGGTTTCAAAATTGCTTTTTTTAATGCATTAATTGCATTTAAAGCAATATTATCAGTTAGCCATGGCAGGATGTGCTGCTCTGTTTTTAATAATTAATTATTATCTGTTAGGTTCTGCAAATGTGTGAATTTCAGAATAAATTTTACTTTCCCCTAAGGGTATCTCTAATATTACCTTAGATTTAAGGTATGATTTCAACATCAACCTCTGTATTTGAAATAAATAATTTTTGCTCTCACTACTACTACTATTACCACTATTAAAATTCCATGGGCCTTACTTTAACTTGTCAGTGCAGCATATTGAGTCTGATCTGTATTTGTTCTGCCATGAGCTGGTGTTAGCTGCAATAACAATCATCTAAAGGTTAAGGCACTATTGTCTAAAGATTTTCAGCTTTACTCTGTGTATATCACACATAGTTAAGATTTAAGAAACTGAAACACTAGTAGGTTTTGTGAATGGGGGCAAGTAAAAGCTGCAGTGGAACTCTCATACTTCAGCTGTAAACTAATTAACAGAAAATAGCCTTTGGTACCAAAATTGAAAGAATAACAGCGCACTGGCACCACTAGCATGGAACTGCACTTGCTGAAGGGCCTAGAAGGCTGATCCTTTATGCTTAAGACAGATGCTGTACACTTTTGGACCCAAAAGCAATCAGCAGTCAGATTGCATCTACCACCAAGCAGTAATACTCATGATCAACAGAGGCAGGGAGGTGGACGTCAAGGAGATAGGATGCAAGACCACACTTAGCAGGGCAAAATAATTTTGAAATGAGTTTAAGCCCACATCTGAAATTTCAGTATTTGTGACTTCTCCAAGTGGTTTTATATAAACAGCATGCTGTCGTGAAAATTAATGGAACCTCAAGAGTGAGTTAATCATAGCAAAACAGGAATCCTTCCCTTACAAGTACTTCTGCCTCAAAAGACTGGCATGGAAACTGGACCAACATCAGGCAACCACAAGAGTCACTTGCTCACCCTCCCCTACCATAGCTGGGTAAAGAGGGGAAAAAAAAAATATTAACAAAGGGCTCATGAGTTGAGATAGGGACTGGGAGAAATACCCCAGGGGCAAAACAGGCTCAATTTAAGGTTCCAGATCAGAGGACAACAATTAAAAGTAAAATAAGTAGAAACTCCTTTTCCCCCAAGCCCCTCCCTCCTTCCCACTGACAGCGCAGGGAGGCAGGGCATGGTGGGGAAGTCCTTCCCCTGTGAGGCCATGGGGTCCCTCCCATGGGAGACAGTTCTCCATGAACTTCTCCAGCGTGAGTCCATTCTCACAAGCAGCAGTTAAACTGCACCTGCTGCAATGTGAGTCCCTTCCCGGGGCACAGAGTCCTCCCAAAACTGCTGTGGTGTGGGTCACTCTTCCAGGGGTGCAGTCCTCCAAGGACAGGCTGCTCCAGCCTTGAAGCAGGGCCTCTTTCTCCACTAGGTCTCCCACTGGATCACAGCCTCCTCCAGGCATCCACCTGCTCTGGCATGGGCTATGGGTGGATTGCTGCATCCCCCACGGATCTCCATGGGCTGTGGGTGGATCTCTGCATTCCCCATGGATCCCCAAGGGCCGTGGGTGGATCTCTGCATCCCCCATGGATCCCCAAGGGCTGTGTGTGGATCTCTGCATCCCCCATGGATTCCCACGGGCTGCAGGCCACAGCTACTTCACCATGGTCTCACCACAGCCTGCAGAGGAACCTCAGCTCCAGCACCTGGAGCAGCTTCTGCCCTCCTTCTCCTCCGACCTTGGTGTCCCTCACATGTTCTCACCTCCTCTTATTCTCTGGAAAAACTGGAGCGCCACCCCCCCACCCCCCACCCCCCCAATATTTTCTTCTCAAATATGTTATCACATATATCATATATAGAGGTAACTCTTGGACATGATGGAAGCTTCCAGCAGCTTCTCACAGGAGCCACCTCTGTGGCCCTCCTGCTACCAAAAACCAAGCCATGCAAAACCAATACATTAGGAAAGAAAGGGGAGACAATGATTTTAATTTAACATTGATGTAAAAAAATACTAATAATGTATCTGTTGTGTTCTTCAAATAAATCACATGGAGATACTGCTAATGGCTACTGAAGTTATATACTAGAGGATAATGCTTTGGGATCAGAATTTCAGAAAGGGATAATTTTTCAGTCTTTCTACTTACTGAAAATCAGAGATTGAGTTTGTTTTCCCAGTCCCAGTGATGAAGAAGACTCCAGTTTGATGGAAATGATACCACCTGCTGACATGTACATTTGAATTTACTTCTCAAGGGAGCTGTGAAAAACAAGAAGAGAAGTAGGGTAATTCTGGTGTTTTCCTCTACTTTACCCTAAGTCCATGATATGACCAGGAAACATACCTGAACCTGGTCATTAGGAAAAGCTCTCTCTGTCCTCAGTTCACACAGAAATTTTAAGCTAGCTGTTTCTACATGATTTCATTATCTCAGGGCTTCAGGGAGCAAGGAAGCAACATGAACATTTGCAGGAGTGAACAGACCAGCAGCGGAGCAGAAGTGTGGAGGTGTACTAGGGACGTACAGAAACACACAGTATTTTTCCTAAATCTTATGAAGTGTTGACATGATTTCCTATAACACACATGGACTGATTTCACAGTTCATTTATAATGTGACTGTAGGCCCAATTTATAAAGCACTTTAAATAAACTTCACAATAAGATGAACTCACCAGTCCATTCTCAAAGATAAACTTACCAGTTCTGACTTCAGATTAGAGTTCCTGGTAGTGACAAATGTTAGTAGCTTTCTTAGTGAAAAGAAAGAGAATTTGAACTCAGAAAAAGAAAAATATTTGAAATGTTTTTCACATCCTTCCACAAAAAACCCACTAATCCATAACTGTTGTTCTACAAAAAGAGTAAATTAATATTAGTGACGATATCCACTTGTGTATTTAGATTCCAGCAAAGGAGATATAATTGTTCCAATCCTTGTTGCAATGTTATAGGCAAAGTTCACACAGTGATTTGGAAATATTTAAAAATAAAAGCCACATAAAGACCAACATTATTACTACTATTATGTCTTGTTTGGGATGTTTGAGGTCTCTTTTTATCCCATTGTTTATTAAAAACCTCAATTGCATGTATATATAGCACTAAAAAGGTACCAAACAATGCATTTATTATCTGTTATTTATTATCAAGGAAAAAAATAGATACCACCTATTTGAGAAAATAATTAGTTACCTTAAATAACAGTATGACTAACATCTATTCAGAAAAGCCAGTAAAACCACAAAATTCTGAATAATTTTTCTTTTAAATGCAATCAGAATTAAGCTTTTGTATTACAGACAAAAGTACCATTATTACCTGACCTTCTAAGTGGCAAGCTTTGTACATTATACCATAATTATGATTCTGGGATGCAAGTGGCGTGCAATGTTTTCATAGTAAAGGTGATTTTAAAAAACTTACAATTAATAATTTCAAAAATGTTCTTCAATAAGTACATAAAAATTTTTATTATGGGCTATGCCAAGGAATGATATTGCTGAATTGAAACGACCCCCCTAAAACCAAGAATTACAGTCAATACTTACAGTCAAACTCATATCAATGTATGTCAATGCAGATAGACCACTTGAATGTGAGTTAATTCACATGTTTTATAGACAGAAAGGAAGTTTCACTGAGATGACAATGTTTTACTTCCAACATAATATTTTCCAATGTTTCTCCTAAATAATCTTAATGTGGATTAGGATACTTTGTTCTGAAGTGTGTTCGTGTGGAAATCAGGGTAAAAAACTATATGTATAAAATTACAGGTTTTTAAAAATTTTATTTACAGACATCATTAGTAATATAAGCGGAATTTCTCTGCACCTACATGTAGGCAGCAGCTGCAATTTTTCTCCTTTTTAAGTGCAGAAACCAAATGAATAAACCCACTCAATTTAGCATATAGTTTAAATGCTTCAACCCCCCTTCAACCATGCAGTTTAGTACATGCTAAAATTGATATTCAACAACGCATTTAAATATACATTAATCACCAAGGAAACAAAGAAATTTGAGCATAATTCCTAAACCTGTGTTTGAACACTGCCCTTGAGAAGATATTTAGATGCCAAAATATTAATATAATCACCTCCCCAGATTTTCAAAAATTACTATCTTGGAAAATTAATTCCCAATTAAATTCTGGAAGTAATTTGCCCCTGAGTCATAACTAAATTAATTACTAGACAATTTGCATGTTACAAAGCTAAACCAAAGGATCAAAATATAGACCCTTGACTCTTAGTTTTGGTAAATTATTATTGTCCTTGTAAAAATCTGAGTATTTAGTTTAAATAACAGTATTCTGTATACAACAGATATACAATTTTAATGCCATGAATCTAACTTCGTGGGGAAGACTATTGTTTGGCTGTAGCTGATGAGTTTCTTTAGCAAACTTTTATAGAAGAGAGTGATGGAGCTCAGATTTTAAGTTCTACAACCCAAGTTGAAAGTTAAGATGTCCTCAGGGGAAAATTTAAGCAAAGAGGGGGTTAATGAATTAGGAAGTGGCAGCTTTGTTAGGTTTAGTTACATTCTGTCAGTAGAATATAAACCTCTCATAATTTAGGAAGGTTTTCCTTTGTTGTAACACCTGTAATTAAACACAAAGTGTTCCTTAGTTCTTGTAATGTCCGAGAAGATTCAGTCTTCCATATTCTCAGGTCAAAAAATCAGCACAATATACATGGTGTGGACATAGTAGGAATCTAGAAGTACAGTAATTTCAGGCATATAAGGCGCACCCTTTTGACTAAAATTTTGGTCCCAACCCAGAAGTGCGCCTTATATATGGACAAAGTTTGGAAATTTGCCAACCTGGAAGTGAGAGCTGTGAGCCAAACCACACAGGGCTGCGGGGCTTGGTGGGGTTTGGCACGTGTCCTGGTTTGGAGGACAGGTGACCGCTAAGAAAGGCAGGAATCTCTCCTTGAAATGGAAAATGTAAACCCCCTCCCTCCAAATTAATATAATTTTGAAATTAAGGGGTTCTCAGGCAAAAATATGGGAATTAGGAATAACAGTTCTTTACTAGGAAAATTAAGATAGAAATACAGTACTACAAAGTATCAAACCCCAAACACTGACAAAGTGTCTTGGGTTACAATACAGGATGGGATCAAAGTATCCTATCACTATCTGCTGTGCCTAGGTGGGGCAGTGATCTTTATCTCTTTGGGAGATACTCTGCTAATGGGCCATCCATTGAAACAGTAGGGTATTGTTCGTTATCTTTGCACCCGCCATCCTTTCTTCCAGGGAGTTATCTTCTGCTAAGTCCCACTGAGTCCCACTGTGTGACTGATAAAATTACTTTATCCCATTGAGAGTTGTTCCATCCAGGGGGGAGAGCCAAGCCTTTCTTACCTAGATAAAAACGGAAATTCTAGGACACCAAGTAGCCCTTTCTCTACTGGACTCTAGAAAAAAACGAGATTTGTCCACATCACTACTAGATGTCTAGAAGGAAACTGCACCTTCTACAAAACCACTGCTTCAACTGAACCACATCTGTCATTGCAAGAAGACTGCAGCCACTATTTAATCAAACTACTACCACCAACACCCTGCCTGACAGGGTGTCAGATTGTACTCTGACTTTGTCAGGGTTTGGAGTTTGTTTCTTTGTAGTACTGTATTTCTATTTTAATTTCCCTAGTAAAAAACCTGGTATTCCTAATTCCCATATCTTTGCCTGAAAGCCCCTTGATTTCAAAATTACAGTAATTTCACGAATACAAGCCGCACCATTTTGACCAAAATTTTGCTCCCATACCGGAAATGCAGTTAATACTCAGGAGTGGCCAATATGTGAATAATTTTCTGACATTTTCAACCCCGGGAGTGCAAACCAAGTCAGTGCAAACTCCAAAGTCGAACTCCTGCCAGTAAAACCCTGCATTTACGCGGTTGTTACAAATTGGTTACTCTGTTGCGCGGCGGGTGGAGCTACTCTGTGCAGGCAGCACAGGGAGTGGGGAAGCAGGGGCAGCTCCCTCCTGCTTGGTCCTGCAGCTCGGGGGAAGCAGGGACAGCTCTTTTCTGCTTAGCCCCGCGGCTTGGGGGAAGCAGGGGCAACTCTCTCTGCTTGGCTCTGCAGCTCGGGGGGCTCCCGTCCCCGCATGCCGCTGCCGCAGGAGCAGGTGCGTTCCATCCCCGTCTCCCATTGCTGCCGCAGGTGCTGGCGGGATCTGTGCCCCCCCTGCCACCGCGGGGCAGCGCCGGGCCGTGGTGACCAAGCCCAGTGGTGGTGACGGCCAGCTCCGAGCGGCCCCGCCGAGTGGCAGTGCCGAGCTGGGCCACCCAACCCTGTCAGCAGCCCCGAGCCCTCATGGCCCGAGCCGAGCCAGTAAACCCTGCCCTGCCACGATTCTGTTACTATTTGGCAATTTTGTTGCACGTGGGTCCTCGCTGCGAATGACAGAGCGGCCTATACTCAGGTGCGGCTTATTTATGGACAAAAAACAAAATGTTTGCCAACACCCGGTGATGCAGCTTATACTCAGTGCGACTTGTATTCATGAATTTACTGTATAATAATTTGGAGAGAGGGGGTTTACATTCTCCATTTCAAAGAGAGACTCCTGCCTTTCTTAGCAGACACCTGTCCTCCAAACTAAGACACAAAATCAGAGCACAACCTGACACCCCGTCAGGGTGACACCCATCAGTCAAGGTGTTGGTAGCAATCCCATTAAATGGTGGCTACAGTGCCCCTGCAGTGACAGATGTGGTTCAGTTGAAGCAGTGGTCTTGTGGAAGGGTGCAGCCTCCCTCCAAAGGTCCAGCGATGATATGGAAAAAAATTGCGGTTTTCCTTTGGAGTCCAGGGAAAAGAGGATGACTTGGCATCCCAGAATTTCAGTTCTTATCTAGGTAGGAAAGGCTGGACTCTCCCCCCTGGCTGGAGCAACTCCCAATGGGATGAAGCAATTTTATCAGTCACACAGTGGGACTCAGTAGGCCTTTAGCAGAAGATAACTCCCTGGAGGAAGGATGGGGGGGTGCAAAGATAAAGAGCAATGCCCTACTGGTTTCAATGGATGGCCCATTAGCAGAGTATCTCCCACGGAGATAAGGATCACTGCCCCACCTAGTCACAACATATGGTGATAGAATAGATACTTTGATGCCATCCCTTTTGTAACCCAAGACAGTACAGCTGGTGCGATTGTTACTAATTGCTTACTTTGTTGTGTGCAGATGATCACTGCAAAAAAAAAAGTGCACCTTATACTTCGGTGCGCCTTATGTATGGACAAACTTCGGAAATTTTCCGATACCCAGAATTGCGCTCTATACTCGTGAAATTACTGTAATTCTAAAGAGTAGCTTGTCAAAATTCCTTTTAAGGGGCAAACTGTTCTAAAAATTGTAGACAGTAATAACTGTCCTAGGGAAATCTGTTGAAAAATATACTATCATTTTCATAAACTTAAAAAAAAAAAAAAGTAAAAGGACGGTGAGGGGAAATAGGAAAATTAAATTTACAATTGAAAATTAGTAAGTGTATTCTTCTAGCATTTATTACAAGAAGATGATTAGTCCTTACAGAAACTAAATTTTACAGAAAGTGAATTTCCTACCTCCTTTCATCATATCTAGGTTTTCTTACTTGTATTCCTTTTCTGAATACTTAGATACATCAATTTGTAGAAAGGTTAGAATTTGTACCAACCACACAGATGCAACAAATACATTTTAATAGTACCTTGAATAAAAAAATGTCAAGAAGAAAACATTGGAGAAACATCTTAAAAGACTAGAAATATTTAAAAGTGAAAAAGAGTAAAATGATTCAAGAGAAAATTGTGACGATTTCAAATACAAGACAATCTATATGAAAACAGGAACATGAAGGAAGAGGAGAAAGAGTTATCCATTAAGAGTATTAGGAATAATTAGAAAATAATACTGGTTAAAAAAAAAAAAAAGTTTGCTGGGAAATAAATTGAGAGGTTGAGAGTTGAGGATAACTAAAAGGCAAAAAAAAGTAAATAAACAAACAAACAAAAACCCCCATAAAAATCCAAGAAGAAGAGAAAACAAACAAACACAAAAAAAGCTCTGAAACACCTTAAGAAAAGCTTGCAGCATAAAAAAGGTTCAATGGAAAATGCAGAATATTTAGTAGAGTAAATAACTGTATAACAGGAAGAAAAAGTAAATCTCAAAGAAACCTGTGAACAATTTGTTATTCTGCTTCCCATTTTCGACCAAGGTTTAGTTTAAACTTGCATCCTTTCTCAAAAGCCCAGCTAACAATCTGTTTTATGCAAGCAAAACAGATCTTCATTATTCCCTATAAAAAGACTACAATACACCTGCCAGGTGTTGTGTGCAGTGGTTTTCAGAAATCAGTTCTCGGGAATGCTTGTGAGCAAAGAAGTATCTAAATTTTTTTGGCATTTCTGTTTTTCAAAAACCACTGAATAATGCAATCAGATTCCAACAGAGGCTCAGAAGTCAATAAGAACACAAGTTGAAAAAGGCACCAACAAAATCAGAATTCATTTTTTGTACATCTTGTTGTTGCTCCTATGTTTACTATGTTTGCTTTTGAAGAAGAAGAAAAAAAAGCTTAAATTATGGCTTAGGAGTGTTTTCTTCATAGCATGATGTGTCTGCCGCAGGAATTGTGCGTGAAAAAGACAGAAGTGAGGTTTGAGAAAATGACGTTTTATACACATTATGTCCAGCAAGAACCACTGGATTGGAACATCAGGAAACATCAGGAGGTTATTTTACCTTGCATTGCACAGGCCATGGATTACCAGGGTAAGCTACATTACTTGAAATGAATCCATCAAACTCTAGTGAATGGAATTAGACACCTGTCAGTGGTTCTTTAAAAAATCTCAGTCTGAAAATTAAATACTATTTAACTGTTATAAATTAAGTGAAGTACCCCAATAAGTGCCCATAATTAAAACTGCTTAAAATAATAGTAACATAAATTTTAAAACTTTTTGTTTGCATTTTAATATTGTTTGCATTTTTTTTGTTTTCAATTCTAGTACTTCTTGTTCTTTTTTTGTCCTTCTTATTTCCTTCATGCCTTTAGTGTCTCAAGCCCAAAAAATCACAGATAAGATCTACTGACTTTGGCCAAGACACTTTTACAGATGGCCACATTCCACTAGGCACTGAGTATGCATGTAATAAATGTCTATTTCTATATTAAGTAGCTTAACATTCAATATCTACTGAAATTCTACTTACACTAAAATGTTCAGAAATCAACTCAGACTACATGCTTAGAAAAATGAAGGTACCAAACATATTGCATTTTTCTTTTAAAGTGGTAAATGCTCTCAACTTGCACTTTATTTCCTACACCTGGGAAGGTATATGTCCATTGGCTATCAATTCCTATGAAATTTTCTCTGATACAGTGCTTTAAAAGAATGGTCACCTACTATGATTTGTGTTTAGTATTGCATCTGTTTTATTCTTCTAGTTGGACTCAGGGGTTACAGAGAATAATTCTGTTTGGATTAGTACACCTTTCAAAAGCAGCATGAGTGGAATTAACAGGAATTATAAGATTTTTTTCTGTAGATATTAACTCTGCAAAACAATCCATATGTTATAAACCCTTAATGATTCGTTGCAGCTATTCTGGAAGCTAGGAACTGCCTGCACAGAAGAGTTTACACCATTGGGGCCCCACATTTACCCAGGGTCTGCAACATTTCCTACATTTGTCCTTTTTTCCAAGTCATTTTCTTCTTTTGGGACTACCTTGTACTACCTGCAATAACATTCATTGAGAATGAGTAACATTAGCCCCAAAAATCAGACTAAAATGAGAATCTGATTAGTGCAATTTTAAAAATTTTATTTCATTTTATAATATTCATCTAGATTTCCATTGTACTGGAATAGTAGTGCCTATTAGGAAGCATGAATTAGAAGTTACAGACGTTATTAGCAGGCAGTTAATTAGCACATCAACATTAAAGCTGATTTATTCTGTGAGGACGTTTCCATTTTGACAGCTTCATAGGTCTCAAAATGGAAACATTCCTACAGAATAAATCAGATTATTCCCTTGCTGTGGTAACACAGTTGTATAGATGAAAACAGGTTATCATTCAACTAGTTAGCTAAAGTGCTTTACAGCAGTATGGACATAACAGGGAACTCATTAAGAGCTGTTTAACTTGCTAGTGCACACTACACATTCTCCTAATCTTGCTGCTAGCAGGATTTGAAATTGTCCAGGTTTGTCTCCCATCAGCTATGTTGGAACATCTGTGTAGTTGTACCTTACCTGAAGAAATGTATTTTTTTTTTTTTTGCTTCTATAATGAATTCAATATCTTTTGGAGAACACATGTGTAGTAAATAAATGAATATTAGGTTTTTTTGGATTTTGATTCTAGTCTCGCTTCCTACAAATGTAATTTTTGAAAAAGGAATGATTTCCAACATAAGTTTGAAACTCAAAGCATAACTATACAGTAAAAAGGATGAACTAATCTTCTAATGACAGAAGAGTAACATTGTCTGGAGACTGATGAGACAGAGCTCATTGCATAGATGCAAAAAGCCAATTTATTGATTCTACAAATCAGTTTTATCTACTATAGCTAAAAAAAGCAGCAGTCACACAATTGGTGTTTCTACCTCACATGACTCAATCAGAGCCCTGCACAGGTCTGCACAAGCATGTACAGTCTTGCATAATTTATCTTACACATAGCATACCAAGTACACATTTACTTTCTCCTTCAAGATTTTGCTTTTTGTGGCCATGGCTTGTGGCCTACCACAGTTAGCATGTCTGTGTCAGTGACCAGCTGAGCAGTTCTCTCAGTCTTGCTTTTTAGTTGTATTCCCCCTATAACATTAGCAGATAGAACAGAAAGCGCTTTGGTTACTTAGACTCTTAGTCATCAACATTTTATAAATTCAAGCACCAGGCATCACAGTGATTCTGCATTACAAATTCCCCAGTTTGGGACAACAAACAAAAATATTGGCCTGGTCTTTGTGTTCATGTTCAGCAAGGTCATCATCTTTAAAGGGCGTCTGAATATTTATGAATTCTGTGGAGTCCTTAACAGCATCATCTCTTGCTAGCCCCTCACTAAGCAAAGAGATACTGCTTACAGGACATTTTTCAACGGTGTGGGCCTGAGATGCTTTCAGAAGATGTCATTAAAGGAATTTTGTGTTTGTACATTGTTTTCAAGGCAGAGGAGAATTATTTGATTGAAATAAAAAGAGTATTAGTGACAACTGTGGTTCTAAACTTCACCCTCAAGAAGATTTTACAATAGATGATGTATCACACTGGGGTGTGGTGGATTGAGAGGGTGGCAATGAAGCATTGAGGGTGGCATTTCACTAAAAGACACAAGTTTTTTATCTAATAGAAAAATATTTCCATGCAAGACTGAAAGAGACTGAAATTTTGGAGAAAATTTCCCTGTCCAAGGGACACAGTCAAACAATTTTTTTGCTACAAAATGACATCTGCAAAAGGCCCTTGGCAATCAGGGCTAAAAAACATACTTAGGCACTTGCAGGTGTCTCACTACCAACTCAGTCCATGAAGAATAATACAAAACCTGAAGCTACATTCATGGGTTTACTGTATAGTGTGTGTAAAGGATTTGGACTCTTTGCAGAACAATCTCAGAAACACTGAAGAAAGTAACCAGATAGTAAACAGGAAATTCTCTTAGGTGCCTAAATCAGGATTGCACAGATGTATTTTTTTTTTCAATTTAGGATGTCAAGTAATGGAACATAGCTTGAATTTTTTTTTTATCTGTTCCAAAATATGGCTGCTAAAAGAACCATTCTGTCAATGCTCATGGCACCTACATTTTACATAATAGTTCAGAAGTTTTGAACACCCTCAGGAAGCTGGAAATACAAGATCTAGCCTGTTTTCAGCCTAAGAAGTTTCCAAGCCATATTTCCTATTTTCAAGTTTAGCTTCTACTAAGAAAGTGAGCATCACAGAACTACTTTCCCCATGGCTTCTATCTTTTGATTGTTTGATGTGAAAATTATAAACTATAATGGGAACAGGACTTTTGATTTGTCCCACTTTTTATTATTATGTGCTTTTTAAAAATAAAGCCCTGTGACTTCTTGTGGCGTAGTATGTAAATTTTAAAGGAAGTTTCTTATCTGTGTTTTTTTTACTTGTAGCTTTGTCTGAAAAATGCAAACAGCCAAGGCTCAAAAACTTTCAGCTGTATATGTCTAACCCATACTTGCAAAATCCTTTCCTTTATAAAAAATCAGCAGGGAAAGAAGTCAATCTAAAGGCTACTAATGGACAAGTTTATCAGTTTGTATAAGCACAACAACAGGTGAGAAATCTCTGTTGTGAGTTAAAGTGATTGAAAATGAAAAACAAAAATGCAAGCCAGGTAGTAATGGGAAAATTTTCATTAAAATAGTTACAGCGTGAAGAATCAGGGTTTCTACTTTATAAAAAACAAAACCAAAAAGAAAACCAAAAACAAGTGTGCATTTAATTTATAAGTTATACTCTGAAATTAAAAGAAACTTTATAAAGAATTTCGCTATTCATTTTATAGCTACCTGTTTAAAAATAAGAAAGATTATGTTGTAAACCCTCTATCAAGATATTTGCAAAAAAAAATAGATAAAAAAAATATGGTGAAAGATGATATGTTTTTCTTCTTATCATGGACTATTTTGTGGTAAAATATTTCCTAACTGTCATGTTTCTTTTAGTTATTTATTTAGAATGGTTTAGGAATATTAATTTGAAATGCACTTCCATTTATGAAATGTAGTTTTCTACTAATCCTACTAATTATTTTGAGTGTTTGTGCACTCTATTTACTTATTAATTTTATATTATAGAACAAAATGTTATATCACAGTGCTAGCAAGACATATGGATTTGGTAGTTCATGAGAAAATAGAATATATTTTAGGGTGTCCTAAATTTCTCCACTGAAATTCTAGGGAAAAACCTTATTAAAAACTTCCTAATTTGATGTAAAGGAAGAGTAAGATTAAAGTCTTTAGTTCTAAAGCCTTACTTGGGTATTATTTTAAAATAAACCCCGGAAAGATGGATTTATATTCACCAAAAATACACATAATTCTGTGTTTAAATTTCAACCATATAATTCTGCAATCATTAAACTATAGCAGAACTAATCATGAGCTGAAAGTGATGCAAAGGATTAAGCACCTCAGTGAATCTGATTTAGGAAGGAGTCTTGTCTCTTTTTTTGGAATTATAGTCTCTTTTTAAGCTTTAAATCAACTTTTCTACAATTTATTTTAGAGTGAGTGTTCAGGTAAAACTTTTTTTTTTGTCTTCAGAAATGAACCAAATATTTTTATGAATTAATTATTTTAATAACTTTTTCTTTTTGATATTCAGCTCTAACATTTTCTATATTTTCATTTTCACACATTTTAATTTGAAATACCATTCAAGTGCTGAACCATGTTTATGTGCACAAAAGTTCTTATTAATCTTGCTACTTATATTGATATCTATCTATTTTTGGGGTTTCTTTGTTCATTCAGAAAGTCCATCCCTTAAATGTAGTTTGACTATGCAACTAAAAAAGACATGAGCCAAAATGAATTTAACACCTGAACAAATTCCTGTAGATCATGGCACTGAATCAGTGAATCTAATGAGGCTTCAAAGTAAATTAGTAAACACTTTCATTGTACAATACACCCCTATAAGTACTGAGGCATCAACTCATTAGAATCACACCAAAATTGAGTTCAAATCTTATTAAATCCTTGGCAGATGCCACATCTAATGTCTTTACTCCTGCCAAAACATGCACAGAAAACAAGTTGGGTCTGGACCATAAAAGCATAAAATACTACACTTAATCCATTATCATTGGAGTTAATAGAAAAATTAAATGGATCAATATGCACAGTAATGACACAAAAAATGTTTTTTGAAATGTTAGTGGTGACATCCATTTGACAGAAGCAAAGTAGAGATTTTGGGAAAAATAAAGGTAAGAGATCTTCCAAAAAAAATTGATATTAAAACATATACGTTCCATACTCTTAAAAAGAAATTACAGACTATCTAGAAGAATTGACAGGAAATAGCAATTTGTTTTATCAAATATGATTAGAAGTAAATTGTTTTTTTCCATGACAAGAGTTTTACAAGTATTAAATTTCCTAGGTTAGCACTTGGTGAGCATAATTTATTATCTTGTACTAATGAACATTCTCAGTTTGTTCTCCTGTACTACCACTAATGCTTGTAAAGTTTCTTCCTCTTGGAAAATTAGAAATGCCAAGGCAGTAGTGTTCTACAGTCAGTTGTAGAACAAACCCAGTAGAAAAACTAATCTCAAATGTGGGTTAAATGTATCTAATATGCCTAAAGTACTGAATTTCAGTTTAAGAAATTATATATGTGTGTCTGTATAAGAAAACCATGGTAAATTTCATAGATCCTTGTTTGGATTCAGGGTTTATATACATTTTTAATCTATTCATTTATTTACATTAAACCAGGAATTTAAAATACTAAGAAAATCTCATGGTTGAGTATTTAACTAGATAAAAGACTTGGTGCTATTGTCTGGATAGAAAGTCTCTAAGCAGTTGTGTAATTTTCTTCTACTGTAAAGATAGTGGTGATCTATGGAAAATTATGTACACTGTAAAAATAAAACTGCTGAAGTTAATCCCGGCTCCAAATGAAAAAAGCTCTGTGGTACCACCTATGGTGAAAGTAGGAAATATTCAAAGGAAAAACTAATTTCTCCTCTGTCGCCAAAACATGACATCACATATTACAGACCAAATACTTCAAAAGAGTTCAATTCAAAAGTTTCTGAGATCCCTGTGCTGATTGCACTGTGTTTTGGATTGTGCCTTTAGTGTGCTCATCGTGGTGTGGATGCTCTACTGTGGACTATATATCACACTGTCAGATTTACTCATGCAATTTCCAGTTACTCAGCAGCAGTGCAGGTGAAAGCACTTCAGAACAGAAATAGAAAGCAATCCTGTAATTGATTGAATACGTTATATGGGTAACAGGCTCAAGCCCCAATGATTTTGTTTGTGACTTTGTAGTTCCTTTTACTGGTTTTCACATTGATATTTACACTGGAGGGTTTTTTAATATATATGTGTATGAAATATATATAGTATCTCAAAACTGTATATATTTATATAATGAAATATATATTACATATTGCATGCTACTTATATTCTATGCATATATAAATGTGACTAAACTGCTGACATTTTAATGAAGTAAGGAGGTTCCTTTTATGTAAGATCAGCATAGTAACTTTTATTTAACTGATATAACTGCCAGTTGAATTAATTTTGCTTTTGTAGAGAAAATAAAACAAAGGTGCTAGATTAATAACTTTGGAATAGTATTGTAAAACCATAACATCCTCATTAACAACCTGATAAAGAACAGACTAGATGACTGGACAATGAGGTGGAACAAAATCTAGCTGAATCGATAAACTCAAATGGTTGTGAGCACCAAGTCCAACTGGAGGCTGGTCACTAGTGATGTATTTCAGCGGTTCATACTGGGGCAAATACTGCTTCATTAGCAACCAGGATACCAGGATACCGAGTACTCAGAAAATTGGCAGAGAACACAAAACTGAGAGGGGAGATTGTTAATGCCATATGGTTATGCTGCTACTCAGAATGACATGGTCATGCTGAAGAAATGAGCAGATGGGAGCCTCATCAAGTTCAACAAAGTATAAAACAAAATCCTACACCATGGATGAATAACCCTATGGCTGGAAAGTCTCTCTTAAAAGGACTTGGGGTCACCATAACCCGTTTACTAGAAATATATAAAAGAAGGCCAACAGCATACTGAGCTTCATTAGGAAGATGAATGTCACAAGAAGGTGGAGGAAGGTGATCCTTGCTGTCTACCCAGCACTGATCAGATCAGCAGTGTGTCCAGTTCTGGGTTCCTCCATGCAAGAAAGATATGCTCATATCTGAGCAAGTCCAGGGAAGGTCTATGACAATGAAAAGGGTTTGGAGCATCTGTCATCTGAGAAGTGACTGAAAAAGTTTGAACATTTTAGTTGGAAGACTTGGGAGTACCACATCAATGTGTATGAATATCTTAGCAGGAAAAATGTCAGACACTGAAACAGGCTGACCAGAGAGGCCAGCTCTCTGTCCTTGGAGATATTAAAAAGCACAACAAGACCAACCTGCTCTAGGTCACTCTCCTTTGCCCAGGACAGCTGTGATAGAAGATCTCCTGTGAAACCTTCCAACCCCAATCTTCCTGTGATTCTGTGGACTTGCTAAGATCAGAAATAGTTTGAACCAAGCCTTGGTGATTTGTGTCCAGATTCTTGAACCAAAAGTTCATTGAAGGGACGGGGCAGGAGAGACCCAGCAGGGATGGGCCCGCAGCCAGGAGAGACCCCGGCGGGACAGGGAAATCCCTGCAGGTACCGCCAATGTTCCACGCTGGAGCAGGGAAAACTGTGAGAAGGAAGAAATAGCAGAGGGGAGCTGCTATGGACGGACCGCTGCCCCCCCGTCCCCCATCCCTCTGCTCCAGTTTGCTCAGGCCTAAGGAGGGAAGTCAGAGATGAAGGGGTGAAATTGAGCCTGGAAAAAGTGATGGGGAATGGAAAAGCATTTTAGTTCATGTCTGGTTTTCACCATTCAACTTTATTTTTAACTGGCAATAAGTTAAATTAATAATCATTAGCCTGAGGTTTTTTGGCCATGATGGTAACTGCTAAATGGTCTCCCTGTTTTCAGCTTCTCCCAGGAGTGTTCCAGTATTAAATTCTCCCCCTTTCCTGAGAAGGAGTGACATAACATCTGTCTTGACATCTGGCTACCAGCAAATATCAACCCACAACAAGCATTAAAATTACATTTTGAATAAAACTGTGCAGATAAGTAGGTTTGACTGGGGTAGAGTTACAGTAATTTCACGGCTAAAAGGCGCACCCTTTTGACTGAAATTTTGGCCCAAACCCGGAAGTGCACCTTATAATCCAGTGTGCCTTATATATGGACAAAGTTCAGAAATTTGCCAACCTGGAAGTGCAAGCTGCGAGCCGAGTCGGGACCTGTGGGAGCTGCAGCTGCACAGGGGGAGGCGGGAACTGTGGGAGCCACGGTTACCAGGTGGGGGGACACCGGGGGGATGGGATGGGATGCTGTGCAGGCGCCGGCCAGAGAGAAGCTGGGGGGACGGGATGGGATGGGATGTGACGCAGGCACCAGTCAGGGAGAAGCTGGAGGGACAGGATGAGATGGGACGCTGCGCAGGCGCCAGTCAGGGAGAAGCCAGGGAGACGGGACGGGACGTGGCGCAGCCACTGGACGGGGGGAAGCTGGGACCCACCGTGGCCGCTGGGCGGGGGTTGCCAGGACACAGTGTGGCAGCTCTGTGGGAGCTGGGAGCCACAAACTGTACCAGCCGGCGCCAGGGGTGGGTGGGAGTGCAGGGGCCCACCCACGCACGGGGAGGGCACCTGGGGCTGCGTTTAAAGGCTACACCAATCTGTTAAAATGTTTCCAATTTGAGCACCTACCAGTAAACCTGCAATGGCGTGATTCTGTTACGAATTCATTACTTTGTTGCACGTGGCGCGGATCTTCGTTGCAAAAAAATAGTGCACCTTATAGTCCAATGCACCTTATATAATGTACAAAGTTGCAAAATTTGCCAACTCCCAGAGGTGCGACTTATAGTCTGGTGCACCTTATGGTCATGAAATTACTGTAATTTTCTTCAGAGTGTCTGGTGTGAGTCTGTGTCTTGGATTTGTGCTGAACACTGGGTTGATAATACAGACATGTTTTTGTTATTGCTGAGCAGGGCTCACACAGAGTCAAGGTCTTTTCTGCTTTCCACAGTGTCAGGTTGGTGAGGAGACTAAGAGTGCTTGGGAGACTGGAAGGAGACTCAACCTGACCAAAACTGACCAAAGGAATATTTCAGACCATATGGCACCATGCTCTGTAAATAAAGTGAGGGAAAGGAGGAATGGGAGGACATTTGGAGTGATGGCGTTTGTCTTCCCAAGTTACTGTTACACGTCAGGCTCTGCTTTCCTGGAGATGGCTGAGCACCTGGCTGCCTGTGGGAAGAAGTGAATTGTTCTGCTTCATGTGCATGCACAGCTTTTGCTTTTAAACTGCTCAACCAGCATCTATTGAGGTAACAAAGGAGTGAATCTTGCTATTTCTCTTTCGTCCCTTAACAAATCCGTAACATCCCTCAGCAAATTGTGTTGTGAAAATTAAGCAATATCAGCCCAAAATTACTTAGCACAACTTTTCTTGAAAAGATCATCTTTATTCACCAAAGAATTTTTCAGCAAAAACATATATATGAAAGTCAGTCTACAGCTTAACCTCAGAACTGAAATGATGTCTTAGTCTAATCTGCCAGCACAGGCAGATAACAGAAGGATAACAGAATTAAAGAGCATGTCTAGTTCGAGGGTACTCCCCACCAGCAGAATGGGTAGATGCAGAAAAACAAAATAGCCTGAAGTCTTTCAATACTTCAATAAAACTTGTGTCCTAGTTGAGTCTTCTCATCTCACCAAAGAACAAGAAGATTCAATTAAACTTCTTGCTTTTTGTAAAGGAAACCTTCTGAAACAGGCCATAATATAAAAATAGCTGTTAAATACCTAGTGAGTGCTTTAAA
Organism: Catharus ustulatus; assembly: GCF_009819885.2. NCBI lineage: Eukaryota > Metazoa > Chordata > Aves > Passeriformes > Turdidae > Catharus > Catharus ustulatus. The sequence goes on from NC_046221.1 coordinate 75,953,159, forward strand.
ATGGAGATAGGAGACATATAATACCTTGTAAAGATGCTTCTTGAAACGTTCAACTTTTTGAAAGAAGTTTAAAAAGAATAGTTTAGAAATATAAAGATGCAAGATATGATTAAAACAAACAAAAAATTGTTTGAAGTTTAAAAAGGTTTTTGTGGGGTTTTTTCTGTCCTCCAGGGCCAGAGTTTAACATTTTCTAGTTCCTGAGAAGACATGCAAAATCGTCCCTTGCTTTCAAAGCTTGCTCCCTCTATTATGAAGCAATCTATTGGCTCAAATATGTGAGTTGAAGGCAGGACAATTGTTTTTAGCAACTGTAACTTATCCATTGACCATCTTTATCTAGCAGTGTTTACTGTGAACTGTTGATTGAATTTCGTTTATACCAAGTGAAAAGATTTTCTGTTGTAAAATGTTTTTACAAACATGAAAACAGACTAGCAAAGACTCTTAGGGATTTTTTTTAGGAGTTTTGGGGGGGTTTGTGTGTTTTTTCTTTTTAAATGTGGTTACGTGGTTATTTACAAAGACAGAATTTGATCGTTTCCATAGTAACGTTTTGGGATGGCCAACCAAGCACGAAGGCCATGTTCACCCACCTATGCTTTTAACACAATTCTACCTTCCAAAACACTGGTACAGAATATATACAGATACAGACATGTGAAATGAAGATAAATATCTTTGAAAAGAAAAAAAATACAAACCCACAAATAAACCAAGCCAAAACCAAAGCAATAAAACCCAAACTCAACCAACTCTGTCACAGCTAGATACAAATGATAGGTATCCTGTTGGGAAAAAAATGTCAAGTAAGCAGAATTATTTTCTAGGTAATACATATTCACCTATCATTTAATAATTGAAAATTGGAAGCATTTTATTTCATAATTATTGGTAACATAGACTCATCCCCAGGGAAAGAAAAGATGCAAAGAGAATGTTGATTTTAATCAGCATTTAAGTTCTTGCCTTTGGTTATACTTCATGTTAACACTGGGCAGAAGCTAGCTAGAGGTTCTGTGCTTGTATTGGCTTTTTCAAAGTCTCACTTTCAAATGTCTGCTTGTAGCAGAAAGTAGGAGCTAATATTTAAGGCAGATTTCTTTCTGTACTCTAGCTGCCAGAGTCAAACAGAACCTTTAATGCTGATATCAGACTTGCTTCTGAGATTTCCAAATTGATTTCAGACATCCAAAATGGTTTTTTTGACTGATTACCTCAGTAAAAACAAAAGCATCTCCAGTTTTACAGTTTCATTTGCATTGCTTTGAATGATAAAAATACCTAAAAATAAGAAATAAAAGTGGTGAATTTATTTTGATGAAAAGAGAGGTTACACTCTTGTTTATTAAATAGAAAACAAAGAGGCAAAGTAAAGTCACACACCAAATGAAGTATTTCCATGGACAATTGTACAGCACCCAGCTCTAAAGTGGTTGAGTATTAGATTTTAGTTTTGTTGTTACCTTTAGTAATTTAGTCTAATAACTTGTTAGCATATAATAGTAAGTTAATTAAATAATATCTTCTTCAATATCCTTTTCAAAACCTGGGAAGAAAATACTGAGACTGGAAAGAAGGAGCTGAAATGGAAGGCAATATGGTTTAAAAGTAATCTGAGATATGGGAAAAAACTCATATATTTTCAGATACATTCGCAAAATTGCAGTATAAATCAAATTTCCAGAAATAAAAAAAAAAAAAAAAAATAAACAAAAGGGAAACTGTCTGCTTTGGAAAGTACATTGCTGTTCGTAGGGTCTTTCTCCATAATAGCTTTTAAAGTTGCACAGTATTTTGTAAGGTTCTGCTTTGGGAACAAAGGGTGAAATGTTTTAAAATCTTGTAGGCTTTCTAATTGGAGTTCCGCATTGCTCATCCAAGCATTGTTTTCATTGTTTTTGATTTCACAATGGTAAGATTTCATTGGATTTTTTGGTTCTGTAGGCTTGTACCATTCACCTTCTGAACTGTGGATTTCTGTTGTTAGAGTGGACTTCTCTGTGGGATGCAATAAAGAGAACTTATGATGTTTATTTTCTTCTTTAATACTATTTTGCACCAAAAAACAAACAAACAAACAAACAAACAAACAAAAAAGGCAGGATATGTATCATTTTTTTACTTCATGCACATACATAGTTCACCAAATCTGAATCTACCCAGGCTTTTTGAAGATCTACACTCACACTTAAATTGTATCTATGCTTGTTATTGTAGAACATGAAGAGTGCTCAATCACCTCTATAAACTCATACTCCAGCTATAGAGTGAACACCTCTCTCAGCACTTTTCTAAACTTAGTTTCACTTGGATCAACAAAACCAAAAACATAGTGTGACTAAGAATAATTTATTTCTATCTCAGAGATGATTATCCTTGTAAGAAAAATAAAATTAAAAATGAACAAAAAACAAAGAAAAAAAAAAAGAAGAAAAAAGAGTGAGAAACTATGCAAGGAAGCTTTCTGTCTGGCCACAGCATTTTTATGAGCTATTGACTGTACACTAATTTTTCAGGTGAAAGATGTTAAACCCGAGTGCCTTGAGCCAACTAATTTTCAACAAATTCTCTAGAAAATGTTCCTAATTACATATAGAGGTAACGGTTCAAAGATGACTTACTTTTTTCTTCATGAATGTGAGCATTATGCCTATGCGGTGAATCAGAGGACAATTTTTTCCTATCAGAAAATTTTCTAAAGTACCATGGACAGACACAGTATTTGCCAGTATTTGAAATTTAAATTTTCAATGCTCATTAAAGAATTATATTTTAAAATCTTATCACTTTTAAAATATTTTATCTTTTAATTTATATTTTATCTAAACACTGTAGTTGTAGGCCAAATTATGTTCTGTATTACCATATAATAGGCAGTGTATTCTATCTCTGTGTATAAATAGATAAGGACGGAGACATATTCAGCAACACAAAACCCCACATGATTAACTGTCAAGATTCATTACCTACTGCTGATAAAGTGCAGCCTTCAGGAGAAGTTTCACTGCTCCTTTATTGCATATTTTTAAACAATCAAACAGGTCTTCACAACCGACAGTGGTTGAAAAGCAAAACTGCAATAAGCTTCCAGTCCAGGAAGAATGTACATGGTCAGAACTTAAAATAAAAACATATGGTCTGTTTCAGAAAATTCCTAATATTTTTTTTTCATGATAACAGTTTTCATGAGCTACCAGAACAAGTCTTTTCCTCATCATCTGGGATAAGCACTTGTGCACCAGGTCTTTGGATGTATTTACATGATTTCTAACTGATTCTAAAACATTTTGCAATTATAAATTTCTGACTTCTTTCTGGAAGTATTAGAAATTATGTTGATGAAGGAATTCAAAATGTTCTCAAACAGTGCTAATATCACCTAACCAAAAAAGCTTATTTCATCTCAGAGAATGCAGCTGTAAAACTCCCATGAGCTCCATGTCTCCCATGGAGACAATGCATAAGATTGTTGTTATTCAGCATAATTTTAGACAGAATCACTTTGTTTATCTCAGGAGATAAAAACCTGAACTTACAATATTTTTGTAAGAAAATCTTTGCCATCTCATGAACTACCCATGTCACTCATCCTTTTCCCTTATTTGAAATTTAAAATAATTTTACATTTTTTTCTGAGTTCCTTTTCTGATCTGCTCGCTTATAATCACAACTTTGATAGTCCCTTCTAGAAAAAGAAACTTCTGTACTTTGTAATTCTTGATTTCAAATTGCCTCTTACTTGCACTGATATGGCAAAAGTTTGGTTGCAGGATTTATAGTCCAAAAAAGGGAGCAAATAGCCTGTTCTGGGTTTTATAGGACAGAGTTCATTTTCTTCAGAGTATGGAGTTATATTTTAGACTTGTGCTGAAAACAGTGTTGGTAACATGAGTGTTTTAATTGGAGCAGTAATTGCATAGATTGAAGGCCTTTTCTGTTTCTCAAACCATCCCACCAGCTAGGGGTGCACAATAAGTTGTGAGGAGATGCAGCTGAGACAGCTGACCCCAATGACCAAAGGGATATCCCATACTGTGTGGTGTCATGCTCAGTATACAAAGAGGGGGAAAGAAGGAAGAGGGGGAATGTTCAAAGTGATTCTAATTGTCTTCCAAAGTAACCATGCATGATGGAACTCAACTTTTCTGGAGATGGCTGCATACCTGCCTGCCCATGGGAAGTGGTGAATGAATTCCCTGGTTTGCTTTACTTTCACTATTAAATTGATGGTATCTCAGCTTGTGTGTTCTCTCACTTTTACCCTTTCTATTCTTTCCCATGTCCCACCAAAGGAGTGTGAGCAAACAGCTGTGCGGTACTCTGTTAGGGGTTAAACCACGGCAAGAACCTTCAACAAGATTCTCCAGCACATAAAGGATGTATATGTGAAGTACTGAAAAATTCTTCAGAGTTCTAATCTGAAGGACTGGATACTATACAAAGAACATTACAGTAAAATCATTCCCCTCCAAAATAAACTCCAACTCCCAAACAGAAGGTAATATTGGAAAATGTTCTCCTAAAATGAAAAATAATAACCCTGGAACATTTAAAGCCCCATTACATAGAGCAACATGCACTAAGAAGGTCTCTACTACAGCTAATATATATGCAAGCACAACTTCTAAGCTGAGTGTCTGGCATAAATTTCAATAAATAACCAGTTGCTGTAAGTAACTGTGCTTTTGAAACATTTTCTTTACATTCATGAGGAGAATTCTTTGGGACCCTGGGATTAGCACACTTCAAACTGTTTGCTAACACTAATATAGTTACGGAGAGCAAATATGTTTCTTTTACAAATCTATATAGATATCTTTATTTGTCCATCTCTAGGAGTGTCCTTCAGAATTTCATAGAAGATTGGTAGTAGAAAATTAGTCTCTCTTTACATTATCCAAAATATGTAGCTGAACATGACTACTACAATAAATCTCATCTGTTTGCTGAACTGATCAGAATTATATCCTCTTTTGAGTGAAAGGGAAACCTGCCTTTTAAAATAAACACTGTTACAAAATCACTGAAATAACTTTGATTTATATGAGACAACTCATGTGCTTAAGTGAATTAGGCATCATCTATATATGGCATCTTCCTGACACCTACTGAGTTGGGAACAATTTCACCTGGACTTGTATCAAGCAACTGGTTAGGGAGGTTTTCTTTTGACAAAGGAAATTTTATATTTTCACTTAGTTTATAAAGAAAGGATGTTTCTTAGGACGCATGAAATAAAAAAAAAAAAAAATATTTCTTCTTCTCACATCATGAACAATTACATTTTTATTTCTGTAGTTAATGGTAATTACCAAATTGATGTTGTTTTCAGGACAATTTTAGAATTTTTAATTTTTGCTGTTTTCCATACACATTTTTCATCTGTGTTTTGATCTATCTCTTTCCTCAGTGGAAGGAAACATTCATGTCATTACTGGACCCTTCTCTTCTTTCACAACTAGACTCTTATGGTTGTGGTCCTGTCCTGGACTTTAAAAGATGTAGTTAGAATATACTTGGAGACATGGACATTTAAATGCTTATTTCCTATAAAATCTCCCTAACAACTGCACTGTTTTATAAAAGTTAAGAATCAAACACTTCTCTAACAGTGCCTAAAAATTAAGACATATTTAAAACATTTTTATGAGGAAATCAATCATGTCAGTTTATATTAGAAGTGATTTATTAGCATCTAATACAGATAGAGCCCCAAAACAGACAAAAAAATTAATGGAATTGTATTTTTGTATCTCAGTGTATAAAACTGATGTGAATGTCATTTTAGTATTGTTCAGGCTGTGACTGTTCTGAGCATGTTTCTAAAGCAGTACCAGATGTTCTCTGAAAAAAGAACCTAACTATGACAAACAAGATAGTATAAAATTGTATTGAAATAGTTTGTGAGGTCATAGCTTGAATATCAAGTACTTGAATCATGTCTCAATCTCACTTTAAGCACTAAAAATCTTTACAAATATTGCAGAAACTACCTCGGTCCAATAATTGTTCATAATTTAGTTATTTAAATTCTTCCGGTCTTTTGGGGTGCCTTAAATTTGACTTTTTAGCTACAGTCACACTGCTGGTCTTCTAATTGGAGCATATTGTCTGAAGTAAGGAATGAAGGTCTACTTTAATTAGGTTGAAAAGATTATAAAAACTCGGTTTCTTTTCCATAGTAAATGCACTGAGAACCTAATTAAAATGAAAATAATCTGTTTTCAGGATAAAATAGAGAATGTCTTGTGAACCAAAAACATCATTTAGTTAAAATGCAGATTACAAGAGTATGATTTTAAAGATATAATGCTTTTTATTTCTAGAGACCAAAGGTAGAGATTAGATCACATTAAATTGCATAAAAATGTTACAGTGTTCAGTGCTTTCTCCTGTGTTCAGTCTTTTAATCTGCTCTTAGCCTTAAAGATAGTAATAATGAGAAATGTGATAATCATAAAACTTACTGTTAAAAATTATACCTTCTTATTCAGTGCACTACTTCTGGGATTATAGCTACTCATTTTAATGACAAAAATAAGCTTTTACTGCTTTTTACTCTTTTTAGCATTGAAAAGTTAGAACAGAAAAGAGAAATTTAATCTTGTTCTAGAATAGTTATCATAAAAACTGTAAACTGAACTTTAGTCATAAGATTTGCTTTACCAGTTGCCATACTCCCATCAGGAATGGAGAGAAACATGATACTTGTAAAGTTGACTAAATTGTTTTGATAAAACTAAAGTCAATCAGGGACCTTCTTTTTATTAAAATACAGCTCATGAAATACCAAGTATCTTCAGATTCTTCCAAATATACTCCCCATGTATCACAGAAGAGTATTTTTCACAACACTGTGTACTTTAAGAATATAATGTAAAATCTTTCATGATTTGAAGATGTAGTGACAGTCAGCAAAAAACCCATGCTGTATAGAAGGCTATTGAATAATGTTAAGGAAAAAAAATAAAGCAGCATTCCTCTGGTAAATTTTGCACTTCAATCTAAAAGCTTATAAAAACTTAAAGCACCTTATTCCTCTCCAGTAAAATGTGTCATTGGTCATGAAAGAAGGAAAAAATAACAATGAGTAAAAATCTGTATCTTTAGCCAGAATAAAAAAAATCTAACATTATGTCATATAATTTCCTTTTCAGATGGGACTTTGTATAGGTAGTGATTATTTTTTAAAGTGTTCTGAAATATATACAAAATTAACCATTTTCATGTAAAAATATTACATTGGTCAGCATTTAGTCTTGTGCAGCATCACAAGTGACTCAACTAGGGGTATTTTATCTCTAAAAGCATAAGCCTGGAAATTTACCATGAAAATAACCAGTTACTTATCTATGTTACTTATACTTACTGAGTTTGAGGCAAATATAATACTAAAAAGCCTTAATTTCTCATTATTCAGAAAGATTTCAAAAGCTTTTATAATCTAGCTGGCTAGCTATATCTCTATAACTCTGTATCTCTATATCATCTATCTCTATATCATCTGTATGTATATCATCTATATTTGTCTGTCTCTTGTGTATTTCTCACAATGTTATCCAAGTGCTCAAAAGCATTTAAAACTGTCAAATTAACCTGTTTGTGTCTTGTCTCTTGAAGTGGTCTTGATTCATCAGTCTTACTCAAGAATGTTTTTGCTTTGATTTATCTACAAATTCTCTTTGAAATATAGGCAGTGATTCACTAGGAGCTGTTGGTTCCTATCCTTCACTTAATCAGGGAGGTGCTATTAAGCCAGTCAAGGAAGAGTGATGGCAAGCCTGTTTTCAAAGAGGCATTTTCATAGAGAAGATTTGATGGAGAAAGACTGAAGTAAAAAAACAAAACCAGAAGCAACAACAACAAAACACACCCACATAAAAACACAAAAAACCTTGGGGAACTCCAAAAAAGAGATGGAATGCACAAATTATCTAAAAGACATTCTTTGAAAAGTGGAGCCAATGAAGCTGAAGACCCTAGGCAGCTGGGCAGGGAAAATTCTGACGTGAATCAGCTAAGTAGGAAAAGAGTTACTTATTTTAATATAAACAGTGCAAGTTTTGCTTTCCTTTTTTTCCCCCTCATCCATACCTTATCAAGTAAATGTCTACGCATAGAACAGACTGTTGTGTTTTACATCTAGATATCACATGCATTCATATTCTTACACAGATGTATCTATGCATTGTCTGTATATGTGCAATATAATCATTCCCTCCCATCAGCACAAGAGTCTAAAAGCAGGGCACTCTGACTTTTTGGCCATCTTCTCTGATTCTTTTCTCTGTATACCATCATAGGAGCTTCATGAACTTGAACAGAGATGTTACTGCTGGGCCAAGGGGATGAAATGTCTTCCACTGTGAGGGTAAATCCAAAAGCTCTCTCACAAGCTTCAGGGTAGTGCAGAGCAAACCTATAAACCCCAAAACTCCCAAAGGAATGTATGTTTCTTGCTTTACAGGTACATAAGTCTTTTAATATATGCCTTTGGAAAACAAGTTTATTTATCTAGGAAGGAGGCAACTGACTGTTCTTTAATACTTGTTAGGCCTTTAAAATTAGAATATTTTCACCTTCTGAAGTTAAAGAGTGATGAAGTATTGACCTTATACCTAAAGAAAGATTGTCAGTAACAAAACCACTCCTCCTGACCTTAATTTTCCTCTTCATGCAGATCACCCAGTGCTATCATGGTCCAATTATGCTTCACTTCTAAGATCTGACAGAATTACAGCATTTGATGACAAGATTAGAGTCTGTATTTTTTCCTCTAATTAGCATGTATCAAAGTATCCAGAGTCCTTTTGATTTCATACTTTGACTGATGATAAGACTGTATTTGTCTCTTATATACCTTACTGAGGATGTGCACTTCTTAGCCAGGATGTCAGGTTGCTCACTGTAGCCACAAGGTTAGTAGTTTCTCCTACAATGCTGATTGACTGCTATCCCTTCTGTCCTTGTTTACAATGAGAGTGATTAGGCTGAAGACTTAAACAACTCCAGTTACCTTCAGAAGATGAACAAAATGGCTTTCTATTTTGTTCAAAGATTGTAGACCATCACTTTCTTCAGGTATGACTGGATAGCAATCTTTAATTTTTGTGTTGTATCTATGAAATAAAGGATGAAATAGCACAAGTCCTCATTTCGAAATTCCATTAACAGAGCAGAAGTATCTTCTGATAGTTTACCTTTTTTAAACCAGATGGCAATTTAAAAAAAAAAAAAATCAATCATTCTCCCTTACCTTCCTGATTTTTCATAAACTTGAAAATATTAAACAACACTTCAAACAGGAATGTTAAGAACAACATGGTCCTATGATCAGTTATAGAACACTCAATATTTATAAAGGATAGGGTCAAAAACAGAACTAACTTTATCTTCTTATGCCTGTGCATATGCCAAAATAATTGTAACTGAGACAATCCAAAATCACTTACTTGCATTCTTCTGTAAGACTGGTCTTCTTCTGTAGATAAAGGAATTAAAAAAAAAGAAAGTGGACGGTCAGTGGAAGCAAGGCTGGGCAATTTGGGAGGACTATGGAGATGCTGCTCACCGTTGTAGGGAGAAATTTTGTGTGGTCAAAGTTCAGTTAGATTTGAAGCAGTACCAAAGAAGCCAACAGAAAGGGCTTTTGAAAATGTCATAATAGCAAAAGGCAGACCAGAAATAACATTGGTGATTGGCCCCATTCTGTTACTTGACGAAGATGGCCACCTCACAAACAGGGACATAGACTAAGCAGAGATGTTTAATGCTTTCTTCCCCTCAGTCTTAAATACTCGAGATAGCCTATGGGACCCCTGGAGCCCTAAGCTGGAAGATGATGATAGCAAGAATGATAAACTCCCAGTCAGTCCTGAGTTTTGTGTGTGATTTTCTGCTCCAGTCTAAGTTTAAGTTACCTGATGGGAGTCATCCCAGAGTACTCAAAAACCTGGTTGAAGTCATTGGAAGAGCTCTCTCGATGATTTTTCAGTGGTCTGGGGAATTTGAAGAGATTCCAGTGACTGGAAACTGGTATATGTCCCAATTTTAAAGAGGGGCAAGAAGTTTGATCCTGGTAACTCCAAGCCTGTCAGTTTCCCTTCAGCGACCAATAAAATCACGGATAATATTATTCTGGGTGATACTGAAAAACAGTGCAGTCATTGGTCACAGCCAGAACATGGGGGAACAGTCCTGCTCAATAACCTTCATTTCTTCTTATGATAATGTCACCAATCTAGTTGATGAAGGGCAGACAGTTAATGTAATTTTTTTGGTGTTCCTTCTGAATAAAATGTCCAAGATACAAAGGGAAAAACATACCATGAGATGGATTCTGTTGTCTTCACTTAAAGGCCGGTGCTCTTCAATGTCACATAAATGAGTTGAATGCAGGACCCAAAGATACATTAAGTTTGCCAATGACAATAAGTTGGAAGAAGCTTTAAACTCCCTGGAAGGTGGAGAGGCTCTACAGGGAGACCTGAACAAATTAGAGGGCTGATCAATCAAAAAGTGCTGGATTCTGCACCTGGGATGGGGTCAGCCTGGATGTCTGTACAGAGTTGGGTGAGAGGACCTGATGAGCAGCACTGCAGAGAGGGAGTGCTGTGAGTCCTGATCATTGACAAATTGAATGTGAGTCAGCAGTGTCCTGGCAGCCAGGAGGGTCAACAGTGCATAAGGCTGTCATGGTTGGCCTGAGGGAGGTACTGTCCCTTTCTACTCTCCCTGGTGCAGCCACATTCAAAGTACAGATTTGGATGTTGCAATATGAGAAAGATATAAAGCTGCTGGAGAATGTACAAAGGGTGGCTATGAATATGGTGCAAGGGCTAGAGGGGAAGCCTTGGGAGAAGTGGCTGGGGTTCAGTCTGGAGAAGAGAAGATTGAGGAGAGAACACGTTTCAGTCTACAATTTCCTCGTGAGGGGAAAAGGAGGGGCAGAAACTGGTCTTTTCATTCTGGTGAGCAGTGAAAGAACCCAAAGGAATAGCCTGAAGTTGTGTCTAGGCAGGTTTAAGTTGGACATTTGGAAAAGGTTTCTTCACCCAGAGGATGTTTGGGCGCTGGAACAGGTTCCTCAGGGAAGTCATCACAACACCAAGCCTGAAGGAGTTCAAGAAACTTTTGGACAATGTTCCTAGGTACAGGGTGTGACTCTTGGGATTGTCCTGTGTAGGTCTGGGAGTTAACTACAGTGATTCTTATGGTTTTCTACCAACTCTAAATATTCTATGACTCTTTGATTGAAAATGGAATGTTTTCTTTCTTTTTTACATCCTTTAACTCCTTTCTTTTACTTTTCTTTTGATTAATAAAATAGATTTCAGGGAAGATTAAAAGTTCAACACTGAATATGAAAGGACAGCTCATTTCAAGACACATTTCAAAATATGTTGTGCAGTGTATGATTGACATTGCAAAATTTCCAATTTTAATGAATAGAGGGAAAGCTATGACAGTTTTCACAGTGGGATTTACTACTCTCTGTTACACCACAATGAAGAAGGTAGATAAGGCCATTTGAAAGTAGCTATTAGAATCATCCAGCATCCATAAATTTTGAGTTCTTCATTGAGTTTAAGCCTAAGTAGACATACAGAAAATGAAAATTAATTGAGGTTACCAATCACACACAAAAATCTCCACCATTAAAACCCACCACCGTACTGACCATTAACTTGTGAGCACAGAGTAAAAAACAGTTTACAGGTTTTGTTCATTTATGAGACTCTGTGGAGGATGAGTACTTTCTCAAATACTATAGAATTAAAAAATTAGTTAGGGAGATGCAAAGATAAGAACAAAGATTTTGTAGAATTATAATCCAGAGAACAAAATTGCTATGCTTAGAAAAATAGAAGCAAAATCTCTTTCTGAAAATAGCTTTTAAATAAAAAAATATACTAGATGAAATCAATATGGGTATCTAAAATAATTCAGGTCACAATAATATACCTTCATTTTACAATACCATAATATGATGGGGTTTTTTTAGACATGAAAGATGCCATATATCTTGACTTTAATTAGTATTTGTCACTGCCTCAGATACATTCTCATAAGCAGTTATTGGACGCTTCAAGAACAAGCTAGACAAACATCAATCAGCAGGGACACAAGTATGGATCCTTCTAGTTTGATCAAGGACTCTTCCTTTGAAGCCACATTCTAGTATGTGATTTGAAGTAACATTGGGTTCCCATATTATTTTCTATTTACTTTTACTCCACTAGATTCTTACATTATTTATTAATTAATCATATGCATTTGAACATCATTACTTCAGCTCAAAAATCCTGATATTTAAAGTCCTTGTAAAGACAAAAGTAAATTTTTTTAATGGTCTTTAATTGCTGAGCCATAGCAATCAAGAAAGCCGGAGTTGAGGTTTTTCTTGTTTGGGGTTTTTTTCTTTGTTTTTTTTCTTTAAATTGGCATTGAAAATATTATCTCTTGATATGAGACTTTAAAAAACACCTACATCAAAAGGGGTACTTGAAATTAGAAAGAAATATTCTTACGCATTAATGAAACATCAAGAAAATATGCTGCATTGATAACATCCAAGTTTCATACTCTTAAAAAAAAGGGACAGGACTTCAAAAAATTCAGCCATATGTTTAAAACAGAAATCTAAAGTTGTGAGGGAAAGGAAAATGAGAAATCAGGCAGCCGACTTGTCAAATAACATTCATGTCAAAGACAGAATTATATGATTTTTCATAAAAAATATAAGCTACTTGAAAAAACTTGTTGAAAGAGTTTACCTCTTTTGGGGGGAGTGATAAATTTATTGTTTTTCCAAGCATGGGAGGACTTAGAAACTATTCAAATCACTCATTTTGACCTTTACTAACAGGAGGACTTTTTGATCACGGAGATGAAATACCTCCTCTTTTGAATGTATTTTACTACTGATGAGAGGGCCGTAGCTAAAAGACGTAAGTGATGCTTGCAAAAAATTTACTTTTAAACCTGATTTGCTTTTCCAAGAATTCTTTTTATGTTGAAAAGCAGTTTCTTATTTACATCTGTTGTGTGCAACACCTGTAGCTGCCACACAGAATCAAAAGGCACTTCTGCTTGTCCTGCCTGTGTCTTACCTTCTTCAAGGAAGATTTGAAATAAAGGCCATTAGAACCTTTCAAGAATATTCTCATTGTCAGATTGACTTTCATTGTTTGGTTACTACAGAAAGACAGAATATTTATCTGCTTTCTCATTACTAGGACATAATTATAAGTGAATATCTGCAAGGAGTATGACTTTAAATGAGGTAAAAGTAGAGAAAATCACTCTTTTCTGTGTTTATTGGGATTGACAACCTGTATGATATTACAAGTTGCATATACTGTATTGCCCAGACTAACAGGACAAATAGCTATACACAAAGGTCTTAAACTAAAGTGAGAAGAACATTTCTGAAGTCCATTTTGGACATTCAAAAGACAGTTCTGCTATGTTAGTACTGCCAAACTCATATTTTAATTGAGATTGATGTTAAACAAAGGGCTTTTCAAAGGAAAAAAACCTCCTGGCCTTGATCTGAACACTTTACTAATGTAAAAACTGGAGAAAACATGGAGAAATCCTGATCTCCTTACCCAACGGTACACTGGCAGGGTAGCTCAGACAAGAAGCACACACCCTGCCAGGTTGTTTTGGGAGAGGGTTGAAGGGCACCAGCAGCCCATGCCCTCTGGATGGAATACAGTGCTTGCCAGCAGAGACATATGCTTGTGGTGGTTGGCTCAGATCAAAACTGAGGGGTGACAGGCACTGGTGTGCCAACAGGCAGTGTCATGAGCTGCCTTCGAGACTAAGAGCCAACATGTCCTTGCTGTCCTCTAATCTGAGTATAGGAAGTACTGGGCCAAGATGCTTGCAGAGCCAAGAGTAAGGATTTTGACCAATAAGTAACATCATTTTTTCTCTCCACATGGGCCCAAGCTATCAATCGTCATGTATTATTTCAGGGAGATGAAAAAAAAAAAAGGAAAGAAGGAAGAAAACAAGTCTTTCATTTGTGTCTTGAAAGTTTTTATTCTTTGTATTTTATTTTTCTAATAATAATTTTGAAGAATATGAATGTAAAACTGGCTGAAGCTTTGCATTTACTAGTTCAATGCAGATTGTTGCTTTTTCATTCGTCTTCCTCACTACACAGTTTTGTCAGTGCACAGATATTTGAAAGTGTCAGTTCTTTTCTCTTGCAATGTTGGACTATTTCAAACCAAAGCCTCCACATAAATAGAAGCTTGTAACAGAACTTGAACTAATGAGCACCAAACTTACATGTCACTTCTAGAATGCGAAGAAACACAAAGAAGCTAAAAATGCTTTCACTGGAAGCTAAAAATGACTATTCTTCTATGTCTGTTCCTAAGTAGCTAGTCACTGGCAGAGCAGAAAAGGCTGGAGTATTGAATGTGGGACAAGACAGCTTATGACTTCTGAAGAGTTTTCACTTTTAACACAGCAATAACTATTTCAGCTTTCTCTCAAAAAATGTTTAAGAAGGAAAAAAGCCCAAAAGAACCACCAAATAAAAACTGTCTGAAGTAAACTAGATAGCTAGGGATTACCTAGATTTAAAGTTGCTAAGTGTCTGCAGTGCAATCCTGTACACAAAGTAAATTTTAATAAATAACAAGAGATTTCAAAATCTAAGACATTCACAAAATTAGTTCCTGACCAAATAAAGAAATAAGTCTGATCATTTCAAAGATCTGGATGGAATTTTTTTGAGTGTATGTGTGTGTATTTGTTTTTTTAGGAGAAAAGAATATAAGTGCTACAGAGCATAAATCAGAGTGTTAATTCAGCTGTTTTCCACTGGATTCTGTTTTTCTACTCCCCAGCTTTTTGCTACTGGCTGTTTTTTAAGTGCAGTAATAGTACAAGGCTTGCAAACACGTGGAGGTATGATCACTAACCCTAATATTTGAAATGGAAATAACTGACACACTAATTTTTGTAAAGTTTCTTTTGGATTAAATGACAGAAAAAATGTTTTTTGTAAAGGCAAAGAGTGAAAAATAAATAGAAAATATTTTTTAATCCATTTGTCGGGTAAAAAATAGGACTCTGCAGTAGTAAATCAGTTTTTTCTTTAAATCTCGGGTGAAAGATTTGGAAGGCATTATTTGATATCTCATGATAGTTGAGAAAATGTGATTGATTTCAGCAAATGCCATTGGCATGGAGAAGGCCTTTTGTGATGAAGCAGTAGATCAATGAAAGCATAAATCAGAACTTTAAAGGAAAAAACCAACGAATTTTAATCCAGATATTTTGCAAATGTTATACTGGAAATATTTTGGAGAATGACACAAATACTGGAAACCTTGTAGATAAATATACTGAAGTTTCCTAAAATTATATTCATGCTAAGCTTTGTTACTAAAGCAAAAATGTCAGCCTATACTTTGGGCTTTACCAAACATCTGCACTTATTTGTTGTACGTGAAAAATCAATACAACAGCAGTCAACACAAATATGTATTTTTAAGGATAAACTTTGCTGCACAAACATTATAAATGTCCTAATATGATCAAAATTTCATGTCTGTCCTTGTATTATCACTATTTGTCACTGCTGCAAAGCCCCAGAAATACTGCTGTTAGTGCTTGCTACCTATGTTAAATTGAGCCATCCAAACCTGGCTGAAACACAAATTATGAGTGACCACTTACAAGCTATTTAATTTTTTTGTAATTCAAAGGGAAAGTTTCTATAAATTCTCTCTGGGCTAGGGAAATTCTCATCAGTCACTAGAAGACACAGAGCAATTTCCCGAATCAATAAATTTTATGGAAAGTAGATTTCAAATGTACTATGTTTAGAATTGGCCCGATCAATCCATAAAATCACTGCTCAAGTGCAGGCATTCATGGCAGTGAAAGTCAGTTCCCAGTCTATCACACCCTTTCTCTACATATGTTTATCCATATAGGCATGCATACCTTTCTTTTAATTCTATATGACATATTCTAGGATTTTTTTCTCAGTTTCGTGCATCAAGAAGCAGCTTGTCCTCCACTCTTTTTGTCCTGCTGAAAAGGTACTGAAAACTGACAGCACATATCTGATCAAACCTGCTGTCTTTTAATTTGTTCACTGCTCAAATGAACTTAACTGCAGCTTTTAGTAAACTAAACAGGTGCCTCTAATTCCAGATTACGGTTTGGCTCTGTACAGAGAGGAATAACAAAGAATAAAAGTTGTTTAAAAAAATGCAGAGACACACAAAATCAACAAAGAAAACTGTTCACACTACATTCATTAATATGTGCAGAGTACACATTGTGTAAACACAGATACTTTTTGAAGTTGACTTGGCATGTTTCCTTAAATTTTGTCTTGTTTCCACTCTCTTGGTGAGGGAAAACTCAAACATTGTTTTGTTCTTTTCTTGTTTGTACCTCTGCTAAAGTAAATTTGGAAAGCATATATCTCACTGGAGTTCCACAGGTGCTAATCAGGCCTTCTAAAACTATTCTGAATCACTTCTATTCAGTTCTGATATTCTACACTGCTTAAATGAAAAGTTAGACAACAGAATCATCAATAGCATGCATCTGAAAGCATGAGGGAAAATAATGTCAGGTAAACAATCCTTTAATATACTTAATAGAAGATTTAAAGTTTTGGGGATGAGTTCTGCAAAATATTTAAAAGGATTTTTTTAAAATTAAAGATGGAGAATAAAAAGATTACATTCTTTTTTCAGTATCTCCCAGACTTCTCAACATTCTGTGCACTTGTTCTTAGAATGAAAAGTGCTTGAAATTACTGGGCATTTATGCAGGTTTTCAAACATTATTTGTATTCAAAGCTCAGCTTTCTTTTTTCAAGACAAGAAACAGAAGCATCTGAAGAAAGTCAGTTACCACAAACATTCCTTTTACAGTATAACCTAACAACTGTGGACCATGACCTAAGTGCACTTGAGAGTCATCTCTTTGATATACTGACATTTGTTAAAGTGAACAAAGGTTGATGCATTTTGTCTACCCCTGATAACACATCTTTGATTTCAAATTCAATGATTCCCAAAAGAAATTGCAAAAAGCATTTATTACCTATCAAAATATAACTTGAATACTAGGAAATAATTTGGCAAGGTAGTACTCCCTAATGTTAAACAGTGTTACAATTAAATGTTTATTTACATTGGTAATAAAATATTAACTTTAACAACTATTTTCCCAGTACTTTATTATTTTCTCCTAGCAACAGTCCTTATTACCTTCTTTACGCAGCTAAAATAAACATGATATAAAAGTAGCAGTCTTCAGCCTTTCAAAACTCCAAGCACTCAGGTATATCTCATTCACAACTTGTACACTTCCTTTTAGAAATAGTCAAAGTATCGAAAAGAACCTGAAAAGACCTACCAAGACATTCTAATTATGTGGGGAGCCTATGTAGTCATTTTGCCATTTTCTGTTTCTTTGTCTATAAATATTCTACTATGTCCTTTTCAAGTTTTGGGTTTTTTTGTTTATTTGTTTTTGTTTTTTTGGTTTTTTTTAAGATCTTAGAAAATTAGTTATACATATGATAGATCCTTTTGTTGTCTGTTCTCATTGCAATAAAATGAAGGAAGCATAAAATTTTCTAATGATTAAAAAAGGTGAGAAAACATTAATTTATGATTGAACTGCACAGTGATTCAACTAAAACACTTACCATCTATATAATTCAGGTAGCCTGCTAAAGGGGACAACAAGCAAGGGTTGTGTCTTTTTTTTGTACTTGTCTGCACAGAATGCAATTTTTGCCTCATCACCTCCATGAAGTTAAAACTGGCATAGTGGTAAACTCTAACAAGATCTTTTAGGAACAACAGGAATGAAGATTCTCAAAGCAGTGTAAGAGAAGTAAATATGAGTTTATACAGGTGGATTAAACTTGTGAAGTGACTTGTGGTTGATGTAACACACCACCAAAGTAAACAAAAGAAAATGGAAGAAAAGAATGCTAAGATATGTAATTTTGCATATCTCATTTTCCTGAGCAAGTCAAGTTCCATCATCAGAAACTGTATTGACTGGGAAAAAAGTTTTTATCCTAGAATACATAAATTTGTTCATTAATCTACAGAATTTTAATTTGCAGACAGTTTAAGTGTGAATTAATAGCGACCTTCTAATTTAATCCAAGTTTGTTAGAAATACAAATCATAAACAACCCAGAAAGGAAATTCATTGCTCAAAGAACTATGTGAGAAAAATAGAGATTAATTTCTCCTTTGCTTTACATGTCAATGATCATTATTTTCAAATTTACACTACCTTCAAATTAATTGACAGGAATATAATTTCAAAATCACAGAATTTTGCACCTTCTTGTAGAGGTCAATGATTTCAATGTGTGAAACTGCTTTCTTTTATGAGACTTCTAAGACCCAACTCTTTCAATATATAAATATGCTGCCTTTTGTGAAAAACTTACACTTAGCAAGAAAACAGCCTGAGGCACAAATTTTGTTTGCAGTGTTATTCTGATAGCTTGGTCACAACAGAAACTAGAGGGGGTTAAAAGTCCCCAGGGAATGTCATCCCTCACCTATGGAAACTTGTAATAGCAATACATGTTCTCTGTGTAGTATAATCTTGACTGGAAACTTACAGAGAAAACAAAGAGTTTTTTCTTCTACTGAGGTAGTTAACAAAGCAAGGAGTGAAGATATATATTCCTGTTTAAACAATAACTCTGAAAAATTGTTCTGCAGTTATTCTTAAAAAAAACCCACCAATTAACCACAATAAAAAAATCACGAAATCCTGCTCAGTAGCAATTCTGAAAGGATGTGACTTGAGTCTTCAGTTGCTGGCTTCCTATTTACTCTTTCAAACCTGTTTCAGATAGACTATCAGGTGCATAAGCTACATGCTTTCTTCAGCCCAGTTCTGGATCTGTATATGATTAAGAAACCAAATTAGGAACTGAATTACTGAGAGTCTAAAACGGGCTTTTGTTCTTCTTAAAGAAACCAGCTGAATGAATGATATATATAAATCTGAACCAGTTTAAAGAATTTGCCTGGAACTAAGAAGTCAGTGCAGTAATGATTTTAGTCTGTATTTGTGATTAATCTCCCCAGAGCAAAATATTTGACTATAAATACATAAGAAAGATGAGTTGCAAAATTTTCTTTAACTTCTGTTTATTTGCTATCATCAATGACATGTTTGCAAATATAATTATTTAAGGTCTTACCTAAGTAAGAAGTTGAACTTGATTTCAGAAAGCAAAAATTGTCAAAGCATAGTTGATACTAGATTTTTATATATTCACGTAAACCATACTTCTAAAATATTGCTTAGGCATAATTTTAATGAATGGATTTCAAATTATCATAAAATATTGAAAATTTCTGAGTCCATCATCTAATTTACTCTCCTGAACGTAAAGCCTTCTCATTATTGATGATGATGATAACCCATTCCATACTTACACCGCAAATGCTCTGTTCCCTTTGAACACACTACTGTTCTGCATATATCCCTCTATTTTAAATTCTGGTGTGAATTTGTGATTATGTTAAGACATGCAGTGGGATATTAGAAATATTATTCCTCATAAATCCAAGCACAAATTAATAAGACATATGAGTAGCACCCAGAAGTCTCTGAAATATCCATAGGGAAATTGCAAACTCTCTTATATGTAATGATTTATTTATTTTTTAAAGGGTATAAATGAAATTAAAACAAAGAATAACTCATGAAAATTTAGCTTCAGATATAATATAAAATATGCTATTAGGTGCTATATGTTCTAAGACTTGTACAACAATTTGTTCTAAATTAATTTACTTGGTGGCAAATTATAAAATGGAGTAAATCTTAATGTCGTAAAAAAATAAGTGTTTCATTGAGGTTTTTAAATTAATGTAAAAAACACAAAATGATTTATCAACACACTTCTAGTAAAGGGCAAAAAGTTTTATATTGAAAGAATCCAACAGTAGAGAGACAGGGCATTGCACATTAGGTGGAAAAATGACATTTATGGATGAAGAACAAATGCCATCTGATTTAGATCCACATCCATTAGTTCAACTAGGATGGATCAGGCATCATCCAGAAAAATCCCTATGTTAGAAGTACGACAAATGCTTGTTTCTTAAAATTATTGTTTCCCTGTGTCTTATTAAGGGGAAGAAAAAGAAAAGAGTACCTTGAACAGGTTGCGTGGAGCACAGTTCGTTGCAATTTGATATGCATTCTTATGATTAAAGTTCAAAATAAAACCAATGCAAGAGACGAGATGAATGTTGGCAGATTGACTAGTATTTGTATCAATAGAAAATCTCAATGATTATTCAAAAGCTGATTTATAAATGCCAAAACTGAATAATTAGGAGAAATCTATTCTCATCAACACACATTGCATAAATAGGAAAAAATCCTATCTGAATTCCCCGTGAGAGCTTTTCCATTGACCAAATAATTTCTTGGAGATATCATCCTTAATGCACCCTCTAAAATGTTATCCTCCCTGTGTTATACATTGCCAACTCTTGCAATATGTTCAAAAGCCCCACAGTGATGTAATTTCTCCTTTTTAATATCAGTAACTGGATTCAAGGGAAGAAATACATGAGAATATTCAGTTACAATTATTGGGGCAGTGGGGAGGAAGGGGACGGAGTTAAGGAGTGAGACATGAAAGTATTACTTTTTGCCTGCAGAACTTTTCAGAAAAACCCCAAAAATATCAGCAGCAGACATTCAAAAACATTGCAAAATATGTCAGTCGAAAAAGGAACACAGACCCTTTATGCAAAAAATAATAATAAATCTGGCAACTTCACAACTCTGTGTAGGTAAACACATGATTTTTCTCACCATTCTAGATAGACAGTGTAACAATGGATTTAGTGAGACTGATAAGAAAAGACTCTCGTGGATTACATGAGATATCTGTGAGTTTGGAAAGGGAACCCTTCTTTTATGCAGTAGAAAGGATAAAATACAATTTCTCTAAATAACATGCCAGGTGACCTCTTGCTCATACTCTTGAGCCAGAGTATGTGTTCTGCTACATTTGGGTGTGGAGGATGAGGTGCCCCTGCTGTGCAGCTGGATCATCCCTGTGACAAGGAGGCACAGAGTCCCCTCTGTGCCACTGTTGAACAAGAGATGTGTGAGGGCCCACAAGCAGCAATGGCCACCAACTAAACTGGCCAGAGAGCTCCCCCAGAGAGCAGCAGTAGGGAGCTGCTCTGTCTCAGCTCCACAAGGAAGGGGGTAGCAGAGGGGAGTGGGTAGTAGCACAGCTGCAGGAAGGGACCAGGTCACTCAGGAAAAGTCTGCAGCCTCCAGTGGGACATGACCTGGGGCAACCCCCTTAGCTCCAACTCTGAGGACCTCCCATCCTATGGCACCTGGGTGCCCCATTCTCATCTGGCTTCAAGATTTCTTCTGTCTTTCTGAAAGGTGGTGAACAACTAGTTTGAAACTAGTTGAGATAGATTTTCACTGTAAGCAATTACTGAACTTTGGTAATCGATAAAATCTGATGCAAGGTTTTGTGTCACAATTTTCCTACAAATAAAGAATCATTATGGAAATATTGAATCCTTTGATGCTGTAGGCCAAGTTTTGCTTCCATCCTGATTCATACCATTTCAAAAATATATCAGTTACTTTACTGAGTGTGGAATTTTGCTCTGGGTTGTTCAAACACCATGCTTCAGATTATGGTTTCTTAGCCATTCTTCCAATTAAGATACAGAAAGGAGACAGACACTGTCCTTCCATCCTTTCATAAGCACTTAGAGACATAAAATCCATATGCCTTTCACTCACTCTGCTGTTATACAAGTTTTACACTTCTTTTTACAGTTCCTTTTATACCCAGAACAACCATTTCACTGTGTGTAAAAGCTTGTGGTGTATGTAATAGCATGATAAACAATTACAGACTGTGAATGACATATTGTACAAAAGGAGAGAAGAAGCACAGCCCAAATGACTGTGCAGACTAAAGGGAGTGATAACAGAGGGGGTTTAGAGAGGTAAAGGAGGCAAAAGCAGGGGTTAGATTTGTTTGGCAGTCTATTTTCTAAATAGAGTGAACTGACAGAATAAATTGACAACACAATATTCTCTTTTGCTTACTTAAAGCCTGCCTAATGATAGAGAGGATAGTCTACCGTGGCTTAAATCAGACATGCATACCCGGAATCTCAAAAGTATCCATACATCCAATTTCCTTTGAAATAACTGTTAGATTTTAGTCTCCTTAAGCTTGAGTTCATAAACTGTGTAACAGGGAGAAAATATGAGCCATGAAAAATTTCAGTGATCAGTGTTGCATCACTATGATAGGCAAACTGAACATTTATGTTAATAGATAGTGAGCGTAGAGGGGAGTCTGCCTAGTCCCTGAAGGGAGCAACTAATACCGAGCTCAAACGGAATTGGCAGGGCTGAACAAAGGCCAGCCAAGGCAAGAAACCAATATGTCTGTCACAATATATTCCTTCTAGGTCCATGACTTCCAGCATCCACTTTTTTGGCAGGATAGGATCCACACAATCTCATGATAGAAAATCCTGTTAGGAAAAAGATAGGCTTGCTTTCTTTCAAGATTGTTTACTTCTTGTTTACTCTTAAATAAGTCCCAGGGTTGGCTACATTCCACTGAGGTGGAATCTAGACAAATATTATAATTTCTTACTTTTTTTTTTTTTTTCAAATTTTCCTAGTGACAAGGACAAAACCAAACTCTATCCCTCTGCTTTGCAAATGTAGGAAGCAAGATAATTATTACATCATTATTATAGTACGTATGTAGCCTGGTTTCCTAAGAAAAGAATTCTCTCAGTTTCTCCCTGAAATCCTTAGAACTTGGTCAATTTTGATCATGTCTAACAGAGATGTAGGTGATTTGGTAAGCATCATAAAAGTAGAAAACTGTATGTGGATGATACAATTTCTCCAAAGCCATCTTCCCCTGGCCCTTGGAACTTGCTGTAATGGATAAGGTATCCTAGATACCAAGGCTGACCCAGATTCCTTAAGAATTTGGTCACTCTCCTAGCACTTCGGAACATAATTGGTTAGAAATTAAGATGTTTAATTGGTCAGTTTCTGTTCTTTGTATAAACTTCTATTGGTTGTAGTTGGATCCTTCCTGAACCTATAAATATAGGTGTCTGCCCTTTGTTCTTTGAGAGAATCCCGCTTGACCCCCTTTCGCATGAAATAAACTCGTGTGGAAATCGTCAAGCGTGGCCTCCGGTCTTTCTCAGCTGATGAAATATGGGTTTCTGAGAGATAGCTACGTGTTAGCACTCTCCGGTCCCGTTGAAATCCACCAGGGACCGAAAAGGACAGAAACCTATAACTGTATATAGAGAGACTTTTAATAAAACTTTCAATGAAGGGAAGAAAGATGAGTAAAACTAGCTGTATCCAAGGGACCTTTTTAAAACACATATTTCAAGCATCACTGGTTCTCTATAAACAAACTCTTGACAAACTCTTTCTGTGCCCTATTTTCCATACAGGAATTGTCTCATATTAAGCAGACTCAAATCTTTTTAAACCTTAGAGATCAACATGGGAGAAAGCTATTATAAATGTTCAAACCACAGGAAAATTTTAATATAAGTTCACTCTTGTATGCACAACCATGAATCAAACTACATGACATGAATATTAAATGAATCAAGCTTCATAACTTCTGCTCAGTTGGAATTACTTTTCTGATTGTATCTTACTGGTATTTGGTAGTCCTCATCATGGCCTAAGCATTATAGAAGGCACTACGCAAACACAGAACAAAAATCTGTTCCCTTGCCAGAAAACTCAATACCCTGAGTAAATGCCTGGGTTTGTCTGAGGTACACAGGAAAGGGAGTGGGAGAAAGAATGGAAAAGAGAGGAAATGTTGCACACTACTCTGTTTTTTTGCCAATATATAAATGTTTTCTTAATCTTATTATCTTTTAGCAGTTTTAAGATGATTAATATATTTCATTACAATCAGTGGATTTTCATCTAGTTGTAAAAAAAAAAAAAAAAAAGGAACATTAGGATTTTGACTCCTTGCTCCTTGGAACAAATTTAGATTGAAATATAATTGTTCCTCTAAAGATGCCACTGAGTAAAGTGCCAAGAATTATCAACATTTACCCAAGCACACACAATCATCCCATTGCTTTTGAGAACAACTCCAGAGTCATACAATAGGATTTACGTTTACATCATATTGAAAGACATTAATTTTCATACAAAGAGAAGGAAAAGCTAAAATTTCAGATGAAATAATTATAATTATTTGATTTGATGAAGTTAGCAGCCTCAAAGCTATGTCATTGTGACTTTGTTGTCTCTATCCATGCATTTTTTGCAGCGCCCTAAAGAGATTTCAATTAATAGTTCTAGTTCTGGCTACATTAAAGATAATATAGAAGTCTTTGAATCAAGATGACAGTTGTAGTCCTTTAGGACAATAAATATTATAAAACTCAGGAAGAAGAACTTTACAATTGGGAAAAAGAAATCTCAGTGGGAAGGCAGAGATCTAGCTATGCAGTGTCTTTCAAGAGTTTATTAAATAAATCCAGAATGTATGATTTCAATGGGGTTTGACCATTCAATGGGAATGACCTTCAAATCACTCACCAATTTGTATTTGGCTCTCCATTGTTCTTTCTTCCAACAAAACAGTTAAGAATTAAAAAAAAAAGAAGAGGCCACAAATGAAGCAAAATATTTAGTCCTGCTCCTTACTCTAGCCTCTGATAGAACTCTCCTTAGCAGGACAAAATACAGGAGCCTGGTAATGTTTATATATATTATTATACACTGTGATGATGAAATAGATATATAGGTAAATTGATGGTCAAACAGCAATTTTTACCAAAAACATTTAAAATGCTTTTTCTAAAAACTAAAATTGAATAGTTCAGCTATTTCTTTAAAATGTTTTGGATAGTTTCAGGGTTTTTCTTAATATTTAAAATAATAAAATTCAAAGCATGAACTCAGGATGGCAGAACTCAGGATGGCAGAACTCAGAATGGCAGTTTTTCTTCTGTAGCACATGCTCCTAGAAAGTTATACTGATTTTTATGAGTAAGCAAAGGTCTCAGAAAAATGTTGACAGGTGACTGAAAATGATATTTTTCAAAGCTACTTCATTAAACCTGTGTCAATAAAAATCACAATTTTTTCACTGAAGATTATTGATCCAAAATTCTATACCACCATTCCTGTGCTAATGAAAGTGTGATACGTACAACAATAAGTGGCAGTGAAATCACACAGTAAGTTTAGAGAAGCAGTGCTTCAAGCACATTGACACTGGATCTGCTTTTCATTGTATGGAAATGAATAAGCTGCTATGAAAATTCTCAAATGAAACTTAGAGTATTATTTTTCTGTGTGTCTCTCATTTGCTGCTTAAAAAATTTATTCCTCCTGAAATAATTAAAACAATAATTTTACTTAAACCTTAGCCTTGAAACCTTAGCCTTGAAGTATAGACCAGAAGTTATATTATTTGGAAGTTGCAATAAAAGAAAATTTTCTGCCTAATTCCATGAATTCTGCTTCAGGATAGAACCAGTATCAGTTAAATTAGAAATGTATATTGTTAAGGAGCAAATCCCAATGGTGTCTTACATGACATTTTATGTACATTAATAATTATAGTGGCATAATTTTTTACAAATTGCTGTGGTTGGGGGATTTTAGTAATTTCATCTTTTGCATATAATTCTTCCCATTTAATGTTCAGAAAAATATTATTTTAGCCAGGTACAAGTTAAACATTGAAAAAAAATTAATTCTGTCCATGAAAGACCATGTTGTCTTATATTTCTTGTCATGTTGAATGGAAATGAAAGCCAAATTTTTGTGATGCACAAAATATTTGTAACACATTCCTTTACAAGGTAATGGAAATATTTTGCTTTTTACCCTTATAAGTCTATGTGCTACTGCACAGATGTTATTCCAGTAATTTTGCAGGAGGATTTTAGATGAAACTGGTTCTTGAAAAATTTTTAGTCAAACTAGAATTTTCGATGGGACGTTTATAAGCACGTATTTCAAGCATCACTTGTTCCACAGAAAAGCTTGACAAAGGTCTTTCCGTACTCTATTTTCCATATGGGAATTGTTTCATACATGAAGCAGAATCACAGATTTCTGTAGAGCTGTGTCGTTTTGCGTTAAGCAGCTCCTTCCTCACAGCCATCACAAATGTGCACGCATCCCCCTGTAGATGCGGGTCTGCTTTGTAGGAGGTATACTTCTAATGCAGAGATTTTGATGGAGGTGGTACATACAACATCAATTTCATCTCAAGTTTCAGTTTGAAGGATTTTAAAGCCTGCATATTACATTAAAGCTGTCAGAAAGCTGTTTCTTCTGCGCCCACAGGTGAGCTAGCAGGTATAGATAAGCAAATAGCAATGAGACATTAGTTCTGAGCCCTTCTGTATGGTCCAAGATTATTCACTCTGATCACTCTGCTTTTTTTTTGTATGATGCAGTTTCCTGCGGGGATTTTGAGATGCAGGTCAAAGTGAGAAAAATCTTTGAAGTATTCAATTTATATGGATGAACCACAGCCAACCAAAATGATTCCTTGACAAGCTGTGTGCAGAATTCATCCTGAAGTGCAAATCATTCCAGAGGGGATGGATGGATAAACCACTAAATTTTCTTCTCAATAAAAAAAAAAATACAGGGAAAAGGGAGAGACATCACATTTTAATATAATATTCTCTACCCTGATTTCCTATAAAAACTGGCTATCAACACCAAAACCCTGTAGTGGATCTCATAGAATCTACGTGTTTATGAGAACAACACAGTAATTTCACTACCACAAGGCACACCGGACTATAAGGCGCACCCCATGGGAGTCGGCAAAATTCGCAACTTTGTAGATCAGATGAGGCGCACCGGACTACAGGGCGCACTTTTTCTTTGCAGCGAGGCTCCGCCCCCAACTCCCTCCGCACAGTTGCTGGACAAGGCCCCACCTCAAGCCGGCAGCCATTGGTCCCCGGGCCCGCCTGTACCCGGCAGGGGTGGTGCCGCCGGCCCCCAGGCCCGCCTGTATCCGGCGGGGCTGGGGCATGGCTGCCACCCCTCGGTGCTGTCTCACCGGGGCCAGGCTGTGGCTGCCGCCCCTCCGTACCACCTCCACAGGGCCAGGGCGTGCCTGTGTAGGGGCCGTGCCACTTCCACGGGGCCGGGGGGTGCCTCTGGAGGGGCCGTACCGCCTCCATGGGGCCAGGGCGTGCCTCTAGTAGGACCGTGCTGCCTCCAGGGGGCCAGGGGGTGCCTGTAGAGGGGCCGTGCCGCCTCCACGCGGCCAGGGCGTGCCTCTGGAGGAGCGGCTCTGCCTCCACAAGGCCACAGCGTGCCTCTGGAGGGGTGGCTCCGCCTCCACGAGGCCGGGGCATGTCTGTGGAGGGGCCGTGCTGCCTCCACGGGGCCGGGGGGTTGCCTGCCGCCACTCCGCCCCACCTCCACCTGGCAGCCATGGCCCTACTGGCTCCCCCCATGGCTCACAACTCTCACTTCCAGGTAGGCAAATTTTTTGAACTTTGTCCATCAGATAAGGCGCACCGGACTATAAGGCGCACTTCTGGGTTCCGGGGAAAATTTTAGTCAAATGGGTGTACCTTATAGTCGTGAAATTACTGTACATCCTTATTATGAAACAAAACCAGTATGAGATCAGCAATGAAATGAAAGAAAACAACTCAGGGCAAATAAATAAATTTGAAATGCACTCAAACTTTTTCATCTTCAACATCAATACTAGCATAAGTAAAAACACCTAAAAAGTGACCTGTGGTAATCACATACATACCTAGAATATCCTTGTTTGGTTGGTTTTTTTTCCTTCTTAAAATAAGGATTTTTTGTCTTAATGACACAGTAGAACCTCGTTATTTACCTTATGAGCATTCCTGAGCAGCACTGAGGACTACAGAGTGCTGAAAAACTTAAAACACAAATTGGCCATCAGTGCAGAGATGATTTATAACATTTTTAATAGATTTTTCAACTATTTCCAGTAATTCAGATTAATGGAAGAAAAAAGTATAGATATGAAGTCAGGATGATAAGGGCTCCCCCTTCTTCTGTGGAATTGGAAACCAGAGAGGTGCTCCAAACAACATGTTTTATTAAACATATAAGTATAAGAAATTGTTATATTTTAATAAAAATATTTATTTACATTTTCGTAAACTCAATAAATTAATTAAAAGAGAAAAGTGATTGGTAGGACATGGAGAAATTAGAGTTCAAATTGCACTAATGAACTGTTCGCATCATTCATTCAGAGATGCCATTGATACCAAATATTTTTAAATTAGAATATTTTCACAATTATAAACCGCATCTGATTATAAGCCGCACTTCTGGGTGTCAACAACTTTTCATCCTTTGTCCATATTAAGCTGCACCTGATTATAAGCTACATGTCCAGGTGTCAGCAACTGTCTTGGGTTGCAACACAGAATGTGATAAAAGGTAACTATTCTATCACCATCTGTTGAGGGTGGGGGCAGTGATCCTTATCTCTGTGGGAGATGTTCTGCTAATGGGCCATCCATTGAAACCAGACAGGGCATTGTTCTTTATCTTTTCACAACCCATCCTTCCTCCAGGGAATCATTTTCTGCTAATGGCCCATTGAGTCCCACTGTGGGACTGATAAAATTACTTCATCCCATTGGAAGTTGCTCCAGCCAGGGGGAAGAGCCCAACATTTCTTACCAAAATAAAAACAGATATTTTGGGACACTAAGGAACCCCTTTCTCCCCTGGACTCCAGAGGGAAAACAGATTTCTCCACATCGCCATTGGGCCTCCGGAGGGAAACTGCACCTTCTACAGGACCACTGCTTCAACTGAATCACATCTGTCACTGTAAGAGGACTGCAACCACTATTTAATCAAAATGCTACCAACACCCTGCCTGACGGGGTGTCAGGTTGTACTCTGACTTTGTCAGGGCTTGGGGTTTGTTTCTTTGTAGTACTGTATTTCTATTTTAATTTCTCTAGTAAAGAACTGTTATTCTTAATTCCCATATCTTTGCCTGAAAACTCCTTGATTTCAAAATTGCAATAATTTGGAGGGAGTGGGTTTATATTCTCCATTTCAAAGAGAAGTTCCTGCCTTTCTCAGCAGACACCTGTCCTCCAAACTAAAACAGCAACTTTTTGTTCTTTGTCCATATATAAGCCACACCTGATTATAAGCCGCACTTCTGGGTTCAGACCAAAATTTTAGTCAAAATGATGTGGCTTATAATTGTGAAATTACTGTAATTGCTTCCATTTATTTGGTGACATCCAGTGCCTCTCTGACAAAAAATGGTGACTGATTAAGATTAGATGCCATCCTTGAAAAATTACCTTAGGGAACTCTTATTTTGTAGACTGATCCTAAGGTGTCAGTGAATCACTGTGTCTCAGGTATATTTAATTTTTAAAAATATTTAATTTATTTAATATTTTAATATTATAAATATACATATGTTTATATTATAAACAAGAGACAATGTTTTCTGGAAATAGAAATGGTTACAGTAATTTCACAACCATAAGGCGCACCAGATTATAAGGCACACCCACCGGGAGTTGGCAAATTTCGCAACTTTGTAGATTATATAAGGTGCACCGTTCTATAAGGCACACTTTTTTTTTGCAGCGAGGATCCGCGTCCAGCTCCCCCCACACGGTTGCTGGCCGAGGCCCCGCCTCAACCTGACCGTCATGGGCCCCCGGGCCCGCCTGTACCCGGTAGGGCAGGGCTATGCCTGCTGCTGCTTGGCCCCGCCTCCCTGGGGCCTGGGCATGCCTACCGCTGCTCCGTGCAGCCTCTCTGGGGCCGGGATATGCCCGCTACTGCTCGACCCCACCTCCTTGGGGCTAGGGCATGCCCGCCGCCGCTCCGTGCTGCCTCCACGGGGCTGGGGCATGCCTACCAGGGTGCCGCGGGCCCTTGGTCCCACTTGTACTATGCAGGAGGGGTTCCACGGTCCCCTGAGCACCCCTGCACCCGGCAACCCTGGCCCCACGGCCCCATCTCTACCCGGCAGCTGCGTCCACATGACCCCGCATCCACCCGGCAGTCACGGCCCTGCTGGCTCCCCCCACGACTCACGGCTCACACTTCCGGGTTGGCAAATCTCCGAACTTTTGCCCATATATAAGGCGCACTGGACTATAAGGCTCACTTCCAGGTTCGGGCGAAAATTTTAGTCAAAAGGGTGCACCTTCTAGTCGTGAAATTACTGTATTTCAAATTGAAATTATTGCAGGGAGAGGGAAAGAGTCCCTCTCTAGTGGAACAGAGAAATAATCTTTCTTTCTTTGCAGCTAACCAAAGCTTTGAGGAATACACACTAAATACTGATTTCTGTTTTTTTCTTTTTTTTTTCTTTTTAATTAAGACTTTGGGGCTGATGTTGAAGTGCTTTTATCTTCTGTTCCATTCCAATGAACAATGACTGAACAATGTCAAGTTTCTTCTGAGCTCAGACAGTGAACCATTCTTCCTGTTACCTGTGAGTAAAACTGTAGAGTTCCTTATTTTCAGATATGTAAAGAATTAAAAATGTACAGTGTGATTTAGACAACAGAATCTGACTGTGAATTAAATATACCTTTGAAAATAGAGTTCATTAATGCATATTCATATATTTAAACTTTTAGGATGACTGGAAGAAATACAGATAATTCATAAAATACTATTTTAATGTCGTGTTAGTTTCCCAAATCCAATTTCTATTTGAGAGTTGATTACTTTTTGATTGTAATAAATCTTGCATTTACTTCAAAAACATAGCTATAAAAATTGGTATTGATCAATCTCCACTGCTAGCAACCAACAGTGAGAATCTCAGCCTAAATAAGTAACCATTCCCTTAGAAATTAGAGAACGAGTGGGCAAGGCAGAATAGAACAAACTACTGGGCTCTTAAAGACACCATTTTAAATGTCATTGCTGAGGTTAGCCTTGGCTTCATCCTTTGACTTCTATGAAAAACAAATATTGTATTAAAAAACATAATAAGAATGTTAGGAATCCTGGACTTGGGTAAAATTTTGATGTCCATTGAGTCAATAGCACCTACTTAATTTTAAGTTATGTTAATAATTTTAATTTATATAAATATTCCTAACTACCTACAACAAAAGGATGTCTATTGATAACTGTCAAAGATAGACAGTCAAATACAGTTTTCAAAAGCATTCAGCTTCTCAGAACTGCTATTAGTTGAAAAAACCCAATCAAATAAGCAAAACAAACAAAAAATCCCAATTCTAAAACTCCTCCACAAAAAAAAATGTTCTGACATATCTCTCCCTTTAATGAATACTACTGAATTCTTGAAGGTAACATTGATTGAGTTTGATGATCATGGCATAAATCTGCAGCAAAAATTCACTGAGTTATTGATCCAGAACTGGTATTCATTGTTTTTTTGTTAATATGAACAATAAAGAGCATTATCAACAATCTTAACAAACATTTGTTCTGTCTAGTTTTTTTTGGTGCTAACACTGTAAGTTTAAAAGAAGGGAAACTGGATATTTTCTGTTTGCCCAAAATAATGTATTCTGTCAGAAAATATCAATATATTGAAATAAGTAATTTAAATCCTGTGTCTAGAATTTTTTTTTAAAAAAAACCTCTTAAATAGCTCAATAAGGTTACAAAATCATTGCATTGTGTTCTTCATATTAAAAATGTTTAAAATATTAAGTAATGTTTTGAAGCATAACCCAGTAATTAAAAACATATTCTAAACAGATTTAAAAAATTATTTCAATGGCATTTATTTTCTCTTAACTGATGATGCAGATAAAATCATAATGAAGTTCAATATTTTGATTTATATGTCCACTAAAGTTAGGGTACTTGAAATTTCAGAAAAATAAGTTCAGAGGAGTGAAAAACTATTTTTGTAAATGCAATTCTATCCGTAAATTTAAAATTCTAATTACAGTAAATTCACGAATACAAGCCGCACTGAGTATAAGCCGCATCTCTGGGTGTTGGCAAATATTTCGTTTTTTGTCCGTAAATAAGTTGCACCCGAGTATAAGCCGCTCTGTCGTTCGCAGCGAGGACCCGCCTGCAACAAAGTTGCCAAATACTAACAGAACGGCGACAGGGTTTGGTTTACTGGCTCGGCTCAGGCTGTGCAGGCTCGGCCCACTCGGGGCTGCCGACAGGGCCAGGTGGCCCAGCCCGGCACTGCCACTCGGCGGGGCTGCTCGGGGTCAGCCGCCGCTGCCACTGGGCTCGGTCACCACGGCCTGGCGCTGCCCCGTGGTGGCAGACAGGGATGGAGCCCTCCTTACTCCCACGGTGGTGGCGGCGGGCGGGGACGGAGCACCCCACCGCCTCCCCGAGCCGTGGCAATGGCGGCACGGGGTCCCCCCGTCTCTCCCCCGGGCTGAGGCAGAGGAGGGAAGGAGAAAGCTCTCCCTCCTCTCTCCCCGCCCCCCGTGCTGCCTGCAGGGAGCCAGGCTCCACCTGCGGCGCAACAGGGTAACAAATTTGTAACAATCGCGAAATGCCGGCTTTGCAGCTACTCGGCTCGGCACTCTGGCTGGCACTTCTGAGGTTGTAAATGTCAGAAAATTATTCACATATTAGCCACTCCTGAGTATTAGCCACATTTCCGGCTTGGGAGCAAAATTTTAGTCAAAATGGTGCGGCTTGTATTCGTGAAATTACTATAATTCAGTTTTGAAAGCTCAAATTCTAAACATCTTTTTGTATTGCTGGTCAGATTCTTAGCATTCACAAAGACTCAACAGTACAAGTTGTGTCAAGGTTATATTTCACATCCCCCGTCACTTTAAGACTTTTCCTCTGAAGTTTATACACACTTCTGAACACAGTAGAAAAAGCAAAAGAGCGCCACTTCCTTACCCTGGAATTTAAACTTGTTACTATGGAAAACACATATGATAAACAGTTACCTCCACTGCTCCATTTATTTCCCACTCCAATACTCAGTGCCAGCAACTGAGGGGAATAATGGTCAAAAGTTGGGGAAAATTATGAAAGCAAATGTTTTTTTTCCCCTTTTTGAAAGCAAGTAAACAGCCTCCGTAAGACAACAGACAGTAGAAAATTGAACTTCCCTTGTCTCCAGAGCTCTCTTCTACTCCATGATTTTCCCAACTTCAATGAATATTCAAATACCGAACATTTCCAATGTTCTGTAATTTTACAGCAGAAGTGAAATTTGAAAACCCCTGTCTTTTCTCTCATTTCAACGCAAACCTTCCTTAATCTGTTGTCCCTCCATGTACAGTCTATAAGGAGGTCATGGAAAGCCATTAAAGGTTTTTAAAAGCCAGTTGAGAAGTATTAGTCATTGAAACTTTTAATATAATGTGAGGGGAAGAATACATCCTGACTTTCCACATTTTGTGTCAACATCTGTCAAGCTATTAAACTACACAAATGCATGTAGAAAAATTACATAAATGCTTATGATTAACAGATACACATCTTTACTCCTACTTTAACTGAAAGTGTAATAGCACTAACAAGCTATCTCCAACCCAAGTTAAAGATTATCACT
The DNA here is from genome assembly GCF_009819885.2 of Catharus ustulatus. NCBI lineage: Eukaryota > Metazoa > Chordata > Aves > Passeriformes > Turdidae > Catharus > Catharus ustulatus. Next base: position 75,986,787 of record NC_046221.1, read on the forward strand.
TGATTTATTCAGAACATCAAACTAACCTATTCAATTTCCTGTCGGTGTTAAAAAAATCATAAAATATGTAATTTAAAATTGTAGCTTATTAAAAAATACATGGTACTGGATCTCTAACTACTCAAACAAGCCCACTTAGAAACTACGTTTTGGTAGTATATATATATATATGCATTAGTAGATTATTTAAGTCATTTATTCAGTCCAAAAAGGGGAGGGCATAGAGACATGTTTTCTTGTTCAATGGATCTTAGTCACAAATCTTTACATTTAAGAATAGCAATATTCTGAGGAAAAGGCCCTTTTTATATTACAGTAATTTCACGAATACAAGCCACAGCAATTTGACAAAAATTTTGGTGGAAACCCGGAAGTGTGGCTAATACTCGGGGGTGGCTAATATGTGAATAATTTTCTGACATTTACAACCCCAGACGTGCCAGCCAGGGCGCCGAGCCAAGCACCTGCCAGTAAAAACCAGCATTTCGCGATTGTTACAAAGTGTTACTCTATTGCCCTGGCTCCCTGCAGGCAGCACGGGGGGCGGGGAAAGAGGCAGGAGAACTCTCTTCTTCCCTCCTCTGCCGCAGCCCGGGGGAGAGACGGGGGACCCCGCGCTGCCATTGCCACGGCTCGGGGAGGAGGGGGAGAGCCTGCGCCACCATTGCCGCGGCTCGGGGAGGAGGGGGGGGGGGCGCTCTGCCCCCGCCCTCTGCCGCCATGGCGGGAGTAAGGGGTGCTCTGTGCCCGGCCGGCACCGCGACGTGAGCGGGGCGTGCTCTCCGTACCCGGCCAGCGCTGTGGTGGGAGCGGGGCCGGGGCGAGCGAACCCAGAGGTGGCAGCCAGCCCCGAACAGCACCACCGAGCTGGGCCACCTGGCCCCGTCAGCAGCCCCTAGCGGACCGAGCCTGCACAGCCTTAGTTGAGCCAGTAAACCCCCAGCCACGCTGCGGTTCTGTTAATATTTGGCAACTTTGTTGCACGCGGGTCCTCGCTGCGAACGACAGAGCGGCTTATATTCTGGTGCGGCTTATTTATGGACAAAGAACGAAATATTTGCCAACACCCAGAGATGTGGCTTATACACAGTCCGGCTTGTATTCGTGAATTTACTGTACTTTGATTTTCTAAATTAAAGATAATTTGTATGAATTATGGAAGTCCTTGAAATTTCATTCTTCTCATGGCAGTAGTCACACAACTTCAAAAACAAAGTTGATTTCATTGATCATAAAATGATAAAGATTCAAAGTTGCCACCAAAGTTTTTTAGTTGGAACTATTTGAATGATTTTGGGTTAACAGCAACCGAAAATACCTCAACTACCTTTCACAGAGGCCATTGGGGCTAAATAATATCTGACTACAACATCTTGCATCCTCAGTACTCTTTAGCCTTTACCCATCAGACACACTCTAAAATCCAGAGCATACATTTTCATATCTATTGAACATCTGGTAAAGTGTTTTTCACTAAGCAAATGCAGTTTTTACTAGCTGGAACTTATGCTGCTACTGCCCTAAGAAAGCAGTAGACTGCTGCTCATCACATGACCAAGATACTTCTGTAAGAAAAGCTCTATAAAACAGCTGGTGGTGTAATTTCATTGGTTATTCATTTTTCAGTGTATGATATATTCTTTTTACAAGCAAACAAACTAGATAACTCAACAGTAATTAAAACTGTGTTAATTATATTTACCAGCAACCTGGCCACCTTCAAATCTTTCCTCAAACACTAGTGAGTCAGAGAATGGAAGAGGTTGGAAGGGACCTCTGTAGATAATCTGTTTCAACTTGCCTGCTCAAGCAGGGTCACCAAGACCCAGTTGTCCAGGACCGTGTCCAGACAGCTACTGAGGTCCAGAAAGAATTAGAATATTTCTAGTTCCACAGGTAGCAGAAAAAGAACCCATGAAATGTGGGTGTTGCCAAGGATGGAAAGAAATCATTGAATAATGTGATGGTTTTGTGCCATAGTTTATGTTCTCATACAAAGATTAAATAATTAAAGTACTATAGTAGTAGATGAGGAGAGAAAATCTGAGTCTAATAGGGTTAACCTTCTCTGCAAATTTAAGATTTAATTTAAGAGAAAGCCATCACAAAAGCTTCTATGATATTTCTTATCTGCTAGGCTAACAAAACAAAGGTTCAAATCATGAATATATTCCCTAGATCAAACCATAAATATATTTCCTATTTTCCAGTTTTACTACTAACTGTAGCCAAATCAGCCCCTCATGTAATGTTATACAAGGTCTTCACTTAAAACATCAGATTTTCTTGCATATGAAAAGAATGTTCTTTCCTTGCTATGTGTACAGATACAAACTGGATGGAAAATCCACCGAAACCTATGGTGTAACACAGAGTTCATTGAATTGTTTGGAGTTGTAATTCACAACACATTTGTAGGTAAGTCACTCCTGGAAGGCTGGCTGCTTACTGCTCTTCTCTTTGTTTCCCTACATCAAAACCTATGGAGTGCTCCCCTCCTCCTTACTGCTATCACCTTTACTCCACCAAAACTATAATTGGTTCTGAGACCAATTATGTAATATTTAAAATAAGATTTGAATCAAAGCCATATCAAAATGATATACAGCTAAAATGAGTGATGCCTGTGCATATTTAATTCAAAATGTTGAAATTTTAAATTGCCAATTTAAGACATTAGTGAAAGTCAATAAAGAATTATTTTAATGACTCCAAGATAATCCCAGAGCAATCAATTTAGATCAGAATGAGTTTATTGTGAAGTGCCAAAGGTGGGGGAAAAAATGCTTCCTTAGCACTACAAAGTAACGATCTCTCAAATGAATAATGCCTGTTCAGAATTTAACTAGATAATTACTGCATTTGCATTTGCTAAGGTGATAAGAGGAATGAAAAGACAGCTCAGAGGGAGATGATGTAAGTGTTAAAAGATCACATGCAAAAGACAGTGTTACTGTCTGGCCTACTGTCTGGCCTACAGTTCCGGCCTACCAACTGAGTCCATTTTAAAAGAAACACACCTATTAACACAAGCATCCTGATAGAAAAGAGATAAAGCAGAAAAAAAAATGTAATAGAAAAATACCTTACATCACAAGAATCTCTGACATGCAGTTCAGAGTGACTGGAGGCTAAACCAATCAGATATATTTCCATTCTTGTTTGTATATAATGAATTTGAAGACTGACTAATAGAACACAAAACTTCTAAGATCTATTTCCATATCTGTTATTGTAGTTTTGCAGAACAGAAATAGTGTTAATCATGGTCACACCTGCAGAAATGATATTAATTTGAAGCAAGAAAAATAATTTCAAACATTTGTAGTTGTCTTGGAATGACCCTTTCTTTTATCAAAGGTGAAGATTCCCTCAGTTTTTCAGCTTTTGCGTGTCACACTTAGTGTTTGAAAAGAAGATTAAGCACCTGTTCTTCTTCAAGTGTAGAAACTAGAATCTTTGAAATATGTGAAATTGTGTATATGCTTTGATCACTTTCACATCTAAAGCTTTCTAGCTGGTGGTGCATATCCACAAGCACAGTATACTTTTTCTGGTGTTATGTGCTTTATACCGGTACTTTGTGGAACCTGGGATCCATCCTTGCATTGTATGTGAGGGAAATTAGATTGTCTTGAGGATGAGAGTTTTGGTGAATCTGAACCTCATAATTTTTATGTCAAGAGCCTTCCCTGGTTGCAATATTTACAGAGTTGTACTTATGTTTAAATACGCAAACAGAAAGTGCTAATGAGAACTTTGGTTTCAGTTAGGTTTTGCAGAACTGATCATTTAAAACTGTTAGTTTTCACTTGGTTTAATAGAACTTTAGGTTTCGGTTAATACTACAACTTTTGTATTGTTCTGGCATATTTCATATTATAAAACTAGGACAAATTTTTATGCTCTAGGATGCCTGTAAATATTTTGACATTGTAAAATATTTCTCCTTTACAGCTGGAACAATTTACCATCCATGTTGTGTTCAGCAGCATTAGTAAGAGTTGAAGTTCTGACTCCTTTCTGAAAGAGGGCACCAGCATATGGAAATGAAAAGGTTTTGAGAGAAAACTCCCAAAAAGCTCTTGATTTTCCATGTGAACAAACAGATACTCCTGAAATGCATTCCACTGCTCACTTTCATCCCACGCTCCCAAGCCTTCCTCCTATGTCTGCCATGATCATTTAAACATCATTTAAATAATGATTAAGACAATTTTTTACTTTTATGCTGCTTCTTGTTCTTCGCTTCCCCAAGCTCATATTATATTTTAGAAAAGGTATGGCATTTCTTCTCTTCACATACTCCATTTCTTTTAATATGAGATCGTATTCCATTCTTGTTAGTCAAATCATAACCATAGTTTATTATTGACATTGTTATTATCATTGTCTCAAAATAAAAAAACAGTTCTTAAATGCTAGAAAACTATTGATGTACTCATTAAAGCAAGGTATTTCTGTTTTGTTTGGTTTATTTTTTTCTTTTTCAGACAGAGGATAGGAAAAAGTAAAGAATTATATATAGTTAAGTAAAATATTAATATTATTTCTTTGAAGAATTCTCTCTACAGTCATAGGATATATTTCTAAATCCTTCAACCTCATGGTGAAAATTTATTTTCTCTCAGGTGTGTATCTCAGAAGGTACTGGAGCTTTTTTGTTCCATTTACTGTGTAAGAAACTCTGAATAGTTACCTTCTATATCCATTTAGATGCCAAAGAGATATTCATGAAGTGTATTAGTTAAAGTGACAATTTTGTCATCTGTTTTATTTTTGAGTTAAATCTGTAAGCAGGATAAGCAAGAACATTACTCTGAGCATGATGAGGAAAGATCTCTAACTGTTCTACACATGATGTGCCTACTGGTCTTTAATAAGCCAAGATTATATGGCCTGAATGAATAGCAACTTGGAAGGCTGGTAATTTCTGCCTCATTTCTGAGTCACTTTTACATTATTCCAGAGCATTCAAATTAAACATTCTCTGCAGGTAATTAAGGAGGCAAAAGAATATTTTGTTTTTTTGAGGAGAAGGGGAGGCAAAAAACCTTTTTTTCTACCAAAGTGGAATAAAGAAGATTCAAAAACTATTCTTAAGGTCACAAAGGTAGTGGGTTTTGGTTTTGTTGTTTTGAGTTGTGGTTTTTTTTGTTTTGTTTGGTTTGGTTTTTGGTTGGTTGGTTTGTTTGTTTGTTTGTTTGTTTGCGGTTTTTTCATGTTTTGAGGTTTTTTGGGTTTTTTTGGGGGGGAGAGTATTGTATTTTTGGTATTTTTTTTTTTTTTAAGAAAGGAAACTCATCTAAGACTTATTAGAATCAATAATGAATTTCAAAGTAATGAAAAAAAAAATCAAGCTGCAAGAAACAATAATGTGAAAGACGAGAAGATGACTAACACAGTTGAAAGCTAGCCTGGTGGAGAGTGAGACTCATATTGCTCTGTACTGATCAGAAAAGGAAAGCCAAAGGCATAGCATGTCCTATCAGAAAGTGACACCATCTGCACATAAAAAGAATATGTTGCAGTGCTTCTTTCTGCAAGACCCTTTTCTGCAATAATGGTTCAATTTCAGTGTAACAATATTACCAAATATATGGATTTGCAATGTTTATTAAAATGCTGTGATAACGAGATGTTACAGCAAAGAGGAGTCATGGAAGCAACCTGGTTACAGTACACATATACCCATTTCTTTAAATTAAATTGTCTGGTCATGAGAACTTCCCATTTTTTATTTTGTACTACTGGATGCTATCTGATATATAGTTATATATTGTGCTGAGAGTTGCTGCATATAATTTGTAATGTTCTTAGGTGTTGACATGTTGACAACTGGAAAATCAAAAACTGGATTGGTTTCTGTTTTCTAACACCCTTTGCTAGGGAAGCACAATGTTGAAGCTTTCTATTTCCTTAATCTAGGTTTCGCTTGAGCTCATTTGTCTAAATTTACCAGCAAGTTCTGACCTTACTTTTTATTTATTGATATGCAGTTCCACTTTAGACCCCCATTTACTATCTAAGCAAGGTAGTGAGGGTGTATTACATGAGACTCTGAAACAGTTTATGGCTTATTTACATGAGAAAGCTCACAAACAGAAAGGATGTGATAATGGATTTTCCCTTAGGCCCTTTTATCTTTGTGGTAGACACAGGACACTCAAATCAACACTTGATGGATTTTTCCTTCTTTTTAATAATTGGTCTGTAGTGGGCCAGATTTTCAATTTTGTCTTTATAGGAACCTGGCAACAGAGGAGATAGAGCTGTGTGGAACTATTGAACTTTCAATTGCCATCAAATTGCCTGTATTAACAGTTTATTAACATTTGTTATTTGGTTATGTTTTCATTGGGAGAACAAATATTAGTCAAATCATTTTACAGCATTAATTTGATTTTTGGCAACTTTATTTTGTCCTTTTACTGGGAAAAAAAAATATATGGGAAACGCTTTTGCTTTTATTATAGGGGTATATAGTTTTGTCTCAGCCAAATTTAGCCTGGGAGTGTGCAAAAATTCCCCAATAACCCAGGACCCCCATGCTAAATTCACCAAATTTTGAGTGGGCCTGGACAGTGAAGCAAATCCTTGTCTCTACAAGAGGGAGTGGTAGAATGGGAAGTGGAGTAATTGGACTGTAAGAACCACCAACTGAAACTACCTAATGGAGAGACAGTGTGCTGGAAAGTGAGGATCCATAGAGATAAATTAGAAACTGTCGTTTTGAAGTGTTCCCATATAATAAAATAAACTACAGGAGCAGCTGAACCTAAAAAACCTGGTACATCTCAGAGCTGAGAATGTTTATTTGGGACATATGTACCTGTTATCCAAAATATAGCTGTCTAACCTAATGTCTGATGCAATAGGTCTTATGAAAAAGTTAGAGATGATGGTGTCCTATGGTATTCCCATCACCCATGACCCTGAGCAAAGCAGGGTCTGGAATTCCAGTAAAAAGTTACAGGAAGTTCCCCAGTCTGACCTGCGGATGTTCACAAGTCAATATTCAGCTTTGTGAGGAATGGTAAGCACATGTTCAGATGAGAAAATGTATTCCTGCTAGACCATGTATGATATGACTGGACTCTGATGTGCTACTGAGCTTCGTGCCATGTGACCTGGGAAGATTTTTACCACACAGTAAAAGACCCAGGGAAAGTAATGGGCCCCAAGTGCAACCCAAATGGACTGTGCATGGAGTCTAAGCCTTGTCTGAGACTCAAAATGATAAAAACTGGGTTTCATTATATTGATTATCTGTATGGTTCAGGGTACAACAAAGTCATGGTTGAAACACTTTACTCATATAATAAAAATATAAATACCTAGAGAGGCACAACACTAACTGAAAAGCAGACAGTGGACCACTAAAGAGCCATTTCTACCACCTTTCCCCTTTTCAGAGTAAGTTTGAATAAATACATCTTTTTTAAATGTCAGTGGATCTTGATATCCTGGCAAACCAGAAGGTAACCTGCAAAGTAAAAATTTGCAATGGACTCAAGGGGAAACCAGCTAGCAAAATTTTTCTCTTATTTGTAAAAAGCACAGGAATTGTTGTATTTCAAAATTTGGTTGGGTGTTTTTTGTTGTTTTTTTGGGGAGGAGGGCTGATTTTAGGGGAGAGGGTGTGTTGGGTGTGAAATCATCTCTACTCCGAAATAAACAGCATCAAATGCACTTTTTTTCCCCAGTGTTTTCCAATAGGAGTTTCCCTCAAAATAAATATAGGGAAGAACCTGTCCATTTTATAAAATTGGTTTGACTGGGAAGTATGTATCATAAATGAGAGTGAAGGTGATGTTGGCAAAATTTACCACAGTTTGCCAATAAATAATTATCTGGGAGAAAAAGCACAATATGTTGGACCCTTATCACACACTTTAATTATAAATTTTAATTGCCTTTTGAATCCTATAAAAGTCAACAGCATACAACTCTTTCATTGTTTTCTTTTCCTATCTGTAGAACTGTGCCAGCATTTGACTAGCTGCTGTGAAACAGTAGAGGACATAGTGTCTTTTACCAGGGGATGAAAAAATATTAAAAATCTATTATTAGCATATCATCTTGAATTTTGTCCTATTAAAAACATCAGGTTGGCAAAAAAGTATCTTTATCTTAGATTTATCACCTAAGGTAAACACAATGAGGATAAGCTAGAAAAAACAAATATATAAAAGACTATATAAAAAAGCATATGCAGCTCTCCTTCTAATATTTATTTATCAGTAATGGAAAAAAAAAAAACCAAAACAAAATAACACAAGCAACAAAAACACTTCTTTATAGCTGTAAAGAAAAGAAATTGAAGATCTTTATTATTTGATAGACTATTGGTACTGCAAGTCCAATGGCCCCTAAAATTATTTTCCATTATTTAAAGGATCTTTGATTTTTCAAAGATCTAGGGAGTTAATTTTTTGATGTCAAAGAGCCAAATTAAACTGTGACACTTCAATGATCCTCCAGGGTCCCCCAATTTTGCTATGGAATAATTTGTTATTCCTTATATGGATGAAATACAGTAAAATTTTCTCTGTTTAATTAAAAATAAAATAAATAAATAAAAGCACGCTTGTGTTTATATTAATTTATCTGTATGGTTTAGATTAAGTTTTCCAAAAGCTGATTGAAAATGTTCAGAGGGTTTGTCCACAATTCATTCAATAACTTACAATTCAATTTAGTAAGTCTTCCATGAAATGTTATCACTCATATCTGAAGTTTAGTTGCTGCCCTTTAGTAGCTTGGTCTAACACAGATCTTCAGTGCTGACCCTCAGTTCTTTCTTTCTTCTGAAGTTACCAGCTGTGCTTCTTATCTGCATGTGTCAAATATTCAACCTGCATTACTGGAGTAGATGTTATTCATAAAAGGAGTTGTTAACTGTGCTGATGAGGTCAAACTGTCTTCACGAGGTCGTTGAAATTGGAGGAAAGGAATAGATGAAATAACTGAAGGACAGGCTGGAAATAACTCTCCAGGCTACAAGAGCTGGGGTTTTTAGGTCTTGAAAAGAGAAGGCTCTGGGGAGATCTTAGAGCATTTTCCCATGCCTAAGAGGGCCTTCAAAAAAGCTGGAGAGGGGGTCTCTACAAGAGCATGCAATGAAAGGGGTTATGGCTTCTAACTGAAAGAGGGTACATTTAGCACAGGTATTAGGAAGAAATTCTTTATTGTGCAGATGGTGAGGCACTGGAACAGGCTGTCAAGAAAAAACATCCCTGGAAGTGTTCAAAGCCAGGTTGAATAACACTTTGAGCAACTTGGTCTAGTGGAAGGTATCCCCCTGTACCTGTGGCATGGGGATTAGAACTAGATAGTTTTTATCATCCCTTTCAACCCAAACCATTCTGTGGTTTCATGGTTCTGCAATATTAAAAAAAATTGATAATTGTATGCAACTCTGTCAAAGTGCATTCATCTTTATTAAAAACAAACAAATAAACAAAAAAACAATCACCAACCCTCTAGAAAAAGTTAACATAAAAAAGTCTTTTTCATGACCCATCTTTGAATTGAAATACTTCAAATTTACTTGAAATTCCTGTTGAAGGTACAAAAGAAGATAGATTACTGGGATCTGCAATAGTCCAAGCTGGTCTAGAGGATGAGCAGTATTTACAACAATAATCCAGTAACAGAATGGTAAAAACTTTCTGTACTTTTAAAAGTTTAAGTTTCAGTACTTGTCTTGCAGAGAAAACCTATCGCTCAAATATTTCCTGACCTCCACTGTATGCAAAGGTGAAAGCAAATCTATAACCATAGCCAAAACCCTTATGTTTATTCATAACTAAACTACTCACAGAATGTTCATTAATTGCAGCCATTACATATTAGGATGTGATCCCTGGCTCCAGGTTGCAAAGTACGTCTTACCTTCCCCCATCTTGTTTTAATTAAACTTAGGAAAACATTATAATTTTTTTAATGTGCTTAAAGTTGAGTAACTGAGAGCATTTCTGAGTCTTGTCACCACTGAAAAAACATACCCAGTTTTGTCAATTACTGTCTGCTAGTATGTTACAAGGAAACCAGCTGCCCCTGAGAACCACAACCTTCTGTCCCCAAAGTGTCTGAGATGTTCTGTAAGCCAAGTGGTCTTAAACCCTGTCATGGATGTATTTACAGTAATTTCATGCTTATAAGCCGCACTGAGTATAAGCTGCACTTCCGGGTGTCAGCAACTTTTCATTCTTTGTCCATACATAAACCGCACATTACAATACAGAGTGTGATAAAAGGTATCTATTCTATCACCATCTGTTCAGGGTGGGGGCAGCGATCCTTATCTCCACGGCAGATATTCTGCTAATGGGCCATCCATTGAAACCAGGCAGGGCATTGTTCTTTATCTTTTCACAACCCATCCTTCCTCCAGCGAGTCATTTTCTGCTAATGGCCCATTGAGTCCCACTGTGTGACTGATAAAATTACTGCATCCCATTGGAAGTTGCTCCAGCCAGGAGGAAGAGCCCAACTTTTCTTACCAAGATAAAAACAGATATTTTGGGACACTAAGGGAACCCCTTTCTCCACTGGACTCCAGAGGAAAACTGGATTTCTCCACATCACCACTGGATCTCTGGAGGGAAACTGCACCTTCTACAGGAGCACTGCTTCAACTGAATCACATCTGTCACTGCAGGAGGATGCAGCCACCATTTAATGGGACTGCTACCAACACCCTGCCTGACAGGAAGGTTGTACTCTGACTTTGTCAGGGCTTGGGGTTTGTTTCTTTGTAGTACTGTATTTCTATTTTAATTTCCCTAGAAAAGAACTTTTATTCCTAATTCCCATATTTTTACCTGAAAGCCCCTTGATTTCAAAATTATAATAATCTGGAGGGAGGGGGTTTACATTCTCCATTTCAAAGAGAAGTTCCTGCCTTTCTCAGCAGATACCTGTACTCCAAACTAAAACAGCAACTTTTTGTTCTTTGTCCATATACAAGCTGCACCTGATTATAAGCCGCACTTCTGGGTTCAGACCAAAATTTTAGCCAAAATGGTGCGGCTTATAATCGTGAAATTACTGTACATAAAGTCATAGGCTGTCACTACAGAGAACACAGGAGCAGCTTGCATTTATATTTGCTACCTGCACCTTTAGTTTATATCATCTCTTATTTGAGAATGTCTTTTTCTGCAGTGCACCTTAGATCATGTACAAGCAGATGTTAATTAGAGGGGTTCTTGTCTCTGCTGTCAGGTCTAGGCAATCCTATCTGGCCTTGGAAAGAGGGGCAACTGGGTCAGGTCCATATCCTTCCCACCAGCACCATGATAGATCATCTTCTAGCAGAGCAAATGGGATTTATAGATGGCTCGAGTTAAGCTTTATGCTGGCAGCCTGCAGTGGAGTCACCGAGCCAAAAGACATGCCAGATCATGAACACAGTTCTTGGTTTACTGTGTCAGAGAACACAACAGCGATTAACCTCAGAGCTGTTTTACCTACAAGGATCAGGATCACAGCTGGTAACACACAAGATATGGAATTAATGCAGAAACAACACACAGAAGCTGCATACCTAAACAGCTTTTCTGGTTAGGGACATTAAAACTAAATCATTACTTGAAGGAAGAGAAGTGCATGTTAGCAACACTGGCTTGACTAGAGAGATGCATTGCAAGAGCCTTGATGGAGTCCTGTCATTCTGTACAACAAAGAATTGTGTTTTGCACAGTTACAGCTCAGCTTCTCCGTTTCATCCTTTTCTGATAGTATTTCATCCTTTCTGGTAGTATTTTGAAGAAAAATAGATTTCTTGTTTGCTTGCTTGTTTTGAAAGTGACTGTCAAAATATTCTGAACAGTGTAAAAGGGTTCCCTAAATTGCCCATCCACAGGATGGTTCCTACTCAAAAGCAGGTCATAACTACTCATAAGTGTTTATGCAATAAAATGCATCATAATGATCTATCATTCTGATGTTTTATTTATTAATTCAATATTGACATATTTTTAAAAATAAATTGACATCTCTAAGGTATAAATCAATAATTTATTTGATTGGTTGGCTTTGTTTTTTGTTTTTTTTAGCTGTGCCAACGAAATTAAGATATTCAAAGATTTTCCTAGAGCTTACGTATGATACACAGGAATGTATTAGATACTAATTAGATACAGTAAAATAAAAACCTAGTCTTTTTCTTATGTGTGATTTTCACACAGGATCACATAGATACTTTTCATTTTTAAAATGTTTATAGGTCTTAATTACCTAAACAGAAACACACCCAATGATATGTCATTGTGTTAGTTTATCCCCAATATTTGTGATAACTAGGAGAATACATAGGAAAAAAAATTAGAGTAGTGGAGTGTATTCATGACAGATATAAATTTAAAAAAATATATATTTATTGAGGAGTGTTGATGTCCTTAGCAAGGCATTATCTGATGTTAATGGATATGGTGGAAAGTGTTCAAGAATAAGAAAATACAAATATTTTTACTCTTAGAATGTTTCATCTGTCTTCTGCATATGGAATATTGCTTTTCTAATACTGCATTCACTGGTGCATTAAATAGTTTCCTATTTCCAGGTAATTTCCTATTACTCTGTTCTGGGGAGCGGCACAGATACACCAAATGAAAACTAAATGTTCCATTTTGTTAATTTCTTAATGCTGTCTCTGTGCCTTTTTCCTCATTGCATTTCTTCTTAAACTCTTTCTACAAATACGAGATCACAAGAGAAGATTTTTTTATATGCTACTTGTTTGCTTAGTCATTATTTATTCTAGTTAAAGGTGTTCTTAGTGTGCATCTCCTGCAGTAGATTTTTTTTTTTTTAATGCATGTCTGTATGCTGTCCTTCTGTTAACTATTTATCTGGTTTCATTATCCCACTGAAAGATCAAAAGCAAAATTTTATATGCAAGGAGTGTGTTGCAGAAACATGTTTATCTCACCTCAAGATCACGCCTACCTACTAAAACAGAAAGACACTGGATCCAAATCTGCTGTTTTTAACCTCTTCACATACTACTATTCAGACAAGAAAACGAACTATTTTCCTTTCTTAATTCTGAAAACTCACTTTGGTTTTCCTGGTGTTCATGAAAAATGAACCAACATTTGGAAGACCAATCTATCATAAACTCAAAATACGAGTCCTGAGTGTAGAGTGAAGAACCCATCCAAGAATATCGAAGATTGCATATTTCCATATCCATGGTTTTCATTTTTCTACATTAAGCTGCATCTGCAGTTCTACCACTGAGGTTGCGCAACTGGCCTTCACCTTTAGCACTCTGTAGTATCTGCTGGTAACAACAAACTTCATCATCTGACTATTTCTTTGATATTGAGCAGAGAACCTCCCGGGCATAATCCTGTCGTCTTCACTTGAAAAAAAACCAAAAAAACCATAATTTCTTTCAGTGCTTTGTTTCTTATCTTTTAATAAGTTATTTATCCATTTGGAGACTGGCTCTCTTATCTCTTGGCAGCTTAGTTTCTTTAAGAGCCTTTGCTGAGGGATTGTGCTGATTGCCTTTGGAATCAAAGGATGGCATATCCTTTGTGCACAGGCTCATTGCTTCCTTCAAAGAACTCCCATAGATTTGTGAGTTCTGTCTCTAAAGAAGACACTACTTCTATTTTTTACACTCCTACCAGTTCTAGCAGAAGAAGCTAAGGTGAGCACCATTTTTGTGGTATGTAGGTGGACACTGGCATCTGCTCCATAATGCTTTCAAAAATTGGTGACATATTTATCTATCTTCAAGAGGCTGGAAATCACAATCAGTAACTCACCTGCCACTAATGTCAGTGCCTTCAGGTCTGACAGGAGAACATTTATTGGTCTTTATTTACCAATATTTAACAAGACAGGGAGTCAAGAGTCAATTACTTGTAGATATTTTTAGGCCATTTCACAGACAGATTGAGTGGAGATGTACCTGTCAGTAGGTTAGATGATAACTACACCATTCAGTATAGTTTCTGGGAACTTCTGGAAAAATCAAACACATATCAGATTTAAATGTTTTTAAAAGGTTCATTTTTAAAAGTAACTGGTTTGTATAGTAGACTTTCATGAAAAACTACCTAATCCTGCATAACAGGTTGAATTAAATTAACATCATATAGTATCAGTGGAAAGCTTATATAGAATTTTAAAAGTAGTTTAATGCTAGATCACAGTGGTAATTCTAATGAAAAACAAGGATAATATTAATAGAGTTCCACGGGAATCTATTCCTGGTCTCACGTTATTTTTGTCTACAGTTTAAGTAAAAATTTGTAGAATAATAATAATTCTTTAATACTGCCCAAAATGTGAGCTCAGATATCTAGGAAGAAAATCACACTCCAATAGGTAAAGGTGAAAAACCGCATTACACAGCATCAATGAAAAGACTTTCAAAACTAGCTGATGGTGTTACACTTCAGGTTAACAGGTGAACACAATGTCCAAATAGTCACATCTGAAAGTGGAGCTACTTCCTGTGGAAATTCTGTGACAAACCCAAAAATGTACTGATTAAATTATTTCAAGTTTAACATCAATCATAAAAAAAAAGGGCCTGGATAATTGGAATTTATTAAATAATGGCCAAGATGTAAAAAATAATATGAGAGAGAGAAAAATTGCCTTCTAGAGAAAAACTTGGCCAATTCTACTTTCATAGCTTACCCATGAGAAGGTTAAGAGGTTTTTTTAATCTTAGCCTTGAGGTACCAGACCAGGGAACTTATTTCTGAAAGCAGGTGACTTTAATTTGGATGCAGGAAAAGAAAATATAGTGAAGCACAATAACTGGAGGCTGAACATAGTCAGACTAGAAAAAAAAAAGACATATTTTCATAAGACCTATTAATTAATTTTTCATGATTCAAAGGTACTGGATTAAGATCAAATGCCTTTCTTTAGCTTAGAATCTATGAAATTCAGACAATTAGTACTGTCTTACGCAGAGGTTCATATGGTCCAATTTAGTTTTGAAATGTATACATTTCCAGATACACTGTTTACTTGAATAAGAAAATATAGCATATGGAATCAGAAGCCTTTAAAGTCATAAATTATACAACTCTAGCAATTATTTTCAATTTTTTTTTCTATTTTCTTTTCCTGGTTTCATACTAGGAAAAAAAAAGTAAACTAAATCAGTATTGTTTCACTGGAATGTTATTAAGGAAATAAGTAAAATATATATTCTGAATAAATAGAATATCATGTGTTAAAATTCAGATGAAATGCTTAACATAAGCAAATCTAGTCCTATTTTTCTTGCCTTCTCTACAATTATTTCTGTTTATGTTATGCAATTGTCAAATGATCCAAACAGGAGCAAAGTGTCATTAGGCCACCAAAGAGATGAAAATTAACCCATAAAGAATATAAAGCACAAACCTGTGGCTGCTTTTTATTTGTCTACATTCTTAGCAGTGGTTAATAGTTCTTAGGAGCCCTGCCTCAGAAAGAAAAATGTTTTCAGACATTGGAATATTTAGGGAAGTTGAAGGAGATGAAGAAGTTTATTGATAACAGGAATTTTAATGAAAAATGCACACCCCTATAGTTCATATTACTTTATCCAGGGATGTCTGGTTCAAGAATATATATTTTTTTTTCTCTATCATTAATTTCTATGCATATTTAAAACCTTCCCAAAAAGTTGCATGGAAAATAAGTTACAGGGATAGAGACAAAAAATAATTTTTTTTTAATAAATCTGTGGTTGTTTCATCCTACACCAGTGTAAAAGGTTTTTAAAATGCAAGCTGCACTGGTCTCTGTTGTGCATGTATGTATGTTTCAAGACTGGATCAACTAGCAACGCTGTACAGGACAATGACAGGCTTTAATGTTGATAGCCGTTACATACCATGATATAAAGAATCCAAAACTCTAAAGTTGATGTTATTCCTTTCCTGAGGAATGCTCTGACAATGTCATTCATGATAAGATGTCACAGCAGCTGTTCAGGATAAGCACCAGGCAAAACCACATAACAGCAATATAGACCAATAAATAACAGCTTCCCACTTAGTAATATCCTCAAACTGGAATGATACCTTTTAATGAAAATCTTGCATCTTCTTATTTTCCACAGTCTAAAGAAAGTAGCTTTTCACATCCATAACCAGTTTCTCTATTAGTGACACACCAGAACAATTGTTTTTTTGACTTTCTGGAGCAAACACTTATAGGAAAAAAATCTGTCAACAATAAACATCAACTTTAAAAATTGGAAACTTCACTGCAACTCCACCCCTAAAGAATAGGAAACATTGGAGAAAAAAGAATTAGCAACATCGTTAGTGTGCTCCAATATTTTCAGTTTAGTTCAAGTTTTTATTTAAAAAAAAGAACAAAAACAACAACAAAAAGAACCACTAAGCTTTTCTGTTGTGGGTGTTTTTTGTTTGTTTGTTTCTTTTTTTTTTGTCTTTTTTTTAACACAGATTTGAGTATTTCCACATGTTAGGTTGTGGAAGGTAATTATGTAAATACATTCAATGAATATTGGGATATGGGGTAAGTGACTTCAGAATTGAATAACAATAAAGGATCAGATATAAAGAAAAAATAAGAAAAGTTAATGATCAATGAGAGTTTGTTACAAAAGGCTATGAAAATAGAAATCTGAAAAATCTTGAAATGCACCATTTATTGTATAAATGTTCTGGACACGAGCACAGAAATGGCAGATGTTTTGTGTTGTGGTCTGATAAGTTCTAAACTATGATATCCTTTGGAGTTGCAATAAAAAGCAAGAGGCAATGGAAAACAAGATCTCTTGAACAAAACCAGATCTTTGAGAAAAGCATAAATTACGAACCCTATGATACCTCACTTTTATATCAGTCTGTGCTGCAGTTTCTATTTTCACGAGCTCAAAAACTTGTGCTCCTTTGCTCCTTTTTGTACTTTTCTTGCTTGGAAAATTGATAAGGAAACAGCTGCAAGGTTTATATCCAAAATGATAACTATGAGTTTGTATCTTTCACTCTTTAATCTGATAGTTTTCTTTCTGTCAATTGTGCTACAAGACCTCTTTCTAAGAACAGTACAAATATAATTTTGGGTTTTCACCAGGTGTCATGGCCTGTAACTACTCAAAGCATTGGAATTGCTTCAGTTCAATTTAGTGCTGGGCAAATGGAGAACATGTAAAGCTCTCTACATTTGATGCTGCACAGCACCCTTCACATTTTGCATTCTGGCATAAAATGTTAACCAGCCAACAAATGTACTTAGCTTTTAATTCAAAACTGGTGATCAGATTTGCAATTCTATATACATTGGACTGGCTTTATGTTACAGTATGCTTAAACATACATTTAGATTCTGCTAAAACTAATAATTCATATCAACAGCAAACTGTTGGAATATATGGTTAAATATGACCCACCATATATTCCAAATTCAACAGAAATTAAATTAAAAGATGGAAATTAAATACAGCTTGGGTATTCCTTTTTTTTTATGATCCAGGACTATCTGCATTAACTTTGGAGACATCCCATAGACTTGATTTAAATTAAACACCCAGTTTTCACATAACGCAGTACAGGCAAGACAAATCATGGCCTCTATTGCACTATTTGTAAAACATTAGAATACTTCTCTAACTTGCAGGCTTAAAACAGTAAGACTAATTTAGATCTTGGTGCTCCAATATTAAGACAACACAAACCAGAAAAATGTTTGAATATGAATTTGCAATGTAAAAAAAATATTTTTATCTTTCTTTTCAGAAAGAAATATCTTTATTACATTGCTTTTCCAGTTCCAATGAAGAATTCAATATTAAATGACAGACATGTTTAGCATAACTTTCAAGATTTAGACTCTTGTTTCTGTATTTTTGTGACTAAAATCTATCCTTGCTAAAATTCAACTCAGGCGTGTGTTTGTACACAGTTCACAAAAATAAACAAGTATAAAAACGTGTATTCTAATTGTTCCCTCAGCATGTAGGGTTAGGGCTAGATAATAAAATTTCATTTGCAATATAAGGTGCAGCAAGTGTAAGCAACACAGATAACTGCAATAGTAATTTAAACAAAGTCTGCAGTACTCTAAGCAACTATGGAGTGAACACATTAACAACTGCCTCAAGTGAAAGAAACATTGAGTACTGGAAATGCTGAGAGACTGGCACTATACATTATGTCTGAAAAGTGCTAAGGGAAAGTTTAGAAATTAACAAATGAATCCATTTTAAGGGAAATCGGAGCCTATCTATTTCCCTTCAAATGTAGTAATTTAATGGTTTTATAGGATTCTTGCATGCATGAGATAGAGAAAGGGAAGGAAAATGTGATCCTTTTAGGGGACTAGGACTTGAAGGATAACAGAGAGGTCTGTACATTAGCTGCAGTTTATCCTCCAAACAAATTTTTATAACTGTAAACAAAGAGTTCCACTTATCTAGTCAGGAAGAAGAAAATACATGTAATAAAATGGTAATTAATAGATACAATATAATTTGTGTTTCATCAAAAATGGAGCATCTAAATCAATATTTTTTATATTGTAGGAGGTCTACCTCTAATTTCTGGATAACAGCATAATTTTTATTTGTGCAAGAAGGCTCTTTAATGTGTGCATCTTGCCATTTCCTGATTTTCTGACTTTTTGTTTGCATTTCTTGGTGAAACAAGTAGAAAATAAAACCAGTACAAAATTAGAGATATGATTTTGGAAATTAATGTATATTATGCAAATTAATAGAAAATAATTAAGGGGGAATTTAATTTGCTTTTCATCGTGAAAATGGGCCTAATTCATGAGAAGCCTTCTGAGAAATTATTACCTTTTATACCAAGCCAACAATTTTTTTCTAATATGACTGACGTCAGAGAAGTAGCCAAAAGCTTTCTTCAACTGAAATGGAAGGAGTCCACATACAGATACAAGGAATTGAAAAACCCTACAGCAGCCAAAATAAAGTGACTTGAGTCAATTCTTTGCCCACCTAAAACTTATATAAAGCCCCCTAAATGTGATGAGCTATTCATGTTAAAAAAGATTTAATATATCTTAGGAGAAGACTGTTCTCGCTGTCTGAATAAAATCCTGTCTTGTATTCTCTATAACAGTGTTTGGATATATAAGGATTCCGTTAGGTTTTGATTTGTTTCTTTCCCATTTTCCATGCAGAGCAGAAGGGATTTGGAGGTCTGGAAGAGCTTCCGAATGATACCAAACATGTTTATGTCATGTAGTGGTTTTGACTGGAATAGAGTTAATTTTCTCTGTAGCAGCCCTAAATTTCAGGTTTGTGACCAAAACATGGTTCACAACATCCCAATGTTTTAGCTATTGCTGAACAGAGCTTACACAGCATCAAGGTTTTCTCAGTTTCCCACTCTTTCCCCAACAGTGAGAAACTGGGGAAGATAAAAGGCTGAGAGGGAACAGAACTGGGACAGTTAACATAAATTAACCAAAGGATTAGTCCAGCAATAAAACCAGAGCTGGCATTTATTAGGGATTGACAATGCTCAGTGACTGGCTGGGTATTCATGAGCTACTTATGAGTAATTGTTTCTACATCAGTTGGTTTTCTTTCTTTCACTTTGTTTAGTATTTTAAAATAATTATAATAACAATAATATTGATAACAACTACAAAAGTCTATAACAGTGGATTTATTTAGAGATCATGAAGTAAGACAGTGAGGAAATATAATAAGGATATTGGACTCATAAAACCTTTCCTTTTGTGGGGAAGGTGCAGATGCACAGACTAGTATAAGATGAAGATGAACTTGGCTGAACTCTTTCAACACTTCTAGAATACTACTACTGTTATGAAAAGAGGAAAAAGATGCATATCTAATTTGCTGAATTTATGTACAGCTGTCAGTAAATCATTAGACAATGGGTCAAAATTACAGGCATCAGAGCAGTTCCTTTATTTCAGTTGCTGCACAAGTAATTTAAATATGTGTCTGGTAGGACTAGGAAGTTGGTGGGTTTTATAATGACTAATATCAGTAGATGTTAGACAGACTAGGACTGGATAGAGCATTTTCCTTTGTGATCTAGCTTATCTGGAGCCATTTGCTGTAATTATCTTATGGACGCCCAGCCAGAAAGACCTGATATTGTCTCAGAAATAATTTCAGTGAACACATGCATCATCAGCTGCTTAACCATGTCCTGGTTAGTGACCCTGCACATGAACTGGTAGTAGGACATGGCAGATTCCAGCTGTGCCTGTACCTGACAGCTCTAAATAGGAAATCTGCCATGCATATCAAGTTAGCTAGTGATTGCTTGCAAGCAAGTGATTAAATTGCAGATTATTTTTATTTAGCAAGAGGAAGAGTAATGAGTCAAAAGTGTTTCTGAGGGCTGAGAGAAGTGCAAGCTGGCATATTGTTTCTGATGCAATACAAAGTCACAGGAGCATGATTTAAAGGCAGAATGGGCTGGAATAATTAAACTCCATTTAGAAAAAATAGCTTGCTGCTGAAGACTTGAGGAAAATCTCACCTGCCAAAAGGAGGCGTGTGCTATTTGTGCTTTATCTGCCTGCTTTAAAATGTATCCACTAGGCTT
The DNA here is from genome assembly GCF_009819885.2 of Catharus ustulatus. Classification (NCBI taxonomy): domain Eukaryota; kingdom Metazoa; phylum Chordata; class Aves; order Passeriformes; family Turdidae; genus Catharus; species Catharus ustulatus. The sequence continues at coordinate 76,007,342 of NC_046221.1, forward strand.
CATAGTCTCAAAACACAGATATTCACTATTCATGCCCTCAAAAGCAGAGTTTGCAGTGAGATATATTGTAATGCCTAGTCTTGAATTGTAACTTTTTTAAATGAAGACAAAAAATTATTACTTTAAGGAAGGATTTTTCCCTTCAGTTTTGTAATGAGAAGCAGGGAAGGGAATTGGAAGAAATTTATTAAGTTAGTATGTGGACCTAGACAAAAATGTTGATCAAATAAGATTATTATCTAATGGAAATTACTTTGTTTCATTACATTTCTCTTTCTGAATATGTTCAAATAGGAATGCTTGATGCAACAGTGGACTCCCATCTAACATTTTTATGAAATGTCATTATAAAACCAGGAAACATAACTAGTCAGCAAATGAATAGCAAAGATCAAATCAGTACAAATCAGAACAAATCAATTACTTGGCTTTCTAATGACAATATCTCAGCAATGTCAATGATGTGCATATGAGATGCTCACCATGAACGTGACATGTTTTTGTAGCTTTCTTCAAATCCCACTATACAAATCTACCAGTTATGGTAGCTACGTACTACTTATGACCTAGTTTCCTACTAAATAAAGATTTATCAGGTCAAACATAGTTTTCCAATCTCAAAATTCTTTTAAGAAACTATTTAGTGGGATGAAAACCCACAGGTACCCATAGTCACAGCGAAATGTACATCAACTGACTATTACTTTTTGCCTAACTTCAAAATAAAAACATACAGTAATTTCACGATTATAAGTCGCACCTGATTATAAGCCGTACTTCCAGGTGTCGGCAACTTTTTGTTCTTTGTCCATATATAAGCTGCATCTGATGATAAGCTACACTCCGGGTTCAGACCAAAATTTTAGTCAAAATGATGCAGCTTATACTCGTGAATTTACTGTACTTGAAATAAAAAATTATAATAATTTTAAAAAATCTTTGTCTTCCAGTCCAAATTTTAAAATAGACAATGTGTGAAAAAAAGGCATTTGTTTACAACCCTTACCTGAGTTCCAAAGTATTAAGGATTATAAAAGTAATCTAATATATCACATGCTGTGAATTATTTATTAGTTTACAAAAATATATTGTAGTATGGACTGGAAATATTTGAAAAGTCTATGTAGCATACATAATATATATTATACACCTATACATATCTCTTTCTTTTGTTCTCCCAGAAGGAATTTGATTTCTGTTCCTTTATGACTAACTAAAAGGGATTTCATTGTTTGCCAATGGTAACTGTTTTGAAATGACCACATAAAATTATTTTTTTGGCAGCAAAAATGCCCAAAGTAGTTTCCTTTCTCTCTGCAGTCACTAACACCACACACTGCACACAAGAAGGTACACAATGCATTTGTGGGCATATTTGTTTCCAAATAAAGACATAATTTGTAATTCAACTAAAGGACTTACGGGAATTTGAGCATAATCCAATATGACAGAACAAATATAAAAGTGTATTCACTTTTATATGTTGGCAACAATCCCTGTTAGTGGATGACTACAAGACTGACTTTCATTTTAAAACACCTCCTTACTCATACCTGTATAGATGCTACTATTATAGTTATGTGGAATTAAGCTATTTTAAAATTTCATTCAAAACTATTGAGAGTGATCTACATAAAAGTCTGTCATGCTTTTACCAATTATTTACACATGCTGCATTGTGAGTATGTGAATAATCTCCAAGACATTAGTGAGTCTGAAATTTCATGTTGAGCTGGCTGGCTGTAGTGCACTTTTCTTTTTCTTTCCTTTCTACATGCAAGCATCTTTGCTAGTTGGGATATCTGCAACATTTAGGGAATGGTGCAGCTGAATGTAATGATGGTATTAACATTATCTTGAATGACACATGATAATCCAGGAGTCATGCTCAAGAAATAAGATCTATCTTTCATGACACTATCTTATGGTTTTTTTCTAGCAACATGTTTTGGCACATCACACCCATACAAATATTTTTTCTTCTTCAAACACTTGCTGAAGGAGATCTACTAGCTATGTCACATTTTACTGCCTCCTAGGAAGTCATGCTTATATGTGAAATATTTGGAAAGTAGTCATGGCAAAACCCTAATTTTCCTTCAAGATTGTCAAACCAGTAATGAAAATTCAAAAAGAGAATTAGTATTGGCAAAACCCCAGACTCTTCACAAGCTGATATTTTGTCTTTTCCAGAGAAAACATTCTAGAGTGCTCATTCTCCCACAGAATAAGCATTTGGGAAACAAGACAAAACAACAGCAGCAACAACAAAAACCAACCAAGCAAAATAAAAAAGAAAAACCAAACAAAAAAACAAACCAATCAACAAAAAGAAACCTAAAAAAACCAAACCAGACCAAACCAAAAAAACCCCCCACCTAAACAAAAAAAAAAAAAAAAAAAAAAAGAAAAACAAAACCAAAACCGAAAACCACACAACATTTAGTTAATCTGACATTAATTAACAATATTTTGTCAATCTGAACTGAAATGCAGCCCATTATATCTGGATACAGAGAAACATAAGGAGAGTTTCAAGCATGCATTAACAATACTTGGACTGCCATGTTTCCAGAAAAACATATTAAGTAGAAATATGTGTTTGGAAATATATACAGGTTCTGATGGGTAAAAGAAAAAACAATTCCCATATACACAAATCCAGCAGTGAAACAGGTTGCCCAGAGTGACTGTGTAGTTTTCATTCTTGAAGGTTTACGAGACCCAAAAGGATAAAACCCTGAACAATCTGGACTGAAATCAATGTTGATGCAGCACTGAGCAGGAGACAAAGTGACAGCCTCACAAAATCCCTTCTCTGAATAAATCTATGCTTTCTGACACAGAAAATGAAAGGAGAGAGACACAAAACTTCCATATACAGGCCTGTATTTCTTTAACTCAGGAATGGCGGTTGTAATTTAAATGATCAGTCTATGTTATGGGATGCTCTCTTCTAGCACCATTAAGTCAATAATCTAGAGAAGTACTAGGAAAAAGTTTAAAACTCTTCTTACAAAATATTTTTTCCTGAAATGTTCATATGATAAAAATTTACATATCTCAACTAAACATGTGTAAAGTAATTACATATATGTACAATAGCTACATATATTGTTGTACATACTTAATATAATTTTTGCATACATGCAAACTATGTGTGCTAGTTAGACTTAATATAAACCTAATATGCCCTAAAAGTGCCTGCCTCAGCGCCAGCACACACCCATACAAATTTAGGCTTGATGTTTATATTTTTGTCTGCTCAGTGCTGGAAGAAATATTAAAGTCATTCATGCTCTGAAAAGCATAACAGGTTGGATGAAAGAGGAGATGGAGATCATGCAGCTAAGTTAGAGCATGAATATTAAAGTAGATCCTGTTTGAAAAATTGTGAAAGAACTTATTAATTTGACTTGAGATTAATGTTTTGGAGAGAACTAACTGTCAGGAACAGGATCCAACATGAGACTTGATCTTTTATACATCATTACAAAGAACTTCAGAGGTGTTAGGGACACCTTTAGGTGAGAGTACCTGCTGAGTATATCAAAGTTCTACCTATAGACATGTATATGTATATGTATATGTATATGTATATGTATATGTATATGTATATGTATATGTAATTTTCTACCTATAAAATGTATACGACATTTCAGGTCATATACGCAGTTTCATTACAGTAATTTCACGAATACAAGCCGCAGTAATTAGACAAAAATTTTGGTGGAAACCCGGAAGTGCGGCTAATATTTGGGTGCGGCTAATCTATGAACAAAAATGTGATATCTGCCCTTACCTAGTATCATACCAGTCCAGTCCCAAGCCGAAACAGTTTGAAATCCATGGTTTCCCGTTGTTCCGATGATGAACCAATCAGAGAACAGCTTATTGCCTGCCTGTGGATGGCGGTGTTACTGAGGGGCGGGGGTTGTTATTGTGGTGAGTTACCTCGGCAGTTCGATAAAAGTGTGTGATATTTCTCTGTACTTTTTAAAGTGTTTTCAGTCTTGTGTGGCTACGGGGCTGGCTGGGCTCGCAGGGAGAGGGCTGGGGGAGCCTCTCTCCCCGCAGGGAGAGGGATGAAGTGGGCGATCGGCTCGCAGGGAGAGGGCCTGGGGAGCCGCTCAGCCCGCAGGGAGAGGGGTAGAACGGCCACTCGGCTCGCAGGGAGAGGGCTACAACAGCCGCTCCCCCCGCGGGGCCGCAAGGGCTACAGCGGCCGCTCGCCCCGCGGGACTGCGAGGGCTAAAACGGCCGCTCACCCCGCGGGCCGCGAGGGCTACAACAGCCGCTCCCCCCACGGGACTGCGAGGGCTAAAACGGCCGCTCGCCCCGCGGGGCTGCGAGGGCCAGAGCGGCCGCTCCTGTGCCAGCACGGAGATGTGGCTCCGCTCGGAGCTCAGTTGCCTGCCCGCGCAGCTGAGCGGTTGTTTAAAGGCAATGCGGATCCATTGGGAATGCTCGCAAAATGACCATACTATTGTTCCTGTCTTTTTCGGCTTGTAAATAAAGGGTGTGTCTTTTTTCACTTGGAAACAATGTTTCCGAGGTCGGCAGTAAACCAGTAAGCCCCGGCGATCCCACGATTGTGTTACTAAATGACGACTTTGTGAAAGTTCGCGGCGAACTAAAGTGCGGCTAATATTCCGGGTGCGGCTTATTTATTGACAAAGACATCAATGTTGCCAACACACCGGATATGCGGCTTGTACTCCGTGCGGCTTGTATTCGTGAATTTACTGTATTATGTATTCAGAAGCTGGCAGAAATTCTCGATATATGAGTTTAATTCCAGTTGGAAGAAACTCAGACAAAGGCAAATGATCTACTTCATAAATAGTTGATATTTTTTATGTTGCTTTTTCCTTTTTTTTTCTTTTTTTTTTTTTTTAATTTTTTTAATTTTGTAGTGTAAAACCTACTCACATCCTTATGTTTCTCTCAGAGGAGGCTCTCACAGAAGGTTCTTGTTGATTCAACTGACCATGATTCTGCAGATAAATGAGAGGCATATGATCTTTCTCTCTTTAAAAGGGTGATTCAAACTAATAGCATTGATATTTCCATGTGAAGGCCACAAAAATGGAATTTAATGTGGTTAATTGCAGAATAAGCTCACTGCGCAGGTGCAGTTATGAGAATAATAGTATACTGTCTTATATTTTATCTGACATTGTGGTTATAGTTGTACCATTGCACAAGGAACTAGCATGATATTTAAGATATTCTGTAATTTAAAAAAATAAAAAAAAAAAAAAAAGAGATTGCAGGAATTGTTAGTTACAAGATTGAAGAGAAGAATAAGTACTCTTAAAAGAGGAAAAACGTTGTACCATTACATATTAATATCTGGATACATGATGTGGAACATCTATGCCATTAAATTTTTCATATGTATGGTAAATAATGCTAAAAAAACAAATCAGTTTTAAAAAACTTGAAGAGAATGTGTTTTACTTGGTAATGTACTTGGTAATCAACTGATCTTAGCTGATCTAAAAGTATTTTTGAAAACTAAGAATGAAAATGACACTCACCAGCTAGGCCAGCTGTAGTTTGGAGAGCAGAAAGTATGAAAAGGTCTTTGGAGGAATGACATGTATGTTTGAATCAAGATGAGCAGCTGGTGCAGCAAAATGTTATGGTAATAAGGAATGCTGTGAAAGCACAGAGATGTATAGAGGAGGAAATATTCGATGAAAATGAGGACTAGGTTTTTCACAAAGGTCACAGATGACAAATATATAGGACACATTTTATGACTCTTGAGAGTGTTTTGGCTGCATGAACTCCTTTCCTGCCCTTATGGCTGCTCCAAGAAGCAGTGTCTCAGAAAATTCTCTTTTTGACCACTTGTGACAAACCAGCAGAATTCACTATGCTTAGTGCATATGTATCCTTGTATCACAAGTATCTGTAAAAACAGCTGATTTAAGTGATGAAGAAAACGCATATTGGATACTAGCTTTAAATTCAAAGAGGGAACACGGATCACTACATTCTGCGTATGCAGCACAGCACAGTATCCCAGGTACATGTTTTTTTACATGAGACTAATGGCTGAAGACCTGGGGTTTCCTGCCCACTCTGTGATTTATGCACACTGTGCTGACAGCACATCTTGTTTCCCAAACAAACTTTATAACACTTGAGTCCTCTTGGATTCTAGACTTAACTTTGTAAATAATCAGCCACATGTAAAATATCCCAAGCTGTATATAACTATTTTCTCTTTTATGGGTGCAAACACTCTAGACTAGTTTGCAGATGTTTGTTCCATGTGTAATGTATTTACTGTTTTTTGTTCATTATATCTGAGCAACCACCTTTGGTTTAACTCCTGGCAGTGGGACTAATATAAAATAGATACATATAGAGACTACTGTACTCTCCTCCACCCCCCCTCCCATTCTCCCCTCTAATATTCTGATATTAAAGATCACGTTTTTTTGGTGTTCACAATGTTTAAAACTACAGACAAACAGAAAATTTCAGTTAAAATAACCTACCACCTGAACAACCTGACTTTGGAAAAAGGTGTTTTGCAGAGTTTCTGGCCTATCCAGGGAAAGGGTAAGAGGTGACTTGATTACAGGCTACAATTATTTACAATGAGAAGATTTCTGATTGCAAATAGCCCTTTAATTTAACAAATGAGGCATAACGAGATCCAATATTTGAAGATGGAAACTAGATGATTGATATTAGACTAGGTGCGTATTTTTATCAGTGAGTCTAATCAACTATTTGGACTATTTACCTAGGGAAGCACTTGGTTTGTCATCACTGAGAACTTTAAATGGAAATTGTATGTTCCAGAAAGATATATAATAACTCAAGTAGAAATTATGGACTTATGCAGGAAACACTTGAAGGAATTCTGTCTTGTTTTATGCTGTAGTTCTCACTAGTCTCTTCCAGTCCTAAAAGTCGAGTGAAATTTAGTTCCATTAAAATCAATGTGAATTTTGTCACTGACTGGAATCAGGATTTTTCTATCTGAGTTATACTAGATCACTTTACAGTCTCACTAACACAATAAAAACACTTTTGAGTATGCAGAAATTTAATGATATTTAATTGTCTTCAACATTCATAGGGTGATGAACAAAAACCTTAAATGTAATACAAATTAGACATTCCTAACAACTATAAATTAATACTTTTAGAAATGGGTTGAAAGATTGTGTTTAGTTAAACTAGTCTCCTACCATGAAGTTTGAAGCACATACTTAAACTTACCAGTTGTAAAGTGCTGCGGATAATAAGGCTGATATAACTGTGAATCAATAGAAGGAAGCAACTGGTCCTTCTTTCTCATGATTATAAAACCTGTTGTCTCCCTTGGACAATAAAGAAATCTTTTTGTAGTAGTAAATTATTCTTTCTTAATTTATAATAAAACAGTCACTTAGCTATTGTGTCAGAAAGTTGTCATAAAATGTATGTGGTAGAGCAACATTAATAATTAGGTGTATTAAGAAATTTCAATACAATTGAAAGATATAGATTTAGGATTTTCATTACTGCAAGCATGAAATAAAACAGTTAGGGAGAAAAAAGATATCAGGGATATAGACAAGCCAATCTGAGTTATACTACATCCCTTCTCTTTTGGTAAGAAAATAAAAGTATGTGCAGTAGACTGAAGAGAAAAGCCACAAATAATTGATTTCTTAGAGTTATTATATAAAGAAAAATTAAAAAGGCAAACAACTTGTCATTAATAGCATTAGGTATTCTATCTAGTTTGTGTATCTAGATTTTCAGTAAAGGGGAGAGGGAGCTTAAAATTTTTAAAGTTTTATGTTGCTAGTTTTACATTGACTAAATATCACTGCTAGTGTGGAGCTGGAGCATCAGGTTTATCCATGCAACTGTTGACAGGGTAGAGCTATTACCTCCCATTCTGGAGGTGGGGACTCATGAGAAGAGCCACAAAATCAAATACCCCAAGGGTTTCCAGTCTTGGCTACCAACTTGATCAAGGTACATCCAGAAGCATCTGTCAGAATGCCAATAGTGTTACAAATCCAAAAACGGAGCAAGCAACTCTGCCATAGAGACTGAGATGTCAAATGCTGTAATTGTTCTGTGTCAGTACTTGCTGAATACGACTGTCCTTAGAAAACAGCATGAATGTCTCACCTCAGCTGCAGGCATCCTAGAGGCAGCAGTGTTGACTCCTGGAGTGCAGGATAAAGAACATGTGATTTAGCCCTCCCTTCTTTTCTGGCCTGGTAGAAGTATAGAGACACAGACAAAGTGGTAATGTATCTGCCTCCTGTTAAAGGGATGGAGAGCACTGTGAGTATCACAGCGATGCATTCTTCAGATGGATTAATGACCAAATTAATCAGAGAAAAAACAGCTCCCTTATCCACCTCAAAGGCCATTAGAAGCTCAGCTATTGAATGGATGTGAAATGCAGAAGGAGGAGGCGTATTTTGTGAGAGAAGCAAGGTGTGTGTGCCTCTATCTGATAGATTCCAGAAACAGACATCCTGTGTGGGATGAGGGTCCTGGAATCTGGGTAAGGTACCATGAGTAAGAACACATCAATGAGGCATTTCCAGCTGCCTGTGTACCACCCTGTACAAAGCAAATCATCCTGCCTGCAACCTCTCCTGTGGCTGCATTCACTTAATCAACAGAGGAAATTATACTTTATGTTCAGTCTCCTTTTACCTGTCTCTTTGGTGCAAAGTTCATAAATCTTTGTCACAGCAAGAGTATAAGTGCAGATGTACTAAATCTGAGGCAGGCACTCCAGCATCCCAACTCATGAAATTTAAATCTTCTTTACAGGCAAAAATAACAACTTTCATCATGTCCTTTAGGAACAGATTACATGCTAACAGTCCACTGTGAGATTTCTTGTATTGAATTCCCTAATACTGGAAGCACTTTGGTCAAGAAGATAGCAGAGTAGTCTTTTGTCTCTTTGTGAAGATAAGTCGAATTTTAAAATATAAATAACTTAAGGACATTTGTAGGTATAATCCACATATCATTCTTAATGTTACATTATTAAAAACCCCTCAGGTAGGAGAGATTAAAAAGTCCTACCAAGCTATTGTAATGAATATGACTTTTATTTATTATTAAATGGATATTAATGGACTAAAGAGTTGGTAAACACATTTTACATAAGAAATCATTTAGTCCTAATAAAACAAATGGAAAGATGACATGCTAATTTCTAACTTGAAAAATTTTTCCTTTCACATCTTAGCTGCTTCGCTTCCTTTTGTATTGATTTTGGGTTTCCAGACAATGAGATTATATTTTGAAGCATTCACAGAGGAGAGTATAAGGACAAGGCTATAACAAAACAATTAGATTCATATAAATGAGTCTCAATAGACTTGAGTAAAGCATTATTCTTTGCTCAGAAAATTATCAAATTTCTTCTTTCAGCCATTCATCACATTAGGTGGTGTGAAACAGTTTTAAGACAGCAGATATAATTTTAGTCCACCAGACAAGAAATAATTCACACTTCTGATGACTCCATACTGAAACACCTTGTTAAAAAGGGAAAAAGTTTCAGGGATGCTGTCAAACAATTCTTAGACAACTTTGTCATGAAGTTGCTTCTGTTGACAACAAAAGATAGAGGAGGTAACATTAACATAGCAGCAACCTCAATAACAATTTCAAGACTCATGACAAACATTTGTGTCAGGATTTCCCATACTTCCCTACTTATGTACTTGAGCAATAGAAAATGCAGCTGGAATATAAACTTCACAAACTTCACATAGGAACTCATATGGATAAAAATGAGATCCTGAGTTTTTGCACACAAAACTGGACCGTGCAGACTGAGGTATTTTTATACAAAACCTAATTTGTCATTGAAGACAGAAAATTTATTGTAGCTCTGTTTTTCCTTGTTCTCTCCTAGACACATTAAGTAGCAAAGATGGGGTGGGCAGAGGAAGCTAAGAGGGAAGCGTAAAGTGACTGCAGAGACTAGCCTGAACTACAGTATTTCATATATACAGGAAATGCATCTTCCTGAAGAAGATGCCTCAGTGGAGTTTTTTGGGGTTTAGTTTGGGTTTGGTTTTTTTTTTTTTTTTTTTTTTTTTTGCCGATTTACAGCCATAGGTTTCTATACAAACAAATAAGATCAAATTATAATTTCAAAATTTTGGATTTTTTTTTTATTTTCCTCATTGGAGTATTTTACTGCAGTCAAATAGGTTTGTGTTGTTTATTACAATAATAATTACAGTAATTCCACGACCATAAGGTACACCCTTTTGACTGAAAGTTTCCCCTGAACCTGGAAGTATGCCTTATAGTCTGGTGTGCCGTATATAATGGGCAAAGTTGCGAAATTTACCAACCTGGAAGTGCGAGTCTGCAACAGTCCCGAGCCAAGCAGAGCTTGCCCGGCGGTAGCATTGGGCCAGCACGGGGCCGGGGTGAGCCTGGCAGCATCGGGGTAGCACCGGCGTGGGGGAAAAGCTGGTGGCGGCGGAGTAGCCCAGGTGCGGGGAGGAAAGCCCGGCAATGCCGCGAGCCGCGGGTGTTCCGAGCCGCTGCGAGCCGCCGCAAGCCCCGGACACTCTGAACCACAGTAAGCTGCTGTGAGCCGTGCCCTCCCCGTAGCCGCCACAGCCCCAGCACTGCAGGAGCCCCGTGCCACAAGGGGGAGGCAGCACCATGGCACCGCGGAGCTGCAAAGGGAACAGCATAGTGGTACCACAGAGCCGCAAGGGGGAATGGCATGGCGGGAGCATCAAGCTGAGTGAGGGACAGGTGGCACGGCAGGAGCGCTGAGTCGAGCGAGTGAACGGCACAGCATGTCGGCAGAGCCGCGAGGGGGTACAGCACCGCGGCAAGGGGGAGGCAGCCCCGCGGCTGTGCTGAGCAGCACCAGCCAACACCGGGGGCAGGCAGGATTGCCAGGGCCCACTGCACGGGGAGGGTGCCTGGGGCTGCCTTTGAAAGCCTATGCCAATCTGTGAAAAATGTTTGCAAATTGAGCATCTGCCAGCAAACTCCAAGATTGCACAATTTAGTTACTAATTCATTATTTTGTTACGCGGGGTGCGACTCCTCACTGTAAAAAAAAAGTGCACCTTATAGTCTGGTGCGCCTTATATAATGCACAAAGTTGCGAAATTTGCCGACTCCCGGAGGCGCGCCTTATAATCCTGTGCGTCTTATGGTCGTGAAATTACTGTAAATATATTGGTTGAATGGCATTCAGAGGGCACAGAAATGGTAAGAAGGGACATGTAAAACATATTTCCTTATTTTTTCTCTCAGGTGATTGGGTATGTTTATGGTGAGGAAACAATACATAAGAAATAGGATCTCAACAATTGTATCATCTACCTGAACTCCCAAAAGGCAGAAAGCACAGAAGTTGAAAAGTGGGCATGCAGTTGTACCAGGAATATCCACTGAAGTATAGTCTTATTCCTAAGTTACATGAAAAATTTATGTGAAAATTCCATCTCTAATTGAATGGAACTGATCAGAAGTCTGATACTTTGTCTTGCACAGATGCTTGGGACAAGTGCACTGAGATATATATCAGGTATTTTCATGTGTTTTTAAAAGTCCCAAATCAAATGCTTCAAGGTGGATAGGTTGTAGAATACTTTCTTTTGGACCTTGTTATTGCCTAGGAATAAAATAGGTAGAAAGATATATAATACTGGCACAATCAAGGCAACCCAGGACATGTGTAGGAGCAGAAATGCTGGTGTTGGAAATTATTTGATGTAAAAAACCCAAGAGGTATTCATTGTTCTCAGACATTTATAGGACTGCTGAATAAGTGCATGGGGACTTGAGAAGCTGGAGAAGGATGCCAGAATTCAGTAGTAGGCTTTAATTACGTTTTCATTCCAGTTTGCTAATTTTTCTTTCTATATCTCCACTTCAATAACTGCAAAAGTAGATGGAGGGACATGACTTGCACTCCCTGATCAAAGAATCTTTGTGTGAGTAGGGCTCATTTATTATAATTACCTCTGCATCACTCTGCCATTTGGTCTTCTATCTGGGGAAATGTTGGCTGCTTAGCACCAATTTTTGCTTCAGTTTTCTGCTGTATCCCAGCACCACCATTACACTGTGCAACAACCAGTTTTGATATGTAAGCCAACATATGGCCATTAAACTATTGGCTTCAATTACAAACATAAGGACTCAGAACTGTGACTTATTAGCATGAAATTATTAAGTTCCTCTTAGAAATGTGGTCTCATCTTTTCAGTCAAACAAAAATGCACACAAAACTAGGCTTAAAAGATTTAATTTTCTCAGATGATACTGTTTTATTTCATACATTGCCATATTATGGGCACAGTTAAAAACCCTTTGTTTAATAAAAATATTATCAAATTTAGATTATTTGATCCTCACATTCCTGAGTCTCCCTTTTGATAAATCATCATATAGTCATATCTTGGTATTTTCTAATTAAAAAAACCAAACAAACTTGAAAATCACAGATTCTGAATCTTCCTATGAAGATGAAGTTTCATGACAATGTAAAGAAAAAAAATCCTTTAGAAAGTCCTAACTATTTACCTATAAACATTACTCTCAAGAAAGGTAATTTGGAAGTACTTTTACTCCTTGTTGTGGTGAAAACTCACCCAAAGTTTTTTTTTTTTAATTGCATGCTTAATGGTGATATACCAAGAATTTTTTTCCTGTAAACTCTCGTCATTCTTTTTGTAGTATGTGTAATGAATCTTTCCTGTCAAGTTTACTATTTCCCTTTGGTATTCTCATTAACATCAGTCATTAAAACAAGATTGGGGCATTCTACCAGAGTAGTTTAAAACGCTGCAGTTATTTTCCTGCCAGCTTCAGTGTTTTAGATTTTTAAAATAGATTTTTTCAGTATTTGGAGAAAACAATGTATTTCAAAAATAATGGGAAAAGTTCCACAGCACTTCAGGTAGCCCTTGAAGTTCAATTCTAGGTTCTTAAAATCATAGGCAATAGAATGGGGGAGACCAAAACATCACCTAACTCCTCTGTGTCTCCAAAACAGTGCTAGCTGTGATTACATATTTCTGATAGATGTTGTCCAATCTTTGTATGTCTTTGAAAATATTTGTTATCTTCTCCCAGAAAAAAAAAATTACAATCCAAAAATTACAATAAAAAGATGGTAATCCAAAAATTAAATCTTTCTTTATATGAAATATTGTTTTTATTTTGGCTTGTAGTTAGTCCTAATCTCTTCCTCAGCTCATGCATCAAGGAAAATAATTACCTGTTCCCTTTTCACAGGACACAATGAATTCACATGATGAAGAGCATTCTAACAAAGATAGTTTGGTGGAAGAGGTAAAAGTTGGGAGCAACTTAGCGTGGTGCTTTGAAAACAAAAAGAGGAAGAAAAATATCTTTTATATTTTTATTTTCTAGTTTTCTAAGACAACATTTGCATAGAGTGTGACTGAACAAACACTAAAAAATGGGGTTTGGCATTAATTTTACAGTACCATGTATTTATGATAAACTGATTCAAAATAAATTATAAGCAGAAAAATCAGTTATTTTGATACTAGCAAATTCCAAACACTTCAGAATAACTTCTGTCTCATAGCAAGACATTTCCTTCTGTTTAAGAAATACTTCCCTGAATTAATAATTTTCAATAATGTATCACTAAGAATAGAGGGTTAGTCATACATATGAATGGAAGATGTTTTGTATTGGAAAGAAAATTAAGTGCTGCTTACTTTGCCAGAAATAACTGCCTCTGCCTTCGCCTCTCCTCAGAAGCAGATTTATCATTGCCATTATTCATTCCTGTATGTAGTCTTAGGGAACACTTTTATGTGGAAATGTCACTTATTTTCAGATGCCAGTAACTTGAATTGCTTTACAGTTTCATTAAAAGCCACCATTGCTGCTGGCTGCTCAGTAGACATCTCAGCTAGTAAGCTCTAATGTGTTTTTTACAACTAAGTTGAGAGGCAGTTTTAACTTGTACTTTCCATTTGCCCTATAAATAAAACACTTTTAAGGGCTAAACAGTCCTGTCGTCTCTTCTTCATTACCAGGTAAAGAATACCTGCCATTTTCAGAGCACTGCAGGACTAAGCACCTTTCCTGACTCTTATATTTGTAAGCCCCAGTCTGACAGACTGTGGCCGTGAGCCTGCACCGTGCTCACTTAGGCTTGATGTGTCTTCAGCTCCCCCCAGGCCAGGCAGGACACTATGGGACACAGAGCACTTTTCCATTCTGCTATGCCACTGTAAGGCGTTATTTTTTGTCTGTGTTTTAGTGAAGAGAATGACCAGAAATGCTTTTGACAGATAGCTTGGTATCTGACTGGTTTCCTATGCTAAAATTTATATTAAAATAGAAACATGCTGATTTGGGTTTCAACCGTAATAAAGGTTTTCTTTTTGGTTTATAATCACCATTCTGGAAAGACAAAGATTGTTTACCCATTTCCAGATGTAACCCGATATTACATATTCAAGAGTTAGGTTAGACTTCATCCCTAGCTCTACTCAAATAAATATTTTAGATTATTAATTCATATACTATTGATTTACAGAAAAGGGTATTGACCAAGAGAGAAGAAGCCCTCAGGACTACCCTGTATTAATTCCTGTTAGAAATGAAATTGCATTCTTGATGGATTGAAGTTTGGTATGATAGACAAATTAAGCACATCTATTTCTAGATGATGAGGGATACAGGCGAACAACCCTGTCAGGAAAAATTACCTGAGCAAAAGGCTGAGATGCTAAACTCAAGCAGTAGGTTCTTACTTTGATTCCTAAAAGCCTCAGAGTACAGACATACAGGCAAACATGAGACAGTGTGTTTTGTTTGTTTACTTGTACATTTTCTTTATCACAATTGCTTTAAATAGTGGATTTAAAGGGGTGCAGAGCTTTGGGATTCTTTTTTTTTTTTCTCTCTACGAAGTTCTGTCAACAATTCTATTTTGAAAACCAAAAAGTCACATAACCAGGAAAAAAAATATATTTCCAGATGAAATGATGCAAGATGGAAACTTTTTGCAATAAAAGCATTTCAACTGTTCTTGCACCTGACAGAGATGAAATCAACTGAGCCTGTGAATCAGCAAACTCTTTCTGTGCAGAGACATTGTATGACTTTGTTGGTCTTCTCTCCATCTGCTAGCTGGTTAAAAGCCTACTAAGCAGCTTGAGTAGTACAAATAAAAAAGGAATCCAGAGTGTTAGCAAAAAACCTTTATCAGCGGCATACAGCTTGCATTCAGAATATATACGCAATGAACAAAACTGTTGCATATGTTCATCATACCATAAATTTAATGTATTTGCTTTCTCGAGTTATATAAAGAGTGTGGTGGTAGATACTCAATGGAAGTGGTAAAGTAACATCAGTCATTTTCCAGTAAATATTATGCCACACTGTATCATCCTGGTCTTTCAAAGTGTATGGTAAATGGGATACAGTGAGAAAAAAAAAAAAAAAACTAACAGAGATGAAGACAGTGTTACTGGGAACAGAACCTACCAAAATGCCGTTGACATCCCTTCTTAAGCTGAAATGTAGTTATATTTTTTTCATGTTGAATTCTTCCTACCTACATGCACATTTTTTAAAAAAAACCCCGGCCTCTCTCCACGTCTTTTAGTGCAGTTTCTTAGCACCTGCCATTTTTATAGTTCTGTACAAGTTAAGGATTTTCTTTGTTCATTTGTGTTTGTACAGTGCAGATAAATATCACTTTACAGTCAGAATTAAAAAATGAGCATGATTATCTTTGTCTTATTGGGTACTTCTTTAAGTAAATAAAACCTACATGAAATAATTGACCCATTTTTCCTCAAGCATATCAGAGCAGACTAGAAACAGCTACTCATGAAACAATGGTAACATAAAAGGATAATGAACATGGATGCAGAACAAACTTTGATTTTGAAGCTATTCCACAATGGTTAATAGTAGAAAAGAGGCTCCCTTTAGATGCTTCTCCAAAGCCAATATACTCAGTAGATACCATTAAAGGGAAACAACTTTGATTGATACAGAAACCTAATAATGGTACTTTCTGGTGATTATATGTCAAAACAAACAAATATGGTATCATATCTTCAATACAATCCAGCTATAAATCAGAAAGGATGTTTGGCTATAGAGAACCTAAACAACATAATCAGCCATAACAACTTTTTTTTTAATTTAAAATAGTAATTGTAGATTTGCTAAAAGATTAGGCAAATGATGGAACTTGAGTGTTGGTATCTATAATACTGTATGATAGCACAAATGTGATAGAGAAATGCGGTTAATATAAGGCATCTTGCCCCAATTAAAAAAAAAAAAAACCCTCTCTAGTATTCCTGTGTGAATTCCTGTGGATATAATATTAAAGAGAGTCTAACATGTAGTAGACTTTTAATCTATGATTATCCAGATAGAAAATATTAAGAGTCAAGAAAAGACTCTGAATGTTTGTTCTCTGACTTAAATGAGCCTGAGATTCTATGAGTAGTACTAGGAAAAGAAGTACCTTTATCCTTCACAGTGTTAGTCAAAGAACATGTGATGTGCATGACGATCTATATCAAAGAGAATGGGTACAGAAAGCTGATAACTGTTTTAAATCTCCTCAGATTGCTACTACAGTGCTTAACAATTTCAAGACTAACAAAAATTATCATCAACAGGCAAAAGTTATAATTCTTAAAACTCCAGTTAAAGAGGAAATATTCCCACAGCTATAGATGTCGTTCCACAATATGTGATAATTTATTTTGTAGTAAAATATCAACAAAGAAGATGGGAAGAAGACTGCTTTCATTTAGAAGTAGATCACATGACAGAAAAAAGAAGCAAGACTTGTACAAAAAAGCTATGCAGCAATTTTCTCACTGTTAAAGACTTAAGGGATGGAGAATGTTAGTGACTGTGTTCAACAGAATTTCCATTTTAATTGTGGAAAGTCAGTAAGTGGCTTAAACAGCAACCTGACTTAAACTTCTGGCAACAGCTGACCTACAGTGGAAATTTTTGCCTATAGGACTAAGAAAACTTTTTACACTCCTTTTTCTTAGATTAAAGAAAGAAAGAAAACATAAACAGTATCAAAACAAAACCCAAACCAAAAGACCAGAAAAGTCAATCTGAGATGGTTAAGTAGAAATAATGGACAGGAAAATTTCAGCATCATTTCTATTAAAAAAAAAAAAATCATGACAATTTTCCTCTAGAAGCTTTTAGTTTTTGTGATACCAGAAGGGTGTTGTTTATCATAATGATTTCTGTAAGTACAGTAAATTCACAAATACAAGCCGCGCTGGGTATAAGCTGCATCTCTGGCTCTTGGTAAATATTTCGTTCTTTGTCCGTAAATAAGCCGCACCTGAATATAAACCGCTCTGCTGTTTGCAACGAGGACCCGCGTGCAACAAAGCTACCAAATACTAACAGAACCGCGGCATGGCGGGGGGTTTACTGGTTCAACTAAAGCTGTGCAGGCTCGGCCCGCTAGGGGCTGCTGACGGGGCCAGGTGGCCCAACTAGACGCTGCCGCTCGGGGCTGGTCGCCGTCTCTGGGTTCGCTTGCCCCGGCCCTGCTCCTGCTGCAGCGCCGGCCGGGCACGGAGCACCCCCTGCTCCCTGCTCCCGTCACGGTGGCGGAGGGCGGGAGCAGAGCCCCCCCCCCCCCCCCCCCCCGAACCGCAGCAATGGCGGTGCGAGCTCTCCCTCTCCTCCCCGAGCCGTGGCAGATGAGGGAAGAGAGCTCTCCCGCCTCTCTCCCCGCCCCCTGTGCTGCCTGTAGGGAGCCAGGGCAATAGAGTAACACTTTGTAACAATTGCGAAATGCTGGCTTTTACTCGCAGGTGCTTGGCTCGGTGCCCTGGCTGGCACGTCTGGGGTTGTAAATGTCAGAAAATTACAGTAGTTTCACGAATACAAGCCGCACGGATTATAAGCCGCACCCCCGGTGCCTCGACAATGTTGCTGTCTTTGTCAATAGATAAGCCGCACCCCGAATATTAGCCGCACTTTCGTTCCTCGCGAGAATCCGTGCACAGCTTTCACAAATTGGCCAATTAGTAACAGGATCGCGGCATAGCGGGCTTTACTGGCTCGGGGCGGGGCCAGGCAGGCTCGGCCCGCTCATGGTTGCTGATGGGGCCGGCCGGGTGGTGCTGCAGCCGCCGCCGGGCTCACTGGCCCCCCTCTCCCGTCAGCACCGCCCCGTCGCTGCGTTTACGTAGTTGCCCTGCCGGCGGGCCAGACACTGCCGCCGCTGGCAGGCATGCCGGCCGCATCGCCGCTGCGTTAACGTAGTCGCCCTGCCGGCGGGCCAGGTGCTGCCGCCGCTGGCAGGCATGCCGGCCGTGTCGCCGCTGCGTTAACGTAGTCGCCCTGCCGGCGGGCCAGGCGCTGCCGCCGCTGGCAGGCATGCCGGCCGCGTCGCCGCTGCGTTAACGTAGTCGCCCTGCCGGCGGGTCAGGCGCTGCCGCCGCTGGCAGGCATGCCGGCCACGTCGCCGCTGCGTTAACGTAGTCGCCCTGCCGGCGGGCCAGGCGCTGCCGCCGCTGGCAGGCATGCCGGCCGTGTCGCCGCTGCGTTAACGTAGTCGCCCTGCCGGCGGGCCAGGCGCTGCCGCCGCTGGCAGGCATGCCGGCCGCCCCCTCCCATCTGCACTGCCGCCGCGTTTCCTCGCCCTGGCCGGCACTGCAGGCCCCCGCACCGCCGGGCTCCCCCACGCTGCTGGCCCCGATTCTGCTGGGCTTCCCCCGCTGCCAGGCAGCCCCACCCGCCGGCCTTCCTGCTTCTGCCATGCTCCCCTGCACTGCTAGCCCCAGTTCTCCCGGGCTCCCCCGCCCTGCTGGCTCAGGCTCTGCCGCCCCCCCTGCCCCACCCTGCTGGCTCAGGCTCAGCCGCCCGCCCCCCACACTGCTGGCCCCGCCTCTGCCAGGCTTTCCCACCTCTGCCGGGGCCGGCCGGGCTCCAGCTTGGCTTGGGGCTGCCGCGGGCTCTCACTTCCGTGTTGGCAGCTTTTAGAATTTTGTTAATGTATTAGCCGCCCCGGAATATTGGCCGCACTTCCGGGTTTCCACCAAAATTTTGGTCAAATTGGTGCGGCTTGTATTCGTGAAATTACTGTATTCACATATTAGCCACCCCCGAGTATTAGCAGCACTTCCGGCTTTCCACCAAAATTTTTGTCAAATTGCTGCGGCTTGTATTTGTGAAATTACAGTAATATAGAAAGGTATTTTGTAGTGTGTTCCCTTTTTTTTTTTTTTTTTTTTTTTTTCTTTTTAAGCAAGGAAACTTCTGTTTCTTTTCTATTGAAATGAATCCTCAAAACAGACCCAGTTCATACCGTGCTAATTATGAAACAAATTAAGAAAGGACATTGCGATTATGTGAATATAGAGCAAGGGAAACAATTTGTAATGCCTTCCTCACAAATTTACCTCTCCTCTCGGAGGAGATTGATATCTCACATTCCAGGGATGTGTGGCTCCCCTGGCTGCCAGGCAGTGTTTTGCCTTCCCTTGCCCAGGCTTTCCCTGGCACAGCCCCGACACTGCCAACACCACCTGGGCACCTTGACCCCTACAGGTGCAAAAGCATGAAATAAAGACACATTTATGGTCCTGTTCTGCAGGAGGTACACATTTTTGTAAATGACAAAATACACCTGTAAACAGACTCTCAGAAGAAACATCTTAGACCTATTAAAAAAAAAATTTAAATAAATTTTCTGCCTTCAGAATTGCAAAACTATATTTAGTTCTTACTTTTAAAGGTAACAATTTTCTTATTATTTATTGCTCTTATTTCATTAAATTACGTTATTTTCTCTGTAGAATAACAAAGGCAATGAAGAGACCACATGAAAGAGGAAATCAATAAAGATGCTAATCATAAAATCTGTAAATAAAACAAAGTTGTGGTGAAAATATCCCTGCTTGAAGAACAAACACATGCAGCCAGAAACAAAAACAATAGATTCATTAGGATCAACAATACTCCTGCTTGCAATCAATATGCAAATGCAATTTCTATGCTCAAACAGAAATACTGTGTGGAGCAGAATACTTATGAACTCACATGATAAGGCATAGCATGTGAAAAGTTGACCACTTTCATTGCAGGAATTATGAAATGACAACAGGATTCGTGCAAGATCCATGTTTGTCTCTTAAATCCAAAACATTATATACATTAAATTAAGCTGAAATTTCAAGAAGTCAGACTCTGATATTCAAACACCATTACTGATACTCACCTCAAAAGTAATTTTATCCTCTTCCAATCCATTTGTTTCTAATGCAATAATACAGTTTTTATTTTCTCCTTTTTTTTTTCTTCTTTTACCTGGTGCTTTATTATGGTCAGTATGTATCGGGGCTGAACTTTGCTCTGCAGGCATGAGGCCTAAAAGCTTTCATTAGGAATTAAAGAAAAAACAAAGTGAAAAAAGGCTGAGATTATTCCTCATCACAGTACTTGGGAATTTAAGATAAGTGTAGAATATCATGATGCTTCTAGGAAAGCTGTGAGGGTTTAGAGCTTAATATCTTTGAACTGACTTAAATAATACACTTACTAAAGGAAGAAAAGGAAAACAACAGATTCTGATTTTCCTTCTGAGAATGTATTTCTGTCAGCTGCAACATAAGATTTAAAACGTCATGTCATGTCAGTGATATCCACTTCACCTTCTGTTTCCACAAGGCTTTTTTCTCAGGCTTCAGCTAGTGTTTCACATGAAACACACAAAATTATTTTTTATCTGTCTGGCACTGACAAGAGGCCGTTCAACCTAAGATGTCCAGAGCAGAAATTACAGGGTAGAAAACAAATAGAGCATTTAGAATATTGTGGTTTTTTCTGGGAACTATAGAAAACCTGCCTAAAACTGAAGGCTATCTGCACATTTTTGTAAACTCATTCAACTCAGACAATTTAATCAACTGATGAGCACTTGCCAAGCTAGGAAAACACATTTGATATTCCTTTTGTGATGTCTTTGACAGTGCAATCTCTTTTTCCTTTATACCAAGACAGTCCATTGCTCTCTGCGATATTAGGGTCTTCTTCAGTTCTGCATTCATTCCTCTCTGTTTTCTGATGTGTTTGCAGTTTTACTGTTGTGTAAATATTATCTTGAAATCCACTCAAGCAGAAAGCACAGCATGCAAAGCCTGTAATAATACCATGGCACTGTAACCTTACAATTCCCATAATCATACCTATGTACTTCCCTCAGCCTAAGGAAAGAATTGTAAAGAAACAAATGCACAAGAGGAATTTATTAATGATTTTTTTGAATGAAAGACAGTTTAAGAAATAGAGAAATATAAGTTTCTGCCTTTAAAGAAAATAATAGCAGCTGTAAATTTTTAATTCCAAAGAGTTCCATTAAGAAAGGTAGTTCATTGCTCTGTTTTCAATAATGGCATTAATTATAGCACATCCTAAATGTTCTGGGAACTCTGAGTCAGGAACTTAGTACTTACAAAATAAAATATAACTAAAAGGCATATATTTTATGTTTATGACACAGTTATAAATAATGCTTAAAAAATTCTAGCAGTATTTTCTTTTTTGTAGAGTTATTTAAATACCTGCTTAGAAAAAATATATAGGAAACAAATATGATAGTTTGGTGTAATTTTCATACCTCTTTCTAACTGTTTCTATATTATACCTAATTTGTAATTTTTAAAGTAGATCCCAATATTTAACATAAAAATATAAAAACACTTTGTGGAAATACAGGAGAAATATGTGTGTTTTGGAGAGCATCTTCATTGCCAGTTGTCACAGGACAATTAATGTGTTTGTATGTAAATTATTATTCTTGTACACATCAGGTCACTGTTGTTCAATAGATATTTAGTTTCTGTGTTCCTGAAGTGAAAAGGTAGCTTAGTGTGGCCAGACAGTTTCCTTGAAGTTTTTTGACTGATGTATGGATGCAAATGAATCACCAGAGATCCCAGAGAATAGGCTGTCTCTCCATCTCCACTATAATTTATTAAAAAAAAAAAAAAAAAAAAAAAAGTGATATAGGGAGGATAGTAAGAAGAAATTTCAAAAAACAGTGTTTAGATCTGGAAAAGAGGATTTGGGCATTGAAATCTATTGATTACATCCAATGAAATACAGATTTTCTATCTAAAATTATTTATATTTCTAACCCCAAACTGTGATTTCTGATAATTAGTAATTTTAGGTCCTATGTCACAAGAACATAACAGAACAGAACTGCATTTCCAACCTGTCAAAACTGTGGAATTTTATTGTACCTCAAAGGAATAAGTAAGATTGTATTGCAATTAGAGCTAGAAAGGTTCTCACTTTTTTAAAGTCGAGTGTCTTTGCAGAATATAAAACCCCATACAGTCGACCTGGTAGCCTGTGAATATATGCAGGACACATTGACTGGGCTCTCTGGCTTAGAGGCAGAGTTCAGCTGTGACCCTGTCTTCTCTCATGCCCTCCTACTGACAATAAGAGGCTAAATTATTTTTATGACATTGGCCCAACAGCTCCAGTCTTTAAGCAGACAAAGTAGACGATGGTCAGGACACATTTCTAGGAGTAGGATCTTAGTTATAGCTATTCTGGTTTTAAAAGTCATGCCTATTTCAAATTGCGGTTTTTACTTTTGTTAGGTTGTAAGAATTGCAGATCACATACACTGGACTGTGAACTATTTCTTAAATCTATAGTGGGTTTAGATGTTGATAATTTTTATTGTCAATTGATCAATCCTATATTAAGAATAAAGGCCCTATGGCACTAGGTATGATAACGGAAAAAAAAACCAAAATCTCTTTATTTCCCTATTTCCCTAATGAACTTTTTACAGCAATGACTATACTACATGATGAAAATTTACACTGCAGCACCCTGAGAGAAAAGGAACTTAAAATATTTAGAGGACTTGTAGTCTTTTATAGAGTAAAACCATAAAATCAGAGCTGCATTAATGAATAATGTGTAAACTCACCTCCTTTTGTATAACATACACGCAAACTCTATTTGTATTGTAAACCTATGTTCTTGAATTACATCAGAGATTAAAACCATTACAAAAGCATAGGCAGATTTGCACTGTCTCAGCCTAGGATTACAAACATCTCTTCCGTGGCAATTTTCTTCCTTCTCAGTATCCACCAGAAAATAATGTATACAGACCTGTACTACCTAACATTTCCTTACACTTTGTTATAACCTGCAACACTGATCTGTGCTTGTCCAAGAACTAAAATCCTGCTTTTAACTCAAAAATTTAGAATGTACAGTAATTTCACGAATACAAGCCGCACCAATTTGACCAAAATTTTGGTGGAAACCCGGAAGTGCGGCCAATATTCCGGGGCGGCTAATACATTAACAAAATTCTAAAAGCTGCCAACACGGAAGTGAGAGCCCGCGGCAGCCCCAAGCCAAGCTGGAGCCCGGCCGGCCCCGGCAGAGGTGGGAAAGCCTGGCAGAGGCGGGGCCAGCAGTGTGGGGGGCGGGCGGCAGAGCCTGAGCCAGCAGGGTGGGGCAGGGGGGGAGGCAGAGCCTGAGCCAGCAGGGCGGGGGAGCCCGGGAGAACTGGGGCTAGCAGTGCAGGGGAGCATGGCAGAAGCAGGAAGGCCGGCGGGTGGGGCTGCCTGGCAGCGGGGGAAGCCCAGCAGAATCGGGGCCAGCAGCGTGGGGGAGCCCGGCGGTGCGGGGGCCTGCAGTGCCGGTCAGGGCGAGGAAACGCGGCGGCGGTGCAGACGGGAGGGGGCGGCCGGCGAGCCTGGTAGCGGCGGCAGCCCTGCAGGCAGGGCTAGCAAACGCGGCGCGGGGCGAGCGCGGCGCAGGGCGAACGCGGCGCGGCCGGCGAGCCGGGCGGCGGCGGGCAGGGCTAGGGAACGCGGCGCGGCGCGGCCGACGAGCCGGACGGCGGCGGCGGCAGCCCACCGGCAGGGCTAGGGAACGCGGCAGCGGGGCGGTGCTGACGGGAGAGGGGGGCCAGCGAGCCCGGCGGTGGCGGCAGCACCACCCGGCCAGCCCCGCCGAGCCGTGGCGCTGAGCTGGGCCACCCGGCCCCGTTGGCAACCATGAGCGGGCCGAGCCTTCCTGGCCCCGCCCCGAGCCAGTAAAGCCCGCTATGCCGCGATCCTGTTACTAATTGGCCAATTTGTGAAAGCTGCGCACGGATTCTCGCGAGGAACGAAAGTGCGACTAATATTCGGGGTGCGGCTTATCTATTGACAAAGACAGCAACATTGTCGAGGCACCGGGGGTGCGGCTTATAATCCGTGCGGCTTGTATTCGTGAAACTACTGTATGCTCCTCTTGAGGCATTGCACACTGCATGTGTTATTACTTCTTGCTGGAGTACAAGGAGCTCTAAAACTCACCATTTTTACATCTTTTTTTCCTTTTTTTTTTTGTTTTATTAAACACAAAATTAAATTACACTTTAGAATAAACAAGTTAGAGTTCATTTTTGTAAATATTTGTATGTTTTATGACCATGCATATTTCATGATCTCAACTAGCAGCTGTTTCCACAATACTTGAATGTCTACAAGGTAAAAGACTGGTTTGGAGCAGCAAGGCACTGTGTCACATGGTTGCTCTGTGAGGACAAGGAACAGTAAGTCTTCTACCTGCCAACTTGCTTTCAAAGTAAAATCCCGCTGGGAAAGAGGTTAGTGGGGGACATCCCCTACTGCCACAGGAGGCAAGCACTTAATTCGGTGTCATACAGTCATCTGCTGATAATAGGCACAGGAAGGTGGGTGAAAAAAAGCAGGGCCTTGCAAACCTGTAGTTTTGGATGTCAGAGAGATTTTCAACTCCTTTTTATCCTCGTAATATAAAATATGTGAGGTTTATATTTGAGTTAATTTCCTAGCATCCAATTAAATTACTTTTATCTATCCCTGTCTTGTAAAGTTCACTACAATTAATACTACCATATGTGGCAATCCACATTACTACCAACCATGTAAATTACCTGATAACCGCAAAAGAAATGAATGGTGTGCTGCAATTAAAAAAAAAAAGGACTTTCCAAAATCAGAAAATAATGACAATACTTCTCCAAATTCTAATTCTTCACGAAAGCATTCAAATGTTATTAAAATTGCTTTCATTATATGAGGGCTACTGCAGCATTTATTCCAGTCAACTTAAACATCCTGAAATTTCTGAAAGAAATTTTCTATTTTTATTATTTTATTCTCAGAATAAGGAAAATATTATGTACAAAATTACCATAGTAATTGGCACAAAATTATCTAGGTCCTTTAGAAGCCTGAATTTCCACTGACTTTGGGGAAAGAATGTACATACTTTTGAAAACACTGACTAAAATTTTTTTTCCAAAGTCACACAAGATGTCAGTGACAGAACTAAGGCCTCTGGAGTGCCAGCACAGTATCTTAACAAGACCATCACATCACTACAAGAACAATCATAATTGCAAACAGAGTGCGATTCAGTTAATTACAAAATAAAGGTTTGACAAAGGAATTGAATTGCAATCAAGTCTACAACAATCAATTGAGAAAAATGTCACGTGTTTGTATAGAAGTGGAATTTCCCCTTTCAACAGAACACGTTATCATTGCCAACTATGTACTGTAGCCAAAACTGTTGAAGGATTTACATAAAATAACAAAAAAACCTGAAAAATATGTAACGTTTAAGTGTAAATTAACTTACTGTGTCAAGCACAAAGACACTAATAATGATGAATTATCTACACATAATACTATTCCTCAGGTTTAGGAGATGGAACACTGAAGCATGAGAAAATTTTCTCTTCTAAATCAAGTTTAAAGTTATTAAGAAATAAGTCAAAAGCTTTTAAGTTGTAGGTGACTCCCTTCTGAGGGGAACTGAGGGACCTGTATGCCAATCAGATCTGTTCCACAGGCAAGTAAGAGATATTCTTGGACTGATTTGGCTCTCTGATTATAACCCACTTCTGGGTGCCCAGGTAGGCAGTGACAATGTTGAAAAGTCCTAGGACAATCAAAAAGAACTTCAGGGCACTGTGACAACTTGTTGAAGGTACAGAAACACAGGTGGTGTGTTTCCTCAATCCCTTACAGTAGCAGGAAAGA
Source organism: Catharus ustulatus (assembly GCF_009819885.2). Lineage (NCBI taxonomy): Eukaryota > Metazoa > Chordata > Aves > Passeriformes > Turdidae > Catharus > Catharus ustulatus. Next base: position 76,033,447 of record NC_046221.1, read on the forward strand.
ATGATAAAAGAAACAGAAGAAACCACCTGAGGGACATGTGACTGAAAGACTGGTGTCATCAATAGCATTTTGGCTTTTTTAATCATGGGGTGCTTTTTACAGCACCAGGTCTACTGTATAAACAGATGGGGTTTACCTGTCTAAAGGAAGGAAAAGGATTTTATTCCATGAATTGGTAGGGTTGACTGATAAGGCTTTAAACCAGGTTTGAAGGAGGAAGGAGATAAGACCAGGTGCACTAGAAATGGGTGGCATTTCAGAGTTGGAGGTGAAATTGACAGCCCAACTGAAGTGCATCTACGCCAATGCACACAGCATGGATAACAAATAAGAGGAGTTGGAAGCCGTGGTGCAACAGGAAAAATATAACATAGACATCGTCTTGGAAATGTGGTGGAATTATTCACATGATTGGACACTGCAATAGACAGCTACAAGCTCTTCAGAAGGCACAGACAAGGAAGGACAGGCAGTGGGGTGGCTCTGTGGATTGGGGTGTAGTTTGAGGTATCTCAAGTGTAGTGAAAATAAGCTTGAGTGGAGATGGATAAGAATCAGAGGGAAGACCATCAAGGCAGCAGCCTAGTAATAGTCTGTCATAGACCACCCAAGCAGGATGAAGAGGAAAATGAAGTCTTCTAGGGGTGCCTGGTTGCAGTTTCACAATTGCCAACCATTGCTTTTGTGAGACAATTGAACTTGCTGAACGTCAATTGGAAACTCAACACAGTTGAGATGTCGCAGTTCTGGGCAGTTCCTGGAGTGTGTGGAGCTTCCCGACACAGTTGGTGAGTGACCTTACCTGGGGGAGTGCCCTGCTAGACCTGCTGGTGGAAAACAGAGAAGCGTTGGTTGGAGATGTGGTAGTTGGAGGACATAGCAACCACAAAATGATTGAGTTTTCAAGCCTTGGTGAAATAAGGAAGAGGGTCAACAAAACTTCTGCCTTGGACTTCTGGAGGATGAACTTTGGCCTGTTCACGGCACAGGTTCAGAAAGTCCCTTGGGAAATAATTTCTAATAACAGAAGGGTCTAGCATGGGTGGGCACGCATTAAGAGGTAAATCTTAAAAGTGCAGGAACAGGCTCTTGTGCGGCAAAAGATGAGCCTGCAGGGAAGAAAACTGACCTGGTTGAACAGGGAGCTTTTGCTAGAACTCAGCAGAAAAAAAAAAGAGTTTATGACTTTTGGAAAAAGTGATAGGCAGCTCCAGAATACTACAGTGGTGTCTTTAGGTCATGTAGAGAGGTAGATAAAAAAGTTTAAAATTCAGCTAGGACTCAATCTGGCCACTACTGTGAAATATAATCATGAGTGGTTCTATAAATACATCAACAACAAAAGGAGGATCAGGAAAAATCTCTATCCTTTATAGGATGATGGATGAAACCTTGTCACCAAAGATGAGGAAAAGGCTGAGGTGCTTAATGCCTTCTTTACCTCACTCTTCAACAGAAAGTCCAGTTTTCCTCCAGGCAACCAGCCCCTAAACTGGTAGACAGGGACCAGAACTGAACCTCTGTAATCCAGAAGGAAGCATTTGGTGATCTGCTGAGCCCCTTTGACACTCACAAAGTTTGTGGGATTGGAGGCAGTTCATCTCATGATAGTGATGGAGCTGATGAAAGAGCTCATCAAACCACTCTCCATAATTTATCATCAGTCCTGGCTAACCAGGGAGGACAGAGAAGACTGGAGGTTGGCTGATATGGTCCCCTCCTATAGGAAGGGTTGGAAGTGGGATCTGAAGAACTACTGACCTGAAAACTTGACCTCACTGCCCAGAAAGGTTATGAGCAGGTCATCTTTAGTATGATCATGTGGCAAATTCAGGACAACCAGGGGATCAGCTGTCATGGATTTAGAAAAATTGGTTCCTATTTGACCAACCTGATCTTTTATGACCAGGTGACATAGTTAGATAGATTATGATAGTGTTTATTAGTTCAGTAGTTTAAAAATAACTTTGTTTTAAAATATTCTCCCTACTAAGAATTTTACTCAAAAAAAAAAAAGAAATAAATTATACATTTTTTACTAATCATGAGGGAGGGGGGAAATGTGGAGAGTTAGGGATAGGCGTGCAGAAGATATCGGGCTGTACGGTTAGATAGGACCCCTCCCCTCTGCAGTCAAGCCTCTGCTCAGCAGCTGACCACACCCAGTGGGACATGAGTAGAAGGAAATGACGCTGACTGCCCAAGTAATAAAATCCCCTGTAACCTTTTAATAAACGCCATTTGCCGTCCTCCACACTGGTGTCCGTGAGCACATGGACCAAGTGGCCCTGGGGTAGGGTCACCGTGCCGTTCCTGAACCAGGTAGCTATGCCTAGAGAAGGCAACAGAAAACTACTTCTTCCTCAAAACACACGTATTCCTTTTGTGCATGTGGAGTTATATGCACTTTTTTAAACTGTATTTTATTTCTCATCATTGCACAGTGAACACAATTCACTTTCCACCTAAGGTTATGTTTTATGTATTAAAGGATAAAAATTGTTAGCTAGATTAATCAGTCCTATCACATAGATTTAGAAACAGTACGGTAGAAGATGGCAATTTTAAAACTACATGGTTGACAGAAAAGTTGGATTAATGACTAAAATTCTATTGTGACAGTACATAACATGAAAAGAAATATAACTAGTTGAGAAAACATTTTTTCGTTTTAGAACAATCTTAGTTTCCAGTAACATTCTAAGATTGGTCAATCAAAACTTTACATTGACCTGTAAATAATTTTTTTGCTGATATTCCTATGTATTTGTCCTTCAAACTGAAAACAAAACAAAGTCACCTGTGCCCCCATCCCCTCAGCTAAAACAAATACCCCTAAAATATCCTAAATAATTATTTTCACTTCTTTCATTGTTTCAATTGGTCCATTCCTATAAATACTTTATGTTTCAGTGACCTGTTACATCCTGACATTCTCATATTTTAAATGCATGGTTACAGATATTTAACATCTGGATAGAAAACTGCATATATGGAATCAATAAACAGTGGCACTTCCTGCCCAAAACTAATTTTATCATGTAACACTGAAATATGCTGATATAATAAAGATTGAAACTGAGGGATGAGTGCAGGTCAAATAAAGGTACAACATAAAATATGCTAAAAAAATGTTCATTGATTTTATAATATACACAGACAAAAGAAAAAAAACCAAACAAACCCGTATCTGTGAGTTCATCAAAGCTATCGTCTACCAAAAGGTATCAACCAAGATATGGTACCAATCAACATGTAGTTTGGACTAAATGCTTACTCAAACACACAGACACAAGTTTTAGACTACCTGGGTCACAGGTTACAAACACAGGCAGAACCATTTTCAGGTCAGTTCTGGCAGAGTAGCTGTCACATCAGATGAAATATCCAGGAGGGAAGGATGACCTTTTCCATTTCAGATTTCCAAGCAGTAGATTGAACCAAGTGACCTGGTAGCTATGGTCTTGCTTTCTGGTTTGTATGTATATAAAGCCAGACCTACTTTTATACACAGACAGAAACCAGGGAGCATACGGGAAAATTATAGAAAAATCCAATTTTAGAGGGAAGAAGAAAATTTGGTATCAGCCAGAAGCAGCAGATGGTATGATGGCTTAAGATACATATATTTTTTTAAAAATTCTCCCTGACTTGCTTTTATCCCCTGTTGTTTCTCCATCTATCTCATATCAGGACAACCAAGTTTGCATCCTTCATACTTGTGGTAGTGACAATTCAATTTTCTTTTAATGAAAAACACCTCTTGAGACAGATTTGACTACATAAAGGCTTAACCCGTACTTGGAATAGGTGAGGAGCAAAAGGAGAGACTATGCTTGGCTCTTTTGAGTCTAGAATAATTGATTCAGCTGGGAGGAAGAAATAGGTCACATACTTGGATTTGACAGTTATCAGTTGTATACATTGTTATTATGAAAGTTGCTGTTTATTTGTCAGTAAAAAAGATATTTTGTCTCTGGTTTTCATGCCTTCCCTTGGCTTGTGCTTTGTGTAAAACACTGTCTCCTTTTGAAGACTCCAGGCAGAGATTCAATAGAGTATTATGGGTTTATGTTTGTGCCATTTCCGCTTTGTGAGGATCCCTTCCTCCACATAGAGAATGTAAAAGAGCCTAATTTTGAAAAGAAGAAGGTAGAAAATTATAGAAACACTTCCCTATTGCAAAGCAGTGAATTTATCAGTGACTCAAATACAGTCACAGTAGTCTTTTATTTTTGTTATTTTTTTCTTGGTCACCACGAGCCTCACACCCTTCTCCGTACACAAAATATCAGTGTCTGCTTCTTTGACTGTCCATTGAGCATTTGGATAATGTCACCCTAGGACAGATTGATAAGCATTAATCTGACTCTCTGCATGGATTCAAAGTTAGGATTGTAATGCAGCAATCATCTACATGGAGTCAATTATTTTAATATTCTACTCAAGAAAGCTGATAATGGAACCTTTTTTATTTATGTATTTTGAGCAGGACATTTTAGTTTAAGTAACCAAGAAAGATGCCATTGTTAATATTAACCAGAGGCATTTTTATTTTATTAAATTTTTGAATCATATTTGCTAGTTCTAATTAGCTGCTTTTATCGTCATAATTTTTAAGGATTTCTATTAGTTCAGGGAGGGAATTTAATTAGAATATGACATTATTTGATACTGCAGGGAGACTTTAGATTCAGTAGTTAAAATTAAATAATGTAGCCCTAGCCTCTGCAATGTTTTTCAAATTATTTAATTAGTCAATTACAGCTTATTTAAGATGTACATGTTATTTACCTTGACACACAATTCCCATTGTGGTTTGATTCAGCTGTTAGGTTCAAGGTTTGTTCAGACAGTATTTGGACTTCGTTACTTTGGCAGTCTTCATTGTTAATCTGGTTTAATAATCTGAATAACAGTACCATTGGTTTTGTGTATATCCCTGTACTTGAGATTAAATTAAAAGTTTCATATGGTTTCCATAAACATTCTTTCTATTCTGCAATAAAACTTATCTGTTGTCTACCCAACTTGTTTTACTTTCAATCCATCCATTCTTAAGAGAAATTTCCAAGATCACAGAAAAAATAAATAAAAACAAAATTTGGGGTTTTACAGTCCTACTTCAGTGAACAATTTAGTGTGCTTTAAAGAGATTGCATCAACTCTCAGCAATATAAAAGCCCTTAACCACAAAAACATGTCTATATTTTTCCTAAAGCATTCAACTGTAGCTCAGTTAAGCAACAAAAGCCCGATGAAAAGCCAGAATCGCTCAGAGAGGCAGAAGTCTTTGCTTGCTTTGTACAGATAGCAACAGGCTACAGTCTTTCACCCTTTAAACATTCAGAGAATGCACACGTCACCGAGCCCTTATGATAGTTACTCTTTTGTCCTGAAAGGTTTATGAATATACTGCTTTGTTGTAGAGGGAATGCTGTATTGCTTTCCAGTTTCTTCAGGAATGACACCTCACTCAAGTATAGTTATAGTATCCCTGCAATTCAAAAAAACCCGGTGGCCTTTCACAGTAGGCTGAGACCTTGTCCTATGGTTAAATGAGCAAGATAACCTGCAAGAGAAGGCAAGTATCTCTCTCCCTGCTCTTACTGAAAAGGTGAGCAAAAGCTGCAGTTGATGAAGGCTGCTGCTGAAGGTGGGCACTGGGGCCTGCAGCCTTAACTTCCCTCAACCTACAGCGAGGAACTGCAGCCTGAGGATGCCATTTCATGTTATTTATAGTTAAACCTAACTTGCAGTTTGGTGGTAACCAAAAAGGGGGATCCCACAGCCATTTCTGGCTTAAAAATTACAGCGCTGAGTGAGTGCTCTTTACCTGCTAACTGTTCCTTATCCCACCTTGGAAGAGTCATCCCCTCAGTGAGCTGTGGGGCTGTCTCTGTATGCCATGCTCCTAACACCAGACTGTGTCTGACACCTTCCCACAGGGCAATGTCCCAGCCTGGTTGGACCTGTCCCCAGGGAGGGGCCTGATGCCAGGACCTGGATCTGCCTTGGTGACCCCTGGCTACCCTGCTCCTGGCTGGGGCACTGGGACAGTCCCTGGCTAGTGAGGTCTGTTATGTAGGCAGAAAAATCTCTTCTCTATGAAAATATTTCAGGATGATTATAAAGGTCTGTTCTGAAATATCAATTAGTGCAGATCAAGGAGAGGTAGAGGCAAAATGATGAAAATAGGGACTACCTTCAAGAGATCTAAAAAGAGCACATAAAAAGTTCTAAAATGAGAGAAAATACAAGGTTTATGAATGTTACTGAGAAAGAAAACGAGGAATTCCTAAGAAAATTTGTGTTTCAGACAGTACTCTGAAAAACATTAAATTCAAATTAATTTTAAAAATGCAGGCTATAGACGTAACACCAAGACAAGGTTTCTCATTGTTTCGAGGTTTGATGTAATAATGAGATCATTCTCATATTTTTGACCTTTGAACAAAATGAATCTTTCAGTTTTACTTTCTCAGGTCACTCCATTTTGGTGAAAGAAGCAAATTACTACAACCTGTAAAATGCAGCTCAAGAACTCCTCATCCTCCTCCTTTATATAAGGATACCATAAACATTATAGGGTGTAAAATGTTAGTAACAGCAGCACAAAGTCTGGACTTCCACAGGCAAGTTTCTTAAAACCCTCCAGTTTTGTGAATATTCCATATTGTTTACTGCCAAGGTAAAGCAGAAAGAAATGTTTTCTTGTGTACCTTGCAGTCACACATGCGATGCTAACCTGCAGTGATATTTGCACTGACCTGTAAGGGCATCGCACACACAGTGCAACCGTCTTTGTGCATGATAACAGCCCAGAGAAACCATGACACATAGCTGAAGCTGTACATCTGGTGCTTCACTGACATCAATGGCGGGTTTATGTGCCTGACACACTCCAGAATCACAGTAGAATTTCTGAATTTATTTATTTCCTCCCCACCAACTCAGTAAAGGAATAAACAAGAAAAACAGGGAGGAGCTGAGCTTAAAGACCATGCTTTAACTTGCTCTTTATTACAAAGATCTGAAGCAAATAAATGACAAGGTTTTCCCAGATATAGCGCTGCAATGTGCCTTATCCTTGGGGTTGTACTTAAGGCTGGAGTCATAATACAAAGATTTTGCCCTTATAAATTTCTCAAAATGGGGGAATGCCTCTCTCATGAGGGAAGATGCAGGAGATTTTTGTTGAAGGGCTGTGTAATCTATGGATTGGTTTGCAACAGGAGAGCATACTAACTACATTTTGTGGAGAGAGTGTTTGTAGGATGTGTTTCAGTGCCTTTCTTAAAGAAGTCAAAAGAATGAGGTCCTTCTAAACTTCAAAAAATAAAAATAGTTAGATGAACATGGTAAGCCATATAAAAAATATTGACTACATGTAAATACACATGCACAAAATATATGTTGGATATAAGTTTTTCAACCCTGCAGAATGCTTCAGAACTGGTAGCAACAGCACTAAGTACCTTTTTACTTTTACCTTTCAGGTAAAACGCAAGTTGGAGTTTCTCTATAAAGAAGTAAATACATCCATTTCTTGAGTTGATTGCAGATTGACTTATGCTCTGCAAAAGGGCACCGGTTTTCTTACAGAAGGCAATTGAGAATTTCTTTATTTCTTTCAGATTTCATTGAAAGTGCTCTGAAAAAAAGAAAAACTCAGTTACAAGTTTGCCCATCTGTATAAATGAATGAACTCGGGTTTTGTGTATATTATTAACTTCTATTTTATTTTACTGAGTTTTAAAAAAGTAAAACGAACATTTATGAACCCACCAAGAAAGGGAAATGTAGAAGGAAGTTACATTATACATTATGAATAACTGCAGCTAGGAGGGGTTAATGATTTAGAACTAGATCTAATAGTCTGTATAAATGCCTACATAGAGGAGGAAATTTTTCATGATTTCTAAGAAATTAGATATGCAGTAAAATGAATTGTACATTAATTTAAACACCTGCCTTTGACATACTTCTGAGATCGATGTTCTGCTTACTGGTCTTTCCAAACTTCTTTGAAAAGCTAGAACTCAAGTAAAATAATTTCAAGCAGAAATCTTTTGCCTCAAGAACTCAGTAAAACATCTTAACAACATAACTTGCTTTATAAAAATTCTGCATAAAAAAATCTATGACATTTTGGAGTGGTGGACCACATTATACAGGACAAACCTTTATGAACTGATCTTTTTTTTTATTATTCACACCATGTGGAATTTGCTTCTTATTTGCAATTCTGTGAGATTATTATGACAATGACACCAGTTGCAAATGTGGAACAGTGATCTGAGGATAGCAGTCCTGCAGCACGTCAGGTTAGCCCACTTCTCTCATGTGAGTTGTACATTGACCTTCTCTCCAGAACTCCAAGTCAACTGCAACTCAAATTTTGATCCAAGATCTTTGGTGCAGGAAGGCAAAGGCAGCACCCTCCCACCTGCAGGAGAGGTAGCATCTAGAAGCAGAGGTAATTCCCACTCTTTCCTCTATGCTTGCCATGAGAAAGCTGACTGTTTCCCAAACTCTCTCCTTTTTTTTCAAGACAAAAGAAGAATATTATTTTCACATTTCACAGGCTTTAATAGACTATTTTTCCCCAGCATTCAAGACAACAGAGCAGACAGAAGTATTTCAGCTCAAGACTGGAATTCATGCTATGATTGAAACCACAGAAAAACTTATAGCAACATTAAGGACTCAAAGCAGTGTTTTGTAGTACTAAAATGTTAGAAAATGCTTAATGACTTTATTTCCTTTGATATTTCAAGCATATTTAAACAACACAATGCCAAATCCTGGTGTGTTGCATTATTTGAAATCAAACTATTAAATTTCTGAGCTATCTTTGTAGATTTTTATGAGGAAGAATTTAAACCAGAGTTTATTATATTTATAATTGCAGAACCACAGAATGAGCTGAGTTGGAAGGGACCTGTCAGGATCACTGAGTCCAACTCCTGCCCAGCATATCACCATCTGCAAGAATCACACCATGTACCTGGGGATACAACCCAAGCAGTTCTTGAACTCTACCAGGCTTGGTGCTGTGACCACTTCCTTGGGGACTCTGTTCTAGTGCCCAAAGTTGCATTATTATCTCAAAGTTCAACTTCTAGATTTAGTGGAAATCATCTGAAGGTGTGAGTATGAGCATATGGATGCCAAGAAACTGGACAGACCAGAAACTGAGAAGAAAGGAATACATTATAACAAACAGTTCTTTTCCTGCATTTTCTAATCTGTGAAAATGAAAGTCTTCTGTGGGGTCACACATCCCTTAGCAGCTGTCTGCTGGAAAACAGACCATGATAAAACGGATTGCACTGGGCTTCTGCATGGCTACCTGTGAGTGCGGCTGTGCAAGGTCCTGGCTTGGTGGCTCTGCTGTGAGCTGCTGCAGAGACCCATTGACCTGGGAGCCTAAAGCCTCAGTTTTCTGCCTTTCCTTCTTGTCTAGCAGTTTCTCAGCTGTCTGGATTTCCACAGATTGTGAGAAACTCTGGTTCCTGGGAAAGAGCGATACAGTGTGATTAATTCTCCCTCTCAAAGAATTACAGCATTTGGAAGGTTTCTTGCAAAGTGGAGTAGAATCAATTTGTTATAATCTCTTTTTATAATCTCTAATAAATATTTCACCTTTTTATTCTGGAGCAGAAACGTGCTGTAAAAATGCACAGCCACAATGAACTATATTTTGATGTGAATATATATGAGTCTCTAAGATCTAATTTTTTCTATTACTTGTTAGGCACAAATACCTTCCTAAAGTTAATGAGTACAAACATTTTATTACACCTAGAGGGTTTTGGGGGTTTTTGCTTGTTTTTTTTTTTTTTTTTTTTGTTATAGAACAAATAAGATTGAAGGTTGGCTCTAGATTCCATATTCTGATTGGAGTTGGAGATGATTAATAATTCTATATTTTGTTACATATCATTTTCTTTATTCTCAAACCCCAGGCAAGCTTGACGTGCAAACAGCAAAAAAGGAGAATTGCATTTCTCACTTTACTATGCATACAGAAACACACTCACATTATATTTGGATTCTTTTTCTTCCCTTTCATGAGTATTTTAAGAGCTTGCATTTTGAAAGAAAAAAAAAGAAATTTGGTTTTGTGCAGAACAATACATCTGTTGTACCCCAGTCCAGAAAAAAAAATCCCACATTGCAGCCTAACGTGATGTCATGTTTGTTACTGAATTCAGAGTCATGTCTATTTCCACAAGAATGAGAAAACAGGCAAACAAGGTGGTCATAGGACAACCACATAATGAGTTGTTTCCTATTCGTGCTTTTGTTCAACGCTGTTATGGCAGTAATACACTGATTCTGCTTCTGGAAGGAGCTGCAATTCATATTAAAAATTGTATCATTTCATATATAATTTTCAATGACATTATGGGCAGTAGTGTCAGAGAAAGGTTTTAGTCTGATCCTAAGAGAAGAAAGACTTTATGATCAGATTAAAACTTGTATTCTGTGTTTCTATCAACATTAAAATGGATTACAGCATAGTTGCAAAGACTGAATCTGTTTCAGGCTCAGAATAAGCTCCTTGGTTAGGAAGTAACACTTGTTTCAACACAAAATTATCTCTCCATGGTAATTGATTTCATTATAGTGATTTATCATTGATATTGCTTTTGTCTCACCTTGATGGTTGCAAAGACATTATTCACAATCAGACATGGTGCCTTTTGTCCAATTTTCTAAATGTCACTACTAAAAGAAACTATGCAAAACATTTTAATTAATGTGGAATACAATCAAAGTGAAGAGAAAAATGTTCATTGTACTGCTTCAGAAAAAAACCTGCCCATATATAATAAAAAAAAATATCACCTTGCTCCCATTTGTAGCATAACAGTGAACTGTAGTGGTTAGTCAACGAGGGCAATTCCATTTTCATCATTTAGCAGTACCTAATTTTATAAATTTTTTACACTATTTTCTGGTCTTTATGATCTAAGTATATAAGTTGTGCTTATTTTTTTGTAAGTTCCATATTTTAGAAGAAAAGTTGAAGGGAAGCTATAGTATAGAGAGGGAGTATGAGGGAAAATACAGAAAGATAGTTATGCTATGAATTTTTGAATTACAGTGCTAATAAAGTATTATTGAAATGCCAGTATTGTGATAGAGACCTTCATTGTCGTAATTTTCAGTTCATCTACTATAAATTTTACATAAAGATGCTGCTAGAACTGTTTATTTTTGGTCAGATTATTTTATCTAGACATTTGTTTGCTAGATTTTCTAGTAATTTATCTGACAGCTCTGGCATTTATGACTTTACCTGGGGAAGAATTTCAACATAAGTTTCCCACTATACCAGTGCCAAATTATTTTTTTGATATAACTTTTGATGTTTAGTTCCTTTATCCAAACCTATGCTTCTCACTAGAAAATTTTCAGGGCTACGACTTGAAATTACCCAAATTTATTGTATAAATACACTGAAATTAAAAACCTTGAAGTCTTGCATCCAGTAATTAGAAGGTAATATTTTCCTCCAGTCTGTTGAGAGCCTTCATCTTTATTCTCTTCACATTTGTGAAATGGAATTGTAAAGTATATTGCAACCTTGCAACTTTCTCAAAAAATCTTATGTGGAATTTCAGAATCTGCAGATATAGTAATTATTTTTATTGTCATTATTTGTTCCCCATATGAGAAGAAGTACCTCTTCTAAATGTGTATCAATCTTG